>NC_081414.1:218339975-219031353 GCF_030272615.1 Cryptomeria japonica | reverse complement strand
ATTGACTATGGATTGTAGTATCCATACAGTAATGATTTCAACCTCAAAGTGTTTACAGATGTCGACTGGGCTGGCAATGTGGATGACTAGAAGAGTACAACCGATGGTGCATTCTTTCTTGGTGGTAGACTAGTCTCATGGATGAGTAAGAAGCAGAGTTGTATCTCTCAGTCTACAACAAAAGTGGAATATGTTGCAACATTTATGAACTGTACTCAGACAATATGGATGAAGCATGTATTAAGTGGTTTCAAAGTTCTTGTATCTGAACCGGTGAGTATATTCTGTGACAACACAAGTGCAATTAATATTTCCAAGAATCCGATTTACATGCTAGAACCAAGCACTTCGAGCTCAAGTATCATTTCTTGAGGGAGAAGGTTCATAACAAAGAGGTTGTATTGGAACATGTGTCCAGTAAGGAGCAGCTAGCAGACATATTCACCAAGCCTCTACCAAAGGCTACAATTACCTATTTAAGAGGTGAATTAGGGGTGTTTCCCTTTCAAGAGGTAAACTAAAGGTGTATGTTCCACATCAATTAGGTATTGCATTGATAAATCTTTTTCAGGATTGGTGTGTTGAAGGATGCTACTACTTAGGGGGAGCAGCATAGTGGAACATAGTTGTTTGTGCCTCCACTTTGGCATTGTTGTCAAAGGGGGAGAAGATGTAAAGCGGATAAGATATCTGCAGTATTGGGGAGAAGATGTGAAGCAGAGAGATATCTTTGTATATTACCATCAATGCCAAAGGAGGAGATTGTTGGCATATGTGCAGTCTAATGACATGATGATATTGTATGTTGTCATTGATGTCAATATGCTGAAGGGTGAACCAGTATATTGATGAAAGCAAACTGACAAGTGAACTGGTATGATATGTGAACCGGTATATGTGAAAGTGAAGCGGTATGTTGCTGGCAAGTGAATCGATATGATATGTGAACCGGTATATGTGAAAAAGTGAAGTGGTATGTTGGAATGAGAACTGGTATGTGGGAAGCTTTGTATCGGGGTTTCAGTTGGCATGACTACCGGTTGGTAGTCTTAGTTTCAGGGTTTCCGGTTGATACATTCCAAGCCTATGTGATTCAATCAATAACATCTTGTGATGAGTTAGCATTTTTATGAAGATCATATTATGTTTCCACATCAGCCTTGTGCGCATGAAGGATCTTGCATGAAGAAGATTGATCCTATCTACCTCAGGAATGTGTGAAGTCTCTGTAAACGGTGGAGAGCGTGTGATGGGTTATCAGCTTCCTGAAGCGGAAAAGAATGAACGTTGGAGAACATCTTGAGATCTGTTCAAGACTATTGTATTCAATGCAGTATGATTAACAGTCAGGATTGAACTGACTGAATTGATAAACCTAAATGTTTAGGGTTTAGGGTTTATGCTATCGACCTATCTATTTTCTATAAGGTCGATGATGTTTTTCATTTTAGGTTGTTAGAAAATGCTATGTGTGTATCCAAGTGAAGAGATACCTGATTCTTGCAAGACCAAAGAAGTGTGTATACCTGCAGAGTGTGATTGCAGAAGCAAAGGAGCTAAAGAGGATCTGCCTTGGCATTGTGTGTTGTTTTCAGATCAGTGATTTACCTGTTGTCTTCTAACCATTTCATCACTTGGAAAATCCCTTAACTGGGTAGCTTTAACAGGCTTTTGTGTAAATCATTTAACAAGGTGACTCAATTCAATGAGTTCTTGAAATCCTCTTGCGAGGTAACCTTTAACAGGGTTCTAACCTTTAACCGAGTATTTAAGCCATCCCTTAATCAGGTGATCCCTAGAAGGATCGGTTCCTAGCAGAACCTATTGTAAAAGTCTTTAACCAGACTAGGCTCCTAATAGAGCAGACTTCAGAAGAGTTCAAAGAACAGCTTGTGGGTATTCATCCCCACCGTGGTTTTTCTCAGTTGGGTTTCCATGTGAAAAATCTGTGTGTCATGTGTGATGCCTTTTCATGTGATGATTAGTGTTTTCGTTTAAGTGGTAATGCATGTTGGTCCAGTGATTATTATATTTTTGTTGATGTATTACATGTCTATGCATGTGAGTGAAGTGAAATGGAGATGTTAGGTGAGGTAAAAATCTAAGTATTAACCAGTTTATATCTTTCACAGTTTCACTGCGCTTTATTGGTAGTGCCCTGATTTAGACCGGTGATACTGTTTACCAGTTAAGTGTGGTCTTTGTAGACAAACTAGTTCAAGGAAAAGTTTTTGCCTGTACTGATTCACCCCCCCTCTCAGTACCGGTTTGGTACTAACTGTTCATCATTATTCATCATGTTGTGCCTCTGAAAGACTCGTGACTAACAAGTCTTTCCCAATCCATTCCTCCCCCATAGCTCCAAATTTGATCCCCATATAATCTCTGACCCGATCACCCCAAACTCTGCATAACTGTGCCTTTGCATCTGAGAGGTCAGCCATATCTTTTATTGTAGGATAGGCAGCCCAAGAGTCATCCCAAAACTTAACTAGTCTTCCATTCCCTATATGTCATGTTAGATGATATGTTAAGACTTTTCTACAACTCACTATGAAATTCCATATTGCAGATCCTTTTGGTGGATTTCTGATCGTAAAGATTATGTGGTCTTCCATAGAGTCCAAATATTTAGCCCTCATAACTTTAACCCATAGCTGGTTCAGATTAGCATAAATGCCCGAGGTTAGTTTTTCTCTGAGAGCTTCGTTCATTATTTGCCAATTCCTAAGGCATGCACCCCCATTCACCTTTGAGCTACAAACTTTCTCCCAAGCCAATAACGGGATTTTATCCTACTCATTTTCTCTATTCTAGAAAAAATTTCCTCATTTTTATTTGATCATATTTATGATATTACTAGGAATATTGAGACACATCATGGAAAAAATTGGGATCACCAAGATAACTGTTCTAAGCATTAAAATTCTACCCACCAAGGTCAAACATTTACTCTTCCACCCTTCCAAACTGCTAAAACAACTCTCTGCTAGATTTTTCCATAGGGCTGATTTATTTACTCCTCCAAAGTGAGAGATGCCTAAAAATTTACTTGGTAGTTCTACCAGTTTTAGGCCAAGTATTCTATTAATCTCCCTTTGTATGAAGGGATCTATATTGAAAAAGAAAATCTCTGATTTGGTCCAGTTCACTCTCTGTCCTGACACATGTGCATACTTATCAATGATCTGTTTTATAACTCTAGCCTCCCTTGTCGAAGCCTCTCCAACCAGAAATGTGTCATCCGCAAATTGAAGATGCGATATTGGTTCCAACCCTTCTGCAATCTTCACTCCCATCCATCGGCCTTTCCTGCATTATTTGGAGATCAACCTCCCCAATACCTCCGCCATAATGATAAATAAAAATGGGGATAAGGGATCCCCCTATCGTATCCCTTTGGTAGAGGGGAAAAAACCTTGTGGGCTCCCATTTATGAGAACAGAAAAACATGGGTAACTGATGCAGTTGTCCACCCAAGCTATCCAAAGTGGATCAAATCTAAACTTAGCTAAGACTTTTAAAAGGAATTCCCTATTAACTTCATCATAAGCTTTTTTGACATCCACTTTGATCATCATTTTTTTCCCTTTTTGAAAGTCGAATTGAGTGAATTGCCTCATGTGCTAAGATGATTCCTTCATAAATGGATCTTCCAGGTGCCAACCCACTCTGTTTTGGTGAAATAACCTCCTCCAGCACCCATTTCAATCTATTTTCTATCACCGTAGAGATCACCTCATAGATTGTATTACAAAGGAAATAGGCCTTAGATCACTAAAAGTGGAGATATTCTCCTTTTTTGGGATTAGGGATATAAATGTATTATTAAAATCCCTAAGGATAAATCCAACCCTTCTTGATTCCTCCACTACTTCCCAAATATCCCCAACCAAAATATCCTAGAATTTTCAAAGAACAGTGCAAGAAAGTCATCCAGTCCTAGAGCTTTGTCAGAACCCATTCTAAAAACCGCTTCTCACACTTCCTCCAAAGATAATGAACTCATTAACATTCTATTGTGCTCTTGCTTCACACATGCAGGAATAATATCCATGATATTTTGTACATCATTATCTATTATCTCTTGTCCATTAAAAGACCTAAAAAAATAACTAATGGCCTCCCTGTTAATAGCTTCATGGTCTGTTAAAATTTCACCCTCCATATTCTTGATTGAGAAGATCTTATTCTACGTTCTCCTCACCTTAACTGATGTGTGAAAAAAATTGTGTTTCTATCGCCTTCCTTCAGCCAAGTATCTCACAATTTTTGTCTCCAAAAATATTCCTCTCTTGCTAAAATTTTAGAATACACCTTGTTAAGATCCTTCTCTTTATTAAAAGCTTCTTCATCCATGCCTTGTAGAATGACTTGATCATGGAGTCGTTTTAGCTCTTCTTCTAACTTCAATTTCTCATTAAAGATGTTCTTAAAGACCTCTCTATTCCTTTTTTTGATTGTTCTTTAACAAATTGAAGTTTTTTAAATAAAGTGAAAGCTTCATTACCTATCTTTTCTAGAATATGCTTCCACCACACCTCCATCAAAGATTTGAGATTACTGTCCCTAAGCCACATTGCTTCAAATTTGAAGGTATATTTGTCGAGAGATTTCTCATCTTGTATTCTTAGAAATATGGGGTAATGATCAGACCTCGTGAAAGGGAGAATATCTATGATGCATGTCCAAGGACTTGGCGACCAATCACTAGCTACGAAGAACCTATACAGTCTTTCAGCTATGTTTAAAAATCTGCTTCTTCTATTAGTCCATGTGTTCTCACCAGTTTTGAAGGGAATCTCAATTAAACTAGCATCTATAATAAAAGAATTGAAATCTTTTTTACTTTGTCTATTCCATCCTACTCCACCCATTTTATCCGAAGTTATAACTAAAGCATTGAAGTCACCACCAATTATGAAAGTATTTTCATTATCTTGTTTAAGACACTCGGATAGATCAGTCCATAATTGTCTTTTAAAAGTGGTGTTTTTTGGACCATACACATTGATCATGTAAACATACATATGCAATTGCTTTGAATAGACTCGCCCATTTCCACCATTTTCCTTGTTTCGTGATTGTAACATCCACAAAGGAGTCATTTCACATTATAGCTAAATCACCTAAAACTCCCTAAGCATCCGCCAAACTAGATTTCCACTTTTTGAACTTTCTGTGAAATTTTTCAAAATCCTCTACCTTAACTTCGGTTTCCTGCAAACACACTAGATCCGGTCTGAACTAATCAAAGCATCTATTGATCAGTCAAATCTTGTCAGAGGCATTGCAACCCCTGACATTCCACGAAAGGGACCTCATTGCCTCCAGGAAGCGACAACGTCCCTTCCCGATCTTAGTCTGAGTTTACTCTAGCTAGCAACACTTCTTGCAATTTCCAGTTTAACTCTATTGGATTTAGGCCCTCTTTTCTTCTTTTCCCCAACTTTCACTTTGGCGTGTTGAGCTGATGTCATTTCCAGTGACCTCTTGCCCTGTTCCCCTCCATGAGAAAGAATGACTAGCTCATCCTCCCCTTCTGGAGCGTCAAAAAAATCTCCCTCTAAGTCTGAAGAGATCAAGTTCTCTCCACTATCTTTGACTCCTTCAAAAGAGTTCTCTAGATTCCTTATTGGGGAGATTTGGATGTCTTTAAAAATAGTCTCTTCTAGGTTTGGATCATTCTGTATATCTTGAATCACTTCCCTTATATCTTGAATTTGTAACCGAAGTTGATATTGTCTTATAAACCCCCTGTCCATAAAATCTATCTGAGTCTCTGGGACTATTATCTCCTCCTCATCATATTTAAAGTTGTCATGTTCCTCGTTCGATTCATAGTCGTTGACAGGTTTTAGTTGATCAACCTCTAGGTTGTTCCCCTCCTCCTGATTTTTAACCAAATCACTCTTTCCATCTTCTACTACCCAGGGGTTCTCATCTATAATCCTTTCCCAACTCTGCCTTTGAAACTCATTGTTTTGATGGTTATTATCCCAGTTCAACTCCTCTACACTGCACCCATCTGCAAATGCCTCTAATTCCATCCCAGAGGACTCAAAATCAAATATTTCATCAATGATCCCTTTCATCATACCAAACTTTGATGCTATATCGTTCTCTAGTATGCATCCCCATTTGTGGTTATGAAGCACTTCCTAATCCAAAGCTTCTCATTCATGTTCCCACCTATTAGATTTTGACAACCTTATGATCTCCTCTACCAAAATATCTTGTTCTTTGAGCTTTCCTTTATCCCCTTTCTTGCAGTCCCCTTTTGGGTGGGCAAAAGATTTTCAATCTGTACATGACTCCATCTTTTCCTCTAAAACCATTGTTTGTTTCCAGACACCCAACCCAAATTTGATTTCTAATGTGTTTGGTAGATTATGGATCAGATTCCATTCTATGCAAATTCTTGATAGCATGTTGTAATTCGATGAATCAATGGATTCTTCTACTTTCCTGAACTCCCCTAGGCTTTCACCTATTCTCCTTACAGTTTCTATATCCTTATATTCTTGGGGCAATCCTGGTAATTTTAGCCATATTGGAAACTTACTAAGATTCTCTTCCTTCGGGTTAAATTTTGGTTTCCATTTAATAATAATAAATCCTTTCCCATTCCTTGAAGAAAGGATCGTTTTCCAAGATCCGGTTTCTATCCTGGGCATAAGGGCATATAACTAGAAAAAAACCATTTTCTATTGTTTTAAGTTCCACCCCCTCTCTCCAGATCGAACAACACCATGCTCAGATCTTGGGGAAATCTGGCCATGTTCCCTGCCCCCCCATTTCAGAAAAAAAGAGCATGCTCATTAAGAAATCTTATGCTTTCACTCCATTCCTCATTGGAAATTTCAAGATTCATTACTCTATTGTAGACTGAGTTTGTGCTTACCTCTAGATCTTTTGCAGTTTCCATCGAGGGTTAAGGTCTCCAGAATTTATCCTGCACCGTTTTAAAATCAATCTATTGTCTGTGATTTAAAGTTGTGTAACCATCGAACCTCGACTTTCTCCAATCCCTGAACTTATTTGTGGTTGCACCATCTACGGATCTTCTTTGTTTAGGGTTCTTCGGACCCTTCCATGGCCATGTCTACCTTCTGTAGCTTGGTCGATCATTTCTTTGATCCCCCCGATTCTAGTTTCTATTCAAATGCCATTTCAAATTCAAACCTCCTCTGTAGCGCAATCCTTCATGTCTTCTGAAGCCCTGTCAGTCACTCCTATCCGCTATTTTTGCCTAGCGCCTGATTATTGATAAAATTAGTGATCCCGAGACTACAAATTTATTTCATATATCATTATTAACGAACGTTATCTACAACTTTTTAACAACAATAGAAAAGTGTTTATTACCTTATGTTGTACATGTGCAATTTGTATAGTGCCATATAGGGACTAAGAGAAATCATGTATGACCTATTTATTCCTAATACAAGATCATTTAATTTTGTTTTAAATAAAATGTTTCTAACATTTCTATATTCCTTACATTTTATTAAAAAATTGATCTCATAAAAAACATAAATTTTGAAATGATATATAGAATTTAATTTTATAAATAGAAATGAATTGACTTCATTATCAACAAATGTTTCTAATATTTCTACATTCCTTAAATCTTATTAAATATATAAATTTGTTGTGAAACAATATAATTGTTTAAACAATTATAAAATTCATTAAGTATAATACACAATCATTTTAAGAAATTTGTATCCTACAACTTTATAAAAATCTAACCAAAATTCAAACAATTCTTTGTACTTTCCTTAAAATGAAGATTTTTTATTCTTAATGAAAATAAATGAGAAATAAAGAAATAGTTTAGAAAAAGTAGAGACAAACACTAGTATTATATAATTATATATTTTAGTTAAAAGAATTTTTTTTAAACAACTTCACTAAATCTTATAAACTTTATTGAAGTTAATACAAGTGAAATATGACATTTATTAATTTTAATATTCTTAAATATGAAAAGTAACATTCTTAATTTTAATAAGAGTTCATTCAGATTATGATATTTATATCAATTGAAAATTGAAAGAAATATAACTAAATAACTTACATTAAGAGTTTTTTTAATTAATATTTTTAAATATAAAAAAATTAAAATTAAAAATATGTTATGCTATATCAAAAATGATTTTATATATCTTTAGAGTGAATAAAAGTTAAAAAGGAAAACTTCTATTTTTTTGGAAAAAGGGGTGAAATTTTATTAATTAGTTCAAAGATTACAAAGCCAAAAAGATGAGGAAGCCACAAGAAGTCGAAGAACAGGAAAGAAAAGGATCAGGACTCCCTTGAAATACCTACGCATGTCCTCCATAAATAAATCTTCAAGTGCCCTAGAATGCTCCAAGGACAAACTTCCCCAAGCCTCCATTTTCCACTGACCAGCATGCTCAAAGGCCCATCTAGCCAAGCAATCTGCCATCTTATTCCATTAACGAGGAACATGGAAAAAGGTAACAAAGTTGAAAAGCTCACAAAGCCTAAAAATATGTCTTACCACAAGAGCATTTAGCTACCTCACTCCCTCCAACTTCTGTCTATTCAACATATCCACAATACATTGTGAGTCTGATTCCACAACAATTCTTCTCCAACCCAAAGAACAACCTTTCTCCAAAGCATGAAGAATAGTCAGGGATTCCATCAAATTAGTAGTATGATGACCTTTATACGAGGAGAAGAAAAACTAAACCACCTTGGAGTTGTCTCTGCCAACTCCCCCAATTCCAACATGCCTAAGATTGCCACGAGAGGAATCCAATATCTTCAAAACCTCTAAGGGAGGAGGAGCCTAGCAACCATCACACCTAACCTTGCTCCTACTCTGATTACCAACCTTATATTGTGAAGGCACACCTTGACATCCAACCAGACCCAACCTCTAAAGAAACACCTGGTCACCAACATCCACCTGACCAGACAAATCACATTTAGCTAAAATAGTTTCTTGCAAGCAACTCATAATGCACATCCAAATTTGGTGGCTGAGAATTCCTCTCCCTTTAAAGATTCTTTTATTCCTCTCTAACCATATCTGCCATAAAATGAAAGAAGGTCCTATGTCCCAAGCAATGTGGAGGAAAAAGGTCTTGGTCGAAGGGTTCCCCACACGATCCCAGAACTCAACCAAGGAGGAAACAT
This sequence comes from Cryptomeria japonica, assembly GCF_030272615.1. Classification (NCBI taxonomy): domain Eukaryota; kingdom Viridiplantae; phylum Streptophyta; class Pinopsida; order Cupressales; family Cupressaceae; genus Cryptomeria; species Cryptomeria japonica. The sequence continues at coordinate 219,022,179 of NC_081414.1, read as the reverse complement.
GAAAACAAGGCTTATTCCACGCATCCCACCAACAATTCCATATTTCCTTAGTGAAAGGGCATGAGAAGAAGAGATGAGAAGAGCTTTCTTCATATTGCTTACATAAGAAACACATAGAGGGACCATGAAATCCTCTCCTTCTCAAGTTATCCATGTTGGCAAGAGACATTGTACCGGTAGAGATTTGTGCATGAGGATTGTTTTTGTGTTGTCATTGATGGCAACTCAGATCAGATATTCTATCCGGTATATGCAGATTTGTTCTACCCGAAGTTTGAGAAGTTTGATATTCATTTATGCTTAAGTTTGGAAGGTGGAATACATAGTATGGATACATTGTGTAGATCTCCATTTTGGTTGCATAGTTTTGGTTGCAGTGAAAGAGTTAGATGGTTAGATGTTCAAGGCTGCTTATTTCGCAATCCTAGCCTCCGGTCTTGACTCACGTGCAAGTTAGAAGATCTGATAACCGGTATTTCAAAAAGAACAAAGTTATTTTGGTATAACTTGTTGTGCAAAATCTCTGGGATGATTTCAGTGATTGGTTTCAAGTTCAAGGTGGTCAAGCCGACATGTGAGAATCTTATTATCAAATTGTTTAGGTCTACATATTGATTGGTAATCGAATTGAGCCGACTTATGGTTACACATTTCATGTTACGTGTTATGCAATTTTTGGAAGTCAACATGGAATTGATTTATTTTGTTGATGCAAATATATAAGACCATTTCATTTGAGCATTTTGATGTGTGATGTCATGAGATGCGAGTGTGGGAAGATTGTATGAGCAATTGTACGAAGTTTTGTGTACAATTGAATGTTTCTATGCTCTGGTGTATGACAGAGCAGCAAAACAAAGTAGAGAGACATAATAGAGGAAGAAGACTATTTGCGCTTAATTGGAACTTCTTTTTGGAATATGTAGATGCTACTATTCAGTTTAGACATTCTTGTTATCCTTTGTAATCACTTGTAAGGCAGTGAGCCTTCCTCCGGGTTGTAGCCCTCTTTTGTAATTGAGCAGTGAGCTCTAGGCAATGTGTCTGAATGCATTTGCATTACCCTCTTGTAATATTATTATACTCTTGATCACAGTATTATAATATTGTGGGTTTCAATCCCACCATGGTTTTTCTCTCTCCGAGTTTCCACGTAAAGTGTTATGGTTTTGTTGTTATTTGTTTTTAGTTCCTGCACTTTGCTTTTAATATTCATTTGCATCTAGTGGTTTAAAAATTGGGTTAAGAAATTTGTTAATTGCAAAACACGGATTCACCCCCGACCCTCCCCCCTCCTGCTCTTAGTGTTCATTGATTCCAACAATCCCAAGTGAGTCAACAATTCCAAGAACCCAACCACATAAAGAAGTTACATTTAGGCCAAGCATAGAAAGGAAAACATTTCTCATCTAATAAAATAGAGTTATTTTATAAGTGAATATGCTTGGTGGCAAATTTATAGAAGGATATTTAAGATTTACTTTTGTAAACTGCAGCTTTAAAAATATATTATGAGATAAATAAAAAATTGATCTTAGAAAATTTGATTTTTTTCAATTTTAAGATTATCTATTTTATAATTTTTAGATTTTAAATTTGATTTTAGAGTTTGCTAAGAAATTTCTCATTAATTTAAGATATTTCTGTTGCATAGTCTTATTTAAAAATATCAACTAATATTTACTAGATACTAATATTTTAAATATTAATATACTACCATTCTAAATCAATAATTCTTCACGATATATTTTTTAAAATTAAAAATATTATAATATTTAGTGCTGACTATGGTGATTAAGGGTGGAGTGGGACCCACGTTGTAGCTTTTTGATTGGTATTGTACATATTAAATAGTAATAAATGTAAGTATCTTTTCTACTATTATGTGCTTTTTTTAAGAAAAAATGAATTTTTTACTTACACAAATCAATCATAATAGAAAAAAAATGATATTTTTATAATTATTTTAAATTAAAAATTAAATTTAAACTTTAGATTTTTAATTGAAAAAATTAAATTTTACACATTGATTGTTTAAATTAATTAAAAAAATCAAATAAATGCATTAATATCCTTCCTTTTAACAGAACTAATTAAAAATTGACAAAAAAGACTCATATCAAAGCTCAATATCTCATACCGATATAGGCTTTATAATTGATGGCTCTTCTCAAAGTCAAACTATCATCAAGGTGTCATAAAAAATAAAAATGAGGCATACAGACTATATGCAAGCGCTTTTTCATAGGATAAAGATGAGAGGAGCATTAATGTTTGTGATAGCAAAGAATAATTTTTGTCACCATTTTCTCTCTCTAAGTCAACAAGGGTGAGGAGTATAGATGTTCGAGTGTTTGAACAAGCCACACAAAAAACAAATAACAAATAACAAAATAAAATAAATCCATGCTACTGGAGGTTATGAATTTAATTCATTTTCCACAATGGATTGAATTTGTCAAAGAAAAATGATATTTGAAGCATTAAAATTTTGTATTCTCTCCTCTTGATCACATGCCAAATTTGTTAGACTATCAGCTAGACTATTTCCTTATATCAATTTTAAACTTGAAATGAATCAAAATGTTCTAGAAGATTCTAAACATCGTGGAGAATGTAGTTGATCTTGCAGCTACTTATAATTTTCTCTTGATGGTATTGACAATGTTGAGTGAGTCCCCTTCCACAGTGATGTTCTTTATGTTATTATTTAGAGATATATGATCCATGAGCACTTTTGATATAATTTTTTTCATTTCATTGTGACTTCCCAACTATTAGAAATAAGCTATGGAACAAAAGGGGGGGCTGGAAATAAGCAGTGGCTGCTTATTAACAAAAATGCCACATGGATCCACAATTTTCTTTCCCTCTTTTTTTTAAGATTTTATTTCTTTTTTTTTCCAAATTTTAAGTACACAAATTAGTATTAATGCTATTAATACAAATTTAAGATGTTTTGCTTAAAAATAAGAAGCAAAGATAAATATTCATGGGGTCAGCTGCTTCACAAATAATCCCTAAAAATATTGAACAGCGACTGCTTGCCAAAATAAGCTAAGAAGCCGCATGGGAACATGGCCTTAGAACTGGTGAAAATTTTATCTTTTTTAAGGGAAAGTTATGTAACAGAAATAATTTCACATTCTATTTTTAGTCCTTTACGGATTATGCTATATTTTATTTTATATTTTGATTATGATGTCCAAACTTGTTTTATGAATAATTATGTATTAGGAAAATGATTCAAATTAAAATCGATTTGATATTATTCTTAATTGATGTACATGTGAAAATTGAATCATCTTGAGATGTTAATGAATAGTTTATATTATTTTTTAGTGATATATTTTTTTGGAATAAATATCTCATTGGTTTGATGAGGTAAGACTAAGAGGAAGAATATCACTGGAGAGATGGCAACGAATCCGGAAAAAATCCATGCATATGATAGTCCCAAGAACACACACTTGCACAACAAATGATGTCATTTTTGTTTATGAAATTTTGATGATTTTATGGAATGCAATATGAAATAATTTGTGCATTGCATTGCATTGCATTTTTAGTTGGATATTCTAACTAGCGAAATTCAATACCTCGTCCATTATGATCGCTTGGATTACAATATCTGTTATGTCCCGGAGACAACTAAGAGCGGGAGTGAATCAATTGTCCAATAAATTCAACCAAAATTAACTTAACCAAAACTTAATGCTTAATGCCAGTAGACCAAACTTTATGCCGGTAGACAGTTTTATCAGTTAATTGCAGTACCAGTAAAGATTAATGCATGAAACAGAAAGACAACAACATCCACAACACATAACACAATTATTTGTACGTGGAAACCCTGTAAGGGGAAAAACTACGGTGGGAAGCCTTACCCACTATCAGATGATACTACTACAGATAGTATGTGTGTACAATATGGATTCTGCACATGTAGAAAGGCCAGTTGCCTAGAGCTCATTGCTCAATCACAAAATGAGAGGCACACTGACTACAATTGGATGGTTAAATCCAATGATAATGTACCGCATAAAATAGCATCTTCATATGTTGGATTCAATACCGGTTTAGTTTTGATTCCCTTCACAAAAACCTTCCTTCAACCTTCAAATGATGTTTGTGTGTATAGCTATGCTTATTTTCGCATATATCCTATTACAATTCTTTTTTCAATTGCATATCAATCTCGCAAATGAGATATTACATTTATACCATAACCTAAGACCAATTGAATAGGTCAACTCACTAAAAGATATTACAATAAAATCAATTACAAATAAATCAATATCTAATGCATGATGTCGGCTCAATGCATTTACACTAATAATAAATCATCTACATAACATGCCATGCTGATCTGGAATAGATATGACTATCGGTGCATAACCTAGACCTATTTGTCGGTAATAGAAAATATGCAAACCCAAATAAACAAATAACCAAATCGTCAAAACCAAGTGATCAAATAATGTCTTCGACATAACCAAGTAGTTTCCAAGTCATTCCAAGTGTCGGTGAACAATATAACCTGTCAGTGAACCAAATACCGGTGACTATGCATAAGTCTCTGACTTGCCCGTGAACATAACCAAAGATCTCCAAGTGCTGATAAGTGTTGACAAGTGATGACAAGTGTTGACAAGTGATGACAAGTGTTGACATCAATGACAAAACCATATCAACATATCCAAAATACCAACAATCTCCCCCTTTGACATTGATGGCAACACAAGATGGAAAAACCATCAAAGTGCCAAAACAGAAATGCCAAAAACCAAAAACAATGAAAATACAAATACAGAGAGTAATCAATCTCTCCCCAAAGTAACAATCTCACCCCCAAGGGATAATGTGTTTTTCCATATCAATCTCTCCCCCTTTGACATCAAATGCCAAAGCATTACAAAAACCAAATTAAATACAAAATACCAACTACTCCCCCTGAGAAGTAGCTCTCCTCATCAAAGCCAGAATAAACCATTTCTCTGTTAATTCTGTCAATTGATGACAAACATCAACTGTCTAAGTCTCTACCGGTGGAGGTAGGACTCCAAGTTGCTCTCTGAGATATTCAAAAGTCTCCTTAGGCAAAGGCATTGTAAAACTATTTGCAATTTGCTCTTTAGTATTCACATAAACCAATTTCACTTCTTTTGCTTCAACATTCTCTTTTAAAAAATTTAATTTGATAGAAACATGTTTAGTCTTAGAGTGAAATACTAGATCCTTTGATATATCAATTGCTGCCATATTATCATAGTAAATATTTATAAGTTCCTTGCATTTTACTTTTATGTCCTTCAACATTTGTTTGATCCATAATACCTGTGTACAATTAGTTGTTGCTGCAATATATTCTGATTTTGCTTTTGATAGGCTTGTACAACTCTGTTTCTTGCTCAACCATGAAATTAGTCTGCTACCAAGAAAAAATGCTCCGTCGGTGGTGTTTTTTCTGTCATCCACATCTCCTGCCCAATTAGCATATGTGTATGCACATAAGTCAAAATTTTCATTTCTAGGATACCATAAACCAAGATTTGTAGTGCCTTGTAGGTACCGGAAAATCCTTTTCACTGTTGATTCATGATTTTCTTTAGGATTACTCTGAAATTTTGAAACAATACATACTGCATTCATAATATCAAATCTTGTTTGTGTCAAATACAATAAACCTCCTATCATAGACTTGTATCTAGTTGGATTAACAGGTGTTGATTCATCCTTCAAAGATAATTTATCAGTTGTAGTCATAGGTGTGTTTACCAGTTTACAGTTTTCCATGCCAAATTTCTTTAGTAATTTCTTCAAGTACTTAGATTGACATAGGAATATACTTTTATCAGTCTGTGAAATCTGCAATCCTAAAAAGAATTTTATTTCTCCAATCATAGACATTTCAAATTTTTGTTGCATTTTGTTAGAAAAATCTTTACACAATCCATCTTTTCCTCCAAAGATTATATTATCAACAAAAACTTCAATAACCAAGATGTCATCATTAGTCACTTTGTAGTATAGATTGTTGTCAGCATTACCTTTAGTGTATCCAAGCTTCAAAAGATATTTGTCCAATCTAACATACCAAGCTCTAGGAGCTTGTTTTAGTCCATATAAATCTTTCTTTAACCTGCAAACCATGTCTTTGTTATCTATCAAAGAAAATCTATCAGGTTGTTCAATATAAACTTCTTCTTTAAGATCTTCATTCATAAATGCACATTTAACATCCATTTGATATATTTTATAGTTTTTGTGTGTTGCAAAAGCCAATAAAAGTCTGATTGCCTCAATTTTAGCTATCGGTGCAAAGGTTTCATTGTATCAATTCCTTCTTTCTGTGAATATCCCTTACACGCTAATCTTGCTTTATTTCTGATTACCTTACCATCTTCATTAAGTTTATTTCTGAAAACCCATTTAGTTCCAATTACATTTTTGTCTTTAGGTCGGGGAACTAATGACCAAGTGTTATTCCTTTCAATTTGTTCCAATTCATCTTCCAAAGCTTTAATCCAATATTTATCTTCACATGCCTCATTAATTGATGTAGGTTCAATTTGAGAAATAAGACATACCTCTTCATTTGTCAATCTTCCTCTAGTCATAACTCCTTGAAATTTGTTTCCAATTATCTGATCTTCAAAATGATTCAATCTTACATATCGGGGTGTTTTTACTTGTTGTTCTTCAGTGACTGTTGAATCTTCAAATGATGTCGGTGTAACTCGATCACCATTCTATACCGGTGTATTCACAGTAGGCTCATTTGTGATTATCTCTATTGCCGGTTCAGAGTCTGTATATGTTGAATTTCCTCTAAACTATTCATCAATCTTCACTTTTGCACTCTCAACAATTTTTTGTAATCTCTTGTTAAAACATCGATATGCCTTGCTCTTAGATGAATAACCAAGAAATATTCTTTCATCACTTCTAGGATCGAATTTGCCAATATACTCATCTCTTCTAATATAGCATTTACTTCCAAATATTCTGAAATATTTAAGAGTAAGAGTATTACCAAACCATAGTTCATGAGGGGTCTTACCGGTTTCACCTCTGATGTGAACTTTGTTGAATGTATAAACTGTTGTATTGACCGCTTCTCCAGTATATATGAGGTGGATTTGCTTTTGATATCATACTTCTGGCTGCATCCAAGATAGTTTTGTTTTTCCTTTCCACAACTCCATTCTACTGGGATGTCTGGGGTGCTGATAACTGTCTTATGATCCCATTCACTTCACAAAATGTATTAAATTCCTTAAATGTGAATTTACCTCCTTGATCTTATCTCAAACATTTGATTTTCTTGTCGATTTCATTTTCTACCATCACCTTGAATAGTTTGAATTTCCCAAATGCTTCAGATTTTTCCCTAAGAAAAGTAACCCAACACATTCTAGAATAGTCATCAATGATTAGCATAAAATACCTATCTCCTTGTATACTTCTAGTTCTTGTTGGACCACATAAATCAGTATAAATTAAATCAAGAACATTGTTAGACTTCTCTGGAATACTCTTGAAAGTTACTCTAACTTGCTTTCCAAATTGACATTCCTTAGATACCAGATTGTGGGGTTTAACAATCTTAGGTAAATCTCTTACTGCCTTAGTTGTACTGATTTTCACAATGCAATCAAAATTTACATGACAAAGTCTCTTATGCCATAACCAACTTTCATCAATATGTGCAAACAAACATGCTTTCTCATTGTTGTTCAAATGAAAGATATTACCTCTAGTCTGATTATCGGTTGCAATTTCCAAACCAGTTCTGTTTAAAATTTTGCATTTACCATTCTTGAATTGTAACTGAAATCCTTTCTCAACTAATTGACCAACACTCAAAAGATTATGCTTCAAACCTTCAACATAGTAAACATTATCAGTATTGTGCTTACCATCAAAAAATATAGTGCCTTTTCCTTTGGTCAAACAAGCTTTAGCATCTCCAAATCTTACTAAACCTCCATTGTAATCCTGAAAGGTTAAGAATTTACTCTTATCACCAGTCATGTGATGTGAAGATCCTGAATCAATAATCCATTCATCCTTATCTTCAACTTTAGTTGTCAGGGCCTGCTCTACCGGTTGAACAGTAGGTGTCGGTTGATCTTCTGTTATAGCAACAAAAGCCCATCCATTGTCTGTCGGATCCTCATCGGAATCATCAGTAACTCCTCCATCGGCAAAATAACAAGATTTGTCTCTATTCTTCTTAAACTTGTATTTCTGATAATCAGGGTTATGTTTATATGTTCTCTTAGCTTCTTCTCTTAATCTTGCATGTCTATCAAGACATCTAGAAGCCATGAGACCAATCTTATTACAGTTAAAACATTTAAAGGGTGTTTTACCTTCATACTTACTTCCAATTGGACCTTTAGGCATTTTCTTTACAAATAGTGCTTCAAGTTCTTCATTTTCTCTCCTGCTTTCTTCAAGTTCTCTTGCATAGAAGGCTTTCCAATCAGATTTATCAGATGCAGTTGATGCAATTGATGCAGTTGATGATGATGCCTTGAAAGCTAGATCTGTCTTAATAGTAGTAACATGACCAAATTCCTCAAGTTCAAAAGCTTAAAGTTTTCCAACCAAGGTGTCTTTAGATACTAATGCATCAGGCATTGTTCTCAATTCATTTATAGCAGTAAGTTTCATTTTATATGTTGATGGTAAAGCTCTTAAAACTTTAGAAACAATCTCATCTTCACTTAAGGTTCCTCCACAACATTTATACCCAAAACAATTTCATTTACTCTTTCCATAAAAGTAGAAATTCTTTCTTCTTCTTCCATTTTTAGACTTTCATACCTGACCCGGAAGAATTCAAGTTTTGTAATTTTGACTGTGGAATCTCCTTCATTCAATGTTTCCAGTTTGTCCCAAATAGTTTTAGCAGTAGATCTGTCTGACAATCCTATGACTTGTTGATCTGATAATGCGCTCAAAAGTGCTTCTCTTGCTTTGCAATCATTTTCCTCATCTTTAGCCAAGTTAGGTGGATTAGGTTGACCTTGAGTAGGAGCAGTATAGCCATTCTTTGTAACTTCCCATATGTCATTTACAATGCAATTCAAATGTGTCTCCATCTTGATCTTCCATATGCCATAGTTAGTTCCATCAAGTTTCGGACTGTCATTCTTGAAATAGTTAGAAGACTTTGGATCTCCTCAAGCTGTTAAACTTCTGCAAAAAGAGGACTAGGCTCTGATACCTTCAATATTGGATCTTAATTGAATAATTTGGGGGATAATCAAGTGTAGTGGTTTATTGCATTATTTTATTTGTTTTTGTGTTCATGAAATGGATCTCAAATTGAACTCCTAACTCCATATCATTATGCATCAAGGAGAAAATCAATATGAAACCATCTCATTCGAAAGGGTTATATCTTGGCTACATGTAAAGAAAATTATTTCCCAATCTATTGATCCTTATATATTAGCAATATGGGAGATTGAACGAGAGAAGACAATTGGATGCATATGTTCATTAGTCTCATTTGATTTGCAATTTCATATTAAATCATGTAAAACACCTAAGGAGGCATGGGATACTTTTAAAAAATTATATGCTAAAATCAATAATATTAGGGGATATCAGATTGACAAAGATTTGATGAGCCTTTAATTAAAAGGTTTTGACCACATCCAAGACTACATCTCCAAAATAAAGCAAATACGAACATAGCTAAAAGATTGAAAAATTGAAAAATTGAAAAATGGGATTTACAATTGATTCTTAATGTGTTATCCTTGCTTGGTCTCAACTATACAGAGTTTGCTTCTAGATTTCATGCCCATCATCTTTCTATGGGAGCAAAATATTTTGATCCTAAGTTTGATGATTTCTCAAATCTCCTAATACAAGAGGAAGAAAAGTTAATTTTCAAGGGTCTAATAAAGTCTTATAAGCTACAATCATTGGTGGCAAGTACCAAGGTAGACAAAGAAACATGGCATCCGGATCAAGAGCAAAAGAAGGAAAAGAAGAAGCTAAACAAAGAATCTAAATCCTCTCACAAGCAGAATCATCTAAGGAGAAGCCTAAATGTGCATATCGCAAGAGAACAAGGCATGATGAACACCAATGTTATTCAAAACAAATTGATGAGTTGAAGAATCTTCTTAAAAAGAATCAAATTAATTTTCCTTCAACAATGTTAAGGAGTTCATGTTCTTCTTCTTCATCAAAGTCAGAGAGACATAAGGGGCAAGCACTTGTCGTAGAATTGCAAATTCTAATTCAAATAGGTGGATACTTCATTATGAAGCTTCACATCATATGGCTTATGTTGAGACATGGACCAGGTAGGACTCAAACCTAGGACCTTCCATACGATGTTGGAGTGCTCTACCACAAAGCTATTGGCCCTTCTTGGACCAGTCCATCGTCGGTCCAAGTGTGGCTTATTTCCAACACCAAAACCCCCCCTTAAGCCACACCTCTCGTGTGCTTGGGGCTCCTAGCCTGGACCTGGCTCTGAAACCATGTTGAGACATGGACCAGCTAGGACTCGAACCTAGGACCTTCCATATGCTACTGGAGTGCTCTACCATTGAGCTACTGGCCCTTCTTGGACCAATCCATCATCGGTCCAGGTGTGGCTTATTTCCAACACCAACAGCGTCATCATAGAGCATGTTCTCTTCATTTGAGTCTTGTTCATCACCACACAACCTGATGCCAAACACGCGTATATACATATTTTTGGGAAGTGATCTATTGACATAGACAATGAGCATTCAATGATAACTTTTTGTATGCTTTCATCATCAACCAATTTAATTTCTATTTATTAAATCACACATGGTGGAGTAGGAAAGAGTGTTGAGTTCACACCAAACTTTGCCATCCTATTTAGATAATAGACATATTATTATAATAGGGGAGACTGATCACCGATCTCGAGCCTAAATCTTCCATTTTATCCTTGATATGTATGGAAATAAGATCCTAGGCCCATGGATGCAAACTCGGATCTCAAATCTCCATTACATAACATTGGAACATGAATAAGATTAGCTATAGTCCTAATAGGAGAGCTAAACACTTGGATTTTGTTTCTTTAATACAATGGAATTGATATTGTGAAGTGTGTATGAGATGTAGGGTTAGTGATGGAAAAATGAGTATTTTCTACAATAACAGTAAATTTTAGAAATAATAACAAACATAGCAATCTATATCTAGAATAGAGATGCAATGAGTAACCTGGAACTAAAATATGGAGATAGGCATGGATGCTTAGTGCCTTAGTTTGAAAGTGTCTAAAATTGATAGAGGAGTAGGAATTCAATCAATGGGTTCTAAAGATCTATCTCCAAAAAATGCAACCCAAAATAGTAGGACAAGGGTGTTTAGTGCCCTAGTATAGGTGTTTTCATCCATTTAAAATCTATTGAAACTTGTAACAATCTTTAATTTTTATTCCTCTACTTGTTTCTATGTTGACTTATTAATCTTAACAAGGTCAGTGTTGAATATGTTCATGTTCTTTGAATTGACGTCATTCATTCTAGAGCCTATGTTGTGGACCTCATTTTAAGACATTAGCAACTTCCCATCTATAGATCAATCATCATAAACAACATTTCATACATCTATATGACTCTATGGGATTTTTGTTCGAACTTGTGGCTTTATTTCAACATCAAGTAGTTTTTATTAGTCAATTAGAACTATTGTTATCTTGTGAGATTAACTATTGTATCCCATTGTACCATGAAGACATGAGCAATTTGTCTATCACTGCTAGTGTCTATCTTGTTGATTTGTTGAGTTACCATGCAAACTTCTTGCAAGCTAATCATAGCCCAATTTTTTGCAAGATATTTTAAGTTCCATTATGGAAAGGTTTATAGTTATATTGCTCTTGTTCATTCATTGGGCTAGGGCCCATTAATAAACTCCCAAAAATTGAGAAAAAAGAATATAAGGAATGATTTAAATTTGCATCAACCACGAAGAATTGAATGTTCAATCTTTAAAAAGTAATAACCCCTTATAGTACATAAGGGATCTACTAGTGCATTTGAGATGCTTAACATTTTGGGTGGTTAAATTCCCATCATGCAAATCCCTACCATGAGTCTCATTGGCATTTCAAAACACAAGCCTATTGTGGAAAGTCCCAAGCTTAGATGGTACTATAGCCTCTATGTTTCCCATCTTAAAAACAACGTGGACAAGCTTGGCAACATCCTTGGACAAATGCCCTACCTACAAGTAAGCACATTGATTGTTTGCATGTTTTGAATCCTACCAAGAAACCTCAACCCATTGTTAACAATTTATTCAACCTTTTATTAGAATAAAACCTTTCCTTACTACCCTAATCAATCCTCCTATTGGTAAGTTTTGATCACCCAACCATGCAAATTTATTATTGCAAACCTTAATTCAAAGATTTTTTGAATTTTAATTCTAATACAATATAATAATTTCTTTGATGATGTTGAGTGGCTAAACATTTTTACATTATATCCAATCTAAATAAGAATTCTTAGATTTTTGTCTTGAAAAAAGACTACTAAGAGATAACTTGAAGATGAAAATCATGTGTGTGCGTGCGTGGGTGTGCACGTGTTAGTAATATTAAATTATTGTGTGCATGTGCTAGTAATATTAAATTATTGTGCGTGCGCGCGCACATGTTAGCAATATTAAATTATAAAAAAAATCAATAGCATAAATGATTATTTTTTATTTTGTATATGTTAATTATTAAAAACAAAATTGTTATTATTCGTAAATTCTTAAAATGATTTTCTATGATAAGATTTATAACCACTTAATAAAATGCATTTTATTTTTTTGTATGAATAGAATTTGTTAGATATACATTATCTTGAAAAGTTACAAAAATTTAACGAAAATCTTCCACCATACTTCCCTCATTTTATTTCCTTACCTCCTCATTTTATTTCCTTGTCGAATGCTCACATTTCATATTTGTGTAACCCAACCCATATTTTTTATAAAATATTCATATTTCATATTTATGTAACTCGAACCAAAAGAAATATTATAAAATCGTTCAATCCATATATTTATATACTTTTAAAAACTGCCATACACGAACAATAAGAAAATTTATTATTTATAAAAAAAAAAAATGAAATATTGTACATTATCATTTATACAAGTACAATTAATTCAACACTCTTTTCCACTAACACCTCTACTTCATTATTTTTTTATAAATGTCTATATTTATATGAAATCATCCTACCGAAATATCTTAAACTTTAAAAAACTATTAATATGCAATTATAGAACATAAAAAAAAATTAATTATACTACTTTTTTATAATAAAAATTACAATTACTTGTAACATCAACGAATAAAACTAATTAACCACTAATTACCTTTGGAAAATCTGATGGAAAGCCTTTACCATTGTGCCCTCTTCGCCCATCACTAACCATGCCTCTTCGACTTTTACAATGGCCATGCTGTCGTTTTCCCTTTCACCCAAAATAATCTCTCGCTCTGAACGAAGCCAGCGGGAACCTTGTGTGAAGACACCCATCCATACCCATTTTCCTCTATCCAATTCTGTGCGTACAAAATCTGTAGTCCCAAATATATAGAAGTTTAAGTAAGGGTAATCGCAATCTATAATAAAACATATTAGAATGGCATTAGCATTGGCCGAACTCTCAGGTCTCCTCAATTCTACAATTCCATCTGATTCCTTTTCGATCACAGAGTATCGGAGAACAGAGAGATTTGGCAATTCAAAGCATTTCTTCAATGAGCCCACATCAAATACTGCCCTCGTGCATATCATCACATCCCTTGGCCATTTCTGCACATTGTTTGCAAAAGGCATAGAGAGCACAACATCAAATAAACGTATAATAAGAAATAGACTTTCATATTTCTATTTCAACTATTTTCTATTACCTGTATGTTATTGATATATGGTTCAATATCTGATCTGTCCTTTGTTACGACCACCAGCCTCTTTAATATCTCACAGTTCTCCAGGTTGACAATACATGGCACATTCCAGCAGGAATGCATTTCCAACTTCACCAGTGACCTCAATCGTTCTAAACCTTCTAACTTCTCCAGTTTGTGGCACATTCTCAATTCTATTATTTGAAGAGAAGTTAATTCTTCAAGACTTGGAAGTCTGTTTAACTCTGGACAGTCACTAATGTCCAGGGTCTTCAGTGACCTGAGACCTTGGAAACCTTTTATCTTCTTCAATTTTTGGCATTTGTTCAATTGAATTTCTTTTAGAGAAGTGATTTCTGAAAGACTTGGAAGCCCGTCTAGTTCTGGACAGTCATTGATGTTCAGGATGTTCAGTGACCTCAGGTTTTCTAAACCTTCTATCCTCTTCAATTTGTAGCATTTTTTTAATATAATCTCTTTTAGAGAAAAAGAAAGACTTGGAAGTACCTCCACCTCTGGACAGTCGCTTATCTTGAGCTTGTCCAGTGATCTCAAATTTTCTAGACCTTCTACCTTCTCCAATCTGTGGCACATGCTCAAATCAAGTTTTGTAAGAGAGATTAATTCTTCTAGACTTGGAAGCCTGCCTAATTTTGGACAGTCGTGAATGTCCAAGGTCTCCAGTGACCTCACACCTTGTAAACCTTCTATCATCTCCAATTTGTGGCATTTGTTCAATTGAATTTCTTTTAAATAAGTTAATTCTTCAAGACTCGGAAACCTGCCTAATTCTGGACAGTCACTAATGATCAAGGTCTCCAGTGACTTCAGACCTTGGAAATCTTCTATCTTCTCCAATTTGTGGCATTTTTTCAATTGAATTTCTTTTAGAGAACTTATTTCTGAAAGACTTGGAAGCCTATCTAATTCTGGACAGTCACTAATATTCAGGGTCTTCAATGACCTGAGGCCTTGTAAACCTTCCATTCTCTTCAACTTGAGACAAATGTTCAATTGAATTTCTTTTAGAGAAGTGATTTCTGAAAGATTTGGTAGCGCCTCCAACCCTGGACAGTCACTTATGTTCAGCTCCTCCAGTGATTTCAAACATTCAAAACTTTCTATCTTCTCCAATTTGTTGCACTTTTGCAATTTAAATGTTTTTAGAGATGTAAACTCTCCAAGACTTGGAAGCTCATCTAACTCTTTACAGTTCTGTATCTGTAGTTTCTCAAGGTTTTTAAGGCCACGCAAACCTCTGATGTCCTTCAGGGCATTACATTGCCAAACATTAATGGTTTTCAATGTTGCTGGCAGGGTTTCTATGTTCCTTAAATACTCATTAGAGGCTAGTCGAAGAGTCTCGAGGAAGGGACAACTATCTCCACTTACTGAAATCCTTGACACTTCCGTGCCCTCTAGATCCATCTCCCTGAGCATGCAACCTAGCCCAAAACTTAACTCTGTGATTGGGGTGTTTTTTATTACCAGCCTTTGAAGATAGATAAATGATTTTGGTAAACACTTCACTCCTGACTGCTTTATAACTAAATCTTTTAAGCTATTAAGATGCTCCAGAGAATCCGATAAAGCTTCCAACTTCTTACACTCATGGATTTCAAGTTTATTTAAAGAGTACAAATTTCCAAGAGAGCTTGGCAAGGTCTGCAAAAACTCACTCCCTATCACCAGCTCGGTTAGCTTGGTTAGTTGAAAGATGTTAGCTGGCAATTCCTTCAAGCTGGTTCCTTCTAAGTAGAGCTCTTTTAACGAAGCCACTTTTGGGAGACTCAATTCTTCCAATTTCCTGCACTCGTTGAGATACAAATACCTGAGCTTTGTCATGTTTTCCAAAACATGTAACTCTGACTTGATGATGAGTTCACCACAACCAGCTAAATTAAGATGTTCCAACAGCGTCAGCCTCTTAAAAGAATCTGGTAGCATCTTTAATGAGGTGCAACCATTCAAAGTCAGGTGTTGTAGATTCCTCAACTTGCCGAAATTACTCGGCAGGGATGATAGATTTCTACACCCTTTTATTACCAGGTGCTCAAGTGATTGGAGATGACAGAATTCTTGTGGGAGAGTGCTCAGTGTATACCAATTGAAAACACCGTTACTTATTATTATCTTTTTAAAATTCTTGAGTTGTCCTATTGACCTTGGAAATTGCCGCAAACTGTCGCAATTCTGCATAACCAACTCTCTTAGTTGCAAAGGAGCCTGCAGCAAATTTTCGCTACAATTAAAATTTAACATAGAATAAATCAAACGACAAACATATTTAAAAAACCATAAAGCAAGATACTCACATCAGCATCTTCCCACAAACGTTCTAAGCTCCAAGTGCTGAAAAGTTCCAAAATTCTTAATTTTTTCAGTGAAAGCCACGATGGAAAATTTATGTGCCTAAATTCATTACACTGAAGCCAGACAAGTTCTCTTGATATTTCGCTATGTTCCTGATCGATAAAATCCCCATTACCAACAAAAATCTTCAATCCAAGGGAAGCGAGTGGGAGGTTACGCTCGCCCAGGCTTGTATGTATTATGATATTCC
The DNA here is from genome assembly GCF_030272615.1 of Cryptomeria japonica. Lineage (NCBI taxonomy): Eukaryota > Viridiplantae > Streptophyta > Pinopsida > Cupressales > Cupressaceae > Cryptomeria > Cryptomeria japonica. Next base: position 219,005,683 of record NC_081414.1, on the reverse strand, counting down.
CTTGTCGAAGGTAACAGTTCTCACCAAATGCGTTTACCAATCCTCGGATTTGTATTGCTTCCTGAATAGTCAAAAGTAAAAATAAGAAACTGATTATAAGGCAAGTTCAAGGAGGAGCTAGTTCCTATGCCATGACTAATAAAGCCATGAAGAATACACTGACAAGTTACCTGTTGAGAGTGAATCTGGATAGACTGCTGTGGAGACCAAAGTCGAAAGGGTGACTGTCGATTTGCGATTTCCCTGCCCAGATCCCTTAAGTGATCATGCATTCTTATGGCACCACCATCCTCCACCTCAATAAGGCACTTATTGAAAAGCCTTTCCCAACCATGCAGACCACTCCACCCTGATCCTTCCCATACTGCAATGGCCACATTTTTCCTCTGTCCAATGAAGAAACACGCTGTATCCAAGAACATCTCTTTCTCTTCATCATCAAGGGCATCATAGCTGACTTTGAGCCTCGATTTGATGTCGTTCGGCATTATTCTGGACAACTTATCTAATAGAGACTGCCAATAATCTTTGCGAGGTCTGCCATATAGCTGTGCCCCTATGACCTTGAGTGACAAAGGCAGACCTTTGCAAGCATTTAAGAACTCCTCGACAAGATCTTCGAATTCTGACTGTGGTGAGGGTTGTAAGAACGAATGCCAACAAAAGAGCTGCTTCGCATGAATAGCATTGAGAGGTTTCATTTGATAAATTGCAGAAATGCCCCATGCTTTAAGAACATCCAACTCACGTGTGGTAACAACAATCAAACTTCCATGTCCAAGCCTCTCCCTTGTTGGCAACAGAGCATCGAGTTGGTCTGTATGATCCACATCATCTAAAATGATAAGCACAGATACAGATCTCAAACGGTTTTCAAGAATCCCTTTGCCTTCATCTACATTGTCAAAGGATTTGCCTTTGAAATCAAGGTCCTCCAGAAGCTTTTTCTGTTTCTGAACCAGCAGCCCTTTCCCTGCAGCATCTCGAAGATCGGAAAGAAAACTTGACCTATCCATGGCAGAGCGTCTGTCATTAAAGATTTTCTTTGCGAGGGTGGTTTTGCCAGAGCCACCCATGCCCCATATTCCTACAATTTGTATCGAGTCACCGGATTGGAGTGCAATTGTTTCAAAGTTTTGCACAGCTTCATCTATACCCACCGGATGCTTGGCAACCTCTAACGGCACCTTGTTCATTTCTTTCATTACACCATTCACCACATTCTTCACCACCCTCTGCTCGTCCCTGAACACATGAAACACTAGTCACTAAATGGTAAAAAAACGAAATGAAATGCATAAAAAATTTAGTGACTTTTCTTTTGTTTTAAGCTTTAACTACAAATGCCAATTACGCAGAACACTAAAGAGATTGTATATAATGCTTTGGAAATATGGCTGTATGAATTGAAGAACTAGCTCAAAAACATTCGTAGTCATGTGGCATCTAGGGAATTGCAAATATTTTGTGTTTGATATCTTGTGTACAATTGATGCAATACACTAATCGCTCCTCTAACTACAAGTCACAAAAATCTTCGATGCACAGAGCTGAGACTCTCTGCTTTCATATCAACACAGAGATTGCAACAAAGAAAAGTAAATTTTGTTCAAATCAAATTCGTAGACTAACACATATCAGTTCAAATATTAACTTTTACAGTTATGGCCTTTCTCGCTGCGCATAACCACACAAACACACTGTTTCCATTTGCTGATTCTGCAACTCATCCTCTAATCACATACACATGTTCATTCTTCTAATCTCTTTAGCCAGCTCCATATTCCTCCCCTCTGTTTCTTCCGGTCAATGCCCACACCTTACTCCTGGGTCGATACTAAACTCGATGCCCCCTTTCTAAGCCTTTCTACGTAGCTCCAACACCTCTGTGTTCCTCTTTTTTCTCGGACCTCTGCATAACATTCTTCCCTCCTTGGGTCATTACTCTCCTCTATGCAGACCCACTCTGCCACCTCCCTCGCGTTGCAGCTCTCTCTCTTGCTAACGCAGCCCACTTCGTTTGTGTCTTTATTTGCAATTAATATTTGTAATGTTTAGTTCCTTTCTTTCCACACCTTCATATTCGTCTGCTAACCTGGTACCTATTCATTTCTCTTGCAAACGTATATATCATTTATTGTCTATTTGATCCCCCTTTTCGCATTTCAAAAGCATTTCGTGGGTCATACTTGGGTTGTCCAGCAATGCTAGAAGAGGCTGCCATTAGATACAAATTCAAACAAAGAAGAATGCCTATAAAAATGACAAGATATTTGAAATATTTCACAGAGTAAGGCTGATGCTCTTCAGGAAATTGACGTTGGCAGAAACAAGGAAAGCAGACAAAGTAATGTTGATGGTATGATGCAGAGAAGACAGAGTTGAATTAGATATTAATAAAGTATTGTCTATTAGTATTTGTTAACGGATGAGCTGAAGAAATTCTATACTGGATGGTTCATAAAGCAAGGCACTTGCAAGACAAGTGCACTATTTAGCACTGCTAGAACACCAATAAAATTCATCAGTCTTGCCTCAAAAATTAAGTTGATAAAACAACATAATATTTTTTTTTCTTTGAGCACCATGTTTTTTAATTCATTTGAGGCAAGGTATCGTTTCTCATTGGCAATAAATCCTCTTTTACTTGGGTTTCGTTAGTTTTTCCCCTCCTCTCTGTTTTTGTCTAGTTTGACAATCAAAACAGTTTAATCTAACAAACCAAAACAAAGAAAGACTTAACTGAACACCAATACATTAACAAACAAAAGAACAAGAAAACCTCCCAAAACAACTTATGGAACATTTGAAATGCTAATTGCAGGGGAATATTGTTTCCAACTTAGTCCTGATTATTAGTGATTATGCCATTAAAAAGGAGGCCTCATGGAGTGCCCATTTCCACTCTTGAAGCTGTTCTGAGTTGTATTTTCTCTTCATTTCATAATTACAAGAAATCATCTGCATAGATTCCTTTTCCTTGAATCACCCATCTTAATTAGATGGCTCAACATGATAGAAAACGGGGATAAATTTGGTGTTGGTTTTCACCATAAATGCCAGCTCGGCCAAACACCAAGGGGATTGTGCATAATGCTCAGAAAAAATTATATGAAATGAAGCACTACACATTGCTTCTTCTAATGCTTTAAAAAGACCAAAAGCTTCAACTCATCTTTGGCCAAAAAAACACTCTGAGAGTTTGGTAGCATGTAAGGACTTGTACATAGTGTTGGCCACAGTGTGTTTAGCATCTCCTCTATAAAGACATTGTAAGGCAGGTGTTTCATTCCAGATGAGGATGCAGCACAAGTAGAATCAAGGGTAGGTGGGGCGATTCTTAGACCATCAAAAGCACTAACTATGGGATACACTTGCTGGGCTGCAAGTAGGACAACTCTTAGGCCATGAAAAGCATTTTGAGGGCCATACTTGGATTTCCATACTTGGGTTGTCGAGCAGTGTTAGAATAGACTGCCATTAGAAATAGATTCAAGCAAAGAAGAATGCTGATAAAGGTAGCTTGGTGTTTGAAATGCTACACAAGAAAAGCTGAAGCTTCGCTATAAATTGAGGTAGACAGAAACAAGTAAGTCAGTTAAGGAAATGGTACTGTTGTAATAAAAAAGCACATGGAAACCAGCTATGATTTTGGTCCTTACTAATGTATTACAATTATTTGAGATCATGTTGTTGACATTTTCCTCTCTCATTTGCCAAAGGGTGAATCTTGTGCACATGTCAAATTTGAGTGAAAACTTCATAATAGATCATTGACATCTTGTGTTGGTATGTATGATTTTTACACTTCAATGTATCGATTGCACCCAATGTATGCTATTTTTGTTTTCAGCGATAGTATAGAGTTGCCCCAGATTGTGATGCAAACTGACTCCTATGAATAATAAGTAAGCACAACAAACCAATTCCTTATAATCTGGATGTGATGCAATACGACAAGACTCACTCTTGCCTAATGCATGAAAAAGAAATAACAAAGTGAGACTCTCTGCATTCATTAGATTGCAACAAATAAACATTTACTATTCATATCAGAACTGCGAGCAAAAACAAAAATCGCATCAATGGCCTTCAATGGCCTTTCAATCCAAACAAACATTCTCACATTCCCCTGCATTCTCTATTCTACCCATGAACTCCAGAAGCTCTCCACTCTCTGCTCTCTCTTTAACTGCAACCCCACACTATCCCAACCTTCCTGGATACTGCTAAGCTCTATTGGCCACACTACTTGTTACCCAGCCCAACACCTTGGCGCCCTTCTTCACATTGATAACTTGCCTCTACATATCTGACTCCCCCCTCCCACTACACAGCTCCTCTATTTAATGGACTGATGCCCACAACTCCCCTCCTACTCTCCAAATGAAGCCTCTGCATTTTATAAACTGCCTTGATCTTCACCACTTGCCATAGAAAACCTCCTCCAAATTTCAGTTTCAAAAGAAATTCAAGACTACCTTTATGAGGCATTGCTTCTTTCCTAAATTAGTTGCCATCCACACTTCCACGTAGGCTCCCTCTCTCTCCTGCCATTACTTCCTTTCCCTCCATATATTAATGCATATACCAATTATCATCTGCCGTCAATCCAAAAAGATAACCGATGCTGTATTCCTCTTTAGTTTCTAACTACTACCCCCATGCACACCAAGTCTATATTTGTTGAAATTGTCTCATTAATTCCACCTTCCATATCCGCATCTTATTTGGTCATTAATCTGAAATATCTCTTTATTTTTCAGCTGTCCCATTTGATGGTTGTCCATGCCTTGTTTTGATGCTCCCATTCTGTCACAATCGGCAGGATGCTCCTGCATCAAATGCATCCGATAGAAAGTTTGTGAGCAATAGAATCACTCTTTTAGATTGTGAACAATCTGCAGCGAACTCCATCACTGACAATCATACACGAAACTATTTCTTTTCCCTCTTCTTCCAGCATTTTGTCAGAATAACTCTCACCCTCTTTCTGCAACTTTGTTTACCACTCTTCGCTCCTCTTGTGGATTGGCATCCACCATGTGTCATCCTCCTCTTCTGATGGTTCTTTCTCTTTGTTTCCTTTGTGGGATCCAACCCATCATCAATCAACCTCCCCCACCAAATATCCTCTCTACTCTTCCTAGTATCTTTCATGGATATCAAACTACCACAAACCAACCACCTCAACCAGGTTTCACCTACACAACCTTGCACAACTTCCACATACAAGTATGCAATATTTGTATTCCACCTTGTCATTTCACTGTCCTCCTTTTTAGTCACTTCAACACAAAAATCCATCTCAACTTCTTTATTACAAAATTTATAAAAGTTCACCTCCTCATCAAGCTTCTCAAATTGGACTTCAACAAAGTCATCAACTACTACAATTATGTCCTCTACCTTTTTACTTTCATCCACATGAAAGAAATCAATAAGATTTGATTCATCCTCACCTTTTGTGGCAACCTTTGTCCCACTTGGGATCAATTCATCGCTTTCTCTGTCAACTGCTTCAATACAAATCAACAAGTCGTCCTTTTCAACTTCTTGGTTAGCTTTAGCAAAACCAAAATGTTCCTCTTTTACTGCAATATCTTCCTTCTTCTCAATTTCACCTTCCAAGAAACTATTGATTCTTCTAATCTCCTCTTTCAAGATGACATCCTCAACTTCATTAATCTGCTCATCAAACAAGGGACCCTCGAAGTGCATCATCTTAGCTTCCACATCTTGAGTATCTTCTTGGCTTGTCACAAAAACTACTGTGTCTTCTATACCTTTACCTTCTTTAGGCATTTCTTCAATTACTCCTTCATCTTCAAACCTATGACTAAGTATGATGTCATTATCGCTCTCCACTACACTGCTCAAATCCACAACACTTGATGTTGTCACCTCTTCAAGATAACTCTCACTTCCCTCTTCAGTTTCTTCTAAATTCGACTCTGGAATTCTATTCTTATTTCTGATTAGCTCAGTCAACATGGAGACTCTATTCATGAGTTCTTCATCCCATTTTGCACCATCTCTTTCATATCTGCAATCTTATTCTTTTCATTGATCTTCTCCTCTTTTCCAACATCACTATGTCTTTTAATCAAAATTCCAAAAGTCCTCTCCGTTGTTTCTTCTATCTCATCAATCATACATGCTATTTTTCTTATCACTATTATCTGTTTCTGAAGTCTATAGAAATTGATTCTTTCTTCTAAGTCCAAAATCTAGACTCTTGGGCTCACATCTATTCCCTTCATTGTGTAACAAGAAATACTTACTTGACCTCAATCTTCTCTTTTCTACTCAAATCTTTAAACCCTCAGTCTTGCACATGTAAACTACCTCACATTTGGCGGTCTGTTTACACCAGTCGGAGCCTCAACTCCTCAAACCCTCTGAAAAGTTCTTCTTGCAAGTTGCATGTACACATGCAACAAATCTCTCACACAATCCAATCCTCAAGTCCTAGTGCAAACCGCCTCACTCCGGTGAATTTGCTTGCACGGTCAAAATCAAGCTACATGAGCGAACTTCAAGAATCAAGGTAGATGAGTGAACTTCACAAATTGGAAGAGATGAGTGAATTTGTTTCAAAACAAGATACAAAACAGCTAATAGATCATTTCCTAGAGCTAATTTGATGCCTTAACATGCCTAAGAGAGAACAATGTTGAATTTAAGATGATGAAAGGCAAGTTTACTTCGTGTTTGGAAGGAGATGAGTGAACTTCATGTTCAAGCACCTATGAGTGAACTTCATGTTTGAGAGGAGTGGAGAGAACTCCATGTATTCCTAAATGAGAGTGAATATCCTTCATTTGCCCAAGAGATGATATAAGAGTATTTACCTTGAGTCAATCTAATTTTTAGTTGAAAGCAAACTTCATGTTCAAGCCCATTAGAGCGAACTTCACAAATTGAGAGACGAGCGAACTTCATGAATGGATAGAGGAGAGCGAACTTCATGAATGGATAGAGGAGAGCGAAGTTCCCTCATGTCTTTCAAATCATGAAGTTCACTCATGTAGCTTGATTCCTGAAGTTCACTCATATGGCTTGATTCCTGAAGTTCGCTCATGAGGTTTGAAATATGAAGTTTGCTCCAAATTGAATCAACTCAAGGTAAATGCTCTCAAATCTCCTTCACTCCTCTACTTCCAGCATGAATTTCGCTCTCCTTCAAATCATGAAGTTCGCTCATCCTGCTCAGTTTGTGAAGTTCGCTCATGTGCTTGAGTTCATGAAGTTCGCTCATATGCCTTGATTTGTGAAGTTCGCTCATCCTCTTGAGTTCATGAAGTTCACTCTTAGGTGCTTGAAGGTGAAGTGAAAACCAAAATGAACCCTTCCTTCATTACCTTAGGTTTCTCAAGCTTTCATTCACAATACCATGTCAAACTTTCACTATGAAGGCCTAAAATGCAAAATTCGCTCCTATCAAGGAGCTCATGAGGTAAACCTTGCTCCAAAGAAGAGGTGATCTCAAATCAAAACCATGCTCACTATCTTCATTCAAATCTAATTCACATTCAAATAAGGCTTTTAAGAGAATTCGCTCCAAGGGTGACGGTCATGAAGTACACTCCTGAGAGTATGCACATGAAGTGAAGTTTCTAACTTACTCATTTCACACCTCACACAAGGTTATCCACCTGACTCTTGGCTTTTTGACCACCTATACCCCTCTAATGCAAAGGCTAATAGCTAAGGATACTAACACTACCCTAGAAAGCAGAAAAAAAAAGTGGGGGTCCCCATTTGCAATGGGGCGATGTGTGAATACCTCACAACAGATACCTTGCCTCTACATATATGCCTCCCCCATCCCACTACGCAGCTCCTCTATTTAATGGACTGATGCCCACGACTCCTCTCCTACTCTCCAAATGAAACCTCTGCATTTTTTAAACTGCCTTCATCTTCACCACTTGCCATAGAAAACCTCCTCCAAATTTCAGTTTCAAAAGCAATTCAAGACTGCCTTTATGAGGCATTGCTTCTTTCCTAAATTAGTTGCCATCCACGCTTCCACGTAGGCTCCCTCTCTCTCCTTCCGTTACTTCCTTTCCCTCCATATATTAATGCATATACCAAGTATCATCTGCAGTCAATCCAAAAAGATAACCGATGCTGTCTTCCTCTTTAGTTTCTAACTACTACCCCCACGCACACCAAGTCTATATTTGTTGAAATTGTCTCATTAATTCCACCTTCCATATCCGTATCTTATTCCAAACAGTCGTTACTCTTCCTTCAATTATACACTTCTTGTTCAACATACCTCTGTATTTGGTCATTAATCTGAAATATCTCTTTATTTTCCAGCTGTCCCATTTGATGGTTGTCCATACCTTGTTTGATGCTCCCATTCTGTCACGGTAGGCAGGATGCTCCTGCATCAGAATGCTTGTTGAACTGTATTTACAAAATTTAGAAGTAGTTATTAACCGCTCGGAGTGTTGGGATAGACTAGCTTAGGGATGCTATTGTTAGAAAGTTGGAGTCAGTTTAGCAGAGTGGTTGTGTGAGCAAATGGAGTGGTTTAGTTGGAAGGACGGGGGTAGAAATTCTGGGTTAGTCTTTTGAGAGGGGAATCCCCTTTTATGTACAGGCTCTTTCTTATCAGTAAATATATGATATATCTGGATATTTTCTGGATGCTATGAAACTGAGATTGTGATCTTCACTGGGCGTTCGTTATTTTCATACATGAATATTATTCAATTCTCAGTCTACATGCATCTTGAAAAATCTGTGAATGTTCAATTTCTTAACAAGGGACTAGACCTAAGACCCCACTGCATCAGATTGTTGGCCATCAAAGTTTGGTTATTTTCCAATTTGAGAACTGTCAAAGTAACAAGTTCATTATTCGAAATTGAAACCTGTCAAAGTAACACGCCAATTATTAAAAGTCGAGACCTGTCAAAGTAGCAGACTTATCAAAAGTTCAAACACGTCAAACAATAGGCTCGTTATCAAAATTTAACACATGTCACAGTAACAAGCTTTTTAAAGAAGTTTCATAACAACCAGCAAATATTTCCACCAAAGTGCTTGGTCAAAAGAAGTTTGAGCAGTTCAAAATTCTGCATGGTTTCATGATGACCCCTTCAGATTAAAGAGGATGCTAACATGTTAATCATCGGAGTTAACACATCTGTAAATTTTGTGAACTATTTTCAATTTAGATAATAATGTGACAGTTAAAAGCTGTTTTTCTGTTTAGAAAATACATGTAAACATTTATTCACAATCAACTTGAAATGCAATAATAAAATATATTTTCCTGCGCTGCCCCTCTTGGGCCTAACAAATGACATGATATTTGAAACACTTTACAGGCTATGGCTGATGCTCTTCTAGAAATTGAGGTAGACAAAAACAAGAAATGCAAAGTCCAGAAATGCTTGAATGAAAAGCCAGTTGAATTGCAAAGAAGACAGTTGAATGACAAATGACATGATATTTGAAACACTTTACAGGCTATGGCTGATGCTCTTCTACAAATTGAGGTAGACAAAAACAAGAAATGCGAAGTCCAGAAATGCTTGAATGAAAAGACAGTTGAATTGCAAAGAAGACAGAGTTGAATGGCATATTAAAAAAGCAGTGAGCAAACTGCATAGGAAAGAATGCGTGGGAAAAGTACACCTAAGGAATTCAGAAGAATAAAATACTGTCGATTCTATAATGAATAGTTCATTAAGCACAGCAAGATAAGTGCACTATTAAGGACTGCTAGAACACCAATAAAATTCATCAGTTTTGCCTCGAAAACTAGCTTAATAAAACATCACAATATTTATGTCTGTTTCAACAACTAGTTTCTAAATTCATTTGAGGCCAGGTATAATTTTTCATTAAATTTTTTGCCTCGTCTCTCTGTTTTCCTCTAGCTTGAGAAGCAAAACAGTTTCATCTGACAAACCAAAATGAGGAAAGCCATAACTGAACACCGATAGATTAACAAACAAAAGGGCAAAAAAAACCCCAAAACAACGTTAAGGAAGATTTCGATAAGCTAACTAGAGGAATATTATTTCTTACTTACTCTTGATTATTAATGATGTCGCCAATAAAAAAGGAGGCTTCATGGAGTGCCCATTTCCACTGTTGAAGCTGTTCTGAGCTGTATCTTCTCTTCTTTTCATAGTTAGAGAAGGCATCTGAATATATTCCTTTTCCTTGAATCGCCCATCTTAAAGTAGAGGGCTCAATATGATAGAAAACGGGGATAATTTTGTTGCCGGTTTTTACCATAAATTCCAGCTCGGCTAAACACCAGGGGGATTCCGCATAATGTTGAGAAAAGATGGCTATATGAAGCGAAGAACTACGCATTGCTTCTTCTAAAGTTTTAGGAAAGAAATCCCCAAGTATCAACTCATCTTTATCTAGAAATACTCTGAGTCCGGTGGCATTTAAGGACTTGTAGATAGCGTCGGCCACAGTGTGTTTAGAATCTCCTCCATGATGATTTATAAAGACATCATAGGGCAGATGTTTCGTTCCAGATGAGGATGCAGTAGAAGAAATAGAAGCAGGGGTAGGTGGGGCGATTCTTAGGCCATCAAAAGCATTTACTGTAGGAAACACTTGTTGGTCGGATGCAGCAGAAGGTAGGGCAACTCTTAGGCCATCAAAAGCATTGTGAGGGCCATACTTGGATTGTCCTGCAGTTTTTGAAGAGGCTGCCATTAGCTGCAGACTCAAACAAAGAAAAAGGCTGATAAAATTGGCTTGGTGTTTAAAATGCTATGCAGGCAAAGACTGAAGCTTCGCTATAAATTGAGGCTGACAGTTTCAAACAGAAACAAGGGAAACAGATACAGCTATCTTAATGCAAATATGCCTGAAAGAAATATTATGTAATGCAGACTGCAATATTTGTGTGGGCAAAGCGAAAGGTGTACAAAAGCATCTTTTTTACCATTTCACCGACATTGCCCACTACCTAAACCAAAGGTGTACAAAAGCATCTTTTTTATCATTTCACCGATATTGCCCACTACCTAAACCATAATGATTCTGTTCCCTTGAAAAATAGTTCTAGGTAGGCAAAATATCTCTTTTTTTCTTAGAAAAGGGTTACAGTTATGTCAGTGGCTAATTTTCACATTAAAAAATTTCACAATATTTTTTTTCATATTTTCTGGTTTAACAGCAATGTAGATGCAGATGATTTAGTTACTGAATTTCGCCAGTACCAAATCTTTTTGTATGAAATTCTCTTAATAATAGATCACAGGATCTCAAATATTAATTAGAAAGACCTAAACTTTGTAAAAAGCTATTAAATTGTTCTTAGATTATTATATAACTAATTTTTTCAACATTTTATTGTGTAAATTATTTTTACGTGGAGAGGCATTCCTATACAGTCCCAGCAGGGGAGTGAAGGATACAATACAAGTGAAATATTCGAGTCTATCTCTATTATGAGGACATGTAAGGCCTCTCAAGGATTTTATTTTCTGTATTTTGTTCTTCCTCCAGTTTGATTTCATTATTATTTATTTTGTATTCTGTATTCTTTAGTTTGCTTAAGGTAAACATTTTTTTTTATTAACCAGTGACATATGGTTTTGATTTATCCCAGTCTTATGGTTTTGGTAAGCCATTTCCATTCTAAGTTTTGCTATTGTTGTTGCCTGCTATCATTGTTGTTTTATTGAAATCTTGCATCAAAAAACAATTTTGGGTACAAAGAATTTAATGTGTTTCATTTTGTTTTCCTAATTTGAAAAGTTCATACGATTATTGCTATCTATTGGAGTGCCAGGCAGTACATGTAATGAGGTAAAGAATATGTATACTTGGCAAAAACTTGAGCACTAAATTCTTTTCGCTAGGTAAGTCGAGCACTAAATTCTTCAAGGCTGTGATACAAAGGTAAAGCTAAACCCACATTATTGAGAATATGATGGTGAATAATCCAAGCCTTGCCTTTTGCATTTCTGATGCCTTGTTCATTCAGTAATGAATGATAAAAATCTGTTGGAATGAAACAATAAATTTTACATTTATCTTTTGGTTGTGTCTAGCTAGATTTATCTATAAGGTTGAGATTTGTTAAATTCAATGTTTTCTTTTAGTGTCTATCTTTAGTAAATTATAGTGGTTAGTATCAATTTAATATCAACAAATTTTATTTGCATATGATATATTAGTATATAAAAGAAATTTTGATAAAAAATGAAAGAAAGAATCTTAATTATCAATTTAGAAAGATCAAAAAGAATTTGTATGTTTTTAAATCGTAAATATAAAAATATTATCAATTTAGAAAGATAAAAACAAACTTATATGTTTCTAAATTGTAAACATAAAATTTAATTTTTCCAAATTTAAAAAATCAAAATCACATATTTGAACAAATAATTTTAGTCATCAAAATATAATGTTTCTATATTGAAAAAATCAAATTTATACATACATGTGATTTTTCTATTTATCTCTTTATTGTGTTATAAATAAAGATAAAAAAAAAATGTTTTTATATTTTAATCATAAAAATTAGATCCATTAAAATAGTTTTTAAAATATAAAAGTCTAAAATAATTATAATGTATAATATACACTTAATAAAAAAATTTAATTATTATTCAAATATATATTTTTTAATTATTAAATGTTTATAACTATTTATCAAATGTTAAACCCTTAAATAAGATTGTGGTTTAATTACGGTTAGGGTTAGGGTTAGCATTTAATTTTTATAAGAGTAGAGTTAGAATAAAACAAGTAATCTTAATCAAAAGAAAGTTTAAACTATTTTAATATTTGTATTAATAAGATTATTTTAATTAAAACTAAGTTTAATCTATTTTAAAATGTCTTTATTTTATTACAACAAAATTTAAAGGTATTAATCTCATAAAAATATTTAAATAATGAAAACCAATTCATAAGAAAAATACATAATAATGAAGGATTTTTTTATAACATAACCATAACTCTGTATATTCATTATCCTTGACAATAAAACATAACCATAACCCTAAAAACTTAACCCGAAATATAATGCAAAACATATTGCTAACCCTAACTCTATCCCTAACAATGATGTATACCCTAGCCCTAAACATAATCATATCCCTAACTTTAAATTCTAACCCTAAACCCTAGCCCTAGCCCTAACCTTAACACTAATACTAAACATGAAGTAAACCTAACCCTAACCATAACCATAGTCCTAATCCTAACCATAATCCTAACCAAAACCATAAACCTTAATCATAAAAATAATCATAATCCTAACCCTAATCCTCACATTAATTGAACCATAACCCTAATGATAATCTTTATATAGATTAACCTAATTAAACCTTAACTTTGACTTGATCAAGCTTTATTATATAATCCTAACCTTCACACCATGCTTTATCCTTAAACCCTAACCCTATTTGAATACTATTATAGCTTGCATATAGAAAAATGGAGATTTAAGTGCATTAAATGTTTTTTAAATTTATAGTTATCTCACTTTTACAGATGTGTTTTAAATATATTATATGAATTCAAATAAAAGGCCATCAAAGATGGAGTTATAGACAAGGAAGGATTGAATAGATATTAATAATGCACAAAATAAATGGTACTAAAATAATATTATTCTTTTGATAAGCATAGAAGGGCAAGTGCAAGGTAATGAGTCACAAATTCGCGGAAGTTCGCGCGTTGGAAAATGCGCTCTTATAAACGGGGGCTCGTTTTCAAAAAACGGGGGCCCGTTTATTCTACGGGCTCCCGAGCCGAAAGGTAACTGGGTCCGAAGCAAAAAAAATGGGCCCCCATTTTGTTCTAAAACGGGGGCCCGCTTTTAAACAAAACGAGGGCCCGTTTTTAAAAAATGGGCCCCCGTTTCTAAATGGCATTTTTCCTTTTTTTTCCACAAGCCGCCCTTGTTTGAAAACGGGGGCCCGTTTTGTGGAAGTTGATTCCACAACCCGCCACTTGGCTCGGGATTAGGCTCGAGATAGGCCTGGGATGGCCACACCTGAGACATAGACCTGCAAATTCAAATCTCCATGAATGAAAACACAAATATGAACTTTAGAAATAGTTTACGCGCCTCTAATCAGAGAGTTTTTATACGAAATTAAAACCCATTTCAAATTATACTGTCTAGATTCTAAATATGTAAATTTATTTAAAAATTGATTATTTTAACTATTTTTCATTTAATTTATACTAAATCGGGTCCATAAATTTGAAATATTAACTAATTTTGTTAATTTAATAACTTTTTTATTTTAAAGAATTTTGGAAAAAAAATTATATGTCATCAATCTACACAAAATTCTTTTGTATTTTAAAAAAAAAAAAAATCAAAAAATGTTAAGTTTACATCAAATTACGTGGGTCGTACACGTCAAATTTTTAAAAAGATAATTACAGCCATTAAAAAATTAATTAAAAAAAATATATTAGAAAAAAAAATATAGAAAAATATGCTCATCAATCTTCAATGTGTTACAAACCATTTCCCAAAACAGTTTGAGAAAATAATTTTAATTGTGTCAAAAAGTGTGGGTCGTACACATGCATGGTATGGTCCTGAAACAGGCATTTTTAAAACATAGTTTTCAGAACTCCATTCAAAAAGTTATTTTTTATTATGTGGGTATTAAAATAAATTACATATTTGGAAAGTACACTCAAAGGGCTATCTTTTACATTACTGACTTTTTCCAAAATTCAATCTCTAAGTGCTTCAAAATTTAAGCTCAAATGAGACAAAATCTGAAAATCAAGGAAAACACTTCCACTTTTTGGCCAAAAAGTGGACTCATCTTCTTGCACTGACCTAGAAATCAAATCAATGATGGTGTTTTAAGTAGATTATTATCTATTTTATGTTATCAAGATTTTATTTCATGTATTTAATATAAATTAATTGTAAATCATATTAATAATGGTTGCAATTGAATCTATGAATACAATTTGCTAATTTGAATATTGTAAAGTTGGACATTTTCTTGGTGGTCAATATTCTTGTCGATAAATATGTCTATCTCATATAGATTAACAATAGAAAATCAATGTCAATTAATATTTTTACAATGCATTCAAAATTTTCTCTCATAAGAGATCCAAATGAATTATACAATGCTTATAAATTTTACCACTTGTGTAGTACCTAGGATAGATAGAAAGGTTGATTAAGATTCTTTCATGATTTTAGGACTTTAAGTTCATTTTTGTGAAAAGTTTGATTGATAAGAACTTACCAATTGCTTAGAAGGTTTGAGCTCAATCAATGCAATTACCACCATCTTAGTCATGGATATGCACATGTAAGTTATTTTGAAAATTTCATAAAATTTATATAAATTATAGTATATACTTTTTAAATTTCATGTTTTTTGGGTTTAAAAGTGAAAATTTGTTTTAATAGATTTACTATAATTTTAAATTTATTTTTGGTTTTGTATTTTCTTAAATTATTATATCCATTTCAAATTAATTAAAACACACTGTAAATTTACAAATATGTGACTCACTAAACTTGGGGTTCTGTCTTTAATACCAATGTTCTATCCCTATCCCAAACCTTGAATCTAATTCTAAGATCCTAATGATGATCCAAACCCTAACCCTAATCATAATTCTATCTCTAACCCTTCTCAAACCATAACCATAACCTTAACCATAATTATTATTCTCCTAATTTAAATATAAATGAATCCAAGCATTATAGCACAATAGTAACCCTAATTCTAGCCTAACCATAACCCTAAATATGCTTGAATCATAATTCTAATTAAGCCATAACTTGAGCTATATTTAAACCCTAAAACTAACTACAATCTTAACCATAACCCTAAACCCTAACCCTAACAATGATCCTTAGTCTTAACCCTAAAACTTAATCCTAACCATAACCCTAACCCAAACCCAAACCCTAACCAAAACCCAAAACCTATCCTTAATCCTAAGAGTAAATCCTATCCATAATCCTAATCTTAACCCTAAACCCTAACTCAAACCATTACCCTAACCCTATCCTTAATCTTAAACCCTATCATTAACCATAATCCTCACCCTAACCCTAAGCTTAAACCTAACTCAAACCATGATATTAATAATGACTCTAACCTGAATCCTAACCCTAATCTTAACCTTGACCCTAGCTTGATGTAAGCCCTAACCCTAACCATAATCCTAACTATGACCCTAAGCCTAAGCCTAACCATCATCCTAAACCTAACCTTAATGCCAAACATGATGTAAAAAAAAAACTTAACCATAACCCTAATCATAATCTTAACCCCAACCCTAATCCTAACTCTAACCTAACCATAATCTTAAACCCTAACCCTAACAACAATCCTGCGCTAAACGTAACCCTAATTCAAATTAAGATTTTATCATAATCTATTCCTAACTTTAACCTAGCCCAAACCCTAATCCTAATAGAACATTAATACCAATTTAACCCTAACCTTAATGTAATTGAACCATAACCCTAATTCTAACCCTAACTTTGATGTAAACCCTAAACATAATTGTAACCCTGACACTAAACCCTAACCATAAACTTAAGTTCCTTAATATTAAACCTTAACCCTAACCATAGTCCTAACCCTAAAATTAACCTTAATCGTAATTACTATTTAAACCCTATTTTGAACATCAACTATAACCCTGAAGTAACCTCGATTGTAAATCCAACCTATGCTTGAAGTTATCCCCAATCTTTATGCTAACATAGCACATAACCCTAATTGAATTCTAATGCTAACCTTCAAACAAAGCTCTATTAATTTAGTTGTAATGGTAACCTTAATCCTAATTAAACCCTATCCCTAACCCTAATATTGATTCTAATTGAACCTAAACCTTTACCCCAAGCATTATCCTACAATAATAACTCTAATCGTTACTAAAACCAATTATAACTATTATTTTATATATAATACTATAACACCCTCTAATCTAGACCCTTTACTAAAACCAATTATAACTATTATTTTATCTATAATACTATAACACCCTCTAATCTAGACCCTAACCCTAACTTGATAATGACCCTAAACCTAAATTTATATCTAACCCTAAACCCTAAATCCTAACCCTAAACCCTAAACCCAAACCCAAACTCTTATAGCTATCATCACATACTATCTTTCATTGCAATCTTAAGCCTAAGCCTAACCCTAATCCTAATTTTAATTCTAACCCTAACCCTAATTTAAATTATAATCACTATTTATAATCTTTAAACCTTACCCTAATTATAATCACTAAGACTATCCCCAATACTAACCCTAAACCTAACCCTAATTATAATCCTAATTATAACCCTTACACTAATTATAATAATAACCCTAACCCTAACCCTAACTCTAATTTTCATTTAATGCTAACGCTAATTATAATTATAACCCTAACCCTAATTCTAATCCTAATCCTAACCCTAACCATAACACTAAACCCTAACCCTAACTTAACTATAACCCTAAACCCTAACCCTAACAATAATACTTAGTCTTAACCCTAAAACCTAATCCTAACCATAACCCTAACAACATGCTTTATCCTTAAATCCTAACCCTTCCTGAGTCATAAAACTAACTATAACCTTAATTTAGTTGTAATGCTAACCCTAATCCTAATTAAACCCTATCCCTAACCCTAATACTGATTCTAATTGAATCTGAACCTGAACCCTTACCCCAAGCATTATCCTACAATAATAACTCTAATCGTGAACTAAAACCAATTATAACTATTATTTTATCTATAATACTATAACTCCCTCTAATCTAGACCCTAACTCTAACAACCCTAATCCTAACCCAAACCCTACCTCTCATAGCTATCATCATAGACTATCTTTCAATGCAATAACCCTAATCCTAATTATAATTCTATACCTAACCCTAATCCTAATTTTAATTATAGTCTTTAAACGTTACCCTAATTATAATCACTAAGACTAACCCCAATACTAACCCTAACCCTAACCATGATCCTATACGAAAACCAAAACTTGATGCTAACCCTAACCATGATATAAACCTTAACCCTGACCATAATACTAACCTTAACCCTAATCCAAAACATAACCATAAACTGAATCCTAATCCTAACCATACCCTCAGTTATAATTGTAACCTTGACACTAAACCCTAACCTTAACCATAAATTTAACCCTAATATTAAACTGTAACCATAACCCTAACCTTAACCATAATCCTAACTGTAATCCTAAACCTTAATGCTAACCATAATCCTAAACCAAAACCAAACCCTAACATTGATGCTAACTCTAACCATGATATAAACCCTAAACATTATCATAACCCTAACCCTAATCATAAATCTAACCCAAACCATGATGTAAACATTAACCCTAACCATAACACTAACCTTAACCCTAATGCTAACCATAACCATAATACTCGCAATTAAATAAAGTTTTATATTATCATTAAATAAAGTTTAATATATCTTAGATTTTAGTATTTGCTTTGATCTTGCAACACATATATATTATATAAAATAGTCTAAATATATATTTAAAATTTCATATATCTCTACATAATAATATAATAATATAATAATATTGTAATATAATTTATTTTAGAACAAACAAATAGAAAATAATAATAATAATAATTGCAATAATAATATTACATATTATTGCAACAAACATTAATAATATAATATTATATAGTTCTATTTTGAATTTTTTTATTGTTTCCCATGTTGCTTCGTGACTGCTACTAGCTTACATATATTTGATTTTAATTAAATATGTATATAATACGTTGAGAGATATTCTTATACGTCTTATATATATATATATAAAAGCTAGTTTTATAATTATTATATTCTAGAAAAATTAATGAACATGGTTGTATTATAAATAAATTTGTAATCATAATCTAATTATCCTAATTCATATTTTATATTTCTCTTATTTTTTTATTGATAATTTCAAAAAAAAAAAACCGTTATCTATTATCTTACATGTGAAAATATTACAAAGTGAGCATATGACGACTTCTTGTATTTTAAAGATACTTCTAGAGATCATTCTAAATCATATTATACGGTAAGGGCATCTTCTTATAATATGAAAGTGTTTATCATAAAAGTTTCACTGGCGTTATCATCATCGTAGACACTTTCATACTTTCTCCGCATGATTTTCATTGTTCATATGCAAAGGACAATACTTATTATCAAGGAACCTCTTAGTAATTTTTTAAGGTAAAGTATTTGTAGCCTAATCTTTTGGCCACGCGTAGGAAGAAGAATGGGAAAATCCAATCCCAAAAGTAAAGGCGGTCTTTTCAGAAAAAAATAATAATAACAGAAAAAAATAATAATAATAGAGTTGTTTAAGTATGTACCAGTATTATCTAAGGCAACAGTAGGAACCTGGAATTTAGAATCGTCAAATATTCACAATGTCTAGTCCACTCCTCCACTAACCTCTGAAGGCTACTTGATTTTATTGATTGTTCCCTTTTAAATATTATGGCACCCTTCCACTATCATTTGAATGTACAACAATTTCATATAGTTGGAGACAAGTGGCGAGGGTTCTATTTTATTTGAAGATAAAATAACACCTCCACAAAAACCAAAAGATAGCATATTTCATGTATTTACCGGTCATTTATATTAATTTACATTATTTTTTCTTATCATTTTTTAATACATAATAATACACTAAAATCAAATTTAAAGATAAATTTTATTTTTATTACAAATATATTTAAATAAATTTCTTTTTATTTTTTATTTTTAATATTATAAAGATTATTTTTTACTGATAAAACATAAATTTTTAATTTATATAAAATAATTTTGATAAGAAAGAAAAAAATATTATCTAATATTATGGTTTCAATTTTAAAATTTTATATTTGATTAAAAATATATGATATTTAAAATAATTTATTATTATTATAATATTTTAAAAGAAATTATTATTAATATTTCTATTTATTTTTTTAATATTGATTTTTTTTTTTTTAAAACTTCAATAATATTTTACATTAGGACTTGATAAAAAAAATTAAATAATCAAAATCAAATAATATTTTACCTTTTTAAAAGATTTCATTTTATTTTTAAGTTTTTAAATTTGATTTTACTTGTAAGTCTTTAATAGAAGTAATAATTTTAGCTTTAACAATGCATCCACTTATAGTTCTATTAATGATTATATTTATATATTATATTTGAATGTGCATTATATAAAAAAAAATATTACATATTAATTATATTTATTATTAAATATAAAATTTCATATAAAAAACTATATTATTAGTATGTATTATCTTTTATATAATGTGAATTTCTATATTTCTCTATATCTCTCTATTTCCTTCTCACTCATGTCTATTTTTGTCTATAAGTATCTTTATAGCTCTATCTACCTCTTTCTATCTCTTTCTATCCCTCTCTATCTCTCTATATCTTCATGTATCTAAATCACTCACTCCAAGTCTCTCTTATTAAAATCATCTCTCTCTCTCTCTCTCTCTCTCTCTCTCTCTCTCTCTCTCTCTCTCTCTCTCTCTCTCTCTCTCTCTCTCTCTCTCCTCTCTCTCTCTCTCTCTCTCTCTCTCTCTCTCTCATGCACACACACATACACACACATTCAGTCTATCTTTCCTACTCTATATCCCTATATTTCCCTATATTTACCTCTTCTTATACCTCTCTCTATATCTCCATCTATTTTTATATCTTCCTCCCTCTCTATCTCTATATATTTATCTCTTCCATATCTATCTATCCCTCTCTCCTCCATCTCTCTCTCTCTCTCTCTCTCTCTCTCTCTCTCTCTCTCTCTCTCTCTCTCTCTCTCTCTCTCTCTCTCTCTCTCTCTCTCTCTCTCTCTCTCTCTCTCTCTCTCTCTTCCCAATTCTATCTCTCCCTCTCTCCTTATCTATCTCTATTGAAAACATAGCATGAGCCTATTGGTAATAGAGCCTGATTATCCTTTCAGTCATGTTTGGATTCCTATAAATGGATGCAGAGTTGATTTGAAGCTATCACTTCTCCATTGATACCTTTGTTGCCAAAAAACAAAGAACATTATCTATAGGACCTACTAATTGACCTCATATATTATACAAATGTATATAAAAAATAGACCATTTTTTCTCCTAGTTAACCTTCCAAACCTCTTCGGCGTACCCATTGCACACTAAAAGTGCAAGTGCTAGTTAATTAATTATCTTCATTCTTTTACCTCATTAATTATTAAATTAATAAAGTTAAATCAATTTTCATTTGATAATTAGATTATGATAAATTAATCTATTTTTAAAAGGGGATAGTTTTTTTTATTTGAACCTATGAATCAATGAGGGGGATCTCATCTCCAATTTAAACACTTAAAAATAACACCCTGTAGAGGTTTGAGCCTTAATGGCAAGGACAACAACACAACAACTTAACGATCACACTACTCCAATATCAATAAAATAAATTAATATGCTTTTATCCCATGATTAAATTAAATTAGTTAAATTCCCTCCCTCCCATTTAAAATTATGTAAATAAAATATAATAAAGCTATTGCTCTAAAATTCAAATAAATAGGACAACATCATTCATCCACAATAATTAATTGAATTTTATTGAATTAGAAAAGGGTCCCTTAAACATGATCCAATCTCCCAAGCGTGTCACCTACATTCATCCATCATTTAGTCTTAGTCATACAATCCTCATGCAAGAACCTATAATTGCAAGCCTCGCTCAAGTTGATCTCTCATCCTACATACCTCATGCACATTCAAAAGATTTGCAATGAAGATCCAAAATCATCTCCTCCTACATTGATCCTACATTCATATCTCTTACATTCTACTTGATTTTTTCATGCAACAAATACATCATTTAGCAAGGTACATGCTATCTAAAACTTGAAGTATATAAGAGTGACTGCATCACTCATGTTTATGAGCAAATCCACTGAACAAAGGAGATCTCTTGCTTGATAAGTGAAGGTAAGATTTTGATTTGATCTTCTTTATACTTAATAAAAAAGTATTTTGCTTGATTTCAAATAAGGGTTTAATATGAATTTAGTCACCTACATTATATATTCTAGATCTAGCATCAATTGAGAGAGCTATTATCAAAAAATTGATTGGGTGAATCCTAGAGAAAAAACACTCATATTTAGATCTAGAAGGGTCAAACATCCAACAAAAGACTGAATAAAGGAGATAAATTGAAAACCTGAAAAGGCGGTTTATCTTCCTTAAAAAAATAAAAAATAAAAAATATTTTTTTGAGGAAGATTGAAAACTAGATATGGTGGTCTACCTCAGGGGTGAATTGGAAACCAGGAATGGTGATTCATACCTAAGGAAAAAATTGAAAACCAGAAATGGCGGCTTTTTCCTGATCAACTAAAATTTGCTCCTGATGGCTCCTGACAGCTCTTGATGGCTTTCAAAGACCAAGAATAAGTCTTTTTTTTTAAAACAATATCACTCTTGATCCTAACAGTTTCTGATGATTAAAAAAAAAAAACTTTTTTTTAATGTTTTATTGGTACATGCAAAAGAAGCTTTGAGTAATTCATCATTAACTTGTCATCTTGACATGTTGATATTCGCACTCCTTATAGCTCTTAATCAACATGCTGCTTCTTTTTAGTAGCAAGATAATCAGTTTTTCATGATAACTCCTGACCAATGTACATTGAATGGTTAAAAGGTAGACATTTATCATAAACATTATTTCCAAATTATTATTTTCTGATTTTGTAGATATAATTAGGAATGATAAATTTTGTTTGTATGAAGTTTCTGCCAACTTATTAATACCAGCCTTATTAAAAGTAAAGGTTTACAAGATGAAATGATTTGAGATATATTGAATTGACATCAGTTGTCATTTCAAAATCTAAAAATTAATGATTATAGTGATCATCACACATACTCGACCACCGCCTACTCGACAAATCTGAAGCAAAAGTACAAGATGATGGCAAACGAATCGTCTGGTTTTATATGAAATTAATGAAATATGTGTAAGAAATTAATGATCATTTTGGAATAATTTATGTTCATAACACGGAAATTATTTCATCTCATTCTCATTTTGAAACCTAAGTTCAGTAACAAATTTGAGAAGAGTAAAATTTTTTTTAAATGGGGAATAAGAGAATTGTAGAACTTGAGAATTTTAGCTTAGACCCAGAAACAAAAACGCTATTATAGGAAGTGGGGTGGCTAAGATTCATCAAAATGTATGAGGGATATGTGCCCAGAATTGTGGAAGATTTTGTGTAAAACTTCCATGTCAATGTCACCAGAGTAGGGGGAGAAATAGTTGAAGTCACTCTACAGATTATAATTTGAAATTTCAAGGATTTCTGCGAAAGGTGAACTAATCAACAAAGGACATATAAATTTTGATGAGGTGATTAAATCATTCCATTAAGGGAATGAGAGAAGGCCTATTTTCTAGGTGCACAAGGGCAGTAAGAAAGGTATAAACAAAAGCAGCTTGGATGAACCTTGAAAAATCGTAGTCCTTTGGCTCATGAAAATTTTCACTTGTGAAGGACAATATGGAATAGTGTTGGGCCCTGGAATGAAACTATTGATTCACTTGAGGTATGCAAATATCAGACCTGAAGCACGGGTAAATCTTCTGCCTTTTCTATTTTCGCAAATTTCTTCTATGGTAGCTAGGGTAAAGGGGAAAGATGGTCACATAAAATACCCTAGTTTAATTCATATTATTGTTAAACATAATTTTCTAAAGGAAGTGGGAAAATAAAAATGGTTAGAATTCATATCCTCACATGTTCATAAAGCCAAGAAAGGGTCAATGTTGAAAGGCCCAAAAATAGAAAAAGGGGAACCGTCCAAGAAAAGGGCATCCAAAAAAATTAAAATTATGGAAGAAGGCCCATAACACAAAAAGGGAAGAATGCAAAGTAAGGAGCCTAAAATAACTAGAGTTACCTGTAGCTCTACCTGCAAGACTCCTTAGCTAGAAAAGAGTGTTGAACATAGTTCTCCTTTTGATACCCATAGGGCTCCTGACCACCCCTCTTTAGCAAACCCTGAAAAACTTACTCAACATACCTCAGATCAGAGTCCTGTTGCTACACATTCTATTGATAATGACCCTTCTTTATCAAAACCTCCAACCCAAACTAATGTTGTTGATATAAAACCCTATGTGTCTACTAAACCCAGTCAATCAAGTGTTGACAATCTACCATTGAAAGAACAAGAAGTTGAGAAAATTCCTGAAAAAAAATTCGCCTAAAATAATTTCTCTTGATGATGACTCCTGTGATAATGAGGAAGCACAACAATTTCCTGATTCTTCTACACCCTCTTGAGCTGATATAGAAATATTAAAAGCTCATGAAGAATTTGAGGCAGCTCAAATATACTCATCCCCTCACCATGATTTTGAACCTCAGGTACCCCCATCTCCTTCATAGTTTGTTAAAAGGGAAGGAAAAGAAAATTTAGTGGAAGAGAAAATGCCTCACACTATAGATAAAGGAAGGGAGGAGGAAGATGTTGAACTGATTAAGGTCATGATGATGTCTCGACTAGAAACAGATCTTTCTAAAGCACATTAGAAAATAATTTTTATGGAGGGAATTTTGAGACAAAAAGATGAAGAAATCAAAAAATTTACTTTGAACATTGAAATAGAATAAAGAGTTGTCCAAGCAAAATAGGAATTAGCAGTAGAATGTCGAGATGAAGCTTCCTTGCAAATCTGAGCAAAAGTTGTAGGGATTGGGTTGAAGTTGCACACGGTCCTCCGAAAAATCTGTGCACCAAAAAGGGTTTTTTCATCTCTAGAAATGAAGCCTGAACCTCCAACTACAACTGTGCACCTACAACATACACATAGAAAAGAGAGTAAAATGTTGTTGGGATTGGGGGTTTGCCGAACAAGTCAAACCCCATTTTGGAACTAACCAAGTGATTGAAAAATGCTGCAAGTAAATGAAAGGAAATATCTTAAGTAAATCCACCTCAAGGAGGGGATGTAATTGAAAGGTTGATACCTTTGTAGATGAATTTGCTTGAATGGATATGTGAAATAGGATGTCTTGAATATTGGTAGAAATATCCTCTTCAAATGGTTGAATCCTTGCCTTGAATGCAACACCTAGCCTTGAAAGGAGACTTGAAATGCTCAATGCTTGAATGAATGCTTGAATGCTTATGATCAACTTTGCTTATCAACTTATGATCCACCTGTCAAACTTATGCAAATAGGAGAGGAAGCGCTCCTTATATACTTGCCAATTAGGGGTGTTTAGATAATTTCCCACCTTAGGCCGACATAGGAAAACTTTTCCCACTCAATAATTGACAAGCTCAATGCAAGATAGGACCAAAGGGGGCCCAAAATAGGGCTAGGACAAGGTCGCCACGCCCCTATTCTAGGAGGATAGAGGTGCCATGCCCCCATCCTGCCCTAATTTAGGACAGACAGTATCTAAGAGACAATGCAAAATGATGGAAAATGCAAGTTGTTGGTGGCATGAGCATGTTTCAAGTCTCTGATTTGGCTTAGGGGTTCATCTGCTAATGCAAAGACCCAAATGCGGTCAAAAATTGCAAGGGTCGCAATTTTATGTTGTTACATTTAGCCCCCACTTTAGCAGGAATATAAGTGTACACCAATACTATCAGTAAAGTACAAGGAGACAAGATTGAAAGACTTTCACCACATCAAGGAGGCGAGATACACCAAGCCCCCAGTGGACGAAGGATCTTACAACTTCAATTGACAAAGTAAAAGGGAAGATCAAGAGGGAGAACCATGACTGCAAGTAGTAAAGTTTCCCTCACTATGAGTCATGACAAGAAAGAATAACAAAAATTATAGAGCAAAGCCAAGCTCACTGAGTAAATCCAAGTATCAAGATGGAAAATGTGAGCAGAGTGCATGCCCCCACATTCAAGCGATCATGTACGCCTTATCAGGAGCAATTAATTTAAGGTAGGATACACCCAAGAGAGAGAAAGAGAGGGAGCACATTATCACAAGGATTTAGCCCCCAAACGAGCAATAAACCAAAGGATAAGGAACATAAAACACAAAGCACGAGGTGGCTTCACTTTCCTCAGGGTCAGTATGTTGTATGATAACTCATGTATATCATGTATATATATGCATAGAATAGTCCTCATTCCCCAAAGAAAGGGAACAAATGTGTCTTTTGAGTCAACATGAAAGAGACCAAAAGAGATCTCAATGCTTTGCATCGTCCTCAAGTAGACATCACTAGGGACAACAAATAGAAGAATAGGGAAACACATAGAAGAATGGTCACAAAAGAGCAAGAAAGGAGAGAGGTAGAGGATCCACGGTGCTAATGTAGCTAGTCTAGCACGACACCCTCCTCCCGATCTTGTTGATCACTATTTTAGGAAGGTGGGAAACACGCCAAAGGAGCAACATTGAGCACAACAGATGGAGCTATCATAAGATCCAAACAAATACTATGCTCATGTGCTAAGCCACTTTGTTCGTTTCTACGAGCTAGGATTAAGGCTTTTGAAAATTTTGCAAATAAATGTTTGTCAACATCAACATATTCATATTCACTAATAGAAGCATTAGGAGTTGTATTGCCATAATGAATAACATTTTCACCCATTTCTTCATCAAGATTTATAAAAAGAGGAGCTCTAACATGAATAAAAGTAAAACCATCACATGCGTTTTGCAACTTATGATTTGGAGATTTAGGTTCAACATCTTAGTGAGAATAGAATGGAATCATGTCAACTGTTGGTGTTTTGGTAGATTAAATAATTTGAGAAACAACTTCAGGATATCTAACACGACATTGTCATCGGCGTTCTCTCGCACAACAATTCCGTCGAGTCTTTGCGGAAGGCTTGGAAGAAGGAAGAATATTTGTTGAAGGAGGAATGTTCTCATCTTTGTTAGTTGGATGGTTAGGTTGAGGTATTTTAGGTTAGACAGGAGGACATTTATATGGATTGAAATAAGCTCCTAGAGCTTGGTATGCAAGGTTGGATAAATATCTTTTGAAGCGTGGTTTTACTAAAGGTAGTGCTAACGTTAATTTATATTACAAGATCACTAATGATGATATTCTGATTATTGAAGTATTTATTGATGATATCATTTTTGGAGGTGAAGATAAATTGTGCATGGAATTCCCTAATAATATGAAGAATGAATTTGAAATGTCCATGCTTGGTGAGATGGGATTTTTCTTAGGTTTGCAGATTACTCAAACTGATAAAGGCATCTTTATTTGTCAAACTAAGTATCTAAGGGAATTGTTGAAGAAGTTTGGTATGGATAATTTCAAACTGGTAAGTACTCCTATGGTGACAAGTGAGAAATTATCTATC
This sequence comes from Cryptomeria japonica, assembly GCF_030272615.1. Classification (NCBI taxonomy): domain Eukaryota; kingdom Viridiplantae; phylum Streptophyta; class Pinopsida; order Cupressales; family Cupressaceae; genus Cryptomeria; species Cryptomeria japonica. Next base: position 218,978,303 of record NC_081414.1, on the reverse strand, counting down.
AAAGATACATATGCACCAGTAAATTTGACGAGGTATAAGTCTATTATTGGTGGCTTGTTATATCTAACTCAAACTAGACCGTATATTATGATTGTAGTAAGTATTGTTTCAAGATATCAAAGTAATCCTAAAGAAAATCATGAATGTGCATTAAAGAGGATATTCTGGTATTTGCAAGGAACAACAAAATATGACTTACCTATTATTATATTATTGTTGGGTGGCCCCTACTATTCTAACTATTATTCCCTAGTATTCTAGAGATGATAACTTCACTTTATGTGCATATATAGATTCAGATTGCGCAAGAGATACTAATGACAAGAAGAGCATTTCTAGTGGAGCTTTCTTTCTTGGAAAGAAATTGGTCTCATGGATCAGCAAAAAATAGTCATGCATTTCTTTATCTACTGCAAAAGCTCAATATGTTGCAACAACAACTAATTGCACTCAAGTGTTGTGGATGAAGCAAATGTTGAAGGATATCAAGGTAAATTATAGTGAACTGGTAGTTATCTATTGTGATAACTCTGCATCTATTGACATGTTTAAGAATCCGGTATTTCACTCTAAGACTAAAAACATATCAATAAAATCTAACTTTCTAAAGAACAAGGTGGAAGAAAAGGAACTCAAATTGGTTTATGTAAACACTAAAGAGCAGATTGCAAATATATTCACTAAACCGCTATCTATGGAATCATTTGAGTATTTGAGAGACAGGTTAGGGGTATCTACCCCTCCGGCAGAAACTTAATTCATAGAGAAGACCATCAGTCCGGTATGCATCATCAGATTTATCCTTTGCTCTGGGTTGATGTAGTAGTGTTGCTACTCAAGGGGAGTAGTCAGCTTTGAGATTCAGAGGCTTATATTCTTTCTTTGACATTTTTGTCAAATTTCTAGCATTGATGTCAAAGGGGGAGAGATAGTGATGTGAAAAATAAATTTAGAACTTTACAGAGATATTATTCACAGGGGAAGAGTTATTGATATTCAAAGCTATATGCAGGAGATTGTTGGTTGTCTTCCATAGGGGGAGACTTGTTTGACATTTCTTGGTACTTAGATGTTTTTCACATCTACTGTTGCCATCAATGCCAAAGGGGGAGATTGTTGACAATATGGAGGAATTGATTATGTGTTGCATTGATGTTTTGTCATTGATGTCAACACTAGTTGTTATGGTTGGTTATCGACAGATAGGTTTTGGTTATTGGTAGAAGAGATTGTATTACTAGTAAGGGTTTAAGGTTTAACCGACAGAGCTTTTACTAAGAATCTTTGACATAATGCATAAGTGGTGTTGGTGCGGCTTCTAGATGGAATTCGGGATGTATAAGGTGATCCTTGGTCATGCCTCAACTGATTGGAGATGTCGCTTTGGCATGGTGGACCCAAATTAGGTCTAGTACCTATCTAGGTTATGGATTAGTATCATATTAACGTGTTCTCTACACGTTACCAGGATGATTTATGGATTGGATAATGTTGTTTTGGTCTAAAGTTTTCATGCCATATCATTGTAATATGGATGTATGTAATGATTTTATTGTAATATCTTTTAGGTGGCCGACCTAATTGGTTTAGGCCTTAGGGTTTGGATAAATGTATGTAAGATCTCATTGTAGATAAAGGCAATGGTATGGGAATAATATGTGTCATGGTCATGGAATGCAATATCATATGCGAAGGAGATTTGGTCAATCATAGGTGATCGAATTGGGTTTAAGTAAGAGGTCAAAGGCCTCTGGTATTGAGCTTAACCGAGACTATAATTAGGCATGCTAGATGCTATCTCTGGCAGTTCAATCTTTTGGATTGTTGTCTATTTATCTTGAGGTGGTTATAACCTCTCTGTAGTCAGTGAGAATATTTGTAATGAGCAATACGCTCTAGGTAGTGTGCCTTCCTGCATGTGCAGGTCGCTTATTGTATCACATACTTTTTACAGAAGTATCATCTAACTGTGGGTAGGCTTCCCACCATGTTTTTTCCCTTTATCGGTTTTTCCATGTACAAATCATGGTGTTATGTGGTATGGTTGCATTGTGTTAATTCTCTATTTCATTCTTAAGTTTTATTGCTTATCGGTATCTGTTTCTGCTATTCCGGTATTCAATGTTTATGTGCTCCGGTTAAAGGTTATAAAGTGGTTTGATTAATATAATTTGTTGACAACTAATTCACCCCCCCCCCCTCTCAGTTGTCCACTGGTTATCCTAACAATTGCAGGTGCTACTACTCAGGGGGAGTAGTCAACTTTGAGATTCAGAGGCTTATATTTTTGCTTTGATATTTTTGACAGATTTTTGACATCGATGTCAAAGGGGGAGAGATAGTGATGTGAAAAATAAATTTAGAACTTTACAGAGATATTATTCTCAGGGGGAGAATTATTGATATTTAGGAGATTGTTGGTTGTCTTCCACAGGGGGAGACTTGTTTGGCAATGGTATGGGAATAATATGTGTCATGGTCATGGAGTGCAATATCATATGCGAAGGAGATTTGGTCGATCATAGGTGATCGAATTGGGTTTAAGTAAGAGGTCAAAGACCTCTAGTATTGAGCTTAATCGGGACTGTAATCGGGCACGGTAGATTCTATCTTTGGCAGTTCATTCTTCTGGATTGTTGTCAATTTATCTTGAGGTGGTTATAACCTCTCTGTAGTTAGTGAGACTCTTTTGTAATGAGCAGTACGCTCTAGGCAGTGTGTCTTCCTGCATGTATAGGCCCCTTATTGTATCGTATACTTTCTGTAGAAGTATCATCTGAGTTCCCCGGCCTAAAAATAAGAATGTTATTGGAACTAAATGGGTTCTTAGGAATCAACTAAATGAGGATGGTCAAGTTGTAAGAAACAAGGCTATATTGGTTTGTAAAGGATATTCTCAAATGGAAGGAATTGATTATGATAAGACATTTGCACCTGTAGCTAGAATTGAAGTTGTTAGACTATTTCTTGCCTATGCAACTTATAAGAACTATAAGGTCTATCAAAAGGATGTTAAATGTGCATTCTGAATGGTGAACTTGAGGAAGAGGTATACATTGAGCAGCTTGATGGATTTTCACTGACAGATGATAAAGATATGGTTTGCAGATTAAGGAAAGCTTTATATGGATTGAAACAAGCTCCTAGAGCTTGGTATGCAAGGTTGGATAAATATCTTTTGAAGCTTGGTTTTACTAAAGGCAGTGCTGACAGTTATTTATATTACAAGATCACTAATGATGATATTCTGATTATTGAAGTATTTGTTGATGATATCATTTTTGGAGGTGAAGATAAATTGTGCATGGAATTCTCTAATAATATGAAGAATGAATTTGAAATGTCCATGATTGGTGAGATGAGATTTTTCTTAGGTTTGCAGATTACTGAAAATGACAAAGGCATCTTTATCTATCAAACTAAGTATCTAAGGGAATTGTTGAAGAAATTTGGTATGGATAATTCCAAACCGGTAAGTACTCCTATGGTGACAAGTGAGAAATTATCTATCAAAGATACATCTACACCGGTAAATTCGACAAGGTATAAGTCTATGATTGGTGGCTTGTTATATCTAACTCAGACTAGACCAGATATTATGAATGCAGTAAGTATTGTTTCAAGATATCAAAGTAATCCTAAAGAAAATAATGAATGTGCAGTAAAGAGCATATTCTGGTATTTGCAAGGAACAATAGAATATGGCTTATGGTATTCTAGAGATGATAACTTCACTTTATGTGCATACACAGATTGAGATTGGGCAGGTGATACTGATGATAGGAAGAGAACTTCTGGTGGAGCTTTCTTTCTTGGAAAGAAATTGGTTTCATGGTTAATCAAAAAACAATCATGCATTTCTTTATCTACTGCAGAAGCTGAATATGTTGCAGCAACAACTAATTGCACTCAAGTCTTGTGGATGAAGAAAATGTTGAAGGATATCAAGGTAAATTTTAGTGGACCGATAGTTATCTATTGTGATAACTCTGCAGTTATTGACATGTCTAAGAATGCGGTATTTCACTCTAAGACTAAACGCATATCAATAAAATATAACTTTCTGAAGGACAAGGTGGAAGAAAAGCAAGTCAAATTGGTTTATGTGAACACTAAAGAGCAGGTTGCAGATATATTCACTAAACCGTTGTCTAAGGAATCAATTGAGTATTTGAGAGGCAGGTTAGGGATATCTACCCCTACGACAAAAACTCAATTGATGGAGCAGACCATCAGTCTGGTATGCATCATCAACTTTTTCCTTTGCTCCGGGTTGATGTAGTGGTGCTACTACTCAAGGGGAGTAGTCAGCTTTGAGATTCATAGGCTTATATTCTTGCTTTGATATTTTTGTCAAATTTATGGCATTGATGTTAAAGGGGGACAAATAGTGATGTGAAAAATAAATTCAGAACTTTATAGAGATATTATTCATAGGGGGAGAGTTATTGATATTCAAAGCTATATGTAGGATATTGTTGGTTGTCTTCCATAGGGGGAGACTTGTTTGGCATTTCTTGGTACTTATATGTTTTTCACATCTAGTGTTGTCATCAATACCAAAGGAAGATATTGTTGTCAAAATGGAGGAATTGATTATGTGTTGCATTGATGTTTTGTCATTGATGTCAACACTAGCGGTTATGGTTGGTTACCGATAGACAGGTTTTTGTTACCAGTAGAAGATCTTGTGTTACTGGTAAGGGTTTAGGGTTTAACCAATAGAGCTTTTACTAAGAATCTTTGACAAAATGCTTAAGTGGTGTTGGTGCGGCTTCTAGATGGAATTTAGGATGTAGAAGGTGATCCTTGATTGTGCCTCAACTGATTGGAGACATCGCTTTGGCGTGGTGGACCCAGATTAGGTCTAGTACCTATCTAGGTTATGGATCGATATCATGTTAACGTGTTGTCTACACATTACCAAGATGATTTATGGATTGGATAATGTTGTTTTGGTCTAAAGACGACATAGCATATCATTGTAATATGGATGTATGTAATGATCTTATTGTAATATCTTTTAGGTGGCTGACCTAATTGGTTTAGGCCTTAGGGTTTGTATAAATTGATGTAAGATCTCATTGTAGATAAAGGCAATGGTATGGGAATAATATGTGTCATGGTCGTGGAATGCAATATCATATGCGAAGGATATTTGGTCGATATAGGTGATCGAATTGGGTTTAAGTAAGAGGTCAAAGGCCTCCAGTATTGAGCTTAACTGAGACTGTAATCGGGAATGGTAGATGTTATCTCTGGCAGTTCATTCTTCTAGATTGTTGTCCATTTATCTTGAGGTGGTCATAACCTCTCTATAGTCAGTGAGACTCTTTTGTAATGAGCAGTATGCTCTAGGCAGTGTGCCTTCCTGTATGTGCAGGCCCCTTATTGTATCACATACTTTCTATAGAAGTATCATCTGACTGTGGGTAGGCTTCCCACCATGGTTTTTCCCTTTACCAGGTTTTCCACGTACAAATCATGTTTTTATGTGGTATGGTTGCCTTGTGTTAATTCTTTGTTTCATTTTTTAGTTTTATTGCTTACTGGTATTTGTTTCTGCTATTCCGATATTCAATGTTTATGTGCTCCGGTTAAAGGTTATAAAGTGGTTTGATTAATATAATTTGTTGACAACTGATTCACCCCCCCCCCCCCCCTCTTAGTTGTCCACCGGTTATCCTAACAAGGTTGACGTCTTTTAGGTTGGACAAGAGGAGAGGCGGGTCTCTTCTCTCTATAAGAGGAAGGAGGTCAAACTACACCATAGAAAGGAGGGACGTTTGGTATAGAAAAGAGACTAAATCCATCATGAGGAGGAGGTATACGTCTAACCTTAGGAGGAATACTATTGTTCTTCTTAGGAGAAGGCATAATTTCATCCATAGGAATGGGTTGGGAATCTTCCTTAGGCAAAAGATTAGTTCTATCTGTTAGGGGAAGAACTTCATCTTCAAGAATGATGGGAATATCAAGTGTTGGAGTCCTAGGTTGGCATAAGGATAAGATAATATCTTTCTTCCATTTTTTATAATATTGAAAGAGAGCGTCACTTCTTGGTGGAAGAGATCCAAATTGTTGAGGCTAAAAGTAATCAATGGGAACACCTGGTTTTCTTTTAGTTGGTAGAAATAAGCTATGGTTAACAGTTATGATTTCTCCATTGTGGGGAAATTTCAAACAATTATGAATTGGAGAAGCAATAGCCTTCATGGAAGATAGCCAAGGGTAGCCTAACTTCACACAAAATAGTTTAGATGAAGGAATGATAGCAAAGTTGACATCTATAGATTTAGTATGAACCTCAATAGGAAGTGTGATAGAACCAATAGTAGGACAAGAAAATCCATCAAATAACTTAACGACCACATTAGTGTCATTATAGATTGGTTGATGCAAATGTAAAGTATAAAGATATTCTTCAGTGATGACATTAACCATGCAAGAGGGATCAATAACCACACCACGACAAGGTTTGCCTTGGATCTTTGCAACTATGTATAAAGGGCCATCAGGTGCCTTAGTTGTCTCACTAGGACCAAATGTGATACATGGGTCCTGAGGTGTTTCTTGTTTCTCTACCATATTAACCACATTTGGAGTTGTGAAATTGACATGAGAGGGAGAGAAAAAAGTATGTTCGGTCTCAATCACATTAGAGGTATGAGAGGGTAAAGGATCAGTGAAAATCTTAAGATTTTGATTAGGAGGAGCTACTGATTTGTTTCCCTTATCATTCACACCTTCTACAGATATAGTATTATTAACAATTAAGTCTTGAATCTTATGTTTTAATGCAAAACATTTTTCAGTATCATGACCAGGTTGACGATGAAATTGACAAAAATAATTATTATCAAAGTGAGGTGAAGTTGACTTAAAGGGGTCAACTAGCTTTATTGGAGGAAGTTTAATAACATCTATTTGTAAGAGACATGATGCTATACAAAGATTCATTCAAAGGAGTAAATTCTCTCTCTTTTAAAAAAATTAGAAATAGGAGGCACACCTATTGTAGCATTCACATTATTTCTATTGATGGTGTGATTGAATTTGATGAAGCCTGTGTTTTGTTTGAACTTCACAAATGGTTTTTAAGCACTGTCACCCTTATCACTCGAAGCCATAGGAGTAGATTGCTCCATTTGACTCACATTCAATTGATAATTGTGAAGTGTTGCGCACAACTGCGGAAAGGAAGTAAACTCAGAAAAGAGAAGTTTTTCCCTAATGTCTTTTTGCAAATTAGAAATGAAAATTCTTTGAATATCATTATCAGGCATTGGAAAAGAAATTTGAGAACACAAATGCTTGTATCTACCAATGAAATCAGTCACTTTTTCTTTAACACCTTATTTAAAATGCATTAAATCAGTCAAAGTGATTTTAGGACCTATGTATTTTTGAAATTGTTGAATAAAAGCATTTGATAATTGTTCAAAAGAAGTAATATAAGAAGGCGGCAAAGAGAAATACCATTGCAAAGCCTTATCTCTTAATGTTCTAGTAAACAATTTGGCAAGCAATCGTCGATCATAAGAAAAGTCAGTACACAAAGTTTGGAATGTTTTGACATGTGTTAAAGGATCACCTTTACCATTATAGAGTTCCAAATGAGGAACTTCAACATGTTTAGGAGGGACAACTCTAACAATATCAAGAGAAAGTGGGCTCGCAACATCAAATGTGGGCACACTAAACTTGGATTGACTCATAGAAACAATTTGTTGTTGCAATGAAGAAACAACTTGAGCAAGGTTATTAACAGTTGCTTCAGTTGAAGAATTTATGTTAGACATGTTTGATTGAGAAGGTGGTGTGATGTTATTGAAAGAAGGCATTGATTGAGAATAAGGTGGTGGGACACTATGGTAATTAGGCATAGGTGATGATTGAGTAGGGAATGGGACACTAAAAGGAGGAGTAAAATTATTGAACGAATTGCCCCATTGTCTCACATTGATTGGTTGAGAGACAATAGGAATACTCATTGAAGGCATAGATAAAGATGGAGGATTGAATGAAGAAGAGGGATTGCCCCCATGACTAATGGTTGTAGGTATGACATTTTGAGTTGAAGTAGCCATGATGTTTGAAGTGAAAGTAGGAATACTAGCCATAAAAGTGTTCAAAGGAATATAATGATTGATGTGTGTAGAAGGTTGTGAATAACCTAAGTTCTCAGCACAACTCTTCATAGGCATAACACTAGAATCAACAATGTGAGCAATACCATGCAATATATCAATTTCATTCTTATCACTTTGAATTATGTGTTTTAGACCTTTAATTAATGGAAGAGCTTCACTATTAGGATATTCTTGGGACATTTATTGTTGGAAGTCGTCAAAGTGATTGTCCAATTTTGAAAGTTGATCTATGGAACCTCTAATCGAAGATTCTTCTTCATCATGGGAATCATCAATTGGGTAAGTAGAGATGTTATTAGGATGGGAAGAATTAGCAATATCCTCATTGTAGAAGTCACCCAAATTAGGCTCCATCTCTTCGGGAATTAAACCTTGGGATGCCTTAATTCTAATGCTTCGTCTAACAGGGATAGTATAGGTAGGACTAATAGTTGTAAAACTCATACACTAGAGGGAAATTTTGAAATTTTAATTTTGGGAACAAAGTTTGCAAAACTGAATAATGCAAAATTCAAGAAAATGATGATTATATAATTTGAACTTTGTGGAAAGAAGAAATGACACAATCTCGAAGAAAGATTTATAATTAATAAAAGAGATTGAAATTTAAAATTAGGGCCAATGGGATACCACTTAATTTCAAATTTCAAATTGACAAAACTAAGATCTTAAAATTAGGGCTGATTATAATTAACCACTTCATTTTAAATGTTTCCTTGGAAGTTGTAACATTGAAATTGAGAAATGTTTTTAAATTTTAGAGGGATCAAAATTCGACAAAATCAACCAATTTTCTGGATTTAAGTAATTAAATACAGTCATAACAGTCTCCTGAAATTTCAGGAAAAAAGCCAGGGACCGTGTTGAAGTTGCACACGGTCCTCCCAAATTTTTCGGAAATTTTCAAGGATGAAGGCTACGATGATTTGAGAGCTAACCCCCCAAAATTGATTGATTTTATGATCTATAGACAGGCGAAGTTAAGGTTTGAATGTCATAATAGGACCCTATTAGGGTTTTGAAAAAGACAAGAAATTGAATTGCAATTTTTAAAAAGGTTAGACCTAATGGATAGGGCCACCTTAATATTTAGAAAACTAAAATTGGTTGAAATTGATTGAAATTTACACAAAATCCAATTAAATTTGAAAATTAGGGTTTTAGGACCTAACCACTGAATTTTCAAATTTTGAATTTTGGGAAAAGGAGGGAAATTGAAAATTTGAATTTTAGGCAAAAAGACAATTCTAAAAACAGACACAAATCTGAAAATTAAATGTAAATCCATTTTTTTGCACAAGTTCAAGTTGATGTTTGAAAATTAGGGTTTTGACAATTAACCACTTAATTTTGTAATTTTGATTTGCAATTTCAACAAGACAATGAAAGAATTGAATTTGACAATCAATGCAATTTTCAGATCTAAGACAATAGATAACATTTTTTTCAAAATACAAGTTCAATTTTAATAACTAGGGTTTTGAATAAATTAACCACTAAGTTTTTGTAAATTGCAAGAAAATTAAACTTATAAATGAAAAAAATATGCAATAATTTTCAATGGAAGGCATGTAAGACATCGGGTTCACCAAAATGTAATATGGTAAAAAGTGATGAGGGGAGATCAAGTGGAAAGCTTTACTCCCCTTAAAAGAGGGATGAAAGTTTCACAAAGGATTCCCTTCATTTTTTCACACACATTACATTTAAAAGAGGGGTTGAATTCACTAGATCCAATCCCAATGGAAAGAGATTGAATACTAAGTGAATTGCAGGAAATTTGGAATGTATTAGGAAAGTAAATTAACCCTCTTTTATAATAGATTAGTTGAATTAAGCAAATTGAGACTAAGTGTAGAAATGGCAAAGAAGCAATTATATCTTGAGATAGAGATGCAGGATGAAGCTGTGCACTTGGAATTAGTAGTAGAATGTCGAGACGAAGCTTCCCTGCAAATTTGAGCAAAAGTTGCAGGGACCGGGTTGAAGTTGCACACGATCCTCTGAAAAATTTGTGCGTCAAAAAGGGTTTTTCTATCTCTGGAAATGAAGCCTAAACCTGCAATTACAATTGCGCACCTGCAACCTACACACAAGAAAGAGAGGAAAATGTTGTCGGGATTGGGGGTTTGCCTTCAGGTCAAACCCCATTTTGGAATTAACCAAGTGATTGAAAAATGATGGAAGTAAATGAAAGGAAATGTCTAAAGTGAATCCACCTCAAGGAGGTGATGTAATTGAAAGGTTGATACCTTTGTAGATGAATTTTCTTGAATGTATATGCAAAATAGGATGTCTTGAATGTTGGTAGAAATCCCCTCTTCAATGGTTGAATCCTTGCCTTGAATGCAACACCTAGCCTTGAAAGGAGACTTGAAATTCTCAATCCTTGAATTCTTATGATCGACTTTGCTTACCAACTTATGATCCACCTGTCAAACTTATGCAAATAGGAGAGGAAGCGCTCCTTATATACTTGCCAATTAGGGGTGTTTAGATAATTTCCCACCTTAGGCCGACATAGGGAAACTTTTCCCGCTCAACAATTGACAAGCTCAATGCAAGATAGGACCAAAGGGGGACCAAAATAGGGCTATGACAAGGGTGCCACACCCCTATTCTAGGAGGAAAGGGGTGCCACGCCCCTATCCTACCCTAATTTAGGACATGAAACAGCTAAGAGACAATGCAAAATGATGGAAAATGCAAGTTGTTGGTGGCATGAGTATGTTTCGAGTCTCCGATCAGGCTTAGGGATTCATCCGCTAATGCAAAGACCCAAATGTGGTCGAAATTGCAAGGCTAACAATTTTATGATATTGCACTTCTTTATATGCTTAGTTTGTGCATTGAAATTGATCCCACATTGTTTAGATTCCATGGTAATGCATTTATAACTAGATTAAGTGTTGAATCTCAAAAGTTGTAGTTGTTTTAATTCCCACTCGGATATTGTTTCAAAAAATGCATGTTAAGAAATCTTAGTTGTCTACTATCATTTAGTTTCTTTTCATTGAATAAATTTAGTTTCTCATTTTAGTAAGATGATGGATTTGGAACTAAGGAAAGAACAAAGTCATTGTTGGGTTAACTCATGGAATTTACTTGTTTTTCTGTTTGTTAAATAGATTTCATTTCTGCAGTTATAATTTAGATTTATTCTCTGCAAACGTAATTTAGATTTCACTTTTAGTGAGCATAAAATAGGTTTATTTACTAGCACTTAGTTGTAGATTTAATTTCATAGGTAGATAAAAGTTATTTAAGTTTGTGAATAGATAATTCTATGATTTAGATCTTAAACTCTGTTATGTTTGGACTCTTGGTGTCAGATTGAACTCTTTGCAGGATAGTTTATTTTCATAGTTTGAAGTGTCTTTTAGTTCTAAACCACAATCATAGGAATAGTTCTTGATAGATTGTGACAGCTCCTGATGGAGCATGATCCAACCCCAGTCATTGTTTTACAGTCAAAACCCCCCAATTGAGAACCTCTTATTGTAGACAGCTTTTAGACACACACCGAGTCAATAATGAAAGTAAATTAAACGGTTCAAGTTGTGACACCAATGAACTAATTAACTACCACAATAAGTACAGGTTGGTTGGAGCAGAAGCGGTGCACGAGTGGCGGAGGAGCAAGGGTCGCCAGAAGTGGGTTCGATGATCATCGATCGACCGGAGAGGATGACCAATGGTTAATGAAGTCGATGATCAGGTGGCACTGAGAGACTATGGAGGCCACAAAGGGATACACGGGGTACAAAGGGTACAACTAGGTCCAGAAAACCTGTAGAACATGCAGGTCAAGTACTATGGGGCGGGGACAGGGGTTCCCCCCTAATAATACATATATATTTTTTGAAAAAAGATTTTGATTTAATAAAAACCTTTTATTTTGCATATAAAAAAATACTAAAAATAATATAAGAATTAAAAATATTATTATTATTCTTCAATAAATTTGTACCGGTACACCCAAATAGGGAAAAAATTTCCTCCAAGGCTTAAAAATCACTTTTCATCAAATATAAGCAAATTATGCTCAAAATTTATAGAAACGACCTCCCGAACACAACAGTGAGGTCAAAATCACCATAGGATACACCCAAAATGCGCAGCTCCCCAAATCCAAAAATTGAATGCTCGAAAATCTCTTAATAAAGACTACTCAATGAAGCCCCAATGACTCTGATACCATATAAGAATTTGTCAAATATAGCCAAGATCTAAAGCACAATGAATAGAATAAGAGAGAGATAATAGATTTGATAAGAATAAATTGTATTCTAATCAAGATGCAAAATACTGATTAGCTGGATCATCAAAAATTACATACAATGTAGATGAGCATTCTTATAAAGGCAAAGCCATATGGATATGTGATCACACAATCATGACATGTGGCTTAATGAGAAACAAGGGTAGGTGAGGGTAGGTAGGAGAAATTATAAAATATTCCACAAGAGGAGGATCACCTACCGAAGGTAGAATGTAACGACAAGATAAGACCACAAAAGGTGAAATTTCTCCTACATGCATCATCCCTATGTGCACACCTCCCTAAGTGTCTCATTTCCAAACTAGTATGAGATGCATTATCCAAATTCAACTTAAGTAAAGTGTAATTATGAGATATAATTCACACTAGTAAATTCAAAGAGGTTTTTAATACATTGGTGTAACCATGATGCCATAAGTTACAATCTTGGGGATAGGTGGTGCATGGTCTTTGACCAACCTCCTAGTAATAATTCTGAAACTATACTATAAGTTTACCCATAATAAAATTCTCACTTATTTTTATATGAGGGAGTTTGTGGGTAGAGGTAGAGACTCTGCCCAACATAGATGAGGACCTCAGTGGGCAGATAACTATCAAAATTGAAGACCACTAGCACCCAAACTTGTTCATAATGTGATAGTTCCAATATCCCTCAAGGACACTATGGACATGATACAAACTTTGCATGCAATTTCCATCTTGAGTGACACCATCATCCACCATGACACATGATTATCCCAGCCTCTTGCCTCAAATGATGGTGCAACAACTCAACCATCTAGCTCTAGTGACCCTAGCTCTCACATGTGATCAAATTGTTAGCATCTATGCTTTGGGAGAGATAGCAATGTAGAGGGTGCAAATGATTCAACCTCCCATGTATGCTCTCATTGTTAGTGTGAATGTTACAGGAGTAGTAGGGGTCATCAAGGTGGTGCAGCTGATAATTCGGCATTGACATATGACTTGCTAGATAAGGTCTACTATGGTGTTCAAATGTAGATATGTTAATTTGAATTTATAACATTTTATTTATTAAATACTTTTAATCATAAATTGAATTAAATTGATGCAAACATTATGCATTTCAGGATGTAGATAAGGTGGTATATCATTAATCATTCTTGCAACAACTTATACACTTGCATCTATATCAAAGGTAAAATTTGTCTAATATGTCAAAATAGAACAATACTTTGTATCCAAAACAATGTTTAATATTTTAAAATATTTTTTATTGAATAGGTTAGCATCACATCACCACCTAATACACATGTTCAAATTAATAGGTGGGCATCACATCTTAAATTGATATTTATAAGATATACCAGCTTATTAATGTATATTTATGTGACATTTAATAGGTCATGGCAGCGGACTAGATTTTATAGGTCCAGGATGTTACTCTTATGCCCATTTCATTCGTCCTAGAAATCTATGTGGTATTTTTTTTGCACATACATATTTATAATTGTGATAAATTAAATTATATTTTAATATTATATGTTGATCTTATCTTACTCTTGTAGGGTATGCCAAGTGTGGCTAAGATGGAACCTTTGTCAATGTCTTCTGTGATAATACCTAACCAAGGAAAGTTAATTGAACATAATTTTAATCAAAATAATAGTTTACAAAACTTATATGACTTGTTGTAGCATGATTTAGATATTAATTTTTCAAATGTATTATGATTATAAATGTACATAGATTGATAGTCTTACATTCTTGTCTTCTTTATACAATAACCAATGGGGTCTGCATCCTTGATGACTACATCTAGAACATTGGAAGACGAGAGGCAAGAGGTATATGTTTTTTTTACATTCTCAATGTTACGATTATATGCACATGTGCATTCATCGTATTAAAATACTGTCCATTTTTATACAAGAAAATACCATAGTTGTTTCATCTATGATGACCCCTCCTAGAGCAACTAGAAAAGCATCACAGGAGGTGTACGTTTATTTTATAATGTAGATATATGTTTAGGTAGAAGTAAATATATGTTTAGTTAATGTTTCTTTGTCAACAATTATATATTAACTTGTTTCAATTTTATTTTACCTAGTATAGTCCTATTTACAATTTGGCAATGTCACAGATCTTCTACCTTAGCGATATGGTAGGACTCCTGATTGTTAAAGGGGAGCATCATTTTCAAAACAACTTTTAGCGAAAAACCAAGACAAGGTAATCAACAATTCAATTTTAGAGAAACTATAGTTCAATATATAGTGGTCTTTTATGTCATTCTGACAATTGTAAATTATTATTGGCATAATTAATCTAATTTGCTGTTTGAATTGTTATTTTGCAACCAACTTTTGAGCTAAGAATCACTTTGAAGAGGCTTGATTTTGATGATGCACCACAAGTTTAGGATTTGATAAAGACATCTAGGGTTACTTTTGGACACCTACGCATTGATACATATCTATTTAACATGTATATCGTATATAGATCTTGAGATGGCGTCTGCCAGATTATGTAAAACTTATTTTGAGTTGGCATAGATGCCAATTTTGTATACGTATATACACAATTTTGCTACAATTTCATATATAAAAGTTGATAATTGATCTAATTTGTTCCTTGTGTGTATGTCTTCTTGCTTAAAACTTAAAATTTGAATGTATAATTAGTTTGGAATAGTTAAAATTTATGAACAATAAAATGTTATTAATGATGCTACACTTTAGTAGAACTTGTGAATTACAATTGATAGTCCATCTATGTTAGTGTTAAATTTGGTTTCCTTGGGCAACTTCACAAAATTTATGACCATTTTTCTAATGTTATCAATCATAACATGAATGATTAGTAATGATGGATAACAAGTAATCAAAATTTGATTCAATTTTATGTTATTTATCATTTTCTCTTTGTAAATTTTATTACGTTAGCCTATGACTAAACAAATACTTACTAAGTCACGTTAGCCTAATAGTATTTATATTTTCAACTTCCTTCGATTCACAACTATATGTCACTATTAATATAACTATTCAACATGCATGTCATATTGTCATCTTTTAAGTGAGTTATGTCTTCTAATTCCCCCTATAAGATTTCTTCTTGCCTTGTTCAGAAGAATTCCCTTACTATTTATTCTTGTATTTGTTACTTTATCACAGTCTTAGCAGAACCTATTAGCCTGATAAGATATATCTCAAGGAATAAGAAATAGAACCCTCAAGTTTGTAGAAGTGGAGCATTTACTATTTATTCTTTTATTTATTATTTTGTGAGAAGAAATAGTACCCTCAAGTTTGTAAAAGCAACATGACACCTAAGAGAGATGGAGCACAACTATAATTTCCATAACTATCTCACATTATGTTTATAACACTATACACTATTTTTCAAGCTCATTTACTATCATAAAACAATGCATGTACAACTACCTTAAAATAAACATATAAGATCATTTGAAGGTTTTTAAAAAAGTCAATGGAAAATTGCATCTCCTCAAACAAGGAAAGGGTTTAAGGCTTGTTAGCATTGTCCTAGGTTCATTAGGACTTGTTAGACAGTTCAAATAACCAGAAGACAACTGAGAGGGGGGGTTGAATCAGTTGTCACCAGATACTAGAACCTTACGCAATTAAAACTTTAATACCAAAACCCAAAAGATCAATACCGGAATGCATAAACCAAATACCAAAATAACAGATAAACCAATTAAGCATAAACAACAATCAGAGAATAAATACCATCAACATGACACCAAGATTTGTACATGGAAAACCCGATAAAGGGAAAAACCACGGTGGGAAGCCTACCCACAGTCAGATAATACTTTTGCAGTAAGTATGTGATTACAATTGAGGGGCCTACACTAGCAGGAAGGCCAACAGCCTAGAGCACACTAATCATCACAAAAGGAGTCTCATTGACTACATAGAAATCCAGACTACAATCCGGAAGAATGAATGAACTGCAAAGATAGCATCTCTTATGCCTGGGTACAGTTCTAGATAATAATCTCAATACCGAAGGACTAAATCCTCTTATATAAACCCAACTCGATCACCAATGATCAACCAAATCCTCTGCCTGAATGATTATTACATTATTCGCTCATATTACATCCTCACATATGATCTACAATGAGATATTACATCATATATATACAAACCCTCAACCACAAACAATAAGGTCAGCCACCAGACAATAAAACAATTACATAATTATAAAACATGTCAGCCAGAGACCAAACAAATAATATCCAACCCATAAGACATCCCAGAAACACATTGAGAAGTCCAATCCACATGTTACATTAAGCTGGTCCATAACCTAGATACACCGGGACCCAATATAGGTCCATACATGCTAAAGCAATGATCCCAATCAACTAAGTCTCAAATACGATCACCATTAGCATCCTGAATCTCAACTAGAAGCCGCACCAACACCACATATGCATATTATCAAAGATCTTCAACAAAGCTCTGCCAGTGAAACCCTCACCGGAACAACAAACCAAGCTTGCCAGCATTCAGGATAGCATCTGATCACCATATCAAAACCAACTGACTAAACATGAATCTAAGTACCATGAATAAGCCAATTCCATAACCCAAACATATAGGATCATACCGGATCATGATGATCCAACCCAACTAGAAACCAAACAACCTACTGGGACCAAAAGGATACCGATAAAGCAATCAAAATAGCTAGTGTTGACATCAATGACAAAACATCAATACAACACATAATCAATTCCTCCAAATGGCCAACATGACTATCTTACATTTTTTAGGATTGTCCTGCATCATTAGGACTGACCTAGGTTCATTGGGGTTATCCTAGCCTCTCTCCTCATTTTAGTAGGTTTTTCCTACATTTATTATCAACTCATTTGTGGCAAAAAGTTGCAAAAAGTGTCAATTTTGTTCAATGAAAAGTTGCAATATTGCATAAATTTCATTATTTTCATTGTGGAACATGAACCATCAGTGTCAACACGTCTAGGTGAGTGGATTTATGCTAGGAATACTCTTGTTTTGCTCATCAACTTGCCTAAACATTTTGGTTCATACCCGACCAGTATATTCTCTTAACAGCCCTAAGTGCAAAAACGTACCAAACTTTGACAGGCTATTTCTCAAAATCTATGGACCCAAGGAAAGTTGTGTGTAAACCTATAAGATTACATGAGGTATCCCTAGAATAATCTCTATCATTTTGAAGACTCCAATACAGTTGATCGTGGTGGCAAGTTTTCAAATGTTACAAAACGTGTCAATTTTGTTAAATGAAAAGTTACAATATTGCATAACTTTGATTCTTTTTATCATGAGTACGAACCATTAATGGCAATATGTGTTGAATATTATAGACAATTGAGAGGGGGGTCAATTAGTTGTAAACTATTTTACTTTAGATTCAAATCCAATAAATAGAAATTCAGATAACTTGTCAACAAACAAATATGAACAATAAAGAGCATACACAAGAGACACCAAATATGACACAAAAAACCCAAGAGGGGGAAAACCATGGAGAATTTTAGTTCTCAATATGAAAACACATGTTAGGGTGACACTGATTAAGGTGATTTTTACAAAGATGGCTCACTACTAGAAATGCTCACTATAGGTGGACTCGCTACACAACTAAAACAACCAAAAAATGAGGGCTCACTACACGGAGGAAGAAAGAAAGAATCCACCAAAAAGGCACAAATGCCACACAACTATAATTCTATAAGAAACCTTAGGTTCATTGCCACCAACATCAGCATACAACCATATTGATCAACCACCTCTCATAGATCTTTCTTCTACAACCAACTTCCTTCAGCTTATCCTTATATATTTTGTTTCATTAGAATCATTCTTTATATATACCAATCTCCAAAAGAAAAAAATTTAAAGTCAAACAAGGAGATAAAACATAATTCAAAAATAGGTCTTCACTAAGAATTCTCATGATGGAAAGGAATGAGAAGTGGACCACACCACAAAGCAACAACACGATATCCAAATGTCACAAACACTGGACCAAAAGATAAAGCATCTGTGGTTAATACGACCAAGAAAGATCATGGCCAAAAATACATTTTCGAAGCACAAAAGCACATGCCAAGATAGAAAAACACAAATACATGCATGAATAGCACAAGTCCAAAAACGCAACATAAGAGCAATAAATATGGAGCAATGTGGACCTCTACAAACTCTGCTAGATGAACATCATTATTGCTGTAGAGTTTCAGAGAACATCTTTCAGAACACCAAAACATGATAATATAACCTTACGACAATGTCCAACATCATATTAACACATCATGAATATATCTAGGTAAGTACACAAAGATGGTGGTCAAAAAGGGGGGTATAAGTGGACACTTTTTTTTCTGAAATCAAGTGAACCTGAACTTGGAGCCAAAATTTGGAAGTCATCCACTCAAGATATGAAGATAATCAAAGAACAAATATTGTAGTACTCTGAATCTAGTTTCCAAACTACTAAACTTTTTCAAAATTGGATAAGATTAAGGGGGTCAAATCCTTCGCGCATGAAAAACTGACCTTGATTTTTTCTGAAAAACATAACATAGTGTCTGACGTGCACATGAAAAAAGTCATAGTTAGATTTAGTATTTTGACAAATCCTTTGGCATAAAGATATTTGAGAGTGAGCATTAGAAGATGTGTATTTTTTGTAATTTTTTGTTAAGTTTTTTTTTTTAATGATTTTTCCAATCGAGCACATCCTGAAAATTAGGTACCTGTTCGTGCACGAAGCATAAGTTGCACTAATCAAATCAAAATTACAATTTATTTATTTTTAAATTGTAAAGAATCAAGTGTACTACAATAATATATAAAGTTTTTTAAATTTGGATAAGTATATCAAAAGTTATTCAAAAAATGGTGCACCTATGTCTGTGAGAACTATGGAGACACTGATAAAAAAATTCAATAATAATGTTATTGTTGTTCAAATTTTAAAAAAATATATGGTTAGAAAGCTCAGAAGATGGGTGAAAATATGGTGGCAATTTTAGAAATACCCACTTGATGAAGTGTAGACCTAATGATGACAAAGTCGATAAACCAAGTTGATAAAATAAAACACGTCAAAAATGAGAGAAATGGAGGAAAATCAAACTTCCAAACCATAGTTTTGTCATCCAGGCCTATTTCCAAGCCTAAACAGTCAAAAGCGCGTACGAGGTACTTATAGTGTAAGCAGCGCATACACGCTTGTTTCCCTATAAACAGCGCGTATGCCATATTGTATAATATGATATTCTATATATAATGTGTATATACATATAATATATGTAATATATAATATGTGTATAATATGATATGTTTATATACATATAATATATGTATATATATAATATATTAAACATATATATACACATGTAAGTGTATTGTATCCCCCTCTCAAATGCATACAAGGTGCCTCTCTCTACCCTTCTCCCTTCCTCCATACCCCATCCCTCTTTCTCTTCTTCTCTCCCTCCCTCCCTCCATACCCCACTGCAACTATGTCTACACTTCTATAGAAGTAAGTGAATTTATTTCTTATCTGCAACTTCCTCTTTGATTTTTATCATGTATGCTCTCCTAACAAAATTGACTGATGGATTTGTGTGTGTATATTGAATAGGAGGAATAGGGTTTGAAACTGAACCATGGGTGTATTACCGTGACAAACAAGAAAACCTATAGCAATATTCTTCTCGAATGTGTTTTTAATTCGCAGAGTAGATGTGGAAAATAGTGTCAACAAAGTAGCATGATGAGTCAGAGTACCTGCAATATGTTTTTCAGAAGGAAACAACAGGTAGGAAGAGAAAGAGGGAGAGTATTGCAGATGATGTCAAGTAGAATGATAGTGGTGGCCACGTATGCGAGAGTTCCCATGTTGTTACACAACACCTGTCACCTAAAGAAATTAAAGTTTGTTGTATGCATGGCAGTGGTAGTATATGATGATCATCACTTGTCAAACAACTTGGAACAGTACATTCCCATGAAAGAAATCAAGTGGATAATTCCTATAGTCACAATCAAGATCAGTCTTATAACCTTGCAAATTTAATAGCATCATATGTTTTAGAACTTAGGCAGTACTCTTAGGGTTAGGTCAAGCTCTTACACTTGCTTTTTAGCGAAGCCTCATTGTTTGTTCGCTTGGAGTCTCGATGACTGATGGATTTGTGTGTGTATATTGAATAGGAGGAATAGGGTTTGAAATTGAACCACGGGTGTATTACCATGACAAACAAGGAAACCTGTAGCAATATTCTTCTCGAATGTGTTTTTAATGAGCAGAGTAGATGTGGAAAATAGTGTCAACAAAGCAACATGATGAGTCAGAGTACCTGCAATATGTTTTTCAGAAGGAAACAACGGGTAGGAAAAGAAAGAGGGAGAGTAACACAGATGATGTCATGTAGAATGATAGTGGTGGGTATATGAAAGTTCCCATGTTGTTACACAACGACTATCACCTAAAGAAATTAAAGTTTGTTGTATGCATGGCAGTGGTAGTATATGATGATCATCACTTGTCAATAGCTTGGAACGGTACATACCCATGAAAGAAATCAAGTGTGTAATTCCTATAGTCACAATCGAGATCATTCTTATAACCTTGCAAATTAATAGCATTATATGTTTTAGAACTTAGGCAGTACTCTTAGGATTAGGTCAAGATCTTACCCCTCCTCTTTCCCTCCCCCTACTCTCCCCCCCCCTCCTCCCTCTCTCTCTCTCTCTCTCTCTCTCTCTCTCTCTCTCTCTCTCTCTCTCTCTCTCTCTCTCTCTCTCTCTCTCTCTCTCTCTCTCTCTCTCTCTCTCTCTCCCTCCCTTCCTCCATACCCCTTCTTTTTCTCCCACCCCCCTCTCCTCTCTCTCTCTCTCCCTCCCTCTACCTCTCTCCCTCTCTCCACATTCCCTCCCCCCTCTCTCCTCTCCCTCTCTCCCTCCCTCTACCTCTCTCCTCTCCCTCCCTCTCCCTCCCCCCCCTCTCTCTCTCTCCCTCTCCCCTCTCTTCTCCCTCCTCCCCCCCCCCCCCTACTCTCCCTCTCCCTTCCTCCATACCCCTTCTTCTCTCCCACCCTCCCCCCTCTTCTCTCCCTCTCTCCCTCCTTCTACCTCTCTCTCTCTCTCTCTCTCTCTCCCCCTAACTCCCCCTCTCCCTTCCTCCATACCCCTTCTTCTCTCCCACCCCCCCTCTTCTCTCCCTCTCCCCTCTCCTCTCCCTCCCTCTCCCTCCTCCCTCTCTCTCTCTCCCTCTCCCCTCTCCTCTTTCTCCCTCCCCCTACTCTCCCTCTCCCCTCTCCTCTTTCTCCCTCCCCTTACACCTCCCTCTCCCTTCCTCCATACCCATTCTTCTCTCTCTCTCTCTCTCTCTCTCTCTCTCTCTCTCCTCTCTCTCTCTCTCTCTCCTCTCTCTCTCTCTCTCTCTCTCTCTCTCTCTCTCTCTCTCTCTCTCTCTCTCTCCCTCTCCCTTCCTCCATACCCCTTCTTCTCTCCGACCCTCCCCTCTCTCTCTCTCTCTCTCTCTCTCTCTCTCTCTCTCTCTCTCTATACTCTCTCCACCTCTCTCCACCTCTCTCCCTCTCTCTACCTTCCCTCCTCTCTCTCTCTCTCTCTCTCTCTCTCTCTCTCTCTCTCTCTCTCTCTCTCTCTCTCTCTCTCTCTCTCTCTCTCTCTCTCTCCCCTTTCATTCACATCTTTTCTACTACCAATAGCGCATACGAGGTACTAAAACTATTAGTTCACTACCTTGCCATAAAATTTTTAAGGCAAAGGAGCACGTACGGGGTACTAATCCCATTATTGGTTACCCTACAATACCATTTTTTAGGCTTATTAGCGTGTACGCGCTACTTATCAGTCTAGAATGGGAAAAAAGAATATCGTTGGGCTTTGTCAACATTTTTATGGTCTAGTAGCACATACGCGTTTTATAGACACAGTTTTAGTTGCCCAAGAGCCTCAACAACCTCAAAAGAAGTTTTTGAGGTCGTTGAAGGCCCCACTGGAACTGTGTTTGCACTTCTATCACTATTGTATACATAAAAGTCAGTGATCTTTTGTTTTTGCATGATTTCAAATGATTGAATTGTTGTTTTTATTAGTTTTTTGTTTTTGCATGATTTCAAATGATTGAATTGTGATTGTTTAATAGTTTGATTCCAAAAAATAGTGATAAGATGCATATTTATGGTTATTTTTTTGTTTATGAACTTTTCTTTACATATATATGTAATATGATTCTATTTAGGACAACCGATATCAACCATGGGAAAGAACAAGTGAGGAATGATGGAACAACGAGAGGCTCAAAAGGAAAGACAAAGGCAGCGTATGAAGAAATAGCGTGACATAAGAACAATGGAAGAAGACTGTATGTCATCCTCAACATCTCAATTTGATTTACCAAACGAATATAATGCACCTAATGCAATTGAAGAAGAAACATTTGATAATTTACTGTTTGAACCTAATGCAATTGAAGAAGATACCGCATTGAATAATCAATTAAATGATGAACATGTTACACCTTCTCTACTTGATGAATTAAATGTACATAATGCACTGATGTTAACACCTCCTAGAATCATTCGTAGGAAACCAAACTATCTAATTGACATTGATGAGAATATATTGAAGCCAATGTCCAATAAAATGAATGAACGAACTTATAGGAGAATGGTTAAAAGAATATGGCAAAACTATTTTCAAAACTTAAATCAAACCGCAAGATGTCAATTAATTGTTCAAATGATTAAAAATTTGAATTTTAGAGAGACAATGAAAATTCTAAGCTCAAAATCATCTGAAAGTAACAGTAAAAGAATTATTGTCAGGAATCTATTTGATGCATATCAATCTATTGGTTCAAAATCACTTGGTAAAGATTCTATTGCTACTGAACATGTCATTACATCAACCATAATGAGCAAGAAAATAAAAAAAGATTGTTTGATAAGCAAAACAAGTAAGCCATTAAACGTTACTAGAAAAACATTAAGTAAAGCATTACAGAGGCAGGAACAAATAGAGGAACCTAACAATAATTCTCTTTGGGCATTCTCGGGTAGACTACCATGCAAAGACAAGGTTGTTGTTGATGCACTAAAAACATTAATTGAAAATTTTTAGCATGACAACACAAGAGTATTGCCCAACCAAAGAGATGTTGTTAGAAGGTGAATTGGGTCTACAAATCATGAGCCACATCCCAAACACTATTTGGATATGACTCAAACTAAATTTTATGAAAGATTCCTTCAAAAGTTTCCTCAAATAAGAATTTCTCAAAGATTTTTTGAAATGGCAAAACCTTTTTATATTAAGATTAATCATGTACTCACCACGTGTTGTTGTAGGATGCATATTGAATTTTCCATGCATTAAGATATTTTTCATCATATTTGTTCTACTTTGCACACTAACGATGTTTTGTAGGAATGTAATATACAAGCACCTCCTAAATCGGTAAAAGAATTTATTTCAAGTGTGCTATGTAATAGACATGATGGTTGCATTTATTATAAGATGCCTTGTTTGGAAGGTTCTTGTGCTATATGTGGTGGTTTGCAACATTTACCAAGATGTGTACATTTGGAGAGCACATATGAAATTGGTGCAAAACTAGTTTCTTTCAGAAAATACAAGACAATCACATATGGAGTTAAAGATGGAAAAGATTTGAAGAGATGTGAGCTAGTGAAAAATGATATATGTGTAGCTCAATTTATGAAAATGTTTCAACAGAAATTAGTTTATGAGTACATAATGCATACACATAGAGCTCGATGGTTAGATGAACAATTCAAGTTATGTAAGGACACATTTCCTCTTGGCACCATTGTCTCTATAGTTGATTTCACTGAAAATTATATGCTACAACCTCAAAATGAAGTGCAATCCATGTATTATCACTCTACACAATTTTCTATTTTTGTACACATAGCATTCATGCATGCAGATGATAGCACAAAGGAGGATAGAAAGGTTGTAAGAGAGTATCACCTCTACATAAGTGATGATCGTACTCATTCATTAGAGTTTGTACAAGGATGCTTTAAATTTTTCTATGATAGTTTAAGGGAAAAGAACATACGATACAATCGACACTTAATATGGTCAGATAATTGCACTGCACAATTCAAGAATGCAAGGATGTTTTATTGGTTGAAAAGGATGTATATGACAAGTGGTGTACAACATTTTTGGAATTTCACTGAGCCTGGACATGGTAAGGGAGAGCACGATTGTGTAGGAGCATGTGTGAAAAGAGCCCTAGCTAGGGAAGAATTGAAGTATGAAGGTGGTGCTGAGTTGGTAGATGCAGAAACAATTGTACGATGGTGTAAGTCCACGATGGGTCCAAGTAATCTAGGTACGTCAATGGTTCGTAGATATTTTTGGTTGATCGCTGAATCTAACATTGAAAACTAACTAGATTGTTGTACAGTTGCAGGATCAAGTGACATGCACTCATTATGAGTTCAAATTCAAGTTCACTGGTAATTTATATGAGACAAATGGTATGTTTTTGCTCTTCATGCATGTATTGTTTGTGGGAAGAATGTGAATCACAAGAGTGGGTTAATAAATGGCCTTGTAGACCATTGGTTCCCATTGATTCATATCAAATTCCCAAAGCACTATAATTGAGCCAGATGGAGACATCAGTGGATTTTGACCATGTATCCGACCTAGTGGATTCAGGTGATTTTTTGAGTTAATTTTTTTGCAAGTATTCTTTTTGGTTCATTTTATTGTACATCATACTTTATTTTTGGTATTAATTAACACTTTATAAAATGCAGGTCACGTGTATGCAGTTGTTGCAGAAGAGAACAATGAAGAAGGAACATATTACTATTTGTGTCATTGTGTTGAGCCTAAAATAAAATTGGCAACCACAATCATTGATGGAGAGGGTATTGAGTACCCAATAGGGTCTATTGTCATGACAGGAACATGGCTTCGGAGATACCCTATCAAGAATTCTAATGTTTGGTTGTTCGAGGACTTTGAAACACATAGACATATTCTTCATTTCTCTAACCTTGTCGTTGCAACAAATATTCATTTGATGAAGTATCGTGGTAGACCTCATAACAAGATTTTATGGAAAGTTCGTGAATCTGACCATGAGGCAATACTTGACACAATACAAGTTAGAGTCGATCCTGAAGCCTCACTTGATTGATTCTACGGTTCAAAGTAGAATGATTTTGAGAATTTTGTATAAATCGTCGACGAATTGTTCTATATTCATTTTTTGTATATATAAATGCCCATGAGCTGATTTTTACAAGTTTAGGGGCATAATTTTGTATATTTAAATGGCAATGAGCTGATTTGTACATATGTACATGCCAAATTTTGTATATTAAAATGGTGATGAGTTGAATCGCACATATTGTAATGCCAAATTTTGTATAAAAGCCCATGAGATGATTTGTATTTTAAAATGGCGATGAGTTGAATCACACATATTGTAATGCCAAATTTTGTATAAAAGCCCATGAGATGATTTGTAAGACATTTTTTTGTAAAATCAAATAGCCAAGAGTTGATTTGACCATATTTAAAGGCAAATTTTTTAATAATATGTGACAATGTTTTGTGACTATTTTGTGTGTCAATGTTTTGTGACTATGTTTTGAGTATATGTGATGTGTCCCTGGTCAATCATAAGCATTCTTGATTCTTGTATAATCATGGAGAATTATTTGAGCCATTATCGGGTCATAGGGGTCATAGATTGAGACTAGATACAATTTGAGCAAAAATTGTCATTGTTGTCAAAAAAATTGTCAAAAAAGTTGTCAAGCAACATCTACATTGCCTCGGTAGGGTATGACACTCGACAGTGCTTTGGGACGCACGACAAGGGCATGCCTATTGTAAAAATGCTCCCCTGGACGCGCTCGTGACGTCGGTTTGTGCACACGACTAACCGAATCAATTCTAGCCAATCCTACAACTTTGCATCGCATGCAATTGACGACTTTTGCAACATGCGAAAAAATGCTACCAATCGAAAATGGCTCCAAGTCGTTAAAAACCAAGAGAGAAATTGTAGAGGAGTCTCACGCAACTCCACGGGTTCAAAAGGATCGACCATATGTGTCCTGGATTGGAAGAAACAGTCTGTCAAGTTTTGACATTTTTTTGGACTCAGGGCACTCGAGAGATCGCACCGGTACGGTATGACTCTCAATGTTTCGGTGCTTTGGGATGCATGACAAGGGAATTCCTAGTGTGAACTTGCCCACCCGGACATGCTCCCGATGTCAGTTTGTGCACACGACGAACCGAATCAATTCTAGCCAATCTTGCAACTTTTCATTGCATGCAACTGACGGTTTTTGGAGCAAGCAAAAAAATGCTAATAATTGAAAATGGCTCCAAGTCATCAAAAACCAAGATAGGCCATTGTAGAGGAGCCTCACGCGACCCCATGGGATCAAATGGATTGACCATATGTGTCCTAGATTTGAAGAAATAGTCTGTCAAATTTTGACAATTTTTTGGACTCAAGGCACTTGAGAGATCACATCGATACGGTATGACTCTCGACATTCTGATGCTTTGGGATGCATGACAGGGGCATGCCTAGTGTAAACCTACCCACCCGGACGGTCTCGCGATGTCGGTTTGTGTACACGATAAACCAAATCAATTCTAGCCAATCTTGCAACTTTGCATTGCATGCAACTGACGGTTTTTGCAGCAGGCGAAAAAATTCTACCAATTGAAAATAGCTCCGACTCGTCAAAAACTGAGACAGATCATTGTAGAGGAGCCTCACGTGACCCCATGGGTTCAAACGGACCGACCATATGTGTCCTGGATTTGAAGAAACAGTCCATCAAATTTTGGCAATTTTTTGGGCTCAACACACTTGAGAGATCGCACCGGTACGGTATGACTCTCGACATTCTGGCACTTTGGGATGCACAACAGGGGCATGCCTAGCGTAAAACTGTCCACCCAGATGCACTTGCGATGTTGGTTTGTGCACACGAAGAACCAAATCAATTCTAGCCAATCTTACAACTTTGCATTGCATGCAATTGACGGTTTTTGGAGCAAGCGAAAAAATGCTACCAATTGAAAATGGCTCCAACTCATCAAAAATCAAGACAGACCATTGTAGAGGAGCCTTAGGTGACCCCATGGGATCAAACAGATTGACCATATGTGTCCTGGATTTGAAGAAACAGTCCGTCAAATTTTGACAATTTTTTGGACTCAGGGCACTTGAGAGATCGCACCGGTACTATATGACTCTCGACATTCCGACGATGCATGACAAGGGAATTCCTAGCATAAACCTGCCCACCTAGACACGCTTGTGACATTGATTTGTGCACACAACGAACTGAATCGATTCTAGCCAATCTTGCAACTTTGCATTGCATGCAACTGATGGTTTTTGGAGCAGGCGAAAAAATGCTACCAATTGAAAATGGCTCTGACTCATAAAAAACTGAGATAGGAAATTGTAGAGGAGCCTCACGCAACCCCACAAAATCAAACAGATCGACCATATGTGTCCTGAATTTGAAGAAACAGTCCATCAAATTTTGACAATTTTTTGGACTCGCGGCACTTGAGAGATCGCACCAGTACGGTATGACTCTCGACGTTCCGACACTTTGGGATGAAAGATAGGGGCATGCCTAGTGTAAACCTGCCCACCCAGATGCTCTCGCAATGTTGGTTTGTGCACATGACAAACCGAATCAATTCTAGCTAATCTTGCAACTTTGCATTGCATGCAACTGACGGTTTTTGGGGCAAGCGAAAAAATGCTAATAATTGAAAATGACTTCGAGTTGTCAAAAACCGAGATAGGCCATTGTAGAGGAGCCTCACATAACCCCACGAGATCAAATGGATCGACCATATGTGTCCTAGATTTGAAGAAATAGTCCGTCAAATTTTGACAATTTTTTGGACTCAAGGCAATTGCGAGATCACACCGGTACAGTATGACTCTCGACGTTCTGGTGCTTTGGGATGAACGACAAGGGCATGCCTAGCATAAACCTGCCCACCTGGACACGCTCGCAATGTCAGTTTATGCACACGATGAACAAAATTTGACCATTGCGAGTGTGAGGGTGCTCTAGCACCAAACACATTGTTGTTTATATTCAAATTATTGATTACATATGCAAATATTCATTTAAATTTATAAAAGGGAAGCCACCAAATACAACGAATACACAATAATGAACTGAATACAAGGAGTTTTGTAGCGTTAATTCAACATTTTAGAAATTTTATCAAATCATATTCCACGATTGCAATGTTTTATATCATATATTTTTGTTGTTTATATTCATATTGTTGATTACATATGCAAATATTCATTTAAATTTATAAAAGGACAACCACAGAATACAATGAATACAAAATAATGAACTCATTACACATTTATTGGATCGAATATCGATATATATATATATATATATATATATATATATATATATATATATATATATATATATATATATATATATATATATATAAAGGCATGTCTGCCAAGTCAATACAAGTATTACAAAAATGTGGCATATGCCATGTCCAAATCGATATACAATAAAAATGTAGAATATATCTACATGTATTGGTCATTCTATGACCAAAACTAACACTATATGATCCTAAACTTGTGGTGGATCATCAAAATCAAGCCTCTTCGATGCAGTACACGGCTATGTAGATAGCTGCAAAACCACAATTCAAAAGCCAAGTTAGAATTCTTTTGTAGAAAATAGTTCATAATTAACAACATAACTATGCATTTAACTTTAATTCCTTTGCAATTGAAATGTATATTACCTCTTCGGCTGATCTTGGAGCTAATATCTTCGCTCTCCTCTCCTTGTCAGTCTTAGGAGTTTTCTTGAAGACATACTTAAATGGATCCACGTTATGGACGTACCGCGAAGGGGTCTATTGTAGATTAAATGTACAATTAATACAATGTACTAACATAAATATATCAAAAATACTTAAAAGCTATAATATAGAGAACAATGATGTACCTATGCCTAAGATGCTTCTCCAATGGATTGAGGATGGCTCACCATCGATGTAGAAACTGTCGCTATTACCTATACAAAAAATGTTCAAAGATTAAATACAATTAATATAATGATAAGTATTGAAGGTTAAAAATGATTAATTTTACATATCAAACAAAAGTGTACCGGATCCTGAGATGCTTCTCCAGTGCAAGGAGGAGGGTTTGCCATTGACGAAATAGGTATGGATATTTCCTGTATGAAAAAATTATAAGATTATAATATATCACAAGTTCACATGTACGCATCCATATAATCATGAAATCAAGAAAATAAAGTAGAGATACATACCTCCGCCCTCTCTTGATCTACGAGTGAATCAGGTGCATTCAACAAATCCACAAAGCTCAATGGTTGTTGTACATGTAAAATAGACAAAAAATACTAATCAATCTACAAACCCCAACTAATACTTGATTTCAACATTTTCAAACAATTGTACAACTAAAAATGTGTTCAATTACCTTCTTCCCACGTTTTGGCGTCTTCAAGTAATTCTTTTTCTTAGGATGAGCCCTAGACGCGGAGGGGGTACCCTAAAAAAACAAAATTAACATAAGATATAAGTACAGATAATAAATTAAACTTAATTTTAAAAATCTAAAATGAAATGACTTGCATATTCCATCAAAACAATACATAAAAAGAGTTGTACAAAATATGATACCGTATAGCCTTGTAGGCCAAAATCTATCATTGAGAGCGTGATGTCATCAATCTGGGACATTTCGTCCCCTGCCAACACCTACAAACCAGAAATTGGACCAAGCATTAAAGATAGTTAGTATATCTTGTATTTTTTTGAATTCAAAGTGCACTATTCTATTTTAACATGTTACAAAATTTATACCTCAGGCATCGAAGTTGCAGCTATAGTAACTGGGGGAGGTGTATGGGATACCGCTACTGCATCCTGAAATGCATATTATTTGTCTCAATTTAAATCGATGTATAAATGAAAATTCATTTATGTAATTACAAATTTAAAGTGACTAATAAATAAAATGTTATGAATTCAAATCAACACACCTGTGTCTGTGGCTCATGGGCAAACACCATGTCCATCAACTCATCTGTCAACGCAACATCCTCAACCGTGTGAGCCTGGCATCTACAACTACAAATCATGCACAAATGATATGAGGATCCATCTGCACCAGCTACATCATCTATCCTCGAGCAACTAACACACATATGTTGGATGGGCTCTTTGTCGCCCTCTAATGGCTCATCATCTAATACAATAGGGTGTGCTAATGACGTTCCATGCTAGATGATGGCACCAGTCAATGTTGTGGCCGCCTGAAGAGTTTGTAGCTCCATCGACTCTTTCAGCTCTAATGGGACAGCCTAATGCACCTTGGGTTTGGATGCTAGGGGGCGGCGACTCTCTCCGAGTAATCACCTATGGGCTTTAGGTCTATCTTGGGCAGAGCCACCACCTCTACCATGAAACTCTCTCATGTCAAAATAGTTTGGCTGCACATTGAGCACAAACTCACAATATATTTTTCTCAAAAAATATAATGGCACCTCATAATTATTACAAGGTGGATCATCAAAGACCATCCACCACCTCTGCCAAAAAAGATTCTTCATCTGCACATTGGTACACCAATGTATGGGAAACCTCTTTGCATTAAGAGGTAATGACTGACTAGTTTTGGGATCAACAAAAAGGGCACATATTTGTTGTTTAGTAATATTTTATTTTTTACTCTATCATATGATAGCCCATTGGCATAGAATTGATGACACCTATCCCTAAAGCTTCCCCATTTTGTAATTTCTATGGAAACAACTATGGCACCACTAGCTAATGTTTCTAGGCTAGTGGCGAGGGATTGATGATGGTCCAATTTCAGAAGTTTTCAATTTAACAATCAGTCTATTGATTTTAGACGTATTTTGTCCTAACTGATTAATTAATTCTTCATGTGTTTCAAGTGTGCGGTCAAAAGGAGGATTGGGGGTTGTTCTTGTGTGTTTTCAGGAGGTGCATTTGGTTGTTCTAGTGGGTTTTCAGGAGGTGCATTTGGTTGTTCTTGTTTTGGATTAGAAGAATCTGGTTTTTGAAACAAAAAATGAAAAAACCTAATCAAAATTAATGAAATTAAATTCAAAATGTAAAACAAATTGCATAAACCGGAAAGAAAGACAAAAACAAACAAAAATTAACCTTGATCCATAGCTTGGAGGACAAATCTAGCATCCCGTTTGCGGTTTAGGAGAGGAAATGGGGAAAAATGAAGTTTAAAACGTGCTATTTACGGGTAAATGAGACCTAATTTTTTTTAAAAAAACCTTTTTTACCAGGCACCGCATACACGGTTTTATTTGGATTATTAGCACGTATGTGCTCATTTTCCTATGAGCAGTGCGTACATGCTCATTTTCTTAATCATAGCACGTACGCGCTCATTTTTTTAAAAGCGGTGCGTACGCGCTATCTTCTCTAGGCTCGGGAAGAACAAACCTAAGCGCGTAAGCAGTAATTTCAAATTTTAAAACCACATACACGCTGCTTGTTTTTCCATTTTTTTTTTGGGTGGTGTCCACCTTTCTGACCACCATCTTTGTCCACACGCCCATCTGCAATAGATCTGAAATATGGAGCAAAACCAATCACTGAAACACTGAATCAACATGTTGATATCAATGTGACATCAATGACAACCATATTGAATCATACTAGAAACTTCACATTTGCAAAAATATCCACCTTTGTCATTGATGTCAACATTCCTCAATGACAAACAATTTCTCCAATATCAAACTCTCAAAAAACTCTTAAATCTCTCTCCCTTTGACATTAAAGACAAAGGTGAACAACAACATAGATCAGAAACCACACAGCTCAGAAACCACACAGCTCCCCCTAAGAGGAAGCCCCAAAATATTAGCCTAGACTATAAATATGCATGAAATTCTTGGACTAATGCATTCCCAAACGGACTTGGTTCAAACTAGGAAGGGGTATCACCTCCAACAACTATCAGAGATACTCAAAAGTATCCTTGTACAAAGCTTTCATAAAGATATCTGAAACATGCTCTTTGGTGGGAACATATTCAAGTTTTACTTCACCATCCAATACATTCTCCCTTAAGAAATTATACTGAATAGAGATATGCTTATTTTTGGAATACAAAAATGGATTTTTAAAAATATTGATTGCACTTGTATTATCACACATGATTGAGATACGTTCATCAAATATTACACCAATATCCTTCAATGTATGTTTCATCCAAAGCACTTGAGTATAACATGAAGCAGCTACAATATACTCAACTTTTGTTGTTGAGAAAGATACAAAATCTTGCTTCTTACTCATCCATGCAACTAACCAAGAGCCAAGGAAAAATTCTCCACCACTAGTACTCTTCTTGTCATCAACACTTCCTACCCAATCTGCATCAGTAAAATATTTCAAAGTAAAGTTTGATCCTCTAGGATTCCACAATTCCAAGTCTTATGTTCCTGTCAAATATCTAAATATCCTCTTTACCGTAACAACATGTGACTCTTTCAATTGTTGCTGAAATTTGGTCACAAGACAAACAACATACATGATATCTAGCCTTGTAGTAGTCAAATATAACAATCCTCCAATCAGGCCTGGAATTTGACGGTCACCCCTACCTGTCATATGAATTTTTGATGACGGTTTAGTCATTTCAATGCCTTTCATTTGACATTTTAAGAAAAATATTAACTGTCAAAAAATATAAAAGTAGAAGATTGAAGCAATGAAAATCGATGCACATCTTTCTTGGGAAGAAATGAAAATCATTATCTT
Organism: Cryptomeria japonica; assembly: GCF_030272615.1. Classification (NCBI taxonomy): domain Eukaryota; kingdom Viridiplantae; phylum Streptophyta; class Pinopsida; order Cupressales; family Cupressaceae; genus Cryptomeria; species Cryptomeria japonica. Next base: position 218,944,956 of record NC_081414.1, on the reverse strand, counting down.
AATGAGAAAATAAATGATACTAGTAATATATGCAAAAATCTTAAATTTACTAAATAAGTTTCTAAATTAATATACTAATATATATTATATATTAACATTAAATGATAATCAATTAATAATTACTAATTTAGTAATAATAAACATTTAAATTTTAAAATTATATATATTATGACAAGTTTCTATAACAATCTTATTAAATATATTTAAAAAATTTAAATTGACTAAGTTTCTAAATTCATATATTAAAAAATAGAATACATTATAAAAATTTATATTAAAATATTTTATCAATTATATTCTATCATTTCAATTATGATAAGTTTCTAAATTCATATGAAAAAATAGAACTATTCTAAAAAATCATATTAAAATATTATAAAATTAGAAACAACTACATCCTTCCATATTCTAAATCCTTCCATTTCAAAATATTCTAAATAAATTTGTATTTTTATAATAAACATTCTAAACTAATATATATATTACCTACTATATTTTTTTACGGTTTATTTATAATTTGAAGTGTCATCTATATGGTTTTAGAAAAAAATAGCATGTCAATGCATACGTTCTACTAATTTTTTAAGCTGTCAAATACGGTTCAAAAATGAAAAAACGGCCATTTTGCCTATCAAATTCCAGGCCTGCCTCCAATCATTGATATGTATTTGCTTGCATTAGCCTTAGGTGATTTGTCGTCATTAGTCAACTTTCATCCAGTAGTCATAGGAGTACATATCAGTTTGGAATTCTCCAATCCAAACTACTTTAATATTTCTCTAACACACTTAGACTAAGAAACGAAAATACCTTTACTATTCTAATTTACTTGCAAACCAAGAAAAAGATTCAGCTCACCAATCATAGACATCTTGAATTCCTTTTGCATTTCACTGGCAAACATTTTGCACATATCATTGTTACCTTCAGAAACTATGTCATCCACATACACAACAACAATTAAGATCTTATTTGATTCAACTTTGAATTAAATATTATTGTCAACAGACCCTTTTTGAAAACCTTTATCAAAAGATACTTGTCTAGCCTTCCATACCAATCTCTAGGAGCTTGCTTCAATCTATACAATGCCTTCTTCAATCTACAAACAACATCTGGATCATCTGATAACTTGAATCCTTTTGGTTGTTCTATGTAGACCTCTTCTTTCAATTCTCTATTAAGAAATGTTGACTTAACATTCATTTGATAGAATTTGAAGTTCTTATATGCTCCAAAAGCCAAAAACATTCTAATAGCCTCCATTCTAGCAACCTGATCATAAATTTCTTCAAAACCAATACCTTCAACTTATGTGTAACCTTTGCATACCAATCTTGCTTTGTTTCTTACAACCTAACCATCTTCATCTAGGTTATTCCGGAACACCCACTTTGTTCCAATACCATTCTTATCTGTTGGTCTAGGTACAAATTCCCAAGTCTGATTTTTCTCAATTTGATCCAATTCTTCCCTTATAGCCTTCATCCAATTCCAATCACTACAAGCTTCTTCAATTGTCTTTGGTTCAGTTTCAAAAAGTAAACATAGAAGAACTTTCTCTTCAACAACTTTGCTTCTTGTAATAACTCCTTAGTTTTTATCTTCAATAATTTAATTCTTGAAGTGATTTTTCTGCACATAGCTTGGTGTTTTTGATACAGTTGTCAGAATAACCTGAATTTCTTTCAGCTTGTCTTTGTCTCTGTTCTTTTCTTCTTCCTCATCAGTTTCATATCTTGCTTGAATACCGGTTTCTTTGGAAACGTCCTCTTCAAGCTTCACATTTGCGTTCAATAATTTTGTTCAACCTATTGTTATAACATCTGTAAGCCTTGATTTTTGTAGAGTAATCAAGAAATATACCTTCATCAGCTCTACTATCAAACTTTCCAAGATTCCCTTCATCTCTCCGGATATAGCACTAACTTTCAAAAACTTTAAATTACTTTACTGATGGAATCCTTTCATGCCATAACTCATATGATGTCTTTCCATACTTCTTCCTGAATAGAAATCTATTAAGGGTATACGCAATCATGTGTATAGCTTCTCTCTAGTAAATTCTAGTGGATTTGCTTCCTTGATCATAGATCTTGTTGCCTCTTGAATTGTCATGTTCATTCACTCAACTACGCCATTCTGTTGAGGTGTTCTAGGAGTTGATAAATATTTTCTAATTCCATATTTCTCATAGAAAGTATCAAAATCATCTTTTTTTAAACTCTTCTCCTATGTTAGATCTCAAACACTTAATCATTCTATCAACTTCATTTTCAATTGTAGCTTTGAATATCTTGATTTTTTCTAATGCTTCTAACTTTTCTCTTACAAATGTAACCCGTCATTCTAGAACGATCATCAATTAAGAGCATGAAATACCTTTCACCTTGTAAACTCCTTTCTCTGGTTGAATCAAATAGATTTGTGTGTACCAAATCCAATAATATAATAGAAGATTGTTCCTTCCATTTGAATGTTCCTTTAGCCTACTTTCCCACTTGACATTCTTTGCAAATACTCTTATTTGGTTTAGTTAACATTGGTAAGTCTCTCACAGCCCTTATCTTACTGATCTTCACCAAATTATCAAAATTGATACGACACATCCTCTGATGTTGTAGCCAAATCTCATTGATCTATGATAGTAGGAAATGTCCTATAATAGCCTCCAGTTGATACATGTTTCCACCTGTCTTTTTCCCCGCAGCAATAACAATTCTAGATCTCTTCTAGATCTCACCACCACCATCTTGAAGGATTAAAAGGAGTGCTTCGAGCAATTATAATATTGTCAGCACCATTTATTATAACACTCAATCAATCACTTCCCATGCTTTCTGGGTAAATTTGGTAGCTCCGAGAAACTTTCGGTCTAAAGTTCTCTGCAAGTTTCGACATTTTGCTCTAAATAGAAAAAATATGGGCGGAAACAGACGTCGATTCAAGCCTAGAAGCTGCAAGGAATGGAAGCAAAAGGAGGCGGTCTGGAACATACTGCAGAAGGGTGTTTTTTCTAAATTTATGGAGAGGCTTCATGGACGGGACGCCACAGTCACCAGTTTCTTTTATAAAAACTAGAGAAAGGGCATTTTGAAGATGGGAGACCAGTTTGTTGTCATAGATGAAGACCTTATTGCCCTCTGAAGAGAAGGAAGCAACTACTATAGAGATAGAAAAGTGAGCAAGGGGGCCATTGAAAGATATCTGAAAATTGAAAAGGAGAAAAAATGCCTGGTGAAGCTAAGTAAAACTTACTATCCCCCTAGGGCTTTTGTCAAACCATGGAGGGAGGTCCTTTTTGTTATTATGTGCTATATTACTTTAGATGTTAGATTCACTAAAGTATACAGCTACCATTTTGTTTTGTTGAATCATTTTAGGCATGACGAGAAGGTTAACATTCCATACTTTTTGTTATGTTCTATGAATGCCACCATAAAAGCCTATAAAGAAAACCCTATGGGGGACACTACCATGCATCAAGGTTTAATGGTTCTTATTTATGACCATCTCAAGGCTAACCAAATAGCCTGCTCGCAACCCTCTATTTCTGAGTTTGAGGAAGATGGCTCGGACTCTATTTTTTCCTTGGATGACGGTTCTGATAGTGATCCAACGAGTGAGTCTGAGGAGAGTATGGATGACTCAGAAGTCAAAGTAGGTAGGAAGAGGAAATATCTGAAAACCAGGCCTTCCTCCTCAAAGGGAAAGAAACCCAAAGGCAAAATTCTCTAGACTAGCTCCTCGAAGGAGGAGGAGGTCCCGAAAGATTCAGAGAAGGAGAAACCCCAAGGTTCTCAGAAAAAGAAAACTAAAGTCCATACACAAACCAAAAACAAACAAAATAGAAAGGATGATAATGTGAAGGAGATGGAGGATCATAAGCAGAAAAATATTCTGGAAGCTAACCAGAACTTGGAGGAGGTGACCACTGGAGAAATTCTTAGGGTTGATGACAAAGCTACTGTTGGTGACACCCCAAATAAGGAATAGGATAACTCCTGCAAGATTGATCTCTCCTCAAACCCATCTCCTTAGGGTATGAAAGGTTTTATGGACACCATTGAATGGTTAATCACCAGTTGCAAGAAAGTTGTGGATGACAACAAAAAGCTCAGCTACAAAATCTAGATTCTGGAAACTATTAACACTGGGGAAGGGAAGACTATGGCTAATTATATGGAGGATTTGACAAAAACTGTTGCTAAAGCTGAAAATATAAGAGACTCCTTCAACCCCTGATTCGAGCAAATCAAGAAAGACTTGTTGGAGAGGAAAGAAAAAGCTAATGCTATGGATCAAACTATGTCGAGAACTGTCAGTAAAGTCAGCAAAATTGAGGAATGTCTCAAAAGTATCGCAGAGCAAAGCTTGAACATTCTGAAGGTCTTTGCTGGCAATACTAAAACTCTCATCAGTAAATTGGATGAGGAGAAGGATACCCTAGACATTGACCTTGACACTGAAGGCACAAGAGATGTTCAAGGACCCAGAACCAGAACTAGAGGAAAAAAGAAAGAGAAGAAGCCTAATAAGGACCTAGATGAACTCAAACTGTTGTGGCCTCCTATGACCAGCTGGTGATTAAGGTGGAGGACCTTCTAAAGACTCTTTAATTGTGTAGTGTTTTCCCGGTTTTTGTTGTTTTGTTGTTCCTATGTTTTGTTCTCTTTTCTGTTTACTGTCTTGTTGCCAGTCGTTATGTATCCAATTTCTATGTTTTGGAACTCTATGATGACATTTCTTAATATCCTATGTTAAAGGTTTCGGGTCTTGAAAATCTTCTTTTCTAATTAATCAGAACACTCAGGAGATTATGATGTGATCCTTTCACATAATAAACATTATCAGTGTTATTCTTTCCATCAAAAGTAATAGAACCAATTCCAACTATCTGAGCAGTCTGATCATCACCAAACCTAACAAAACCACCATCATATTTTTCAAGCTTTACAAACTTGCTTTTGTCACTAGTCATATGATTTGAACAACCACTATCAATTAACCATTCATTTCTATCTCTCCGAACATGCAATGTTGAAGCAACGGTCTCAACAATCTTAGGATAACTAGCTTTGGATTCATCTTTTCTACCAGGAATAAACAATCACCATCCTCATAGTCTAACTCACCATTTGAGATACCAACATCATCTCTAACATAGTAGGTTTTCTTATTGAATTTTCCTTTTCTCTCCTTAAATTTATTTTTTGATCCTCTTTTTGGACATCTAGATGCATAATGACCAATCTTTCCACATTTAAAATATTTAAGGGGTAACATACCTTTATACTTGCCAATTCCTCTCTTCAACTTCCTAACAAAGTTTGGCTCCATTTTGTCTAATCTCTCATCATCATTTAAAACTTCATCTACTACTTTTGATGCTTTAAATGATGTTTCTAATGATACTTAACTTTTTCCAAACTTTATCATCTCAAATGCAACCAAGCTGCCAAAGAGTTGTTCTCTAGTGAACTTAGATGGATCATAGGTTTCCTCAATAGCTGATATCTTGTCATTATAGCACTCTGGTAAGGTTCTCATAATCTTTTGAATCACATCCTTCTCATCAATTTCACCACCAAGATCTCTGACTTCATTCACAACATTGTCAACCTTTTGAAAATAGTTTGCTACTCCTTCTCCTTCTTCCATTCTCAAATTCTCATAATTACCTTTTGATATCTACATCTTAGATAGCTTGACTCTTTCATTTCCTTCATGGATATTTCTAAATCTTTCCCAGACATCATGAGCAGTATCTAATGCAACAACCTTTGCCAATTTAGTTTTAGATAGAGCACTAAAGATAGCATACCTTGCTCACTCATTTTCTTCATAGGCTTCAATCTCATCTGGTGTATTAATTCCATTTGTTGATGGTACATACTTGTTTTCCACAGCTTTCCAAGTCTTGTAACTCAGAGAAATCAAATATCCTCACATCTTCACTTTCCATAAATTATAATTAGAACTGTCAAAGATAGGAATAGTCCATTTATGCGCCATCGGATCTCCTCGAGCGATTAGTCTCACTTTCTAGGAACCAAAGCTCCAATACCAATTGTTTGATATTTCAGACAATTGAGGGGGGTGAATCAGTTTTATAATATTTTACTTTAGAATCAAATCTGCTAAATAGAAATTCAGATAACTTATCCACAAACAAATATGAACAATAAAGAGCATACACAAGAGACACCAAATCTAGCATGGAAAACCCAAGAGGGGAAAGACCATAGAAAATGTTAGTTCTCACTATAAAAACACCTATTAGGGTGACACCAATTGAGGTGATTTTTACAAAGATGGCTCACTACAGGTGGGCTCATTGTGCAACTAAAACCGCCAGAAAATGAGGGCTCATTGTCTGGAGGAAGAAAGAAAGAATCCACCACAAAGGCACAAATGCCACACAATTGTAATGCTGAAAGAAACCTTAGGCTCACTACCACCAGTATCAAAACAACATTAGCATACAACCATACTGATCAACCACTTCGCATAGATCTTTCTTCAGCAATCAACTTCCTTCAACTTGTTCTTCTATATTTTATTTCATTACAATCATTCTTTATATATACCAATCTCCAAAAGAAGATTTTTCAAAGTCAGCCAAGGAGATAAAACATAATTAAAAAATAAGTCTTCACTACACATTCCCACAATGGAAAGGAATGAGAAGTGGACCACACCACAAAGCAACAACACGATATCCAAATGTCGCAAACACCAAACTAAAACATAGAGCATCTGGGGTTAACCAGACCAGGAAAGATCATGGCCCAAAACACATTTCTAGAGCAGAACAACACGTGCCAAGATAAATTAACATAGATACATGCATGAATAACAGAAGTCCAAAAATGCAACATAAGAACAGGAAATGTGGAGCAATGCAGACCTTTGCAAACTCTACCAGACAAACATCATTGTTATTGCATAGACTTCCAGAGCACATCTTTTGTAACACCAAAACATGAGAATAGAACCTTAAGGCAATGTCCAACATCATATTAACACATCATGACTATATGTGCAATAGATCTGAAATACAAAGCAAAACTAATCACTGAAACACAAAATCAACATGTTGACATCAATGTGACATCAATGACAACCATATTGAATCATACCGGAAACTTAACATTTGCAACAATATGTCCAAATGGGTGGGTTTATGCTATGGTCCTAATTCATTTCCCAAATTACTCAAACATTGTAAGTCACAATGTACCAACGCATTCTCTAGGCGCCTTCAGTCCAAAAAATTACCAAACCTTGATAAGATGTTTCTTAGAATTGGTGGAACTTAAGAAAGTTTTATCTGAACCTATAGGTTCATATGAGGTCCCTATACAATAACCTCTCTCAATTTTTGAATACTCCAATCCATTTGATCAAAGCAACAAGTTTTCAAATGTTTTTAAAAGTGTCAATTTTGTTTAATAAAAAGTTTTTATATTGCATAACTTTCATTATTTTCACTAGGGCATGAATAGTTAGCACCAACACATCTGAGTGGGTCGGGTTATACTTGACATTCTCCCTTTTTCGCTCAACATCTTGCGAGAACATTTAGAGCCATACCCTACCAACACTTTCTCTTGAGAACCCTAAGTGCAAAAAAATGCTAAACTTTGATGGTTGTTTCTCAAAATCCATGGAACCTAGGAAAGTTTTTTTTGAACCTACAGGGTCCCAAGAGGTCTCCCTACAATAAAATCTCTCGATTTTTGAAAACTCCAATCCAATTGATCACGACGACAATTTTTCAAATATTACCAAAAGTGTCATTTTTGTTTAATGAAAAGTTGCAATATTGCATAACTTTCATTCTTTTTATCATGGAGGCGAACCACCGGTTCCAACTCATTTGATTGGGAAATTTTATGCTAGACATGCTCATGTTTCACTCCCTGGCTCACATGAACATTTCGGGCCATACCCTGCAAGCTCTTTCTCTCAAGAGCCCAAGTGCAAAAAACTGTCAAAATTTGACTAGTTGTTTCTAGGAATCCACGACAAATAAAAATCCACCATCTGAACCTACAAGGTCACATGAGATCCTTCTACGATAACCTCTCATATTCTCAATAATCAAACCCATTTTTTCTGGGTAATATTTTTTTTGTTGATGCAAAAATCGTGAGATGCATGCAATGAAAAGTTGCAAGGTAGCCTGATTTTTGTTTTGTGTGTCATAATGCCAAAACATCAGTGCCAACATTTTCAAGTGGTCAAGTTTATGCTAAGCATGGTCATGTTTCACTCCCTAGATTTCCCAAACATTTCAGGCCAATATCCTACTGACGATTTCTATTAAGTGCCCTAAGTGCAAAAATAATCAAACTTTGATGAGCTATTTTATGAAATTCATGGCATATGAAAATGTATAGTATGAACCTATAGGATCATATGAGGACCATCTACAATAACCTTTCTCAAATTTTCAAGAATTGAACCCATTTTCTCGACACTGCAATTTTTATGTTGATACAAAAATCATTAGATGCATGTAATTAAAAGTAACAAGGTAGCCTAATTTTCATTTTGTGCATCATGGGGTCAAGCCATCAATGCCAAAATATCCAAATGGGCGGGTTTATGCTAGGCATGATCCTATTTAACTCCCCATCTCACCCAAACATGTTGAGCCATACCTTACTAACACTTTCTCATAAGTACCCTACATTCAAAAAATTGTTGAACTTTAATAGGTTGTTTCTCGAAATTTGTAGCTCATATAAATGTACCATTTGAACATATTATAAAAAATGTTTTCAAACATCCCTTTTACACAATACACCTAAAATAAAATATTTTAGGAGGGGCTTCTATACCACATTCTTGAAAAACATCATTAATATGCAAAGTAACACATATATGATGATAAATATTATAATGCATGGAAAATTATATATGCATCCCACAACAACATGTAGTGTATGCATCATTTATTTAAGTTAAAAAAGGTTTTGCCATTTCAAAAAACCTTTGACTAATTCTTATTTGGGCATAAGTTTGAACAAACTTTTCATAAAATTGTGTTTGAGTCATATCCAAAAAGTGTTTAGGATGTGGTTCACAATTTTGAGATCCTATTCTCCTTCTAACATCATCTATTTGATTGGGTGAAATTATTGCATTGTCATGCCAATTTTTTTCAACTAATGCTCTCAGTGCATCAACGACAACCTTGTATTTGTATGGAAGTATACCTAAGAGAAAAGGAGATTGTCCACAAAGGAAGAGGGGTAAGGGGGAGGGAGAGAGAAAACTGGAGAGTGAATAGATATGGAAGTGAGAGACTTAGAGGGGGAGAGAGAGGTGAGAGAGACATAGACATGGAGAGAGAGGTTAGAGAGATAGAGGGAGATAGAGAGAGGTGGGTAATGAAACATGGGTGGAGACTAGAGAGGGAGAGAAGGAGAAACTTAGAGAGGTGTGTGTGTGTGAGAGAGAGAGAGAGGGTGGGAGCTTGGGACAGAGCGAGGGAGAAAGGGGAGGTATAAACGACCATGAAGATTTTGTGCTCTTATAAACTGTCAATATTGCAGGAATGGCTAGATCGATATGCTAAGATCATTGAAATTTATATTTCAAGTTTTAGTAAGAAGCTAAGGCACCTAGAAGTAAGGAATTCATAATTAAAGTGGCTCATTTTTTCATTTTTTACTTTTCAATGGTTATATCAATCTAATCTGGATGCTCACTTTGTGCACTAAATTGTCTATAGTTAGTGATTTGGGATCTATATTAAGTAATTACAAAGCTAAACATGTGCCTACATCCAGAGGCAAGTGGCACAAGCTAATAGGATGTAATTCATATGATGCATAAGTGATTCTTGTACTATTGTTTGCTTACATGAAAGTAAATGCGAGTGGACTAAGAGGGGAAAGGGAAGATGAATTTGAGTTGTTTATGAGAAATGGTCTTGGGGTAGTGGACATTCCCAAGATAGAACCTCCTAATGCTTTATTTCCTATAGTTTCCTCTCCCATCAAAGAAGATCAAGTTGTTCTCCTTTTAAAGAGGATTCATATTTGGTTGTGGTATACAATGAGTCCCTATCCTAAAGATTCCAAGCTAGTGTCATGGAAGAAAAATGGATAAGAATTGACGAACGGTATGAATCTCTAAATTATCATTTTTTGTATAATATTGAATGGTCATTGAGTGATGTAAAGTTAAAGGACCTTCCTTTTATAGATTGTAGTTTCTAGTGTAAGAGGAACATGAATGAATTTGAGAATTTCCTCCAACAGATTGCGATGGTCATTGAATTTGGAAAAGGATGTGAAATAATTTCCAAAATAGTAAAAAAGAACACAAATTTCAAACTTATAACAAGGCTTTAGAAACATCTTCACCATTTCCGTTGGCGGCCTAGCGACTCGAACTCTCTTAATATTTCAATTCCACATGGTAATGAGCTTGCAGGTGAGTGGAAACTGGAAGGATTAAAAAATGTGTGTGGTCCATGATGAGAATGTTCTCTTTTATGGTAGGCTAAAAATCTTAGTATTTTTTTATGAAGAAACACTACTACCCTTTTCTTCTGGCAATCTTGGTGCGTCTCTACATCCGAAGATTGGGACTACTACAATTTGTGACTAGAGTGGATAAGGAGTAATTATGTAGTAGCTGAGAAGAAAAGTTGTACAGTTTGGTGGAAAATTATTAAGAATTGGAGTCAATCCCCTTCAACTATAAACATAAAGTTAGGAAAATAAAGTCTAAAGATCCCAACTTATAGAAGTGTTGGGCATATTCAATTATGTGCACCTAATGAAACCTTTATTCCTAACAACCTTAAATATTAAATGAGTTATTTATAAAATCTTCTATAAAGATCAAATTTGCATAGTATCCTAACCCTTCAAATTTGAAATACCATTGGACTCGTTGTTCTTAATGTACAATTCTCTTGGAGCTCAAAAAATATCTTTAGTAAAGAAAAAGGAGGCTTTTTTTTCAAGAGACATTTCTTTGTGTAGCCTTCAAGAAGGAAAGGGTTTGTTAGGAAAAGGTCTTTATATATCATTGGATCACTCTTAGAGTCATCAACTTATGAAGTCATTAGAACCTTTGCAATTATGTACATAGTGAAAATAATAATTAAAGATGTTAAAACATAGTAGATTAGAGTGGTTGCACACTCTTTAGTGCATTGGGAAAAGGATAACAAGAGGATCTTGATACATAAATTTGATCCACACAATACAAGCAAAAGGTGTCCTTAGCAAATAAATTTACTAAGGTAGTTTTTGTTAGAGCATTTAGCAACTAGTTATGCTTTTTTTTTTCGAGCTCACTTAATTGTGATTCTAGTTGCTTAAGTTCTCTTAGTTGTGCATTTGAAAATAGAAACTTTCCAAAAATGGAGAACAAAATTACACTTATTTTGCTCAAAAAGTTGACAAAAAAATTGCCTAGTTCCAAATCCACACAAGAAGGAAAACTTGGAGACCTTGTAATGCTTCTGATATTTCTGAAAAACGAAGTTTTTTTGCGCAATTTATGGCACCAAAAGTGCAAAAAATAGAGTTGACTTCAAAGGCTTGTTGCAATCACTAGGAAAAAATCAGATCGAACCACCTAGAGATTTGAATAGCTCTTTGAATCAGCTTTCCAATGATATGTGGAAGTCAAAAAATGGATGTTACATGAGCTATTTATGATCAAAAAACCAATTGCATGTCAAAATGGGCTTGGAGGCTTGAAAGGGTTTCCAAAAATAGAAAACTTTCTAAAAATAGAAACTTTCCAAAATAGATATTTTCTTAAAAAATATTTTTTTCAATAATAAAACCTTTCTTGAAATAGAAACTTTTTGAAAATAGAAAGTTGTCAAAAATTAAAAGTTACCAAAAATAGAAAGTTTCCAAAGATAAAAACTTTCCATTTTTAGAAAAAATTTTGACATTTGTTTTTCTCCAAAACCTGATAAAAATTTCCTACTTCCTAATCCACACAAGTAAGCAAACTTGGAGACCTTGTAACACTTCTAAAAATAGACTCTCAAAGGTCCAGAAGGGTTTTGTTGAATCCATGCTCTAATACCGTGTTGAATTAAAGATTGAGCTCAGATACCATGTTGAATTTTCCAACACAAGCCTATAAGATCAAACAACAAACTAAAACACCTTCCACAATTGAGAGTAACAAGAAAAATATGCACCATATTCCTCAAAAGCAAAGATTGTGGAATTAAATTGCAGTGTATAATGATGTGCTTATATAGAGAGCATAAGGATGCCCTAAACTAAATTTAGGAGAACTAAAGTGCAAGCATAAGGAGATAAAAAATATCAACTTTAGCTAAAATAGATGCCCAAAAGCTAAAATAGATCCACAACTAAAGCAACTAGAAGCACAAGTAAGTGAACTAAGCAACAAAACATAACTATTTGTTAAAATGCTATAACATCCCTTCTTAAGTGTAACTTAGGGTGAAGTAGAAAACCTTTAAATGCATGGATGCAAGATGGGTCCTGACAATTAAAGGCCTGATGAGGTACCCATGTACAAACCAATGCAAAGAAATGCAACTCTCACAACTGGAGAAAAGGAGAAAAACCCACTGAGAGAAAACTCCTCTCCAAAAGAGAGAAAAAGAGAATGAAGGACTAAGAAGCCTCCAAAAAAATGTCCCCAAAGAATAGGAACATGTAGAAGATCTTTGAAGCACAAAGAAGTTGAATAAAGAACCTCCTCTAAAACCAAGATGATGATCAAGATCAAGAAGACAAGAATATTTACTTCAACATGGTATTAGAGCTCGATATTTACTTCAACATGGAATCAAAGCATGGATTCAACAAACCCATTCTCAAGCTTTGAGAGTTTCTCAGAAGCATTATAGGGTCTCCAAGTTTGATTTTTTGTGTGGATTTGGAAGTGGACAGTTTTTTTCAGCTTTTGGAGCAAAATGAGCATTCAATTTTTTTTAAGTTTTTCTATTTTTGGAAAGTTTCTATTTTCAAAAAAAAAAAAATTCAAAAACTTTATATTTTCAAAAAGTTTCTATTTTCAAAACATTTTATTTTTGGAAAGTTGCTATTTTGGAAAGTTTCTATTTTCAAAAAATTTCTATTTTCATAGAGTTTCTATTTTCATAAACCCTTTCAAGCCTCCAAGCCCATTTTGACATGCTGTTGGTTTTTTTACCATAACTTGCTCATATTGCATCTATTTTTTTTAATTTTGCATATCGTTGAAAAGTTGTTTCAGAGGGCTATTCGAACCTGTAGGTGGTTTGATCTGATTTTTCTCTTGGTCACTACAACAAGTTGTTAAAGTCATCTTTCCTTTTTTAATTTCCGGAACCATAACTTGGGCAAACAAACTCCATGTTTTAACTTCCACATATCGTTAGCAAGCTCTCAGAGTTATTTATCTAAATATGTTGCTATTGTTTCCCTATTTTGCACCAAGTATTTTTTATTCAGTCTTTTGTTTTTTCACTTTATGGTTGTTTACTTGGTTACTTGGGTTCTTGGAAACTTTTTGTTTGCATTGGATGGTTTCTCTTGGGCTGTTCTACATGTATTTCCAACACATTTCCCTATTTGGGCATTCCGAGGATCCTTTTCATGCTCTTCTTTGTTTGTAGATGCACTAAGATAAAGTGCCACTTTTGTGTATAGTTTTGGGGGATTTAACACATTTTGTTGTGCCATATTTTGTACACGCAATATATTATAAAGTACCATGGGGGGTTTTGTAGTGTCTTTTATTTTTTCATTACACCTTTGTTTGGTGAGTGTCCCTCCATGATAATATTGAATCCTAAAGATTCATGTATCATGTGTGTGTGCATTCGTTGCATACCCTTTCTCAATTACAGGTACTTTCTTGTGCACATTCAGATGTTTATTCTCCTTCATGCACTTCATGGTGACACAGTTTCAGTGAACTTGTCATGCCTCTCCCTTGTCAACATTATCGGGGGGGGTGTTCCTACTATTAGTGTTAATGCTTCTTTGGTTTAGCTTTGGAGTGAGCTATGTATTCAATATTTGTTCATATGGACTAGCCGAATGTAGTGGTTGTATTTCGGTGAGATGGAACATTTAGCACATAAACACTCTTGCATTCCAACTTTATGGAGGTGACTTATCTTTTGTTAATCAGTGTTCTTTAGACTATTGGATCCTGTATTTATGACTAGCAATGTATTCTTGCATGATTGATTAGTTTCATTTGGGTCACTCGTGCAGATTCAGGTGCCATCTATATCTTCGATTGTGAGATATTTTTCCTTTGTTTTCCATTTGATAGTTTGAGTAGTTTCATTAGGGGCACTCATGTGGATTGTTTGTCTTCTCGATCATGATCATTATATTGGTTTTAGAGGAAGTTTTTCATTCAACACTATAGTAGTTATCATTTGGCAGTTGTCTACAGCTTCTTCATGCTTCAAATTATGTTCTTCATTTTCCTATTCATCAGGTACATTTTCTTTGAGGCTTCTTAGTCCTTAAATCTTTTTTTCTTTCTTTTCAAGAGGATTTTTCTCCTTTTCTTTATCTATGAGAGATTGCATTGCATTGGTTTGTACATGGGCACCTCATTAGGCCTTTTGTTGTGGGGACCCATTCTTGCATTCACGCATTTAGAGGTTATTTCCTTCACCCTAATTTTCACTTAAGGGGGGGGGGGGGGCCTCAGGGGTGAGGGGGTTGGGGCCAGGGGAGGTAGTGGCAAGGGCAAGGGCGAGGGAAAGGGGGTGTTAGAGAATTTTAACAACTCATTATGCTTATTTTTTGCTTAAGCTCACTTAGTTGTGCTTCTAGTTGCTTAAATTATCTGAGTTGTGCATCTAGTTTAACTAGAGTTGAGATTTTTTTATCTTCTCAAGATTTTACTTAAATTCTTCTAAATTTATCTTAGGGCATCTTTGTACTTTATTTATAAGCACCTCATTATACATTGTAATTAATTTTGTATTTTTTTCTTTTGAGCAATATGGCATATTTTTCTTGCTACTCTCGTTTGTGGAAGGTGTTCTAGTTTTTTGTTTGATCTTGTAGGCTTGTGTTGCAAACTTGTGTTGAAAAATTAAACATGGTATCAAAGCTTAACCTTTACTTCAACCATTTTGTGTGAGATGTTGAAGTTTGGGTGCATCCTATGATTTAATGATGATGTAGTCAATGATATGCTCCAAATTATAAACCTCAGAATCTTTAAAGAAGACAATAGTTATGTTTCAAATGTTTTTCCAATAGAAGACTCACTTGAGCTATATAATCAACCAATAAGGTATCGAGGATCTTCTAGTAGGGGAAGGAGGAAAACTTCTAGGACATTAGTTGGGCTAGCCAAGTCATAGTGACATCCCTAGTTTTATGAAGAAGCACATATATATATGTACATACTTATATACATAAATACATGCATAAATACACATATACACATATATAAAAACATACATATATAAAACACGTGCCTATTTTGGCTTGTACTGAGGCTTGGATAACAAGCCTTAGGCTTTGGAAGTTCAATTGCCTCCTTTTGATGTGACTTTTTTCCTATTTTCGTTTCTCAGCTTGCTCATCATCAAGCTTACATATCATAAATTAGATCTTTGTAAAATAACCACCATAATTTTACACGTCTTCTAAGTTTTCTAACCATATAATTTTTTTTAGATTTGAATAACGATAACATATTTATTTGTTTAATTTCTTTTACCAATGTTTCCATAGTTATCAGAGACATGTGTGTACTATTTTTTTTCTAACTTTTGACCTACTTATCCAAATTTGAAACAAATTATATAATATTGTTCTACACCGATCTTTACACTTTCAATTTTTTTGTGTTTGCATTTTTTATTATTTTTGACTAAATTATGTGACACACGTGCTCGATGATCCAAATTTAGGATACATCCACTTTGAGAAATCATTAAAAAATAAATATGCAATAAAAAATTACAAAAAAATATACAACTTCTAGTGCTGACTCTTAAATATTTTCAAAATTCTAAATGGAGTCAAGAAAAATTAGGGAGTGCACACGAAACACTTAAGACCTTTTTTATAACCATATTGGTGCACTTACCCATATGGCATATGATACGGACATTGGGAATGTTTTCCTCAATAACAAGTCAGGTTTTTTTATGTAGACATGTCAAATTCTATTAGAGAGATATGAATAAGGTTAATATTCCTACCATAGCCTCTCTCTCTCTCTCTCTCTCTCTCTCTCTCTCTCTCTCTCTCTCTCTCTCTCTCTCTCTCTCTCTCTCACACACACACACACACACACACACACACACACACACACACACCATTTCAGCAATAAAATACTTTTTTTATACTCATTGTAAAGGGGTTATATCGTTTCTCTAGTAGATGCATGCATTTTGCATTCTTTGCAACTATAAATAAGAGCTTCTATATCAATAAAATTACTATTTTTATCTCCTCTCTCCTCTTGCATTTGTGTGAATCTTAGTACCTCTGTGGTTGAATGAAAATTCAACATTTATTTTATATTTTTTTTGAATCTATTTTGTAGGTTTGATTGTGGATTAATTCTTCCCTTTTAGTGCCTATCAAATCCTAACCTCCATAGACTATACCAAGAGCTCTTATAACAAAGAGTTGCATGATATCCCTAGTAATCCTTATTGATTCTTTGTGTTGTTCTAGGTAGGAAGAAATGCATTATGATCTTGGTGCATCACCACACTTTTAATTTCCTATATTTCTCTCTCCCCTTTTCCTTTTTATAAGCTTATAGAATGGAGTTAGTTTTACATTTATTCAATGTTAGGTTAGACCAACATTGTTGCATCTAGATCAGAGAGGAAGTTGACTTTCTTCAAAGTTTTGATCTCATTTAATAGGTCACATACATTGAGATCATTCCCATTATGTCATTGATATCTTGAAACAACTAGTTTCAACACGATGCAATTTCAAGTGACAACAAATACTATGTTGTGAGGACTATTCATTAAGTTGAAAGACCTTGCATTTATATTGTTGTTATGCATAATTACTATCATATTGACTAGGATCCTATGATTGCATGCAAGTACTGAATAGAGCCACTAGAGATGAACGAGAGCATGCTCAATCTGAGTGAAACAAGTATTACAAAGTAATGGACGCTTAGAATGCAAATAATGAGATTAATTAATAACTTTTGAAAGAAGTAAACATATAAAAAATAGATTAGTCATCTAGAATCTCAACTACTATCTAGAATATATGGGTGTACTCCATGCAAGCAAGAAGACATAGGAGAGCCTATCCATAGAAGATTATCCACTAGCAAGCTTATGTAGAAGGAATATTCTAGGTCAAATAGTCTACACTAATATACCCCTTAAGCATAGCTAGATGGATTTAAAGAGATTTTGGTCTTGGAAACAAGGTTTGATTAGGTAGCCAATCACAAACACATGGGATAGTAGAAAAACCATTGAGATTAAAACTCCTAATCAATTACTTCCAAACTCAAAAATCAGAAATTGTAACTGTCAATGAATCTTTTACAGCAACTTGATTAAAATCAAAGACAAAGAAACCACATCACAAGTATCTCTAGGATAATCTTAAATTCTCAAAATTATAGTTTGATACATAGTTTACATTGTTCAACTCGACAGGCTTGAAAATACAGATACCTAATCTTTGGATGTAGAATCTAACCACCTAATTATAAATTTTATTTTATTTTTTTTAAAACAAAAATGTGCTTTGAAGTGAACAACTGTTAAAGATCCATGAGGGCAAATCAAAGAAAAATGTGCTTTGAAGTGAACAAAAGTTTTTTGTTTTTTTTTTTAACAAAAATGGTACGAAGCTCAAAGTCTTATATTTTTTTTCCCTAAGTTTTCTTATTAAAAGAAGACCCCTTAATGGAACTTTATTGAAGTCCATTCATTAGAATACCCCGAAATTGTTCTTGATTTGGAACTTTATCACCCAATGCTCGATTAGCACTAATTTTAAAAAGACCATAAAAAATGTAAATAAAAAAGAAAAAACATTAACAAAATAGTCAATGAGAAAATGCAAACACAAAGCATGCATTAAAAAAATTGCAAAGATGGATATTAACATCTTGCTCCATGGAAACTGCCTGTTATTTGATGCAGTATGAGACCTGCAACAAGAAGATTTGCGGGTACAAAATGTCAAAAAGAAGAAGATTAAAAGACCAATCGCACCCTTAAGATTGCAAAACAGACCTTGTACATGCAAATCACCCTTCACTTGTGCTTATGAAAGATTCAAATCGGTTTGAACAAAGGAAAAAACCTTTGTGCCTTGTCATTGATGGATCTGCAACTTCTCTATTTCGCACAACACCACTTTAAATGCCCTTTCTATGCTCAAAACACCTTATGAAATTAGTAGAAATACTAATCACATATAATCTTGGCATTTTTTTTTCAGCAGATTGCCACAAAAACCTTGCCTAGCACCATTGTTGATGCAAGAGCATCATCCATAATGGAGTGAATATTTGGAATTGACAGTTTGTGGGATATCAGATGGACACTGGTTCAAACCATGGATAGATATTTAACTTGTTTTCAGAGGTGTTTCAATCTATTTTTGGTAAAAAAAGGAGAGGGTTATAGATATAAAAAGACGATGTTGTGAAATTTTTGGAAGAAGATTAGACTCTAGAATCAAAGTTTTGGTGTTCGAGAAGGAGTCTTTGACATTGTAAGAAGATATAGTTTTGTATTAGTTTTAGTTGTCAGTTCCTTGGAAGATAATTTGAGAAGGAGTCTTTGACATTGTAAGAAGATATAGTTTTGTATTAGTTTTAGTTGTCAGTTCCTTGGAAGATATTAAAATTATTAGTAAATCTTGTAACAAATTTTGTTTTGTTTTAAATAAATGAATTTTTCAGGTCATGTATCTGAAATGTATCAAGATTTTAAGGTGTAAATGCATTTTTGTTTAAATCCTATCTTTGGCTATCTTTCATTGGGTACCTGGACCTTGCCTGCATCAATGGCTCATATCAATTACATTGGGTGCCTGGACCTTGCCATTGGGTTTTCAAATAAATCAGCAACCCTTAAATTCACCTTCAAAAGAAACTCATGGCTTGCGCCTCTCATGCAGCCATCACTGATGGCTTTACCAGGAGAATAATTACATCCATGACTTGGAGAAATTCAATGGCTGACTGATTGAGTGATGGCTTCTACAGACACCCACGAGCATTCAAAGATCCCAAAACGTAGAATAATTTCAATTTCTCACAAGATATTTGGACAAACATTTCGACAAACTTGTAGCTTTGATACTATATTAGATTGACTATGAATCTATGAGTGAATATGATTACCGAATAGCACGCTAAATCTCATGAAACACGTATTGCAAAACAATGGACACTTTAAAAATGCAAATAGTGGGAATAATTATTATTTTATGAAAGTAGTACATATATAGCAAGTAGATACTTGATGATGGTGGATTATTAAAAATGTAGCAAGGAGATAAGCCATCTAGAATAGCATCTCTTATCTAGAATATAGACATGCAACTCTATGCAAGCAAGCACACATAAGCAAGTCTATCCTAGAAGATTATTGGCTAGTAAGCTTATTTAGGACGAGTATTTTAGGTAGAATATTATACACTAACAATTACAAGGTATGTATTTAATTGTAATAACTTAACCTTATATGAAACTATTGTCTAAGGTGTGTCATTTAGGGTGGGTGATATTTTAATGCCTAGCTAAGTATAAAATGATAGATAATTGGGATGGTTATAGGTAAAGGTAGTTCAAGAACCTTGTTCTTAGTAATGTTTGATCTTGACATATTGAACTATTTCATTTAGGTAAAATTATATATCTAGTTGAGTTTTGTATTGTCTTTGTGATCTCCCTTGGTTAAGGTAGGTGTATCCTCTTTAGGGAAACTATCTAACATGAATAGGATTCCATGATGCCTTATGTGACAAAAAAGGTTGTCTTGTGTATTTGTATAAATTATCTTAACATAGGCAAGAACAATTCTCATCATAATAGTTTAAATCTTAGGAAAATTGCATAGGATTTTGATCTCATTTGGAAAGGGAATGCAGGTAGTCCTTGGGAAAAACATCCCCTGTGACCAAAGCCCATAAGGGAGGGTTTAGAGGATGTCTCCAAGGGTTGGGGTTGTTCTAAATTTGATTATCTCTCCCTCTCTAGTATACTTCAACTTGAGGTTGAATTTATAAATTAAATCACCATGATTTCGCCTTCTAATTAAGAGTTCCCCAATACAAAAGAATGAGCTACTAAAAGGTAATCCATCATCATTAATCTTACCTTCTTTGAGGTTTGTGATGTTTGGCTTTCCAAAATCTGCATCAATCTTAGAGGAACTTTTAGAGTCTTATGTTATGGTTTGTCTTGATATGATTGTGTGAGAATACCTCTAGACTTTTCAAAATAAAATTGTCAATTTTTGTGTATATATAATTGTGTGTTAGCTTAATGGTAAGTATAGATGGTATGGGTTAGCCTCAAGGATATACTTGGGCCTATTCTTCCAAGAATAAAGACATGATAAAGTTTTTAATGAATTGGCTATAAAGAGTTTTGTAAACCTACTAACTTCTATCTTTTAATGATGTTGAATGAAGCCATTATGATGTGAATGTATAAACAAATCTTATAAGGTATTTATGGTAAAAATATGCACTTAGATATATTTTGTTGAGTTTAGTATTGAGTTCCTTAGGATGGACTTTTCTAGCTATGTGCAATTAATGGTGCTAGTTATAAAAAATATGGTATGGTGTTTAGCCATTAAATATGTTTTGTGGATAATTGTGGGCTAAGATTTATAGTTAGAAATTTATAAAAATGCTATGAACTCAAAAGTATGAGATAGTTCAATATTTTATTGTGGGTTTAATTTATTTCTAACAAATAAGGTGTTTTTGAGAATGAAGTATTGTTTCAATTACTTTATTAGCTTGTATCAATTGGTTTATGTATATGGGTTTAGATAGAGGCCAATTCATGTGGGTTCAATTTGTTGCATGTTGAATTTTGATTAGAAGGCCTATAGGAGCATCATATAGTGTAATAGATCTTTGTAGGGTAATATAACCAAATTAACTAGACTAGGGTGCGAGTCCTTAGGACCACATGTGTTAGATCATTGTTAAATATCACAATGCTAAACCAAGATCGATACAAGAGATGACTTCTTGGCATCACAACTAGGGTTGTGAAAAGGACTCTATGAGAGCATAAGTAGAGGATATTTTTTCTCTTAGCATAGATTTTCCCACTCATCTTATGGCAATCGCCAAAAAATGTAAATCTTAGGACCTACTTACAAATTATCTTATTTTTAATCTAGCATGGTAGAAGTCACAAAGAGTTCTTTTCCAAAATAAATATTTGACTGTATCATAGGGTTAGTTGACTTTCACTAGTAGCATGTCGGTGAAAGATGCCATGAACTAATTGATTTTATACCTTGTTAGATAGGATTTCACTAGAGGATTTAGGGTGATGGATGCTAGGATCTACCCATTTCAAGAGTTCAATATTTGCATTAGTGTATCAAAAGAAATGTGTGTTCTTCAAGTGTGGTGTTTGCATGAGATATGGTTCTCTAGGTTCTAATTTTTAAATTAGTTTGATTCATTGATAGCATAGGCATTAGTCTTAGGTGAAGTAAAATCATATAACATCTTGATTATGTTTATTTAATTATAAGATTGATTTTATGCTTGGTGGTATATGAAAATCCTATTAATGGCCTTATTGATCTATGTTGTTATATTTGTGACCTTTTAAGTGATGACAAATAGTATGGGATTCTTATCATGTTATATTTTGATTTTAGGAAAGGATGGGACCCATGGTACAATATGGGATCCATACACATTCCCTTTCTAGTTATGTTGTACTTAAGGGTTTGTATGTGAATAAACCAAGCAAAGAGGAAAATGCTTGCAATAAGGTTGCAACAACTTCCCTTTTCACTAGTTGGTTGTTATCTATATGTGACGAGTCGTTGAGTTAGTCTCATTGTCCATGTCTAATGTATTCATGAGTTAATTGCATCATGTACATGTGTTTGCATGAGCTAATCACTTTGTGTAAATGTGATGTATGTATGAGCTATTTACCATATGGGTTGGTGTGTGCTTGTACAAAAATTTTAATGTGGAACTAATATTTGACTAGAAAGTATTTGCTACCATACAATTATATGTGGATTAAATTAGGAGCGTGAGCCTAATCAATGAATGGGGCCAAAGATCTCACACCAATGGTGTAGATAAAGTCTCTCAATTTTGACTTGTGGACTACACTATCTCTAATTCCTAGAAAGAGATATTTAGGGAAGGCCATCTTGAATGAACCCTCAAGGATTAGGTCTAGGTGTAGGGATTTTTCTTGATATGCGATTTCATCTTATTTAATATAAAATTGCACATTTGTGGTGTAGAGCTACTACCCTTGTTGTTTGGTAAGGTTTAAAAAATGGAAGTAAAGAAGGGTGGTCATTACACTCCAAATATCTTCTCATACAAGTTTACAAATTTACCATACAATTATTGTTTTTTTTACCTTGGGGTGTTCATGCGACCCATCCACACCATACCTCGAGCTTATTATTAAACCTTAATGTAAATTTAGCTTCCTTCTGACCATAACAAGATTAAAATCATTTGGTAGCTATAGAATGCTATAGATTTTGAATACTTATAACATATAAGTGTGGATTGCATGATATAAATTAATATAAAATTGTATATAATCATTTTTCTCACATTAACCTGAAAAAATGAAATGACCTTATTTATAAGTTATCACAATCTTATAGCTTGGCATACCATGATAATCAAGATTTTAAGTTCTTATAGAACTATTAATATGCTAAGATAGTTCCAAATGATGCATCCACGAGTAATTGGAAAAAAGGACCATGTAGAATCTACATGTTCCCTTGAACCATGTAAATTTCATACTAAAGAGATAGTTTCATACAAGTGTCTTTCCTCCAACCACAAAGTCATGAGATACCCTATTAACCTTCTCAATTGGGAGGTGTCCCTTCTATTCACTAAAGGTTTTAACAAGAAGAATCAAAGAGAGATCAAGGAGATGATGATGATGATGGGATGATTATGTCTTGAATACAAATATCCTATAAAGTTATATGATGCATTGAATAGAACTAAATCACATGAATATGATTTAAAAAAATTGGTCAAAGAATTGCAGTAGCATGCTTTGCATAAAAAAATGTCATGTATTTTTTTTAACAACAGAGAAATAATGGAACAATTATAATTGCATCATATGGTCCATTTTATGAAACTTGAGATGTCTAACAAACTTGAGATCAAACAGTGTACAATGTGTTTTTTACAAATCTAGATAATTGCATTAAAAAAATTAATATTTTGTTCTATGTAATGTTTCATCACATTAGTTGCATTAGAATAAAAAATATTCATTAAAAATAAATTAATTTGACTATTATTTCAAAATGCATAAATATGATGTGCCACTAATGATGATATTAGAGACTGGCTCAATGAAAATTAACTCAAAAACTACATATGTAATTGAATCTTAATAAAACATCACATAACTTAACACACGACAAAAGATGTCACCTTAAACATGATTATAATATAATTAATAAAATATTTGTAAATTTAAAAAATCGATTGAGTAGAAAATTTAATTCTAGATTAATTTAGTTTAAATTAAAAAATCATATTTATAATATATAAAACAAGATTTAAAAATAAATTGAAACTAAAAAATAAAATTCGATCTATTATATTTAATATGACATAAAAAATAATAGTTTGTCTCTAATATATGGATATATTTTGATACTGAAAAATATGGTTTCATATGATCATGACCTAAATAGATGCCTAAATTCACCATAGAAGCCCTTGTTAATTAATTAGTTTCAACACTTGTCTCTTCTCTTTGCCAATGTCTTTGTACAAGATTTTGTTTATTCCAATGTTTTTTCGAATTTTGAAGATGAGGGTACAAGGACATCATTTCAACAACAACAAAAAAAGAATCCTAAATTTTGGGGATGATAAGAGAACAAAAAAGAATAGATATTACAATAGCATTTTCAACTTTAGGTGTAAAGTATGTGTCAATAGGAAATCCTAGGGAATGCCATCATCAACTTCTCCTTGTACCCAACCATTGTTATCCTTATCCTTTATTCTTTTGAATTGACTTGTTAATGTATCAAACACAAGACTTCAAAAAATATTGAATAAATTAGTTAAGTTCTAGCAAAACATTCTATCCAACCTACCGATCAAGATCTACTAAAAAAAAATGAGTTGCATCATATGGTCCCATGGAGAGTACATACAAAAAGTCTATGAAAAGAGCAAGGTCATATAAATTGTATAAAGAGTGTAAATGAAGTTAGTAATATGAAATTCTAGGCATCAAGCAATTTGATGTAATTCTCTCTTCTTGCTACTCTTCCTTACAATGGTTGAAGTTTAAAGATTCATTGTTATGAATATCCCACCATTTCTGAGCCAATAATTTTATATCTTCCTTAGATACATGTTGGACTTCTTCCATGTGTACCTCCATGCCTTAGATCCTTGAATTTATCACAAAACAAAAATAATCAAGAACTTTGATAGCAACAAAAACCCTAATTGTGATGGTGAACTCCTCCAATGATGGCAACTCTTGTGAAGATGGTGTTCGTGCTATGACGGTGGAGGTAACCTAAAGACACAAAAAAGGAGGATGTTTGGGGACATGAATGGGTCAAAGAGGAGGAGTTGCTCCTTAACACTTTGGTGGAGACTTTCTTGGTTGAGCAAGGGTGTGGAGACGAAGGGAAGAGTGTCTGCTAATGCATTGTACAAACAAGTGGAGTGGTATGAGGAGGAATCCCTAATGGCACTATGGCAAGAGGCTTAGTAGGTATTGCTAGAGGAATTGGCCTCTACATTACACATACTAATCCAAATTTATCTGGGTCTAGGTCGAATGGCCTAGCTCTTTCTCTTCAGAAGGGTTGTGTACTCTCTCCTAGGTTCCTTGAGGTGCAAAGTGATGTGACCTTTTTTGCACCTAGTTTGTACATGGCTATTGGGAATGTTGGTGAGGAGGTATGCCCTAGGGTTTTTCCTCATATTAACAAGTGGGAGTCTAGTGCTTTTGTAGTGATGGCACCTCACTCTTCCATTTCAAGTGAGGAGATTCTCATTAATGGGGTTTTAGATACTACTATCTAGGCAAAGGTGGAAAAACTAAAACTTGTTAGATCCTTGATTTTCTTACTAGCAAGTCAACTGCTTGGTTTAAGAAATCACTTGCTGGGAGATTCTATGGCAATCATCCCAACATTGATGCTATTAGAATATAAGTGATTAGAAAATTAAATCTAAGAGGTAAGGTTGAGATTGCTACTATTCTGAATTTTTATTTCTTATTCTCCTTTTCCATTTTGGATGATTGTTCATGGACCCTCTTAGATGGTCCTTGGCTTTTAGGGAAAAATGGCCTTCGCCTTAAAAATTGGGCTTCGAGTTTTAATCCTACGAGTGATGATATCACAAGTTCCTTGTGTGGGTTAGACTACCAGGGTTGCCTTTGGAAGATTGGGATGAGGGAGTCTTTAAGCTTATAGCTAGCATTTTTGGGCAATGTTTTTAGAGTTGATTCAGTAATAAAATTTTAAAAACGTTTAATCTTTTCTTGTTATTGTGCTTGTGGAGAAAAACAAGAAGCTCCCATCTTAGGTTACCCTTTCTTCCAAACATGATGTTTGGGCGGGGTGTTTTGTGGCACTCTCCAACATAGAAGAAAATATACTTAAGTATTTTATCCTCTCTTGAACAATGAAACCTCAAATGTTAAAGATATGATCAAATAAGGCTACCCCAAGGTTCCTACCATCCAGATTTGACGATGTGAGGGATAAACTCAATGAAATGATGTTATTTTCTATTTACACAAAGAGACTTACACTTCTACAAGATGAAACTTTAAACATCTATTACAACGATCTAATTGATGGTTTCCTCCTAAACTAATTCAAACTCTTCAAAAAAAAGGACAAAAGTATAAGGGTTAGATAAACTAAGCTAAGAACCTAAGGATAATGATGATAATGGATAGTGTTTTAGATAGACATGAAATTCCTTATGGATCTACTTTCTACTTAACCAGAGATAGATCACAACGCCATAGAAAAAGTGCAATCTTCAAATATAGTAAAATGTTTTCATATTGTAAATGTCTATCCAAATACCCAATGTTGGCACAATCCAAATGAACATCCACAATCGAACTATTGCCACAATAAGGTTTAGACTAACCATGCAAAATAATTTACAATCAATAAACTACAAATGGTATGAACCAAGGAATTTATCAAATATTTTTGCATTTCACCATTAAAATCAATGAAATTTAACTAAATATTGAGAAGTAGAAACCATGCAAAATGTTAAAAATTCATATAAATGTTCACCATTTCTTCAATGAAAATTATGTATTTATTCCAATGTAGTCTTGGCAACAATTCCTAATCTCCTCCCTACAAATGAAATGAGAAAGCCATATATAGACCTCTCAATTACAAACCAAGAACCAAGATTGCTTCTAAATCAATGGCCAAAATTAAATGATAAAACCCTAAGTTGGTGTCAGTTATAACTAACACCTCATACATTTATTACCAACCAATGAGAAAATTGGAAGTCTTTGAATACATATCCTTTTTACAGAAATGACTAATAAGAAAAAAGGTTTTAATATATTATTTAATGTCTCCAATACATCCATCTCATCTTCTTTGGATGAGTCAGGTTTGATGAATCTGGACATGTTGACCTTGGATCATTCAATTGGTGGAGGTGAGTAAGCACCACCTCAACCTGCAAGTTTTACAAAGTTTCTCATTTCTTCACCTAGCTCTTCATTTCAACTCCATCTCTATATCATCATAAAGAACTCTCTGCATCTCCAACAATATATCTTAATACTCAATAGATGGTTTTTTGACTAATCATGATGGTTCATATAAAATCATTCTTTATATCTCCATTGGATGAGTTTCTAACTTTGATTAACTCTTCTGAAACTTTAAAATGATTTTTTTAGGCTTCATTGCACACATCCATCTTCATCTTCACCATCCTCCTTCTTGGATATCCTTGACCTTGACCTCCTTGCATTATTGAGTTCTTCTCCTTTATTCGTGCCCATTTCATGCATTCATTCCTTGCATCACATGAAAGAGAAAAATACCTTGAATCATAATTGTGAGTGGATCCTAAGTCAAATCTTTTTTTTTAAAGTGAAATGCAAGAAGATTGTGATAAGTAAATGAAAGTTCATATTCTTGAATTCCTAATTCAATTGAAGAACTTAAAAGAAATTTCATTATAATCATTGTTCAAAGAGAAATTGTGAAACAAATTGTATCTTAAAGGAACAAACTCATTTGGATTTCTACAATATCATCAAGATTGCTTCACAAACCCTTGTTTTCACCTCTTTCATTAAATTTTTCAGAAGAAAAATGAACCTTGATGCATTTTGATTTTACCTCTAACAGTTTGGAAATAACTTGGAAATTCTTTGCAAATGGTGTTCCAAATCTAGGAAAATATTCAAAAATGGTTAAGGAAATTGCTCTGCATATGAATAACTTGTTTTTCCTTCACAAATGATCCCCTTCCTAATGTTGAATTCGCTCCTTATCTTGGTTCTTTAAAACACCAAGCACTTCTCTTTTTTCCTTCAATACTTGAC
Organism: Cryptomeria japonica; assembly: GCF_030272615.1. NCBI lineage: Eukaryota > Viridiplantae > Streptophyta > Pinopsida > Cupressales > Cupressaceae > Cryptomeria > Cryptomeria japonica. The sequence continues at coordinate 218,917,155 of NC_081414.1, read as the reverse complement.
TTGAAATCTTGATTTTCCTTTGTAGAAAATTGCACTTATCTGCTAGAGAATTCACTCTTTCTCTATTGTGGACTAATTTGAATTGCATTACAAGAATGACTCTTATGATTTCATCTTTTATAGGCACTCCATGTAGCAACTTATCCTTCGCAAAGGGGGTCGACCAAGTTTGCACTTTTTGTTTGTTTTTTCAATGTTCACGTTGCAAATTACTCCCCCCTCATGCAAAGTCGATGTTCCATTGTATTCCCTTATTTCATCTAATTTTGTCAATACATTTCCTCTTTTCTATGGCAGAAATTTGACCTAGGCATGGATTCTCCAGTGGGACTCAAGGGTGTGCAAGGATTCCTTGGTGAGATTCCAAAATGTCCATGGAGTTCCAAGCACGAAAACCCATGATGTACATGGATTATTGAACAAAATTCTGAGGCAAACAAGGATCGCTAGACATGATTTCACCTTGCACAAGGGTTTCCAAGTGTAGATTCAAAGGTAGACAAGTACTTTTTCCAAGCAGAAATTAGCCTTAGTCTTGGATTTCCAAGCAAGGAAATCCTTTATGGATGTGGTTTTTTCCTTGACTTAGTGTTGTATTCCTTGGATTTTCCTTGTTTTGATCTTGAATTTTCATTATCTCAACCTTGGAATTTTTCTGAGAAAACTTTTCCTATAACAACTTTCAAACTCCATGTTTTGTCAAGCGAATTTAGTAAATTGATTACTATTTTCTTGTTCTGGCTCTAATTTCCTCAAATATTGGTTTGCAAATCATTCTCTTTAAATCTTGAATCTACCATGCCTTATCTTTGGATTGCCTAGGTTTGATTGGAGGTCATTCGTTCATTTCATTCCTAGACCTTGATTTCTAATCATTTCTATGGACAATTTGCACATTCTTAATCTTAAACAAGGAATTTTCCTAAGTTGGGTGGTGGATAGAACATTCACTCCATATCTTAGACTTTGATTTTCTAACTGAACCTACCCATACTTGACTTGATCATACCTTTTTCTAGGACGAACCTTTGAACTCTTACTTATGTCATAAATTAATCAATGTTTCCTTCCAGATTGACAAGACATTGCGACCTTCTCCCAACATCTAGGAGACCAAAACTACTACGAAGCTAAGCAAAACTAAGCGAAACAACCAAGCTTACAAGCAAGAAGAGGGGGTTTGCATCTACAATGAGGCGTGTGTGTTTACAACACAAGGCATAGGAAATTGAAATAGAAGACCCCTTAGTTGTTTGCCATTGTTGTGGTAAAGCAGGTCATATCATTGCTAGTTGCGCTAGCAACAAGAGAAACTATTTTGTTTGAAGGAAAACGTAATGTCCCCTACTTGGTTTAAGCCTGTTTTGACCATAATTAATCTATTTCCATATACTTATAACTTCAACTAAATTGGTTATGAGTCAAATCTATCCTAACAAGAATCAAATCGATGATATTCTATAGTTCAATCAATTAATTTATTAATAAGTAAATTGTTCATCTATCACATATCCATAATAAGTTTACAAATCCAAGCCCTTGCCTATCTTGGGACCATGCCCTTCAAGTTTATGGGTCGTTGATCCCTACTTGTCTTGGATTTAATCATATTAATTGGATTTAGACCACCCCTCTTTGGAACATCTCAATTCTCAACCTTGTGAATACTAACAGCAGAAGTGAGGATTATACCCAAACATATTCTTCTTACAGTTTATTATCTTATGAATTCTTTCTGATTTGAACATAAAAACAAATAAATACATTATATTATATTATAAATCATTTACATATTTATTAGTTATGTATTTATGAATTACCAATTCATTAATTACCCTTTTTGTATAAATCACTAATACCACATAAATTGTTAGTACTTAGCATATTGGTGGCTGTAAAGGCAGACAGATCTGACGCTGTGTCAGATCTGATCTGTCACTATATATTTAATATGACTGTCATACTTATTGCAGTCTAAATTAATATTACCATTAAATTATATATAAGCATTACCAATCTTCATATAGTAAGCATTCTTATTAAAGACATCCCCATGCATACCACTAAGGACGAGGATGTTATTGCCTGTAACTTAATAACAATTCTGATCTAATATGTCCGATGGCTGTAGATAATATACATACCTTTTTTGTCCCCTTGATCCCTCTTATTGACTTCGGCGATTCCTTCTCTTTCCTGTTATTGCCTGTAACTTAATAACAATTCTGATCTAATATGTTCGATGGCTGTAGATAATATACATACCTTTTTTGTCCCCTTGATCCCTCTTATTGACTTCGGCGATTCCTTCTCTTTCCTGTTATTGCCTGTAACTTAATAACAATTCTGATCTAATATGTTCGATGGCTGTAGATAATATACATACCTTTTTTGTCCCCTTGATCCCTCTTATTGACTTCGGCGATTCCTTCTCTTTCCTTTATCTGACCGTAACCTTCTTTTTATTTGTCGTGGCTTTTTCCTTTATTTTACCTCCCCTCTCTCCGTCCCCCCCTCTCCTTAGGGAAGATCGGGTCCCTTTATCCCTATGGAAGAGGCACATTCTTTCTTTGGAGGGTGGCACCGATTTGCCCACAGGCGGCGTGCCTTTTCTTCACACCCCACCAAGACCAAGAGTCACGTGGGTTGCAGCCCAATGCTTACCAACAATAAGGCCACATGGATAGAATAACATTTGATTATAAATAAGCCTATGAATTATATAATAAATATATGATCACTACCAATTGGGATTCGTAAATAACATTTTTGTAATAACATATGAATTTATGGAATGATGAAAATAATTAAAAATAATTAAACATTTAGATTATAATTATGAATAAACATTATATAAGGAGCTATATCTATACTTCAGAATTCGAACCATTGTATTTGCAATCAAGAATATGTAAATTGTGTTTATAATATAATATTAATTTATTTTATTTAAATATTTAAAAAATATTATTAGTAATAAATTTTGATTAAATAATAATATTTAATTAATAAATTAATTAATAAATAATCATTCATTAAAAGATATTACATTAATTAATAATAATAATTGCTTCATTTAGGTTATGTATAACGATCAAGGAGGGGACATGACAAAAAAATAAACAAACTTCAGTTGTTGAATTTAGTAATGTTGATGATGCAGTTGTTGAGTGTAGTAATGTTGATGATGAAGTTGTAAACAATAGTTAGTAAAGGGCAAGCCCATGTTGACTATAATGAGATGGACACCTCTATTCATGGATGATGATCCTCCTTGTGCCAAAAAAGAATCTTAGAGCAAGAAGACTCATTCACTATGAAGTAAAAATCATTGGAGCAATTTGATTTCAAACCACCTTGACTTTGGGTTGGCTGCTTGTTAAGGATTTGTGTCTTTTTGTTGAACTTTCAATGTTTCACTTTGTTATTTTTAGTTCTATAATGCTTGTTGCTTAATCTTTCTTTTTGTACAAGGGTTTGTGCCCTTCAAAATCCATTCCTCTGTAATAAAAAACAAATTGTCTAATTCTGAAAAAAGGGGATGTTCCCTCCGGATCTCTCATGATACTATGGACATTAAAGATGTCATCAACATGACCCATTGAACACTGCTTTACTCGATTTCATCCCAATTTATCAAAATCGTTTTGCCCTTTGATTAAAGACATCTGGCATATATTATCCTCCATTAATTAATTTCTTGCCTTCCACAAATTATGAACTGATTTTTTTTTTCACCTCCCTAATATTCCATACCAAAACTAGCAAGTTCTATTTCATATTGTAACTTCTAAAACTTGGAACACATGCTCGATACCCTCCGCTTCCACTTCGAACATTAAGGAGCGATTTCATGGATTCCTCCGAATCAACCTAAATATCTAAATCGGTGTAAAAAAAATAACACTAATACATCCCCATACATCATCCAGACTACCATCTTCAAGTGTCCTTTCAAACTTGTCTTTCTTTTCTAGCATCTTGGTGTATACAGTGACCAGAAGAATCCAATATGAAAACTTTGATTAGAAGGATGTCAATTTTCCTTCCTTCCTGCTTGACCAGATTCTCAGCTTCTTGCCACCAAACCAAGATACAATTGAGCAAGAGCCAGCCCCATCGCTTGCCACACTTATCGCACACTAAGCTACATTCAGAATATTAAACAAATCTTTGACATAATTCTCTCCACAACATCTCTTTTCTGTAAGAACCTGCAATTCCTCCTTTAGAACGCTCTCCCTAGCCTTAAAAAGCTTCTACGACTGAATAGCCCGAGTAACTTCTGCAGAAACTTGACCTACACAGTAATATTGTTCTTCTGCGGGTCAATGAACTGTTGTTTGATCCTACTACAATAGACAAAATGAAATATGAGGTCCATAACACGAAAATCAATTATAGAAAGGAAATCCTTTCATAATCCGCTTCCGCTAAGACACCCAACTACCAATTTATAGTCTCTTAAACTTGTGACCGTCACATCCATTTCAACACAAAACTTAGCCATCTCCCTAGTCCGACTTTTTAAATCACGAGGCAACGAATCCAATGCTGTGTCCAAATTTGACTTAAAGGCAATACAAATAAGTTAATAACTTCCCCACTAACCCATCAGGAAAAGGGAATTTAATCTAAGTACCTACAGAAGAATTTAATCAAACACCACCGACAGCATAATATTGGAAGTCCATCCATGCAAAGACAAATAACTAGTTCTGAAAAGTCACTATAATTTCACCAAAATCTCCCGCTTCTTTCTTCAAACCAAATATTTAAAACTCTTGCACTTTTGACTGAAACTGAAATCTATGCCCCACGGAACTTTTCCATGTTGCTAAAGGTCATTTGTGCATTGCCCAGGTGCCAGTACAATAGTTTTAAATTGTCCAAATAATATTTGAACATATATTCTCAAACAAATTACCACCAACTACTCATGGCAGAAGAAAACATGGAGGACAATATGTGGATCCTTCATGCATAATCAATTGGTCCTACGATGGTATTTCATTTACTTGTACAGATTTTGAAGGTGAAGAAGTCTCCCATGGTTTTTGTGCTAGGAAAAATTGCAAAATGGTAAGAAATCCTACATTTCTCCAACATATACAACTGTCAGCCCCATAGAAAATAATAACTCAACTTGCCTTTTGTAAAGATGTTCCCTGATATTTCCTTGAGGTCAAACCTTCAAGAAAAGATTCAAATTAACTCCCTGGTTTCTGATCAAGTACCCTTCCTGGTGGCCCAACTTGCAGCCCATCATATCCGCAAACTAGCATGCGATATTTATCAATTCTTGAAGCTATTCATTCAACTCAGTACCATGTAAATGAATTTCTTTGACATTTGCTAATCAAAACCATCATTGACACAGTAATGAAAGATCAAAATGCTACAAATATCTGTGGATAACTCAAAATTTCAAATATTTACATCTCGATGATGCTCAATCCATTGCTTCCTTTAAAGAGCCTTGTTTCCCACAAAACAAATTGTTTCCTGTATAGTTACCTAACATATTATTACTACAAAGACAATATTTCTTTGAAAATCACAATTACTACCTACAATATGTATTTGTCAAAGAAATGAAATTGACAATTGTTATCTGCATAGAAATTTGCAGGAAGAAACAATTCTCAAATCGCAGCAACAAACACATCAGTAGTCAGAAAATACAGCCTATGTTTCTTAAATCTAATTTGATGATAAATATCCTTAAGAAGCAAAATAATTTAAATATGTTTTAGCTAAAGCATACAAGCATGATCCCTGCACATGATATACTTAACAAGAAATCCCCTCAAAAATAAAAAATTGTTTGTATAAACTATTTTAAGGGCTGTTTTCTATGTAACAATAAAAATGCAACCTATATAATCTACGTAATTATTCCTGGTCCATGAAAATAAGCACCCTATGCAACCTAAATTCAGTATCAAGAAGATTTAGGAAAAAGAAAAGTTAAGCAAGTAAAAATGGAAATTAAAATTAAGCTCAGCATCATCATTAAATAATTATGAGAATAACAATGAAACTTAGTGTTACTATGCTACTGTTTCATTTTATCAAGTCATACCAGAAACACAAGCAAAGACTTGTACAGTCCACACTACTTCTCCTTGTCATTTTCAATAGCTGATAGTTTAAATAGCCTCCTCGCTATTACATCTCTTAGCCATATCGGAAAATAATACATGATGGCTGCTAAAGTGGAAAACTGACCATATGAAAACCAAGGAGGGGGCTTCCTTCTCAAAGCAGCGTCCACGGTTTTATTTGCAAAAGCATCTGTTGGAGTACAGCCAGGCTTTTGAGAAAATTCAACCCTTTCACGAATTGCCCTTTCAAAAGGCTTGTAGAGCCTCCATTCTGGAAGATTCCTGTATATAGCTGAGGAATTAGACCCCAAATTTGATTTGATTGCCCCAGGAGCCACTGTGATTACATCTATGCCAAAAGGATTTAATTCTACCCTGAAAAAAGACTCATGATATATCAGATACATAAATGATTACATCTACCCCAAAAGGCTTTTAGTCTATCCTGCGAAAAAAATCCTGATATATCAGAAACGTAGGGCATAGTAATACCATGAAGTTTGCATCTCAATTAAAAATGTAATTCAAGGCATTTGATGAAGACTTGCTAGACAGAATAAGCATACAAAAGAAACCTTGAAAATCACATATTCAGTAGGCTGTAGTTCCCATGAAGTGAAAAAAGATAAAAACATATATTCATCCTTCCACAATATATAATAGAAAGAAAGTTCAGCAAAAACGAGCATTTAGTAGTCCTTCAAGCTTTAATAAAGATATATATAGAGATGTATATTTAATGCTAGAAGCTTAGATTTCAGAATACTTTCTTCCCTTTATTTTCATTTTATTCCTCGTTTCCCATATGTTTTGCCTACAAAAATCTTTATGAACAAAACAACAACAGATGTCTCTGATTACCTTAAAAACTTTCAATCTTTTATATGATATGTCGTAAATTTGACTGAATGAGCTCTATTTACAACCCAGCTGCAACTCCCAAATCTTAAAATTACTCATAAATAAAGAGAAACTGTCATTTAGGTAGTAGATTATAATTAACAATGACTAGATTGGAATAATTTTTTCTAATCCTTCAATATTAAAATTTTAATTATCAATTGCGGTCCATTCTATATGTTCTGAGATTATGTTCAGTGTCTATCATGGACCTTATGTTCATAGATCAAACCATCTAATCAAGAAAAAATATTATATGCTAAATCTTTGGTCTGGGCTCGGCTACAGCAGTAGGCAAAAAAATTGAGGTTTAGTACATTTTGGGTATTAAAAAAAACATATAAAATCATAAATATATACATATTTAATCCTAAAAACATGAATTAGTTCAACTAACACATAGCAGGCATATAATAAACAAAACAATCATAAAAAATTATAAGATCTTATGTACATCCCAATATTAAAAGCTGTAATCCCCTTTCTGTGGACCCCTTTGAGAGCTCCATTTCATATGTTGCTCTCAGGTAGGAGTGCCTAAGATAACATGTAGTAAACTGCCAAAAAAGGGAAAAAAATTACACCCACACAACACACACAGTGAATACTTAATGGCACTAAGAAGTAAAGCATTTGTTATTTTTAATATCATGAAGCCAGTGATTATTGCTTTTCACAACGATATGCAGCAGGTAGTACTCCAAGACTTACCATCAAAAGAAGTCATAAAACCCCCCAACAGCCGTATAAATCTCCAAAATTAACCAAAAAAGAACAAAGTGAATGAGCAGCCTATGAAGTTAAAACAGCAACAGCACCGACAATAATAGTACCAACCCCAAAACACTATTATGTTTATGCACACATACTCATTGGCCATAATTAGATGAAGTTGTTACTCATAATCTACTTGTATGCTAAAGATCAATGGCTAATCACCTGGACTAAATACACACTGGCATATCTCTATTTCTCACCCAAAGCACACTGAGTCCTCAACCCTGTATGTGCTAAAGGTTAAGTAAAATTCCAATGCTAAACTATGCACAAAGTTACCAAGGTAGCATGAACATAGTTGTATTGATAAGAATCTATGTACACACTCTACATATATTAAGGCACTCTCCTTTTGTTTGTCTCTGCCTCTTCCCTTAAAACTATAGAGGTATGGCACCCATCCCCTAGCACCACCGAAACTATACGCAGATCCATGCATAATTGATGAATAAAGCAATCTTGCTTTAAAGCTAACTATAATTTGCATATACATTGCATCCTAAATGCATCTTATACATGACTATCTATAATTAATCATATGCATGCTAACAAATTCATGAATCTGTATCTCTAGCCAAGCGCTAAAAATGGTGCAAATACAAGTTGTTACATTATGGCCCCAACATTCTCTCAACGCAATTCTATTTCTATCTTTAAAACATAAAAATAAAAGATTAGACCATCGTACAAAAATAAGAACTCATTCCCCTGGATTGGTCACTTGTTGTAATGCTTGATTGCATATATGTGCAAGCTCTAGTGCGTCCCTGAAAATTTGGGGCAAAAACTCATTTTACCAATTTTGCAAGGCCAGATGTCATGCATTCCTTTCATGACAACATGGTCATGTTGATATTTTAGACTGTCATTACTAGGCATTGTCAATTGTTTGAGCTTCTCCTTCAACAGTTTCATTGCTTATTTATGTCATATAAATGCTTTTGAAATCTATTGAAGTTGGGCATACAACTTTGAACGTACTCGAGTGAGCACATCAATGTCTACTGCTCGAGCAAATGCCACACACTTCAGCAAAACTGAATTGAATGATTGAGGAAATTGTGCATCAAATATGTCTTCTCAAATCAGAAAACCCTTAAGCGTATTATATTCTAGTCATTGGCACTAGTCAAACAATTAACAAGTCAAGCAAGTCAATAAATGTCATAGCATTCTCAAAGGAAAAAAAGCCATAGCTAAATTATGTGCGGCCTTATCTACTTTTCCAGTACTAGCTATTTTATGCTGTTGATGGCTATTGTGACTACTAGAATTCATGCATCTTATTTGGTCTTAATCAATTTTGCCTTTCTTTGTCAGCATAGCAATTCTTCTTGCTTTAATCACTCTTAGCAATTCTTCTTGCTTTAATCACTCTTTCTTCCTCGATTGCTTTTCTTCGCTTCTCTTCTTCCCATGTCCACTACTTTTCCTCTTTCTTTCTCTTTTTCTCTTCTACTTGCTCTTCCTAGGCCTTTGTTGTGATGTATTCACACATTGCCCCATTGCAAATGGGGACCCCTTCTTTTTTGCCTTCTAGGGTTTGTTTTCTAGGTCTTTTAAGGTTTTGTCTGTTAGCCTTTGCAGGATGAGTGCTGTCAAGGGGATTATTGAATAGCAGGCTTTGCTTAAATCAGGGTGAATCCACCATGCTCCAGGATTAGGGTTTCTTTGAGAGTCTCCCTTGATGCTTAGTTTCTGCTCTTGTCATTTATAATGTCGGGAGGTCATTGAATCTTGATGAGGGAATTTTGTCTTTTGAGGGTTTGAGTTGGGCAAATTTGGCTAGGACATGGAAGGGAATGAATCAAAGATCAAGACTAAGGTAGAGTCAAGTGGAAAAGGAAGTGAATTAAGCCCAAAATGAGGATTTCGCTCCTAACCCTTCCAAAGGGTCAAGGGCGAATTTCTCCACAAGACACTCCACCTCCACTCAGGCTCCGAGCTAACCCTTTCCTAGGTTTGAATAAAGGAAAAATCACTTGTTTGAATGAAGAAATGTGAAAATGGAGTCGGTGATCAAGCCTAAATCATGAATTTCGCTCCTGACCCTTCCAAAGGGTCCAGAGCGAAATTCCAAAGCACATCCATTCTTCACTTTGTTTGCACCAAGAGTCTTGTTCCTTAGACTCGTGGCGAAGGTTTTGATATGTTCTTGCCTAAGAGGTGTTTGAAAGCATTTAAGGATGAAGATTATGACCTAAGGCATGGATTTCGCTCCTGACCCTTCCAAAGGATCCAGAGCGAAATTCATATTTCCTCTATTTTGCTTCTTAGCTTGACCAAGTTTGGAGCTTCTAAGGCATGGTTTGGTAGGTTTTGATGCATATTTGCCTTGAAGAGGAGTTTTTAGACTTTAAGATAATGAAAATCAACCTAGGAGGAGAATTTCGCTCCTGACCCTTCCAAAGGGTCCAGAGCGAAATCCTCCATTTAGCCTTCTTTTGGCCTAGAAAAACTAGTTTGACTTTGCCTGGGGCCAGTTGAGTGATGGGTTGCCTTGATTAGGGTGGAAGGAAGTTGGTTTGATCAAGCTTGGGGGAGGATTGGATGAATAAAGTGCTAAATCAGCTTGGAAACATGATTTTCGCTCCTGACCCTTCCAAAGGGTCCAGAGCGAAAATCCTTATAACCCTTGTTTTCTTCCTTATTTTGGCTAGGCGTTGGCTTGATGGAGGATGAATTGGTATGTTCTTGCCTTGAGATGGAGTTAGATGATTTTGAAGATCAAGATTTTAGCCTGAAAGAGAATTTCGCTCCTGACCCTTCCAAAGGGTCCAAAGCGAAATTCACTATAAACCTCTTTTGCTACTTTGTTCGGGATCCAATCCTTGTTCCTTACGTGGAAAATGATCTAAGTTTGCTTCTTGAGGTGGTTTGAAGTTGGAAAAGTGAGTGATCAAGCCTAAACTAAGATTTTCGCTCCTGACCCTTCCAAAGGGTCCAGAGCGAATATCCTCCTAAGGCTCATTTCCTTCCTTGTTCGACCAAATTTTGATTTGCAAGGCATCTTGAAAGGAAGAATGGACATGTTTGGCCTTTGGAAATGTTTGAAAGCATTGAAAAATGAAGGATTCTAGCCAAGAAGGTGAATATTGCTCCTGACCCTTCCAAAGGGTCCAAAGCGAAATTCCTTACAAGCCTACTTTTTTGACATTGCTTAGGCTCAAAACCTTGTTCCTAGGGCGAAGAGATATGAGATTTTACCTTGCAATGAAGATTGGGATTGAAAGAATGATGATTTTGGTCTAGAAAGGGAAATTTGCCCTTGACCCTTCCAAAGGGTCCAAGGCGAAATTGTACAAAACCTATCTTTTCCCTTAAATTTATGCCAAATCTAGTGAGGATCAAGATCAAAGAAGGCCTTAAGAATTACTCCAAATTGCCAATGATTATCAAGTTTGAGAGAATTGAGCCAAATGATGAAAATCGCTCCTAACCCTTCCGGAGGGTCCAGGGCGAAAATTCTTCAATCACCTATTTTTTCTTGCAAAATCAAGACAAACTTGGGTTTTTATAGCTTGGGTGAGTGAGGAGAAGTGTTTTCTTGCCTTTTGAGGTGGATTCAAGTTGAAATGATGGAGGAATAGACTAAAAACAAGAAATTCGCTCCTGACCCTTCCAAAGGGTCCAGAGCGAAATTCTTCAAAATCACTATTTCCCCTTTGTGTCAAGACAAGATTTTGATTCCTAAGGCATGAAAAGACTGGAGGGAGATTATTTAAGCCTTGCAAGATAAATTGAAAGTGAAGAAGATGGAGGAATAAGCCTAAAACAAGAATTTCACTCCTGACCCTTCCAGAGGGTCCAGAGCGAAATTCCCAATTTCACTCAAATTGCTCATGATAGAGGTCAAGGCGTGGATCCCTGGGCTCTGGAGGAAGGAAAACTATCATATGTTTGCCTTGGGAGGAGTTTTGGAGTAAACAAGTGATAGAATTATCCTGGAATACAAAATTTGCTCCTGACCCTTCCAGAGGGTCCAAGGCAAAATTCTTATAGGGCCTGTCTCTGGGGAGAATCTTGAGCAAGCTTCATTTTAATATCTTTTGTTGATGATTTAAGGTGTAAAATACTATCTTGAAATGAATTTATTATGTGTCCTTAATCATCTTTTGGTTTGTTTTGCAGATGAAAGAAGATCAGGCCAGGACAGGGACGACCTTCTCCAGTCCAGCATTATCAGGGACGACCTTTTCCAGTCCAACATCATCAAGGACGACCTCTTCCAGTCCAGCATTTCAAGGAAAGGTACATCATCCATCCTGCACATCAAAGACAAAGGAGGTTAAAGCAAGGGTTCGTTGAAGAAGCAGATAGTTTCAGAAGAGTTTATTAATGTTAGCTTCTCAGCATCATCAAATTGAATATCTACCAAGTTGCAAGTGTCAGACAAGGTGGCATCCCAGTCATCACCCCTCCAGTCAGATTGGTCCACCTCAGCGTGTCCAAGTTAAATGTACCTGACTCATCAAAGATGACACTAACTTTGATGTACCTACCCCGGTTATCCATTGTTCGAATATTCCAAAGAAGACATGTGTCCAAATAATGCAATTATTTCATTGGCCAGAATTGAGTTTGTTGTAACAAACCCTAATTAGGGTTTTCATTGTAAAATCTCGGCCATTGATCTCAAATTGATCTAAGCCATTGAATTGTATTGAGAGCGCTATATAAGCCTTGGCTTCTCATTTGTAAAGGCTAATAGTTAGTCAAGAATAGCTAGAAGGTTAATAGTTAGCTGATAGAGGTTAGAATAGCTAGTGATTAATAGTGAATAGAATAGAAATTAGAGTAAAGTAGGAAGAGAAGGCAAGAAATTGTTGCCTTGATTGTAAATGAACCCCTTTTTTATTGAAGATATGGTGAAAAATGTCGTTTCTTTACAATACGCATGGTCTCTTGTTGAATCTTCATTGTAGATGGTAAATGATTAAATTGAATGAAGAAAATTGTTGAATGCACCTGTGTGGAATCCGTCTAGTCCATACCACTAGCCTCTTACTGATTGTAATTGCGCCCTGCGTGGTCAACTGGCATAAAATGAGCTGAATCTTAAGTCGTTACACATCTATTGTTCATGCATTATCTTGAATGGTGATCATTGTCAGATGGTGTACGATTTGAACATATTGGAAGCACCCCTTAGAAGATCACACTGAGTTGGTGTCGGATTGTTCAAGCCTGACAGTGAGACCCAGCCCAGTAGCACTCCACATAGTCATTCATCCATCTTCTCGCATTCTAGGTAGTAGAGTAGACTTCCTGAACCCTGCATCTTTTGCCATTTGTTTGTCTTCCAATTAGTAAATAGGACTTGTGATTCCAGCAAATCAGGCGTTCAAGTCATCGAGTGTAAGTCCCCTTGTGATTCCAGCAAAATCACATCATACCACGAAGAGCTTATCCACGAGTAGAGAACCTGCATAACGGAACCTTGAAGCTTCTCCGATTGATCCTTTTGCGATATCTTCAACATTCGGGAGCTTTATTCAAGAGAGGATAAGGTACCTTTAGGTATTTTATTATGTGTTTGCATGTGCATAAAAAACACATCAACAGCCTTTTCAATGCTTCTTCTACTATGCATCTTTCCTCCTCTTTTGCCAAGTGGTGATTCTCATGATCCAACTTTTCCAAACATTGGTCTAAATCTTTACACTTGCGGAACCAACAAGAAATCAATCGATGTGTGGCCCTCTCAACTTTCACCTAACCCAATAATTTGCTTGTCTATCATTGCATCTTGCAATGCATATGAGCATACCATGATGACTTTATCCTACAGCTGATGTAAAAATTAGTTGGCTTGAAGTATGCATTGAGTAATTTCTTCCTTGACCCATATTAATGTTTTAATTGTGTGCAATTGGGCATTTGAATGTCTAGTGCTTCTCAATATTTTCCTGTTGAGTGCATCTGCCTAACCTACAGCACTTTGGCCAACTCTTCCTTCAAATGGCTTATCTCTTCTACTTTCTACTTAGGCTATATAGCACCAGTATCAACTTGTGTGCACGACTTATGAATTTTCTTCATCAAGCCTAACAAAACATGCACATTGAATCTCCATCAGAAAGCTTCTTGTGCACTACTGTACCATCGCTTCAATTGATACTCCTAGACTTTGCACAGCAATATTGAGGGCATCATAAATGTTCAATACATTGGCTAGGAATTCCTTGTGAATCCTATCAACATTTGAGACCTATGTTATGTCAAGCTGATTCCTTTCAGTCTCTACTTGGGTCACTTCTACACGTGAATTCTCTTGTACCTCAATATCCTTGATAGGTACATCAAGTGGTAATTGTGTTGGTGTTGGTCTATGGGTTGGCTCTTGATTCTACCATTGCAACTTTGGAGTCTTTTAAGGAGTTGGTGGGAGGCATCGTGGAGATTGAGCTGCTACTATCGTTAAGGCCATTACCTTGGAGGTTGTGCAAGTGGAGGCGTATGAGTGTGTGCATGTGTCAAAATCTTTCTGGAGACAAGTGAAGGCATTTGCTAGAAAGGGGCTCGCGATTGCTCTTGGCTCTGTGATTTCAATACCCTTAACTCTAATCTCTTCTTCTACTTAAGAGGAGAACAAATATCTTTCACTTGCATTTGTCAACTATGGACTTTGTTAGTTGTCCATAGTCATCCTCCTCTTTGTCATCTAAGATGGTCAATCGCTTCACACATTGGAAACATCACCATTAGTGCACATGTAACAAGAATATACACTATTGATAGAAAATATTTTTGTTTAACCTCTACACCTTATTTTGTGATGATATAAGGCAAAGTATTTGCCCCAAGTTTGGACTAGATGTCGACAAAGTGGCATGGGTGAAGTGTTAAAAGAACTCGAATTTAGTGTTGGGGTATTGTTGTGAAACTTCCAACCAATATCTCCACTATTCCAAACATTGTATTTTAGGGGACATTCGTATCTTGCAATGCTTTTGCATGTGCAACAACTTCAAAAGTGTCAAGTAAGCATAAGAACCTTGCCCTAGTGGGGATCAAATCAGCCCTCCACATGCTCTCTCCTATAATTGAGCCGTGGTAATGTAAGACATAAAGAATAAGAAAGGACATGAAATAAAAATCTGCATCTTCATCCTAGGATGTCTGATTCTCCACTATTTCATTTGCTAGGTATGTGTAGGAATCATACTTGGCATGGCAGCTTGGGATTTGGCAGCCCCCATAAATTGGAGCTTTAGGAATCCAGTCTACTCATGCCTTGTGAATAATTTCAGTTCTATGCATGCACAAAATGGCTCTTACCTTAAGGTTTGGCACAGCATTGACCACTAACCGTCTTGAATCACTATGGCTATCTACCAAATAGTGGACCTTATTCCCTTTGGCCAGATTATCATGGCTTCCCTCTAATCCTCATAGGGCTCCAACTTATGATCCTACATCTCATTGTAATTGAGACCTAATAGCTCAAAAATGGTTTTGGGGTTCACAACTACTTGTGTATCTACTTGTAAATCTAAAATGCAATAGTGGAACCAGTTGACCAAAAACTATACCAATGCTTATGTGTTGTCAAAGAAAGGCAACATCCTTAATTGAAAAACTATGGTTTTCATCAAGGAGTCTCCCTACATGTTCCACTCGGAGCATTTCAGTGGCATCTTGCTCATCAACCTCATAGATCAACCCTCCTATGTGTTGGTGTTGGAAATAAGCCACACCCGGACCGACGATGGATTGGTCCAAGAGGGGCCAGTAGCTCAGTGGTAAAGCACTCCAGCAGCGTATGGAAGGTCCTAGATTCGAGTCCTAGCTGGTCCAAAATCAACATGGTATCAGAGCCAGATCCAGGCTAGGAGCCCCAAGCACACAAGAGGTGTGGCTTAAGGGGGGTTGTTGGTGTTGGAAATAAGCCACACCCAGACCGACGATGGACAGGTCCAAGAGGGGCCAGTAGCTCAGTGGTAGAGCACTCCAGCAGCATATGGAAGGTCCTAGGTTCGAGTCCTAGCTGGTCCATGTCTCAACACTATGGTGCATTGGTCAACATGCCTAGAGAAATGGTTTTGTTCTCCAATTTTGAGTGTAGCCAAGTGCCCTAAGTTCTTCCATTTGCATTGGTTGGGCTAGGGGCATGGCACTTGCATGATTGCATTGTTTTCAAGTCAATGGTTGCAGTCACTACTCCTCTTGGATTATCTGCCCTGCTAACATTCTCTTGTGCCATTTCAACAGCTCTACAACTACTAATTGAACCTATCAGGGGCCTGGTCCCAATGCACAAACATTCTATCATCGAGGTGCTATTATCATTCTCTACAACTACTTTACAATTCCTCGCCATTTATATGCTTAAATTTTAATAATGCACTAAGAAATTTCAATGCATGGATTCTCTTCTGCATAAAGCTTGATCATTTGGTGGATTTAGTACAGAAAATTGAACTAAGAGATTTTTCCAGCAACTTGCAATATTAAATCCACATTCCCAACTTTGATGACAAAATCTTTGCATCACCTCAAGCATATCTCTCAATAGCAATCACATCCCTTCGAAATGTTTTTTGATTCCCAAAATGGTTGTGTCACTTTTTGTCCCTTCTATCCTGGTTGCACTCTCATGTGCATCTTGCCATCACTAAGTAATCATTTCATTTTGAAATTATGTTGATCTTTCAAGTCGTGAGTGTTCCCATGTGTCGATATAGCTTCAAACATGGCTCTTTCCCTACCACTTTCATTACTCTTTTCTTAGGGAACTTGAACAAATTCTTTTGAGCCTTAGAAATGCCGTTCATCTCCATTTGTTGCATACCTTTCCACTTCTAACAAAATGGATTGAGCACAAGCCCTTGTGCTCTAAGCTTAGTTGCTAATGCATGTACAATGTTTACTCTATAATGTGCAATATATATCTGCATATCTACAATAGACTGTCATAAAGTGTGGTGTTTCACCATAAACAAATGATCTACTTCTCTGATTGAACTTTCAATGGTGTAGTGTACATCTCTCCCAATTGCTCCCAATCAACTACACAAAACAGGCAAACTCATCCATTATAACACTACATCTTCATCTATACCAACCTATAGTGTGAGCCCTAGTAGGGTTGTCGCATGCACACCAATATTTTTGCATAAACCCATAGGCCCTTGTAGTATAACCAAAATACCTATTTTTTGTTAGCAACATATCTTAGGCAAAACTATTTCTGTACATAGATTAATGTAACTTGCATTCTCATGCCCATAGAGTATGCCAAGGATTCTTGTATAAAGATTACAATAGAATATGTCCAACAAATCATAAATGGAAATTACACAAAAATAAAGGCCTAACACAATTTTCTGGCCAAATCAACCTAATTATCAGAAAAAGAAAAGACCTTAGCAAATGGTCAGCCAAGTTTAGCACAACACAAGCCACCTACCTCAGATCACCCCTACCAAACTTCATAGAGCAAGTGATTCCATATGGTTTTGTGCACAAACTACACTTTCATGATAGTCCAAAGTAGCTTCTAATGCCATTTTGACCATTTAAACTTTCCAATGCTGCACAACAATGTCTTAAAAGATGGAGTCTGGCAGACTAGCATTTGAACTACATGACAAATTGTGTGAACTATCACACAGTTAATAAGTAGGAAAATTGCAAATGTTGTTGTTGAGAAGATTAGAATTACCAAAATCCTTGCCAAGTCAATGTGCATGCCATATAAATTTTATAGGAGAGATACATAAAAATTCCATACATATAGCACAGTATTCTGTTTGTCCCCAATCTGTCCTACACACTTCGACATCTCATATTGTATGTGACTTAGTCAACTGCATATGGGCTGATTGATACTTATCTATCACAACTTCTCGTAGGCAAACGCATAAAATACAAATGAGGTGAAGGTGTGCCCCTAGCATGTGCTTCCTTGGCTCTCGGGAGCAGATAAATAAAAAGTAAATGCCATACCAAGCATGAAACATTGGTAGCTCATGATCAAATAACCAATTATTTATGTTAGGCTTATCTATTTTGTGTTTAGACATTTGACATAACAACTCGGTTGCTCCCTTGCAAAATTGTGACATTTGCAAATCTGGAAACATCTACACTCACTAGTAGGCTTTATTAAGGACCCATTTTTTTACAATCCTATTAACTTTTAACTAACTATGTAGGTGTATGCTTAATTTCTGCCTTAGCACAAACTTTGTGCACTCATCTAGAAATTTTTCCAAAAGGTTATGATGTCGTTCTCTAGTGGACACGGATTAGAATGAGGCAGACACTAACTTCATTGCACCTCCAAATTGATCTATCTCTTGAGAAGGTAATCATAATTAGTAGATGTCATTCCCATGTATTCTTGGATGTTGATGAGTCATCTAGATTATTGGAAAAAAGTTTCTCTAGGAACTATTTCAATTGGGGCAATAGTCCAACCTATTGTAAGAGATGCAAAATGGCAATCTCAACATCCATATCTACTCTTTTGAGTACATGTTCCTCTATTATCTAATGTTCAAAATATTGTGACGCTTGGCTCTTTGGGATCAACTCTTGGTTTGCTTTCTTTGGCTAGGAATCCCTTTCATCCTAAAGGCATTTCTTTCACATGCACCCCATGTCTTTAGAGTGATTAATTTGCAGCATATGCTCTACTATTTCCCTTTGACATATTGTTAACCGGTTGATTGTGTAGTATGCTTCCTTTTGTTCATCCCTATCCAAATCAATCATGCGGCATTCTTGTATTATTCAAATGATTGAATAAGCATTTGACAATCCTTTGTTTTGTAAGATATGCTAAAAAATTCAAAGTGGGAAATTTTCCACATTTGTATGTTGTATGGCCATTCTCTCAATACTTAAAGCATGTGAATTTGTGGCCCCATCTGCTACCTCTTATCTCCTCCACGACCTAAATGGCCTCCATGCCATCCTCGCCATCTTGGTGCATTCTATTGTTGAGGACCATATTGTAGCTAAGGTGACTATTGTTGTTGAGGTGTGTATTGATTATATGGTGCATATTGCACTTGAGCATACTATTTTTGAGGCACATGATATGTTAGGTAAGTGTGGGGGTGTTACAATATCATTGAAAACCTCATTTCCTCTAGCTTCATTCAAATCTTGAATGACCTAGCGAGAAGTGATGTCATGAGTTGATATCTCACAAACTTCATGCCAATAGTTCCATGTAACTACCTTGTATTTTATGTAGCAAGGTGCAAGAAGAGATGTCATGATGCTCATGACAAACTGCATATTGTAGAATGCATAAAAGGTTTTGAGCAGCACCGATTGCTGGAACTCTCCCCACTAGGCAGTCACCTATTGTCAACATAGTCCAGGTCGTTTCATATATTCAAGTCATGAAAGAAAAATAGCCAAAGATATCTGTAGTCCTTACTACTTTTCTTTGGCATTTTCAATAGTCAATATTTCTATGTTGATGTGTGTTTTATGCACTATCGAACACAGAATAAGGTATTGAATATTATATCCTCTCTTGAACAAAGACTTCTCAAATGCTGATTGCTAGGATCACTTGAGACGACTCCAAGATTAACAATGTCAGGTCTTGATGTGTGGATAGCTTCAATGGTGGATGTGTTTGCTGCTCCTCCAAGGGCACTTCTGTGATTGTTCTTGAAGATGGAGTTCTTGTTCACAAGGAATGCTCTTCTTCCGAATGACTTTGCAATGAATTTCTTTCCTACAACTACTGATTGCTTTGATAAAAATTGTTAAAAAAAGTGAGGGTTTAGGAATGCTAGACTAACACTAAGAATGTAAGATTGATGAACAATTTCAAGTGAAAGCTCAATTAAACTTTGCTTCGACATGTGATGAACAACTCCACAAAGTTAAGTGCAATCTTCTAAGGATAGCTAATGATTTTTCAAATCACTACCATAAGCATAGACACCATCAAGATGATGCATATCAATGAAGAAGTAGTAACTCAAGTTAAGCTTGGCTAAAATGGGTTCAGTTGACTATGCAAGATATTCCACAATCAATGAAATACTAATAGTATTAACATAGGAGATATTCCACAAGGAGATTTTTATTTTTACACCCTTTCACCCTAATGCAAAACTCAGGTCAGATTGAAGAAATGAGCGATTTGGAGGCTCTTGAAATTTTGGCGAATTAAGGTTGTTTTGCGCGAATTCCGACCTTTTCATTATTTTGGCTAAATGAGGTCCTTTGAAGATTTCGGCTTATATGGTGATATCGCGCAACATGAATCTATTGATCATTTTCGGCTTAGAAAGACTCCATGATGCGATTTTGTTCTTTTTTTATTTTCAGCCTAGAAAGCCGTTTTGCAAGCTTTTGAACTTCCTTCTTTTTCGGCCATTTTGAGGTTTAATAGTGCCAATTTGAGCTTTTCATGTTTTTTCGACTTAAAGAAGCCGATTGCATGACCTTGAACTCTTCATTTTCGGCTTGCTGAGGTTAGAATGCGCGACTTTGTTTGCTCAATTTTCGGCCTATGGGCTCCTTTTGCACGAATTTGTGAGAACTTTGAATCACATTTCATCTTCCTTTTCCGTGACTTCAGGCTTGCAAATGAGAATGCAGGACTTAGGGTTTACTTAGCTCGGCGATTGGAGAGTATTGTGGAGGATACGAGTGACTTCACTCCCTTTGTTGCCTTCATAAGTTTCGGGATTTACTTTTAGCTTTGAAAGCCAATGGCTGGAGCTCCTTAGAGTGCCACAGCCCAACCTGCAACCTTGGCGTGAAAGGTGACACTGAGTAGTCATCAGGCTCTATAGAGTTCAAAATGCTCGCTTGGACTCCTCTCTACCACTTAGGCAGACTGCAACCACGGGGGTGTGCAAAGGACAACAAAACCATACCCCTTCTCCCATGATTTTGTTCATATCTTCCCATTTGAGTATCGAACTTGGCAATTGGTGATAGCGCTACACTTGGGAGAGGACAGCGATCATTCTTAGGGGTTTAAAGAAGATCTTCGTGCTGATAATTAATTATTATCAGACCTTAATACCTGCAGCAGGGGTGATTTGTAGAACCAGTCGATTGGCATTAGGAGAGCTCCAAAATAAGGGATTTTGCTTGCTTCTTCAACCACAAGCCTTGGCAATTATAATCAGGTTCATTTGGCATCATTAGTTCTTATTAGTTTTCAGTTGAAAGCAGACTCCAATGGCTGCCATGTGTCTTCAGATTTTCTGAGTATTCAATGCTAGGTTGCTAGGTCATTGGGCACATATTTGATCATTGTAATGAATCTATTATCTCATTAATAAATGGAGTAATAAGGTTGCATCTCATTTGTATATTGTCTCAAGGCTTCATGCCAACTGTTTGTCTAAATTACAGTCAGCTGTAGGTGTACTATTCTTGCACTTAAATTCATCTTATTGTATTGGAAAACACAAAAACTATTTCATATCCATTCTAGGAGGTCATTTAGAAGTTGTTTGCAAGCATTAATATCATTGCCATTTGAAGTTAGCAAATCTGAAGTTATACATCAGTCATATGCAAAGTGTTTGACATAATTCTTCAAGGGTCAAGAAGTCTGAAAACTTATATCAGTAGTGGCAAGGGATATTACATCTTAGATTTTTAGGGAATTTGCTTGATAAAGGAGGTGTAATCTTCCTTGATTTTTGAGAAAGATTTCTCAATTAATTCGTTCAAACTTAACTTCTCAAAATCGCTCTTCCTTGATTTTTGGGAGATTGGGAAAGATTTCTCATTTAATTCGTTCAAACTTAACTTCTCAAAATCACTCTTCCTTGATTTTTGAGAAAGATTTCTCAATCAATTCGTTCAAACTTAACTTCTCAAAATCGCTCCTCAAATTGCTAAGAACCAAGTGTACAAGATAGGGAAGGATGGAATTTCCTTGTTTTTTTGAGGAAGTTTGTCAAATTCTTTGCTCAAAATTGCCAAGACTAGGAGCCCACAAAACGATAAAGGCTCAAATTTCACCCCAAAAAATCATTCAAGGCATGCTAAATTTTCCTTGTTTTACAAGGTAATTCTGTTAGGAAAATTAATGTTTACATTATATTTGTGGTGTTAGTAATTATGTGATTACTGTTGTAATAGTGATGTTGTTAATAAACAACTCACTAATATTGGTTTGGATGATTAGTTGTATATATTGTTGAAAATTTGAAATAATAATATATCACAATAGTTAGTGTGTTATACCCGTGAATGGTATTCTGGGATATTTGTTATAACACCTCCCTATTAAATAGGAGGTTGTTTAGCTATGTAAGTGGCTATATATTAGCCATGTATTGAGTGTTCAATAAAATAGAAGCACTGCTATTCCGTGCATAAACTATTTGGCTTTTCTGAGTTTCTACATAATTTCCTTTATGGTATCAGAGCTGAGGATCTGCTTTGAGAGCACCTTTGAGAAATGCTGTGTGACTTTCCCATGGCACCCACTGTGGGGCAGGATAAAAGTTTTATTTGCCATAGCATATCCTAAGAGACGAGGGGTTGTTGCCCTGCATTGCTTCTGTGCAGGCCATGAACATGTGTACGAGCTTTATCCCTGAATTGTATTCTTCCACCACTGGATTCGAACCCGCGATTTGCTACTGCTGAATAAGAGGCTGATTGTACTATTCTAATCGCAAGTCAAATTGGCAGCCTGAAGCTGTCCATTGGTTGTCTTTTCACATAGCTGCGATCGTTCATTTGTTTGTTGGTCTAGATAGAATCATTATCATTGTGATATAATTTTTATTTAATGGTCGGCATTTTATCTGTTCGAGCTCTGTCTAGAAGTTTCATTTATTATCTTCCAGCAATATTGGCATGGTCATGTGACTCTCAAATCAAGTCTCTATTTTGTGAATCAACACTTGAGTTCATATTGGTAGGAGTGATCGATTCTTAACTCTTGATAATTCTTGTTTGATTGAGCTACTCTCTGTGATCAAGTTTTTTTTCTCATACATAATCCTCTTCTTGGATCAGCTCCATTCTTCAGGCCATCGATCTGTTTGCAGTGTGTTGACCTCTATTTATGATGTTTGGCGAGACTTGTGTTTTGTGTATAAGGCCGAGGTTTATGTCTTGAAGAGCTCGATATTGCGGTCTGGTTATTTTGACAGACACAATTTTTTGCAGCAGGGTAACAAATTTCAAGAAGCACGTATTATTTTGCTCTTCATTATTTGCCTTCTCTATCTCTACCCATATATCTTTTAGTGGGATTGTTGTAAGAAAATCAATTGTCCTTGTGTCGAAGTGTTATAGTCAAGGTGCATTATCGGTTGAGCCCAACACCTTTGATTAGAAGAATAATCATGGATAAATTAACTTTTATTGAGAAATTTGATGGAAGAGATTTTCATACTTGGCAGATACAGATGCAGTTACATTTGATTGAAAAAGATTTGTGGGATGTCGTCAAACCGAACTCAGTAACACCAACTGATGCAGGTGAACTTGCTAAGTGGAATGTAAAAAATCAGAAAGCTTTGGGAACTATTGGTCTTGGCTTATCAAAAGCATATTTACACCATGTGGATTTTGTGAAGTCAGCAAAAGAGATTTGGGATTCGTTAAACAAACTTTTTGAATCTGAAGCAGAGAGTGCCAAGACAACATTGAAGCAGAGATTGTCTGGACTAAAGAAGGAAAAAGGTACAAAAATGGTAGATCATATCAGTAAGTTTCACTCTCTTCTAAATCAGCTAGTTGGGATTAATGAAAAAGTAAAAGATGATGATGCTAAAGCAATACTTCTGAATGGTTTGCCTAAACATATGTCTGCAACGGTGTTCACATTAAGCAAGGTTACCATTAGTCTTGAAGGAGTCATATCTACTCTACTTGACCATGATGAAGACTCGGAATCTGAAGAAGCCTTAATTGTACGAAATAAAGCAAGAAAAGGAAAGTACAAATCTCAGATTATTCCTCAAAAGGAAAAATAAAATGTTTCTATCATAATCAAATGGGACATGTAATTTTGAATTGCAAGAAGAGGGCACAAGATCTATTAGATGATAAACTGGGTCATCATGCTTCCTTAGCTGAAGAAACCGATTGGGAAAACCATGCGAAAGATGAAGAGCTATCATGTCCTAGTGATAAAGAATATGTGCTTTAGATAACTTCAAAATTGGAGGTTGGAGGCACCGGAGGCTGGAGGAATTTTGGCGACCTCTCGTCAATCACCAACAACGAGGCCGCTTATCAGCTTTGGTGGCACTTTATTTTCTAATATGTAGCATGATATATTTTGTTTTCCAGTGTTTTGGTTGAGTGAATAAGTGCAATTTCACATTGTGGGGGGAATATGACCAATGTTCCATTCCCATCTATGATATGTATGGTGATTTCTATGTAACTTCCCTAATATGCAAGCATAGTGGCGAACAAAAGCACCAGAGTAAGTCAGTTCGTGGATCTTGAAAGGGCTTGTGGGAGGATCCAAAAAACCACACGAGGTGAACAGATGAGTGGAGGTTCTTGTTCATGTCAAGGTTTGTGGTAAACCTGTTGAAAACCATGGGAGGAGAGAGCCTTTCTTTTGGAACAAGGTCACGAGTCACATAGTTGGACATGCCACAAGGGTGAGCATACTGTAGAAGAGTGTGTGAATGTTTTTCTACCATGTAAACATTAAGGGGGGGAATGTTAGGAAAATTAATGTTTACATTATATTTGTGGTGTTAGTAATTATGTGAATATTGTTGTAATAGTGATGTTGTTAATAAACAACTCACTAATATTGGTTTGGATGGTTAGTTGTATATATTGTTGAAATAACAATATATCACAATAGTTAGTGTGTTATACCCGTGACTGGTATTCCGGGATATTTGTTATAACACCTCCCTATTAAATAGGAGGTTGTTTAGCTATGTAAGTGGCTATATATTAGCCATGCATTGAGTGTTCGATAAAATAGAAGCATTGCTATTCCGTGCATAAACTATTTGGCTTTTTTGAGTTTCTACATAATTTCCTTTAAATTCGTTCAATTCTATTGCCTTAAAATTTCACTCTCAAAGATGAAAATTAAATTGCACAAGGGAGATTTTATTTCCTTAACTTACAGGGAAGATTTCTAATTCCTCCAAAATTGACCCTTTAAAGTTTGCTCAAGAGTGGAAAGTTGATCTCCATAAGGAAATCTCAAAATTTGTCTCACTTATCATTTATTCTCCAAGGGTGATAATTTGAACCCCAAAAGGAAATTCCAACTTTCGCTCACTATGACTTCTTCTTGACAATCTTGCAACATAACAAAACTTGACAACTTGATAACCTCTGCAATTTTGCAAACCTCAACCTTTCTTCCTTTTATGATAACATTTGACAATTTTACTTCTTTAAATAACAATTTGCATCTTGACAACTTTGCCTCAACCTACACACCTCTTCCTCACTAGCAAAGGTTAACAACCAGGAACTTCTGCCAAGCTAAAACCATAACACCTAAATAAAGCACCTAATCTAAGCAAAAAGTGGGGGTCCCCATTTGTAATGGGGCAGTGTGTGAAAACATCACAAACAAAATGAATACATAATACTAAAATGTTTTGAAACCTAAACACTGTCATCAAAGTTGATATTGTTACTCTTACACATGCAACTCCTCATCTAGTAGGCTAAACAGTGTAAGAATGCAATTATTATATCTGACTCTGCCCCTTTAAGGATGAAGTAGCACTATGGGCACTTGGCAGTATTGCATGTTGTGAGTTCACTTAGTGGTTTGGTTTGCAGTGGGTTTGAACCTAAAAAAGGCCTGATTGAGACTTTAAAAAGTTGGGTTCACTGTTCGATGTTGCATAGTGTTTGCAAGTACCATGGACCATAAAACATGTGTTAGCATTACCACAAGCATTATCAATAATGTTGTTTTTGGAGAATCATCCCACTATATCTAAAAATGAATCTCCATACATAGGTTATTTGAGACAACATCCCTGAAATCCAAAAATCAAACTGTTATACATTTTGGAAAAGCAAAAGTGGCACACGTTTTCATCAGACTTAGTCTAAATCAACTCACCTCAATTTGTTACCAAAATCTTGTGATATTGCCATTAAGGGTATTATAAGTAAACCTAACCTTCACTATCACATTCAATGTTAAATGGCTCAAAGCAAAAGGAAAAAATGGAAATAAAATTAAGAGCAAATTATAAAGAAATACGGAGTGACTTGAATAGCTAAAATGCTATTATCCTAGTGACCAAAAAGGCTATAACTAATTTCCACACTTCGTGTCAATGCTTAAGCACGTAGCCCCTGGGAAACTCAAGTTCAAAAACAGAGACCCCTTCCCTGTACTCACATGCACATCTCTTGTGTGTGTGTGTGCAAAAATTAAAAAAACAAATAAACAGATATGAATGCAAATTTAGGGAAAGAAAAAGTGGCTAAAGCTTTATTAAAACTTAGTCTTAATAAACTTGACAAGATTCCTTAACAAAAAGGAAAAATCTTGTGACTTTAATTTGAAGTTAAAGGCATAGACTGAATCTTAATTTTTGCATTCCATGGGAAACGGCCCCAAATTGAAAGGAGAATCTTAATTTCTAATCCTGGTAGAGTAGGTAGGGTTAGGTAGGGTTATAGTGTTAATTGGAGACTACAAAACAGTATCTGTATTGGATTGAATAGAATTTTACTGGGTGTGATTTTTTTTAATAAAATTTTAGTTATAATGATAATTGGAAAGTACATAACAGTTTCTGAATCAACATAAATTTATTCGAAGTGACTTCATTTTCAATAAAAATTTATTGCATGTGAATTTTTTTGTGTATGTAAAGGAAACTTGATCTTGCAACCAGCTGTAACAAATTCCCCTCCTTTACTGCTGGCTATGCATACAAGCTGATGTAATGTTAAAAGAATAATAATTTCACAACAAACATCGTTTTAATAAAGCAAAATCGTGAGATGAAATACATATTCAACCAAAAAATCAGACTTAGAAATTAAGAACCAACCTTATTTCCTTTATGTTTAAAAATCTCTTCTATAAATGCCCTAAATCAAACAGCCCAACTTCCACATAATTAAAATCCATGAATTCAAAATTTAAATTTTGAACATATTGGTAGTCCGTTTTAAGTTTAGCACATATTTCTAATCTTAAAAAATTGGTCAAAGAAGTATTAAAGAGGAGCTTCTGAAAGAAATCCGCGGATCTAGTGTAAATTAACAATTTCCGATTACGTAAAACAAATAATGATGCAGGAGCATCCTGCCTGCCTGTGCCAGAATGGGAGCATCAAAACGGAGTATGCACACCTGTCAAAGGATGAAGGAGGAGGATTATGTATGGAATTAAAGGCACAACCGTTACCACGGAAAAGGTCAGAGATTTTGGAATTGAAAAGTCGGTGGCAGGGAGTTAGTTACGGCAGAGTGTGAGGATGGAAAATCGATGGTAGAGGAATGGTGGCAGAAGAATTAAAAGGGGGACAGAATATGCATCGAGGGAAATAGAAAAGGTGGGTCCAAGTAGAGGGAAAGAGCGGCCAAGATGGAGCAACGTGAACGAAGGCATCGGCCCAAAAAAAACTGCTGATTTATTTAATAAGAGAAGAATGTGGAGTAAGGCGTGGGAGTATGGTGAAGAAATACGGAGGCAAAAAGAAGAGCATTCATTGCAGACAGTAACCGCAAAATTTCAATTAAAAGCATGGCGCAAAGACAAAGGGGTGCAGAATAGAAGGCCAATAGAAGGCTCATGTTGTCAATTTGTGTTTTCAGAATTAATGAAAATAAATCTCTATTTTATGTCGTGTGTTCTCGAGTCTCAGAGTTGTAGAGCTGAGGAAGTTTTTCTGTATTGCATTAAATAATAATAAGATTGCAAATATAGTCTCCTTTAAAATGCCACGAGACGCCATGGGAGATAGGTACACCTTAAAAAGAAAAGGGGAAAGGAAAATTAATGGTAATTTAAAAATAAAATAAAAAAAATAAAGATTGTAATGACCTCAAACTCTCAGATAAGCAATGAATTGCTGCTTTGGAGGAGGAGTATGCACCAGTCCACGGACTCGGCACCAGCGCCGAAACGCTTCCAACATTCACTATTTTACCCTTCCTTCGCGATGCCATATGCGGGACCACAGCCTTTATCACACGCATCGTACCTTGCAGACAATGAAAATTCAAAATTAGAAAGATCCTTTCAAAGGCAAATCCTTCTCCTCAACAAATTAATGATTCAAAGGCGTAGTGAAATAACTAGCATACCGAAAACATTAGTGTCGAAAGTTGATTGCCAGAGGGCCATGGGCAGCTCGGCAAGAGGGCCAACGCAGTGCACGCCCGCATTGTTGACGAGTATGTCGATGCGCCCGAACATGTCCACAACGCTACGCACTGCCTCCTCTACGCTACGCTCAGACAATACGTCGAGCTCCAGAGTGTGGAGTGTTACCAGAGAATTGGTGCGTAGGGCTTCCAGGGAGGAAAGGGATCGAGCGGTGGCCACTACCCGGCATTTCCTGCGGGCAAATTCAACGGCCAAGGCATGCCCGATTCCGCCAGGCGTACACCCTGTCACAAATACTACTTCCTCTCCTTCCTCTGCCTCTGTCATTTTTGCCTGTAACCTTCTGTTTTGCAGGCTATCCAATTGTGCAAAATTTATACTTGCAAAGTTCAGCCCTTTCAGTGTCGCCTGTATCTTTCACGAAACAACAAACTTGTGCCATTATTTCAAACTTCTGGCGATTTCAAACATGTTTTGCTATCTAGCCGAAGAAACCCAACAAGTGGGTCGCCTGCAAAACTGAATGTGACCCGCAAACTCTTCCATATTTGAGGGACTGTTTCATTATAAAAATTATTATTTTATAAAAAAATATTATTTTTTGTTAAATTAATAGGCATACTTTATGTGCACCTTCACGTGGAATATGTAGTCTCGAAATATTGTTACAATTTTGTCTTACCATGTTGTTTTCTTATTAGTAAATACCGTATTTCGTCTTACAATGTTGTATTGTTACTACTGTAGTCACAAAGGAATTATCGCAATGCCAATAGCTTAACTGCGAGATTAATATCTGTATTTATCAACAAACAAAAAGTGAGATTTTTCCAAGGTTAAAAAAAAAAAATTGAATCTTCGTTGTATTCGATATAAACAAATATTTTATAAATAATAAATATTAATTTAAATATATTATGTACCAATAAGTACTATATGTACTTATCAGCAAACAAAAATATTAGATATTTTCAAGGTTAAAAAAATATTTTTGGGTCTTGTTTTGTTTGATATCAAAATATATTTTTCAATTAATAAAATTTTGATTTAAATGTATTATGTATTTATAAATACATTTCAATTTGATGCATGTTAGAATGGATGGCGAAAAGCACACACAGGGTCAAAAAACGTTAGTATATTAGTATCAATCAAAGACGAAACAAAGTATATTAATATCAATCAAAGATGAAACACAAATGAACCTATGATCATAAACATGCATACCAAGAAAGATATAAAGCAGATAATGAAAAAC
Source organism: Cryptomeria japonica (assembly GCF_030272615.1). Lineage (NCBI taxonomy): Eukaryota > Viridiplantae > Streptophyta > Pinopsida > Cupressales > Cupressaceae > Cryptomeria > Cryptomeria japonica. The sequence goes on along the minus strand of NC_081414.1, from coordinate 218,887,856 downwards.
ATACAAAAACGAAGGAAGGAAATAAAACCTCCCAAGATGCTCTCCAACATGTTCATAGTTGCTCCTCCCTTCTTCCTCTCCTCTCCAAGTTCCACATGAGTGTAGCCCTCAACTTTTTGCACTATTTATAGATGTCTTATGGAGATTCAAGATTATGAAAATGAAAATAACTACTTATGCAAGTGTAAACAAGCTAATATGAAAAAGCACCTTAATTATTCTATGTTAATTTTAGCCAAAATAACAAAGAAAAATGCTTCTAAATGCTCTCTCAAAATTACTATAAGTTTGAGGCATAAAGATTTCTAGATTTCTGGATCTTTTGAAGAAGGAATGGGCTCTATTTATAGGAAAAATAGAGAAATAGATGGTCAAGATTGAGTAATCTCAACAAGGGTCAGGATTGAAAGTTAATCAATCAATGTGATAGCTTTCAACCCAATCCCAGGATGAGAAATGTCAACATGAGATGGCTTGAGAGGAGAAGGAAGAAGCATTAAATGATTGAGGTGACATGAAGATTACCCTAGGAGGGTTTGGTTAAGCTTGAGTTAGTGAATAAAGTCTTTATCCAATGGACAAACTCTTGTGCAAGAGTTAGTGGGGATAGCCATGGTCAAAGCAATAAATGTTTGAAGAGCCACATGAGTTAGATGGGGGTTAAGTTAGAGGGAAAGTCTCTAACCATGTGGGTGAGTTGAGTTAACCATTAATGGTTATGTAAGAGTCATAAATGGTTATGTAAGAACCATTAATGGTTTGGAAGATTTGAGGGGTTAACTTGTTGAAGACATAAAGACTTCAGAGGCTTTGAGAAGTGACTTCAAGTTGCTTAGGAATGTGACAATAACTAGGAGATGGGATTAGGCTAATTAGGAATAGTTAGAAGAGTCTAGAAGGGGATTAGAAGAGCAAGTGGGTCTGGTGGGTGAGAGAAAATAGGATTTTAATTAAAATAAAATTACTTTATTTCAACAAAATAGGTGCAACTTGCATTTGTAGGAAAATGCAAGTGGAGGGGTAGTTTAGGGGTTTTAAATAAATATTTATTTATTTATTTAAATATTTAAATATTTATTTATTTATTTATTTAAATATTTATTTATTTATTTAAATGTTTATTTATTTATTTATTTAAATATTTATTTATTTATTTATTTAAATATTTATTTATTTATTTAAAGGAGGAAAGGAGTTAAATTAATAAATATATTTTATTCATTTAATTCATTGTTAGGGTGTGGTTTAATGGATTAATTTAAATAGATTGAATAATTTATTTAGTTAATAGAAGAAGAGGTTGAGGATGAATTCATTAAATATTAATTGATTATTGATGGTTAATTAATTAAATAAATATTAAATATTCATTTAATTAAGTGGACAAATTTATGTGTCTATACAACTAATATTAAAATATTGGATGTTTAAATCTGTTATGCATCATATGTAATAGGAACTTAAAAAAATTATTAAGTATATTTAATAAATATATTTAAATACATATAATTAGACATTAATAAATAAAAAGATGAATTTTTCAAGACTAAATAAATATTTATGTTTTTCAAATTGTTAATATTTTTAATATGTAATTTTTTTAACAAAAATATTTATAAACTAATTGTAAATTAAAAATATTAATACTCTATCTTGTTTATAAATTATATATTTATTATATTATTTTTCAATAATATAAATTATTTATTTATGTTTTTTAAATTTTATTTAATATTATTATATTATATAATAATAAATATAAATAATAATATATATGTCAATGGGGTGATACTCTAATGGCAAGGTCATAAGCTTCTTAAGATCAAGATCCATGTTCGAACCCCTAAAGTGACATCTAGTGTTGGAATTTCAAGTGGGGAGTTCGATTTTGTAGAGGGAAATTAATGGATATGGAGCCAACAATAATGATTCTAGGTATGGAGCCAATAGTAGTGGTGCATACAATAAAGTGAGTGCATCATCGCAAGTAAACATGTCTTATTTCTCAAAATGATTTTAGGTATGGAGCCAACAATAGTGGTGAAAGCCATACCAGAACAATGTAAAATCTTTTTATGTTAATATAAAGAGAAAACATCATGTTTCTAACCAAGTGAGTTCTTATTGTTGTCACTGTTTGGCCTGCCCTATATTCACATTGTAGCATATCCATCATTATCTTGTTATCTATTGATTAATTAATAAAGGGGGTTTTAGAAGCGATTATGACAGATGAGTCAACACTTTTCATAAGAAGGTCAATTGTTTCAGGTCGAATGTGTCATGGAAGCCATCAAGGTATTACTTTTTCCCTTCGCTAATCTAATATTTTTTCATCTATTTCTTGGTCGCATTTTTTCACTCATGATGGTGAATGATTAAACATGATTTAGGGTTGTAAGGTACCATTTTTTAGTAAAATTAAATCTTAACAAAACAACTTTCATTTCATGGAAGAAATTAGTGAAGGATTTGTTAAAATCCATCCAAAATCTTCCTTTCAGGTCTCTCACTAGACCTCACCTTGCATTGCAACCTCAAATTGCTCCAAAATTAAGTGTCTTTTATTTTATTTTTAATTTTATTAAGAACTATGTAAAATTCTATTAGGGTTTATGAATTTGTTTTGAATTATGATCGCAAGTGAATTTGTAGATAGAGAGCTTGTTTGTCTCCTTGTGCTATGCAATAAATGTCTTGGATTTTTGTAAATGTGAATTTAAATTGCAACTTTTATCAATATATGAGTGTGTGATGTTTATTTTGTGCCACATGCATGGAATTTGTTTAAAACTTTGTGTTTTCAACATTTTTCCATGATGCATTGATGTTTCTTAGGGGAGGAATTTCATAAATCTTGATTTTGTTATCACCATTTTTTTGTTCTTTTCATGTTTATTGGTCCTAATGACTAGTTTTTTCCCCTTTAACATGTGTAGAGTAAGCTTGGAGAACATTATGAGATTTATAAATATCAAATGTATCCCAGAGCTAACATTCTTTATCATAACCTTACCAATTGTCTGTTGGAGCATTAAGCCATCTTGTAAGAGTGATTCCATCAAAAATCCTAGGGCACTAGATGGTTATTATTATATTTTTTATGTGTATTTTTTTGGGCTTAATATGAGTTATCTTATTATTATGTGGTCTCTTGCCACATTCTTAGCAAAAATGTTGCTCATGGTTTGTATAGTATTCACATTGTAAGTTGCAGCACAAACTAATCCTTTCTAGTCTTCCTATGTAGTCGAATTTTGTTCTTAGTTGAAGACTACTTCTCGAATTAGATTGATTTACTTTTTCTATATTGTATTGTTTGGCATTAGTTCTAGTCAAAGAGTAAGCAAGAGAAGCGAATCCTACAAGTACTTTGATGATCATTTGTTTGAGAATGAATTCTAGTCTTAGTAGTATTTCTCATATGGATTCCTTTTCTATAATTCTTTGTGAAACTTTAGATTCAATTCCATGCACAATTATCAATCATGAAAGTATAACACCTTAACAATGGACAAAACATCAATGGCTTTGAAACACGTGCTTTATAGCTAAATTATAGAGCCACATCAAAGTTTTGAAGATCTATTATGTGTTTCCTTTCTTAATTGACTATTGAAAGGAGTATTGACACTTTCTTCATTCACATGAGATACTCTAGGAGATGTGCAAGTGTTAGCTTTAACAATGTCATCTCTAGGATTATCATTGCCTATAAAAGCTTTTATGTGATCTACATATGTAATAGATTTTCTTAAAAAACATCATCATAAAGAAACATGCAATATGGATAAAAGCTTTGAGAAATGATTGGCTAGTAGGAAATATCTTTAAAATTATAAATGTATGCAATAAGCAAAAGTACTATGAATGAAAAGAAGCAATGTAAAGTGAAAGAAGCCATTATCCAACACATGATTTTGGTAAATGTAAGTAAAAAGCAATGTAATCATATTTGAATGACAAACAAATCAAATTTAGTAAATGTCATGAATACCTAAGATCGGATATAAAAATACAAATTACAAATTATGCAACCAACAAACCAAATTTAGCAAAATAAATTAGGATTTTTTATGAATTTCGCCTCTAAATTTATGTTTTAAATTGAAAATATAATCTATGAGTGCAACTTTGAAAATTAAAATGCATACAAACCAAATCTGAGAACACAAATAAAAAATAAGCATGAAAGGAGTTAGGTCCACCAAAATGTAAAGGTTGAAAAATTAGAATTAGGGTTTCAATTAAGATGATCAAATCACTGATAAGCCTAAATTAACCATTCAAAAAGAGGGGTGAACCTAATAGATCTAGCCTCAATCCAAATTTAGAAAGGGTTGTCATTTCTGTTAGATTCACCTGGTTGTGATAGTTTGATCCCCTCTTTTAGTTGAATGTTTGGAAGTGAGTTGTGAAATTAGAGAATAATAGGTGATAATTGAATCAAACTATCGCAAACATTTGTCTTCAAACATGGACCACAAAGCAAAAGAAGATGTCTAGAACATGTTCTCAAAAGTTCAGCCTAATTTTTCAAGATTAGGTAGTACATATTCGCCCTGGTCCTTTGAATTTTTCGTTGTCGAAAACTAAACCAGTTTGTCACTATCAACTCTGTCAAAAATCTCAAGTGTAGCTTCACACCTGTTTCCTGCACACAGAAAGAAAAGGGAAAGATGTTGGGAATAGGGGTTTACCTAAGTCAAAATCCAGTTTGAAATCAACCTTGAATGAAATAATGTAAATACTAAAATAAATGTTAAGGGGATATACCTTAGATCTATAATGATTGATATTGATGATGCAATGCTCTTTGAATATAATCAAAAATATTGAATTTAATGGCATGAAAAACACATGAACATGAAAAACTCTAATCATACACACATGCTTGCATGAAGATTGATGTAACTTTTCTCCACAATTCTTGAAGGATGAAATGTAACCTTGAATCTCTGAAAATGCTTGATGATGAATGCTTCATGAATGCACGAATGATGGGGTATGAAAGTGATGTCAAAATTTATTGATAGGATGTCTTTATATAGGGTTCCCTAGGTAAATTATTGATTAGGCTGACCTCCAATGGTCATGTGTAGCCACGAGGATCAAAAACCATCAAGGAGATATAGAGCTTGCCCATTTCAAATCGGGGCATGCTTAAGGGGGACCAGGGAACCCAAAGCGCCCTGGTCCAAATTAGGGAAATCCACACCCCGGTCCTCTAGTAAGCATGACTAAAATAAAGAGAAATGGGGGAGAAGATCCCATGATGGGGCCCACCAGAGAGTGTACATGTCATCAAAGTTGGAAAATAGGGTTAAATTATGCCTAGAGATGGGATGGGGATAAGACATGCTAAAGTGGGAGCACAAACATGAGGTGTAAATTGCACCATCTACAATTTACAATGGTACAAGTATTCAAGATTCCAAATGAAAACATATAGGTAGAATGAATTCTAAAACACTAACAAAGGCAAGGAAAAGAGGACATCAATTAAAAAAAAGGTCCCGTAAAGAACTCTAAATTATCAACAAGGAAAAGGGATGAAAGGTACATTGAGATGAGGAAGTTGAATATCCTAATGTGGATAAAAGAATAAGGCATAGCTGGGAGGAAAGACATATTGGGATGAGAAATTTTGAAACTTTGACAACTTGCACACACTTATAAATTTTAGCATACAATATGCAAGCTTATAAATTTTGAGACTTTTGCATTTGGTACATGGTAATGTGTTTGGATCTACAAAGGCTCCAATACTAGGAAAATATATAATTTATGAAGGAAGGCCTAAGTAATTTTTTGAAATAAATTTAATGTTTTCAATAAATTTAAATATTTAAAAGATCTTGTATAAAATTAGATAGAGAAGAAGATAAAGGATTTGAGAAGTGTGGAATGGAAAGGCAAAAGATAAATACTTATACAAGACAAAAAATGGAGATAAATCCTTATACAACACAAAAAAATGGAGTTGTACATATAGGATAAATCAAACTTTGATGGATAAGGCTAAAAGTATGATCAATCATGCAAATTTGGATGGAAAATTATTAGAAGAGGAAATAACTATTTCTTGTTACCTTATCAATAAATCACCATCTCAACCCTATTTGATAAAATTCCTCAAGTAACATAGACAGTAGTTATTATATTAAATAAAAACAAGTCTTCAAAAAAGGTCATGGAAAAAATAATAGATTCCTCAGTAAAACTTAGACTTGAGAGTTGGTGAAATTGCCTCCTACAAGAAAGCCTATTGGTTGGAAATGTTTATTCAAGAAGAAATATAATGCATAAAGAAAAATTGAGAAGTATAAAGCTAGTATCTATATCAAAGGGACTATCTTAGGTAGAAGGAATTGATTTTTAGTTATATTTTTGTCCTATTATTAAAATTAATGTTAATTTTATTTTTGTTGGCTATTAATAGTACTTTCAATCTTCAGACAAAATAGAGGGTTGTAAAGATAATAGTTCTACATGGTGATCTCAAGGAAGAAAATTAAGTGTCATAGCTAGAATGTTTTAGAAGTGAAAGATAAGGACTTAGTATGTAATTTGAAAATTTCCCCATATGACTTGAAGCAATCATCAAGGACATGAAATTAGAAATTTGACAACCATGTTATATGACTTGGGCTTGATTGAAGTCAACTTATTCCTTACATATATTTTTAATAAGAAGGTGACAATTTATTTTATCATTGTGTTGTATATGAGTGACAGGTTTTCTATTAAAATAAGAAGCAAAAACAAGAATGTTGGCCCATTATACAATAGCCCGTAGGTGCCAAAAGAAAGGAAATAAAACATGGGTGCAAACCCAAAAGAAAACAAGGTCAAATAGGCCACAAACAACAAAACTATAAAAAACCTATCAAACCTGCAACAACCCTAACCCCAACTCAAGAATGGGGAGAAACACCCAAAACATGACAAAGAGGGGTTTGGGGGAGAGGGGAAGACTTCCCCTTCCACCTCCAATGGAAAATAGTCTAGGAAATAATACTATTATGAACATCAAAAGAAGGATCAAGTGGGGAGGACCTTGCAAATTTGTTGCCAACAACAACAACAAATTTTTGTTGCAGAACACCATTAGGAGCAGACTCACCAAAAGTAGAATGCAACAAGTGTGGGAGCCTCAAGGACAGAGGAAGCCACAATAGTTGTAATGAGGGGTTCAATATAGGCTTTAGCCACATTAAGAGGCACAACCTCATTCCAAGGAGAGGCATCATCCTCTTGACAAGAGCCATCAGAATCAAAATTAGAAGCATTGACAGTCAAGTGATTAGTAGTACCTTTGTGGTGTGAGAGAGAACAATCCAAAGCTAAGTGACTCATTGAGAAGTATCCCCGACAGTGAAAGGGAAGGCCCTCATAATCCAACAATTAATTCCATGGCCTATTTCCAACCTTCAGGACCACATCCCTAGGGAGAGGCAAGGAGATGTCAATATCAATTAAAATGCAAGCAAAGGTAGAATGGCCCATGGAAGACGTGGAATCATCAACCTTCAAGAATCGGCATATAGAGTTACCAATTGCCTTGCAACAATAATTCTCCCCATAATGAAGGGAAAGATTAGGAAGGCAAACCCATATTAGATTAAGTGGTTCGGTAAGAAGATTAAAAGAAGTTGTCCAAGATGAGAGAGAGAGAGAGAGAGAGAGAGAGAGAGAGAGAGAGAGAGAGAGAGAGAGAGAGAGAGAGAGAGAGTGAACTCCCCTAGACCACAACTTTCCCAACATCAAGTAATGATCATAAAATGAAGTAAAGGAAGCAATGAAAAATCCTTTAGCATGGGTAAACAACTTGATGCCACGAGCAACCAAATGCTTCCAAGAATCACTCACCCAACAATTGAGGTTCATGAGAGAAGGCCAAACCCCAGCAAATCTGCACACCAAGACACAACGTTGGTAGAAATTAATATTATCCACAACATCCTGCCCACAAACCACCACAAGAGAGGTCTTGGTACAAGGAAGAGAATGAATCCCCTTGGGCGGATGAGTAGTAGATTTGGCTACATGAGCAAAGATACGTCTACCAGCAAAAGAAGTTGGTATGAGGGGGACCTTAGCACCCACGATAGGGTCACCATCAGCAGCAAAGGCAAGAGAAACATCACCAAAATGAGCGTCCCCAATAGCACCCATAGGTAGGGCACCCACGGGGGGGCACCCAACCCAACCACAACCACAAAAACCATTGAGGGTAGCACAAAAGCCTTAAATGCAAAAGTAAAGGCAGATGCAAAAACAGGAAGAGACCCACCCACGAGCCAAAAAATTTATATTAGGAATGGAAATTAAAAGAGATAACACAAATAAGAAATTATCAAAGTAAATTGTGATGATATTGTGGAAGTTTAGGATGCAAAAATGTGAAGCTATGGGTAATTTTATCCATGTTAGTAAAAAAATATCTATTGATCAATGTTAAAGATACAAGACTAGATTGAAAAAAGGTGTCGAGTTCCTCATTTTTGTGTTGTTAGAATCTTAATGAATGCAATGGTTTGTATTAGACCTACCATTGCATGTGCAATGTGAGTTGTGAGCAAATATATGAGCAAACTAGGAAAAGAACATTGGACTATTGTGAATAGAATTTTTAGTTATTTGTATGGAACATTAAATTATGCAAATTTCTACCAAGGAAGAGTTTTTAAGAATAAAACTTTGAATATATAAGGATTTTTGGATTCAAACTATGTTGGAGATCTTGACTATTGAATATCTACTAGTACCTATGTGTCTAATCATTTTTGAGTCATAAGTTGTATGAATAAAAGGAAATTATTGGTTGATATATCTACAATAGAGTCAAGGTGCATGACATCAATTAATCCCTATAAGGAAATGGTGTGGTTACAAAGGTTACACCTATTTTTTGGTCTCTTGTTAATGGTTGTAAGGATTATAATGACAATTAAAGTGTAATATGTATAATGAAATATTTTTCTTATCATTCTTAGTCAAACCCTATTGATGTATAATACTATTTTGTGAGAGAAGTGATTGAATGCACATGGATGCTATGGGAAAAGTTTGATATAAATAAGATTATGATTGATTCATTGGAAAGGGTTAAGTGAATGATGAGAAAAAAATCATATTTATGTTATAGCTTAAAGATATTGTGTTTGTGATATAATTCCTAGTCTTCAATTGCTACCCATTAGTGTTCACACCAAAATTATAAAATATGTATCTAGGTTTGTGTATAATATCATCCTAGGTCATTTTCATGATTGATTAGGAGCATCTCACATTCATGGATTTGATTATTTTAACTCTCAATCATAACTCTATATCAACTTAGTCAATCATAATCTACTAAAAAACTAATATCCATCATTCTCAAAAAAAAATATTTCAATCTTGTCAAATCAACCTTGGGGCTTAATTGTCACGAAGAAAGTTGAGTTCTCTTCCCTCCATATGTAGAAGGACCCTAAAGATTCTTCTTAACACCATTAATCTTCGAAAAAACTAGACACATTGCTAAGTAATTTTTGTAGCTAATAAATTTTAAAATATTCAAAGTAAATTTGCACTAGGAAAAGGTATTCATGGACCAAGTCATGGGTACAACCTAGTCCTAGAATATAGAAAACTTAGAATTCATTCATCATAGACCTATGATCATTAAGATGATTCAAGATCTCTATCAGAGTGTCTTAATAGATCACAACAACCAAAATCAACATTGTGTTGAATTCTAAGTAAGCCCCAAAATCTCTCTCAACTATTTCGACTATTTTATCCTAGATCTTAATTTAATAATTAATCTCAACTCATGTTAATTTAGAATCTAATCACCCCATACTACTTGAACAACATGTTTTTGGCTTCTAAATGAATCTCACATTATTTATATGTATTTCCTAACACATATACATAATTAATTTACAAAGGAGATAGAATAGATATTAAAGACAAGTCATGAATTTTAATTGAATGTGAAATATACCGACAATTTTGGCATTTATAAGTAAGCCTGACATGCCCTTTTTAGCCTAAAAAGGCAACACATTATTTTTCATTTTTTAATTTTCAGAACCTGACAAAACATTGCTTTTAATTTTCCATCTAAGAATTTTCAATGCAGCTCATGGAGACAAATGGCAAAGTCTATGCAGATTGCTAGGTAAACAATAAACAATACGAGGTAAATACTTTTCCAACAAGGATAATAAATTTGATGAAGTTTATGTTTGGTTTTGGTTTTTTTTATTAGAAGGGATAAAAAAAAATATGGGTCGATTTAAATTGATAGATAAATTGTTTTTATTAGTCTTTGCCTTAAGCAAGGAACTAATGTTTTCACTTCCAGCATTAAAATGCTTTGGTAACTGTGCAAATTGAAAAATTTAATCTTATATCAAAGTTTTATTTTTGTTCTTATTAAACTATTTTAAAAATTATTAATTTTTTTATCCATCATTGGCTGTTTCATTTTTTGTTGGGGTTTATTTATTTTATTTTTGAAAATATTTGCTATTATTATTAGACAAGGTATATTGCAACCCAGCTGTCAAATTGAAATTTAAAAATATTTGTTTACCCGTGCAGGTACATGACAGGTACAAGATTCATTATTTTTACATTGAAGAGTACAACGACACACTAAGCTGACAGCTTAGGTGGCCGGGCCCACTTTATCTCAGGTTTCCATTCCTTGTCCTTTCAACGATTCCGTTTCTGTAACGTTTTTTTCCTCCGTTTTCATTTGTCGTTTGCCCCTCCTGTTCCCGTAGCAGTTTGCTTCTCGATTCAAGAGTCCTTCTCTTGATGCAAAGTGTCTATTAGGCTTGTTTTTTAAGTCCCACATTCAGTGCCGGTTCATAAGGAAATTAAATGTCCTACATATATACCTTGACCAATGAAATAATATAACACAGATATAAAGACTTCGGTGATGAGGAAAGTAAATAACATTGAACTCTAATATATAGTGTTGGCGGTTTCATGAAATTTTAAAAGAATAGTGTTGAAATAATATAAATTTTTTAATATCAATAATTAAGGATATTAATTTTTTTTTAATATTTATTTATTATTTTTTGGTTTTTATATATAATTATAATGTCTATTTTTTTTATACATTAGTTATAACATGTCAATTTGTGACTTATTGTTATTTTAAAATAGAGCATCTTTTTATGTAATTATTGTAAATTTTGACATATATATAAATATTAAAAATTTCAACAATAAATTCATAATTAAATGTTACTTAAAAAAATAGATGTTTATTATTTAGTATCTAAATATAAGTTTAAAATATTTTTAAAAATATTTTTTCTTAGTAGCATTATATTGCATGGTGTACAATGTAAAATGATTCACAATTATAATCTAATGATTTACCAACAAATCTCCTTTCTAAGCTTTCCAATTTTTTTTATTAAAATTTTAGTATATGTTTAATGATAGAGGCACATTCCATATTTATTTGGAATAAATATTAATATTCACTTAATAATGTAATGGTTTAATAAAGGAATCATCATTATTACTTAATAATTTAATTTAATAGAATTTAAATTATAAACACCTAAGATCGACATATCAATTTTCTCCATTTCCCCTAATCTCTCATTAAATTCCCTCCAATTTAATTTACTGTCCCATTAATTAAATAATATTTTATTATTTAATTACTATCCCTTCATCCATCATTTAATTAAATAATCTCTCATTATTTAATCAATATTCACTCCTCTACATTTATTAAATCTCATTTAATTAATATTTCATATCCTTCTCACCTAAATTAAATAAATGCCTTAATTTATTTAATTTGGGATTAAAATGCATATGAATATTAATTTATTTATTTATTTAAATCGTTAGAACTCTCCCAAACATGTCAAGTGGCACCTCGAGAGGTTTCCACTCCCCTTGCCACTCCATGTCCCATTTCCTCCCTCGTAATCTCCTACCCTCTAATTGGTCCAACCTCCTAATCTCTTGGATGCATGTCCATTTCCTCATCCCAAGGAATCAAATTCAATCTCAACCCTTGATTCCTCCATGTAGTCCATGTCATCCATTTTCAACTTCCTAATGGCCTTTATATCCTTCATGATATTCCTTGTGGAAATTTGAATACTTACAACCTTTTAGTCTTGCCTATCTATAGGTGGAGACTAATGTTTCCATCTCCCTCATTTGTCCAAGTAAATTTGCTTCGAAAACCGTGTCAAATTGTTATACTATAGTTTACATTATTTTATTTATTAACATGTTTTTCTTTCTCTTTTTACATTTTTCTGATTGGCTAGTGAACTTTTTCCTGGGCTTTTTATTGTTTTCCTTAAAATAAAAATAGATAGCCAATGAAATGTGAATAGAAAAAAATTTAGATAATTTTCTAATGTTTGATTAAGTCACATGGCTAACAAATAACGAGGCCCACACAATTACATTATAAAATGTAATTTTTTAATCTTTAACCAAATATAGCACCAAAAGGAAAGGCAAAGTGCTAATAAATATCTTCAAAAACCCTATGGAGAGGATTGAAGCTATTTTCTGAGCTCTTTTGGTTATATATATTTTTTAAATTATTATGTTTTAAAAAATTCCTATAAAATATTAATTTAAAATTAATTTATAAAATAAAATAATATGATATAAACATGTTACATTTTTTTTAAAAAACTTCATATAATAATATTATATACTTAAATGTCATATATTTAATTTTTATATAAAATTATTATTCAATTATATTTGTTTATTTTTTAAATATATAACATAATTTATACTTATTATTATATCAAATATTTTAAGATATTATATTAAATACTATTTCTTATATATTATCTCTCCCCCTTCTATCTCCTCTCTCCCTATCACAAACATAACATGTGCATATTGGCAATGAATCCGTATTACTCTCTACACTCTATATTGTCATATACATCTATCTTTCCTTCTCCCTCTTCCTCTATATTTTTCTATCGCTTCTGCTTTATATCTCTCTCTCTCTATCTTTATCTCTCCCTCTACCTCTCTCTATATCTATATCTATTTGTCTCCCTCTATCTTCTTTCCTCCCCCTCTATCTCTAGACATGTGTCCCTTCATTCATTTATGTCTCTCCCTCTCTGTCCCTCTCACTATTTTTAGGCCTCTATATATGTATCTCAATGTCTATTTATCTCTATCTCTCCACACTTCTTCTCTAAAACTCCCCTTTATCTCAATCTTGTTATCTTGTCCTCTCTCTTCACCCCTACATCTCTCCCTCATTCTATTTGTATCTATATATCACTCCCTATCTCTATATTTATCTTTCTATCTCTCCCTAGATCTCTACCTCTACCTCTACATATTTATCTCTTTCATCTCTATCTATCCCCATCTCATCTCTTTATCTCCCTCTCCTTCTCTCCTTCTCTCCATATCCCTTTCCTCCATCTCTATCTTTATCTATACCCTTTTTATCTCTATCTCCTTATCCCCCCTCTCTCTCACTCTTCCCCACTCTATCTCTCCCTATTATGAACATAACATGAGCCTAAATATCTTCTCAATTCATAGGTTTTATTTCACTCCTAATTAGATCTTCGTAAGTGGATGTATAATTGATTTCAAGATATCATCTCTTCACTAAGACCTTTGTTCCAATAACAACATCACTTGCTAAATGGCCTAGCAATTGACCTTATTTAATACACAAGAGTATGCAACTAATAGACAAAAAAAATCCCTAATTGACCTTCCACACCTCTTTGGCATATCTATTGCACACCAAGGAGCAATTGCTAGTTTAAGGCTGATGTTAGATTGCTCCATCAATTGTCTTCTTTCACTTTCACTACCGAAATATTGGTATGTTTGTATCAACATCAAAACAAAAATGGTGACAAACAAAAAGACAGTTGTCCTAAGGTACTAGACAAGCCAAAAACCACATAACATCAATCACAAAACTCCTTATGAAATCTAAACAACAAACAATAACTTATCAGTTTTTAGCAAATAGGCAAGGACTCTAGCTGTATCACAGCTCTTGTTTTTAATGTTAATGAAAATGATTTTATGGGATATTATTTGTGTTTTTTTATAACTATAATTTTGTGTCAATTATTTAATGATGAGTTTTGTCTTTTTTAATTTTTTAAATGAATTTTGTAATTTTGTTTTTAAATATTTATATAATTGACATGAATGTTATAAGTTTCATAATCTAAAATAAATGTTTCTTTGAATCAATTATCTTGGTTAGGCAAAAGATATATATCTTTTTTGGTTGTTCTTTTTAATCTATTTCATTTACTTGTTTTGTATCAAATATGATGTATGTTAGTCTTCAATTGAACTTTGAGCTCTCCAAGTGATATTTGTCCTTATATAGATCTTTTGATGGTAATTACATATAAGACTAAATTTATCAATATAAATTTTTATCTTTTCACATAACATATATTCATACATAGTCATATATTATTTATTCATAACAAATGTGTTTATATCTTTGTTATAATTTGAAAATTCATTTAAGCTAAAATTTCATTTGTTATTTTGGTTCATCTATGTCTTCTCTCATATTGAAAACTTTCTTTTGTGGCAATCATGGGCCATCTATCTGCTCTCATTTGCTGATTTTTTCAAATAAATGAGATGTAATGAATACTAAGTGGACTATTCATGCTCATGCGATATAGTTTCATGTGAACCGTTACTCATGAAATATGGATCAATGCATTTGACTCAAACATGAATACAATCGAATCTTGAAAAAATAATATAATTCAATTAATTGCTAATTGTTTGATAAATGCTCTTAAAATTTTATTTACAAAAAATGCTACCATTCAATAGATTTTATGAAAAAATATAATAATTTATAGACTTAAAAAATATGTTTGTTAGTTTTTCATCACAGAAACAATAAATTCATATTATTAACTTGTTTATAGTATCTCCATTAATCCATTCATATATTTTTCTTTGATTCCAAAGGTTTGATCCTCTTTTATTATAAACAATCCCTAAGTTGCACTTAAAGGGGGTTTTTGGCAGGGTCATGTATACACCATATTAATTAAGCTAATTTGGGTAGTGAATGCATTCCTTTACTAGAAACTTATGTTATTTTTTATTTATATAATTAGGGAAGTAGAAAAATGATTCGTTGTTCAAGCAAGCTAATATGAGTTAATCATATAGTTTTAGAATTTCACTAATGATGTAATATATCTAATACATTTTTTTTTTATTGGTAAAAGGCTGAAGTCGAAATTTTATTATAAAAATGAATAATGAATAATACAGCTCCATTTTGTGTGGGCACCGGTAGGAAAGAATGGAGGGAAGAAAACCTCCGGTCTAGCCCAGATCCTTTATTGGATCAGAAAAATCAAATTGATATTTTACCTAACTGATGTTTATTCTCTAAGAAACGTACATTCCTAGTTACATATATTTCCAGGATATAATGGAAAATTTCTTAAGATCGGCCTTTATACATTGAGGATCAAACCTCTTTAGATTTCCTTGCTAAGGTATACCATGCCACATGTATCATAGAGTCTGGGATTATGCCGACATCTGAGCCCTGTTGCTCCTTCTAGCTCATTTAGAAGCAACCGAGTTCCTTAATTCTACAAAATAGAGCACCTTAACACACCTTATAGCCAAGACCATTGTTAGTAGCACTAAAAAGCCTTGCTAATCAATAAAATATCGATAATTAAATTTAATCTTCTATTCTTAGTAGTTGAAATCACCCTCCCATAAAAGGTATTGTACCCTGATTCATCTCTTATTTTGGAATCATACGCCACTGTTGTTTTAATATCATTATAAGAGATTACCAAGGCTATAATAACCTGAAGGAAAGGTGAAATAACCAGATATTTCAAAGTACATAAAATTCAAAGCTAAAGACATCATGATTATACTATCAGAACAAGTATCAATGACATCTTATTCCTTTCCATCTGAGCATGTATGCCATCGAACCTTTACATTGCATGAATAGATCATGATATTAAATTTGGTGTATTAACAGAAAAAAAAGACATCCCTGCCCTTCTCCATAACTAATTTCCTGTATGAATGTCAGGACCTAGAAGGACAGAGCATATCACAAAAATGACAAATTCATATCAAAATAACAGTCAATTGCCAGGCTATTTTAAGCCTAACACAGGAGACCGAATCTACAGGGCTTCAGTCAAAGTAAAGAGTAGCACCAAAGGTCCACCATTAACCCGACCAAATATCTTAGTGAAGCAAAGAAACGAAAAAATCACATAGTTCACAGCCCTTCTGCTGATTAGGAATCAATTCCTTATAAATGTATGCTTTTATCTATATTATAAAATTAAGAACAAACTGAATATATATGTGTGTGTGTGTGTGTGTCTGTGTGTGTGTCTGTGTGTGTGTGTGTGTGTGTGTGTGTGTGTATGTATATATATATATATATATATGTATATATATATATATGTATATATATATATGTATATATATATATGTATATATATATATGTATATACACATGTATATGTGTATATGTATATATATGTATGTATGTATATGTATATATGTATGTATATGTGTATATATATATATATACACATATACATACATATATACATATACATACATACATATATATACATATACACATATACACACACACACACACATATATATATGTATGTATGTATGTATATGTATATATACATATATGTATGTATACATACATATGTATAGATACATACATGTGTATATGTATACATATATGTATGTATATGTGTGTATATGTATACATATATATGTGTGTATACATATATATATATGTATATATATACATACACGTATATATTTGTGTGTGTATATATACATATACTTATATGTATATGTATATATATATATACACATATACATATACATATATATACATACATATATATATATATGTATATATACATATATATACATACATATATATATATATATATGTATATATACATATATATATATGTATGTATATATATGTATATATACATATATATATATATGTATATATATATGTATATGTATATGTGTATATATATATATACATATACATATATGTATATATATGTATATATAGAGAGAGACAAGAAAGGCAAAACACTGATGTCCTATCCACTGAATCATTTCAATCTTAACATCACCAAAGCTAAAACAAGATATACTACTATGTAGCTTAATCTATTGCATGTCAATTCAGCCTAACCGAGAAGGAATTTAATCCTCTTATTTGTTCACTTAAAAATCATGCAAGAGCACCAGGAGATAGCTAAAGTCTCGCAAATACATTCGAGTTAGTAATAACCATGTATTTATAGATCGGAGTAACATATATCCTTGACAGTCTTAAGAGTATAAATAGTTCCGCCCCATTTATACAAGGGTCTAGATTTAAAGTATACTACAAGAGTCTATTACTGCAAAAAGAGATTAAGTTCCTCAGAAGACAATCTTATAGTATCTGGCCTCTTCCTATTAATATGTAGAAACGATACTACCCCATCCCTATCAGAGAGGCTCAAATAATCCTCTTCCATGTCCGACAGGTCCACAACGTCTTTTGCAGTTGAATGAGGGGTCCTTTTCCCAGTTTGACTCGGTTCTGCAAGGCTACAAGAGGCCCCCATATCATTTTTGTTCATGCCTTTCACCCACGCGGCTTTGATAATTACCGGTGGAAGCACTTGAATTTTATCCAATGAGATATCATATGTGGGTGCAGGGGTTTCATACCCTTCTTCCTTAAGATATTCAATCCACCAATTTGGGTAAGGGGCCTCCTAAATGTGAAGGCATTTTTAGTAGGAAATCTGCATTTGTAGATGGTAGGCATTCGTTCATTTAACTTGGCTTTGTCCCTCACCATTAACATTGGCCTCTTGGTGATATAGTTCTCCTTCTTACCATAATCCTCTGGAAAGGGAATCAAAAGCCTTTCATCTATGTTACCAATAGAAATCTCAAACAGACCTAAAAATTCCTTCTTAAAAATCTTTAATCTAAGGACAATTACCTTCCTTTTACGAGTGCCTGCTCGCAGCAAGATGTCCGAGAATTTTGCAGGGATGTCACAATTTACCCTATAGAAAAATTCTTGACTGAATTGCTCTTCCCCCATGATCACTTGAGTTGCCTTGAGGGTGAAGTTGTCAACATCCTTGAGGACCCTATACCATCTCTCTACCTTAATTGTTGGCAATATAGCATTATAACAAACAATGAAAGATTGTTGGCATTTCAATAAGGATATTGAGAAGGTTGTTGATGATTATGGATATAACTGATTAAGGATGTTTACTATCTTGATATTATTATTTTGTCATTGATGTCAAGAAATTGATTTTCTAATTCAGTATGATGTTGCCATATCTTGTAAAGTATGATTTAAAGAGTATAAAGATGTCAGTAAAAGACACAGGAAAGAATATGATGAATAAGGGGATGAATAAGGTATTCAATGGGCAACTATTACTGAGTCAGACAATGATGAGATCATGATGTTTAGATTGTTTTAAAATCATACATATGTCGTAAATTGTAAAGGTTAATACTATACTATGTTACCAACAAAAGAAACCTAGTCAATAAACCCTAAGGTTATCGCTATCGGTTAATGAAGGCGGAATGTCTACTGAGTGAAGTTTAGTATTTACCGAGTTGTTATCAAGTAGTAACTGAGCTATAACAGAATGCATTAAATGTTTACATGTGATATTTAATGAAGAAAGCTGATGAGCTGGAACTAATTAAATGATTGGTGAGTCGTGCATGAAGTTTGTTAATGAATCTAAGGCAAAGGAAAGTCGGCATGAAGATCTACAGCTCAGATTGAACCGCAATACCCTGGCACAAGTTCCAAGAAATATATACAAGTTCCTAGGTGGGGTAAAACATTTTCAGATCGAAAGATGCATTGAACCTGGACAAGATCTAAGATCTGATGGCTATGATTGATCATGGGAAATGTGATCAAGGAGATTAAGCGGTTACCTAATTGTTTATAAATAGGAAACTGTTGATAAACAATGCATGCGGGCAAGTGTATGCACAGGGATGCTACATAGTGATTACCGAGCATAGAAGCTTGAAGACCTATTTGAATAACAGAGTATAGAAGCCCAGCAGTTAGACAAGATTAGTTCTATGTCTAGATTGTATTGAACAAATAGGAATCTGCTTTAGCAATTTAGATGTGAAGTTGCAGATAGATTTTTATTACTGTTATTTTGTGAAAGTAACAGAAAATCTCTTAACCGAGTGGACTTAACAGTCTTATTTGTAAAACCCTCTAGCAAGGTGACATTTTGATTGAGTGTTTGAAATCCTTTAACAAGGTCACTTTTAACAAGGTGAAGATCCTAACAGATCTGAGGGAAATCCCTTAACCGGGTCACATCTAGCAATGTGTTTGTAATCTTTAACAGGATTTGCTTTTAACCGAGCATACTCTAGAAGAGTATATTTCATAGTGGGTCCGAAATCCCATAGTGGTTTTTCCCTATTTGGGTTTCCACGTTAAATCTGGTGTTATGAGGTTTATGATGTTTATATGCTTTTGAGTTTGCATGTTTAACAGTTTTGGCTATATTACTGAAATATATGTTACTGAGGTTGAATCTGATGTTTTTATGGATGATTAAGTTTGTATGATTCACCCCCCCCCCTCTCATTTTGTTGGTTATTGGATTTGTACTTATTTTAAGTATCAGAACTATCAATTGGTATCAGAGCTTTGGACTCCGGAAGGAAAGTTTAAATGCACTTGAGTTAAAGATCCAAAGATGTATAAGAGGGATGCACCGAAGCTGAACAAGTCAAGTTTCTCTACATGGCAGAAAACGATGAAGCTAAATCTATCAAGAGTTGGAGAATATGTTGTATACTATCTGGAGAATGATTTTGTTACATCGAGCACCTATCCATTGACTATGGAAGAGATAAGGCAAAGCAAGAACATATTCAAGCAATGATTGAAATAACATCTGCATTGACCGACTCAATGTTTCATGATCTAGAAGGCTGCAATGATGCAAAGGCAATGTGGGATAAGCTCATATCAGTATATGGAGGAGATGAACATGTTCAAAGATCAAAAGTAGATAGTCTAAGAGGACAACTTGAGTCTATGAGGATGAATGAAGGTGAGAACATAACTCAGTACAGTACAAGACTAAAGGAGATTGTCAATCAAATCAAAGGAGCAGGTGGAACTATTGAAGAAAAGGACATAACAAGTAAGTTGTTAAGAACCCTTCTACCAGCTTATGCAATCCGAGTCTCTGTAATCAATGAATTGAGGTCTGTACCTAATATGCCAGTTTCTTTAGATGCTACTATTGGTAAGCTACATGCATTTGAGTTAAGTAATTTTGATAATAGTGGATCTTCGGTAAATAAAGTTGAATCTGCATTTAGTTCTTTTCATCTTGATGAATCTAATGATTACAATGAAAGAAAGTATAAGTACTCTGAAGGAGATCACAGTGGAGCAAGTGAAAGATTTTGTAAGAACATGGAGGCGGTACACAAACTATATGAGGAAATTAGAAAGCAAGAAGAGTTTGAAGCACTATTAGCCAAAAGGTTGCCAAGAGGCAAAGGTAAGTATAAAGGAAAACTACCTTTGAAATGTTTCAATTGTGATAAGATAGGACATATGGCTTCTAATTGTCTTGACAAAGATTCTACTGAAAGAAGAGATTACCGAAATGACAGACAGAAAGATAATCATTACAGAGGACACTGAGACTTCAGAAGAAGAGATAGAAAGACATGCTTAATAGCTTATGAGGAATCCAATGATGATAAATCAGATGATACTGATACAGAGGAAGTAGTTTATGTGGCTATCAAAGATGGATCAGATGAAGAAAGGTATGAAGAAAAAGCCCTAATATCTCACATAAACACTAATGATTCTTGGATTATAGATAGTGGATGCTCACATCATATGACAGGAGATAAACACAAGTTTGTTATATTAGAAGATTATGATGGAGGCTATGTTAGATTTGGTAATGATGCACCATGTCCAGTAAGAGGTAAAGGATCTATAACACTTCTTGATAATGCAAGATGAAATGATGTTTATTGGGTTGAAGGTTTGAAATATAATTTGTTGAGTGTAGCACAGCTAAACAACACAGGTTACCGAATAGAATTTCAGAAGGGAATTGTCAAAGTTCATGACAAGAATGGAAAGTTAGCTGCTACCGGGACACAAACAAAAGGTAACACATTTCACCTGACTCAACTCGTAATAAGTGTTTGTATGCAAAGATTGATGATACCTGGTTATGGCATAAAAGGTTTTGTCATGTAAATTTTGATAATCTGATCAAAATAAGCAAGAAGCACCGAGTAAGAGGTCTACCGAGTCTTGAAAAACCTGAGAATGCTATGTGTCGAGGATGCCAGATGGGTAAGATGACAAGATAAAGTTTTACAAGTAAGTCTTACACTTCTAAGGGAATTTTAGATCTAGTGCACACTGATCTTTGTGGTCCTATGTAAGTTCAAAGTTATTATGGTGATAAATATTTCATATTATTTGTGGATGACTATTCAAGGATGATGTCAGTAATGTTTCTAAAAGAAAAATCAGAAGCTTTTCAAATGTTTAAATGGTACAAGGCAAGAGTTGAAAATGAAATAGGAAGACAATTGAAATGTCGTAGATCAGATAGAGGAGGAGAGTTCACATCTGATGAGTTCAACTTATTCTGCAATGATCATGGTATTCAAAGACAAGTCTCTGCACCGAGAACTCCACAGCAGAATGGAATAGCTGAGAGAAGAAACAGATCTATTGTGGATTGTGCTAGAACACTGATGATTGAAAAGAAGGTACCACAAACATTTTGGAGAGAAGCAATAAGCAATGTTGTTTACACCTTGAACCGAGTTCAATTGAAGAAAGGTACTTTGAAGACACCATATGAAATCTGGTATGATAAGAAACCTAATGTTAGTTATTTTAAAATCTTTGGAAGTAGACGCTATGTTCACAAAGATGATAGAAATGGCAAGTTTGATCAGAAAAGTGAAGAAGGAACATTTCTAGGTTATTCTTCTAGAAGCAAAGCATTTAAATGTCTGATCAAATCATCTAACAAAATAGTAGAAAGTGCAAATGTGAAAATTGATGAATGTGTAGAAAGAAATGATGAAGGAAATTCCAAGGAACCAGAAGACTATGATGAATTTGTCTATGTTCAACTGATAAGTCTTACCGAGAAGGCTGTTGAAGAAAATGAAGAGAATATCCAGTTATCGAGTGATGAAGAAGATCATACAGAGCCTACCAAGCCTGTATTAGCCAAGTATGTCAGAAGACATCATGCACCAAGTCAGATTATAGGAGATAAGGATGATCCAGTGATGACAAGGAACAAACTAAGACAAAACACATGTTTGATATTTGAATTTGAACAGAGAATAGTGAAAGAGGCATTTAACAATGAAGATTGGATAAATGCTATGATGGAAGAGATTGATCAAATCAAGAAGAATGACACATGGACACTAATCCCAAGACCAAAGGACAAAAATGTAATCGGTAGAAAGTGGATTTTCAGAAACAAGCTAAATGAAAAAGGAGAGGTCATTTGAAACAAAGCAAGACTAGTTTGCAAAGGTTATGCTCAAGAAGAAGGAATTGATTATGGTGAAACTTTTGCACCTGTTGCTAGACTTGAAGGAGTAAGAACATTGTTGGCTTATGCTGCTTTCAAAAACTTCAAGGTATATCAAATGGATGTCAAATCTACATTTCTGAATGGAATATTAGAAGAAGAAGTTTTTAATGAACAACCTGAAGGATTTGTTGAAGACAATAATAAAGATCAAGTATGTAAATTGAACAAAGCTTTATATGGTTTGAAACAAGAACCTAGAGCATGGTATGAAAGATTGCATTCTTATTTGATTAAGATTGGTTTTATAAGGACAAGTGAGAACAACAACATGTACATGAAGAATGATGAAAATGGAATACCGATCTTAGCCATATTTGTTGATGATATTATATTTTGTGGAAATGACTCTTTATGCAAGAACTTTGGAAATGAAATGAGCAAAGAATTTGAGATGTCATTAATCGGTGAGATAAAGTATTTTATAGGTTTACAGATACTACAAATGAAAAATGAGATTTTCATTACTCAATCCAAGTACATAAAGGAAATCTTGAAGAAATTTGGAATGGAGGATTCAAAACCAGTAAGTACTCCTATGACTACCAACTGTAAATTATCAAAGAATGATGAATCTGCATTTGTTGATGAGACACTTTACCGATCCATGATTGGAAAACTTCAATATGTTGTTCACAGCAGACCAGACATAGCACATGCAGTAGGTATAGTTGCAAGATTCTCTGCAAATCCTAAGGATACACACATGACAACAATCAAAAGAATTTTTAGATACTTAAAAGGCACTGAGGATTATGGCTTAGTATATCATAAAGGCAATGATTTTGATTTAAAAGTTTATACTGATGCTGATTGGGCAGGCAACATTGATGACAGAAAAAGCACAAGTGGAGGAACTTTCTTTTTAGGAGAAAGACTAGTGAGTTGGCTTAGCAAGAAACAAGGATGTGTTTCACAGTCAATAGTAGAAGCTGAATACATTGTTGCAGCATTGAATTGTACCAACATTGCATGGATCAAACAACTATTGGAAGGTATAAATGAGAAAGTTACTGAGCCAATAACTATATTCTGTGACATTACTAGTGCCATTAATATTTCAAAGAATCCTGTTATGCACTCTAAGACAAAGCACATCTCTATCAAATATCATTATCTTAGAGAAGAAGCTCAAGAGAAGAAAGTGGTGTTGGAGTATGTTAGCACAAAGGAACAAATAGAAGATATCTTCACCAAGCCACTACCATGGGACACTTTTGAATATCTCAGAAGTAAGTTAGGGGTCCTACCCCTATCTTCTACTCACTGACCAAGTTCGGTGAAAGGATCAATCCGATGACTCTATCGAATATCTTTTGGGAGTTGATGTTGATTTATACACTTTAGGATGTTTTCTAAAGGTGTACAGGAATTATTACAGGAAATTATACCGAGAACAGGAATTAAAGACAAATGCTCTGACCAAGACTCAGTTGATAGACAACAGCAGGAAATCACTTCATACAGAAAGTAATTATGTTTTAGTTCTTTACTTTTTGGCATTGTTGTCAAAGGGTGAGAAGACTAATATTAGGGGAGACGACTAATGAGAAGACTACAGATTGGAAAGAAAAATGGAGAAATAGGAGAAGTCTAATGTATGGGGGAGAGCATTTCAGCATTTCAGAATCACAGCAATTCGAATCTTTTAAAGTCAAATCAATTGGTTTTGCCATCAATGCCAAAGGGGGAGATTGTTGGCAATATAGCATTATAACAGACAATGAAATATTGTTGGCATTTCAATAAGGATATTGAGAAGGTTGTTGATGATTATGGATATAATTGATTAAGGATGTTTACTGTCTTGATATAATTATTTTGTCATTGATGTCAAGAAATTGATTTTCTAATTCAGTATGATGTTGCCATATCTTGAGAAGTATGATTTAAAGAGTATAAAGATGTCGGTAAAAGACACAGGAAAGAATATGATGAATAAGGGGATGAATAAGGTATTCAATGGGCAACTATTACCGAGTCGGACAATGATGAGATCATGATGTTTAGATTGTTTTAACATCATACATATGTTGTAAATTTTAAAGGTTAATACTATACTATGTTACCAACAAAAGAAACCTAGTCGGTAAACCCTAAGGTTATCGCTATCGGTTAATGAAGGTGGAATGTCTACCGAGTGAAGTTTAGTATTCACCAAGTTGTTACCAAGTAGTAACCGAGCTATAACAGAATGCATTAAATGTTTACATGCGATATTTAATTAAGGAAGCTGATGAGCTGGAACTAATTAAATGATTGGTGAGTCGTGCATGAAGTTTGTTAATGAATCTAAGGCAAAAGAAAGTCGACATGAAGATCTACAACTCAGATTGAACCGCAATACCCTGGCACAAGTTCCAAGAAATATATACAAGTTCCTAGGGGGGGTAAAACATTTTCAGATCGAAAGATGCATTGAACCTAGACAAGATCTAAGATCTGATGGCTATGATTGATCATGGGAAATGTGATCAAGGAGATTAAGCGGTTACCTAATTGTTTATAAATAGGAAATTGTTGATAAACAATGCATGCGGGCAAGTGTATGCACAGGGATGCTACATAGTGATTACCGAGCATAGAAGCTTGAAGACCTGTTTGAATAACAGAGTATAGAAGCCCAGCAGTTAGACAAGATTAGTTCTATGTCTAGATTGTATTGAACAAATAGGAATCTGCTTTAGCATTTTAGATGTGAAGTTGCAGATAGATTTTTATTACTGTTATTTTGTGAAAGTAACAGAAAATCTCTTAACCAAGTGGACTGAACAGTCTTATTTGTAAAACCCTCTAGCAAGGTGACATTCTGATTGAGTGTTTGAAATCCTTTAACAAGGTCACTTCTAACAAGGTGAAGATCCTAACAAATCTGAGGGAAATCCCTTAACCGGGTCAGATCTAGCAATGTGTTTGTAATCTTTAACAGAATTTGCTTTTAACCGAGCATACTCTAGAAGAGTATATTTCATAGTGGGTCCGAAATCCCATAGTGGTTTTTCCCTATTTGGGTTTCCATGTTAAATCTGGTGTTATGAGGTTTATGATGTTTATATGCTTTTGAGTTTGCATGTTTAACAGTTTTGGTTATATTACTGGAATATATGTTACCGAGGTTGAATCTGATGTTTTTATGGATGATTAAGTTTGTATGATTCACCCCCCCCCCCCGCCCCTCTCATCTTGTTGGCTATTGGATTTGTACTTATATTAAGTATCAGAACTATCAAATTTCACCATGGAAAGCCATGAGCCTGTTATCGCTAGCAGATACCAGTTTGATATTCGACTCCATTGCTAGAATACTCAGCATGAAATCTTAAAGCCTTCCTTGGAAAACTACATCCTACATACCAATGTATATAGAGAAAAAATCTGAGTACTAATCGTAGAGAACCATCAATTCACATGATTTCTAGTGAGGTGGCTCCTTCATAATTACGCCAGAGTCAATTGAAGTGTTCATTAATTATTATCCTTCCATCCTTTGAAGTAATTATTACCCCATTGTTTTGCAGATAGCGGTTTTCAAGGCTATCTTAAGGCTTAGTTTAGATAAATAAATTTACATAAGAGTGTATATATATATATAGGTACATATGTATATAAGTATATATATGTATATATGTAAATAGGTATATATATAGACACACACACACACACACACATATATATATGTATGTATGTATGTATGTATGTGTGTGTATATGTATGTTTGCATATATATGTACGGTTATATGTGTGTGTGTGTATTAACATGTGAATATTAGAAGATTGAATGTATGAGTATTAATCTTGGACCAAGACAAATACACATAATCAGAAAATAATGTAGAGGACCCTACACAGATCTCTTAAGTCCGTCCTATCCCTGTTTATAAGGAGAATTGAGACTATAAACATAGCAATGATCTTAGAGTTGGATTTGGGACGGTCATCTAATCTAGAGAATTTCTTCTCTACTTTCTTAAGCCTAGCCCTCACCATCAAACCCTGACATGCAAGCCTTCATCCTAAAGGGGTAGCATGGCTCGTAGAAAGAACCATGGAGAGGTACCAAGATCCTAACTAATGGAGAACAGTTAACCTAGGAAATCTAATCTTGAAAACAAGCTCCTAAGACTATTAGAAGGGACCTATCCTAACTTAGAAATCACCCATCAACCCCTACATTGGCTAGTTCATCTGCCTTGGAGTTTCCTTCTCTATAAATATGATTGAAGGTAGCTTTCTTGAAAACCTTTGGAAGGCTTAGAGCTCTTGATAAAATCACATTTAGCTTCCAATTAGGAAGAAAACCCTTTCTTAGGCTATTGATAATAATATCCAAGTCCCCTTCTATGGCAAGCTTTCTAATACCCATGTTTTGACATAAGAGAAGGCCTTCAATTAAAGCTAAAAGTTTTGCTTTATTGTTGGATTCAATACCTATAGGCTTGGCCAGCTTAGCTAATTCCCTCTCAACATCATCATGCAAATAACATCCTATCCTTGTTGGACCTGGATTCCCACAAGATGCTCCATCGAAGTTAAGCTTAGCCCAACCCTTCTTTGGGACCTTCCATTTACAAGCCTCTCTTAACTCCTTTTTATTAGTGTTGTTCACTCCTACAAAGGGAGGAATCTTCAAACCCTGCCATCTGCCTCTCATTTTCTCATCCTAGTGTGTCATCTTAGAAAGTTTACTAGGAAATTTAGATGTCATGTTGTTAAGAGTTTCTACTACTAAGGCCTCAATTTTATTCACCAGTTGAAGCCATTCCATTTTCTTTTCCTTAAAGAGTCTCCTATTGTGCTCCTTCCAGAGCTCCCAAATTACCACAAAAGGGGCCAATTTTCATACACCTCCAAAAAGGGAACGTTGATGAAGAATGGGCCATCCTTGAAACATACCAAGAATAGAATTAGGGAAAGCGGAGCTCCATCTTAATTTGTTACATAATCATAGCTAGCATCGAGAGGCATAATTACAATTGAGGAGGATATGATCCTTATCTTCTTCTACCTTCTCACATAAAGGGCATCTGCTAGGACCCTCAAAGCCTATCTTCCTGAATCTATCCGCAGTAAGAATCTTATTTTGGAGGGCAAACCAAGAGAACAACCCTACCTTTTGCAAACACATCTTGTCCCAACACAAAACTAAGGGGACATAAGTGTGGAAGGAGAGTTGTTGACTAAGAAGAAGATTATAACTATCTTTAGGGGTGTATTCTCCTGATTTTGATCCATCACAAACAAGAGTATACGTTCCCAAGTTGAAGGAGACCTTCTTGTCTTGAAGCTTAAGTTTCTCCATCTCTGGGAAATCCAAATGATCCAGGGATTTCCACTCCCAACCTTTAGCTAGATCCCTATCAATTGGTGTTATGTAATCCCTGGCATACCTACCCCAAGTGGATTCAAGCACTGCTTTAGTAGTCTCTAGATTAGCACTCTTATGTGTTGTCTTGAATCATCCCCAAGAATATGTCCAGAAAGGGATTTCTCACCATTACCCAAGTTCCAAGTTAACTTATCTAAGATTATTTTTCTACAATCGAGCATAAATTTCCAAATTCGAGATCCTTTCGGAGGAGAAATTTTCCTAAAGATGCTAGTATGGTCCCTACCACTGAGATATTTGTGGAATAAAATCTGAGCCCACTTGAGGTGGGGAAATCTAAACATTCTCCAAACTAATTTTGCCCCTAGCGCTCTACTCTAATCCTTAATATTCTTAATCCCTATGCCACCTTCTGACCTTGGCCTACAGATCTTAATATTCTTAATCCCTATGAGGGAGATCTTCTTCTTATCCCCAGTACCCTGCTAGAAGAAAGACCTAAGATGTTTACTTAGCTCTTCCTTTTTGGACCATGGGAGGTTAATACATGAAGACTGATAGATTTGCATTGATGCCAAAACCAATTTAATCATAGTCTACTCTAGTTGTAGAGGATGGCCACTTTCCTTTCCATGTTGCTACCTTCTTCTTTATCTTGTCTATCACTGAATCCCACAACTTTGAAGATCCATTACCCTTATCCAAGGGAAAACCTAGATATTTGCAGGGGAGCCTACCCATATTAAAATTCAAAACTTTGTAGATTGTAAGCACTCCCTGGTGTTGAAATAGAAGACCTCAGATTTAGTCAGATTAATTTCTTGTCCTAAAGCCTTCGAGTAAGAATCTAGGATTTGCTTTTAAGCTCTAGCTTCCCCTATATTACT
This sequence comes from Cryptomeria japonica, assembly GCF_030272615.1. Lineage (NCBI taxonomy): Eukaryota > Viridiplantae > Streptophyta > Pinopsida > Cupressales > Cupressaceae > Cryptomeria > Cryptomeria japonica. Next base: position 218,858,883 of record NC_081414.1, on the reverse strand, counting down.
AATCTCATAAAACATAGTATCATCCACAAATTGTTGGTGCGTAGTTGGATCTAAGTTGCTAGTTATCCTTATTCCTGAAATCTGATTGCTTTCCCTGGCTCTAGAAATAGCTTTGCCTAGTGATTCCACCATGATGATGAAAAGGAAAGGGGATATAGGATCTCCTTGTCTTAGACCCTTGTACGAGGTGAAAAATCCCTCTAGAGTACCAATGACTAACACCAAGAATTTAGGCATCGAAATGCATTCAAATATTAAATTAATCCATGAAGAGGGGAAACCAAAGGCTTTTAGGCATTTACACAAGAATCTCTAGTCCACCTTGTCATAGGCCTTTCTAATGTCTAATTTTAAAAGCATGCTAGGGGTTCTATTCTTTTGGACAGAATTTATGGCCTCATGAGCTATTATGACCCCATCATAAATAGACCTTCCAGGAACAAAACCCGTTTGTTACTCACTAATCAAAAGAGGAAGGAGTCTTTGAACCCTATTAACTAAGGTCTTGGTAAAAAGATTACAGATGGTGTTATATAGTGCAATTGGTCTGAACTCAGCAAAATAGTCAAGCTTTTCCTTCTTTGGGATGAGGGCCAAGAAAATATTGTTGATTTCTCTTAGAATATTACCTGAGTTCCTCATACCTTCAAGAGCACACATCACCTCCTCCCCTATGAAGGACCAACATTTCTAAAAAAATCCAGTCGGAAAGCCATCTGGACCAGAGGATTTCTCTGGATTCATCTGCATTAGAGTTGCTTCTACTTCTGATAAAGAGAATTTTGCAGTAAGACCATGGGTATGTTCCTTACTAAGGAATTTGGGTGTAAATTTCAGAATCTTATCTTGGTCTGAACGGTGAGGACTCAAATCTATGCTGAGGATATTGGAAAAAAATCTACTTCCTCCTTGGAGATAAGCTTGAGATCTTCCACCTATGAGCCATTATCGATCTTAATCTTAGAGATTTTGTTAATGGCTCTCCTAAGTTTGACAATATTATGAAATAATTTAGTATTCTTATCTCCCTCATCCAGACAAGTTTCCCTGGATTTTTGTTTCCAAAAGACCTCTTTTGCTAGAATGTTTTCTAGTTCAAAAAGTAGTTCTTTTTCTCTAAGAAACAGAGCTTCATTCATCCCCCTCAACATAGCTGTTTTATTTACTTCCACTAACTCTGCTTCCACCTGTGACTTCTTGTCAAATATATTCTCGAAGTGTTCCCTATTCCATATAATGAGCTTCTGCTTGATTATCTAAAGCTTATTGACTACCTTAAAGATCCTGGACCTAAAAACCTCTGCTTCCTTCCACCAAAACTCTAAAAGCCTAAGAATATTATCATCTTTTAACCACATTTGTTCAAATTTGAAAGGACATCTTCTCGGTCTTGAGTCCAAAAGAATGTTCAGTTGAATCAGGAAATGATCTGAGCCTGAAAAAGTTAAGATCGAGGCTTCTAACGTATACAGGAAATTGATGAGACTGCCTAATAAAAAGAATCTATCTAATTTCTCTGCAATATTACTAAAACCTAACCTTCTGTTATTCCAGGTAAAGGCATCCTTAACCATGTTAATCTCTACCAAGCCACTACAATGAATCCAATCTACAAAATCTAAAGTACCTCTAGAGGTTTTGCCTTTGCCTCCTCGTTTCTCAGATTAATTAGTAATAGCATTGAAGTTGCCTCCTAAGATACAAGTCTATCCCTGGGCGTTACTTATGAATTCCTCAATTTCCTTCCAAACCCTTCTTTTCTCCTCATTTTGTGTTGGTCCATAAACATTGATAATAAGAAAGTCAAGTTTATGTTTAAAATTGGTGACTCTGCCACTGAGCCAATTGTCATGGGATTCTAATAATGAGAAGCCAATATTGCGAGGATCCCAAATCATACCAGACCCCTAGAGGCTCCAATGGTTGGTACTCCTGTAATATGTCTGTAGCCTAATCGTTTCCCAAAAGAGGCTAAATCATCTTTCTCTAGTTTGGTTTCCTATAACATAACTAAATCAGAACTAGAGGTAGAAAGGCAATGTTTAACAATCTGTTGCTTGCTAGGGGCATTTAAACCCCTAACATTCCATGATAAAACTTTCATGGTGTTGTGGGAAGGACCTTCCCCTTTCCAGCATGGAACATATCTGTAAGTTCAACCTGACCCTCAGCTTCTCCATCATTAGCTCTTAACTAAGATAGGGACTTTATGTCCCTCTTCTTACAATTTTTTGCACAGTCAGGTGTAGCCTTTTCCCCATCCCATTGTTTAATACCTAAGGCATCAAAAGTATAGTCATTTTCTTTATCATTTAATTCCACTATAAGGGCTTCCATTTTCATGACATTTGGAGGATCAATAGAATTTGTAATTCCTTTCATTAAAAACCTTTTTTGTAAATCTACCTCTTTTGTATCAACTATATCATCCAATAAATTCTCCAGGATGTCCTCAATAACTAAATCGCATAAATAGTTGATAATGCAATTCACCTCCAATTATTTACGATCCAAGTCCTCCACTCATTCATTCTCTTCCAATCTGTCGGGAGCCACCATCGCATTTTGTTGGGGGAAACTAACTGCTTCCCGACTTCCCAAGGTTTTTGCACCAAAATCCTGATCAGGAATAGGAACCAAATCCCCCACCACAATAGTATCCTGTCGAGCACTGTCATGATTGAGTACATCCTTATTATCTATAGCTAAATCTCTGAACCTTTCATTTCCTTCTTCCACTAGAGCACAAATGATATTCCCCTCCTTTGTGTCAATATCTGTAAAGACGTAAATTACTCTATATGACATAATCTACTCTTTATTCATAAATAAACTCATAGATCAATTAAGAAGTCTATTTCATAAATAATATAAAACAAGTTTAATAAATTGATAAAAAAATCATAGATATCAAAGAGTTAAATAAAATTTTCATATACAATGGAAGGTACAAATATCTCATTACATATCATTATACCATACTGAGGCTTTCTAATTGCCTTAAGTATTAAACAAACATAAAAAAAGTGAGATACATCTGTCGATCTCCAATTTGAGTCGCTTCCTTTCAGTCCATCGAATGAAGATTAGAACAAGATTCAAGCGCTTTTTCCGCCCAACCTTGAAGCTTACACTTCCCCAGAATTCTTGGTTAATCAAAAATACCCGACCTTGCACGAATTGTTTTAACCAAAGAATTTGAAAGACAAGAGGGAATCTGGTGTGTGCCTAGATGATACAAGCATTTTCATTTTTCTAATTCTTTTAAGAAATAAGCATTATCAATCAAGGATATGGTAGAGAGCATAAAATAAAATAATTCCATCTATTTCAATGGATAATTCAATTCATTACTCGGCCGAGTATAATGCCATGCATAGCAAAAATAAATAGTTTGGAAAAAGCAACTATTCTCTCTAAGATTCCATATTCGACACTCGTCTTGGAAGGTAACTTTCCATACACAAGCCTATCTAGCTTGGTTCTAACAAAACAAGAATACATTTCCTTAAAGAATACAATCTTTTGACTAATAGAACTAACATCTTTTCTATCACTTTCATCAATTAAACACTATTTCATTACTTTCACCTGATTGAAAACAATCTTTTGTAGAATAACAATTTCGCAATTTGATGAGCAAATATATTTTCATCAAAAATAATCAAATAAGTACAAAGTAAGAAGAAGGTGTAACACAAGTATGATTCTTTTCATATAAATGAGTTAAAATTGAGTACACATTCTTTAATTGAAAATCTTTCCTAACCCATTGACATCCTACCTCCTTATGCTTGAGACTGGCTTGGAATGAACTCTTCTGTGCCTTCTCTAAATTGGCCTACTTCTTCCTTGATGGCTCAAGAGTTCTCTCATGGATCTATCTTTAACCACCTATCTATTCTCCTTCTATCTCTGCTCTATAGTGCTCTCTCTTTAATCTCTCTTCTAACTTACTATCTTTCTCTCTGCTCCACTTGCTATTTTCTATCTTTTTTTCCCTCCTCTACCTATCGAGCCTGTGCCTTTATTTATACTATATTTCCCTATAAAATCTGCTATGTCTAAGGCTCGGTTATTGTTATCAATTTGTAGTCTTTGCTGCATTATCGACAGGTCTGATGCTTTAACTATTCCATGTCTTCTCCTTCCCAAAGTGCTACCAATTTAGTGGTCTCTCTAGTCTACACCTCTTGGAGTGGTGGGAGGCCAAGTAATATCTTCTGCAGTGATCGACCTCGGATCATGGAGAGATGGTTGGTCTTCTCCACCATCATCGTGGAGTCTATAGTCTTCCAACTACCTCTGTGGATCATGGACAATCTGCAATTACTTATCTCCATGGCACTACGTGTAGTACCCCTACTCGTTTGAACTCATTAGACTCATATTTTATTATTGTTTGTTTTCAGTGGATACATTACCATGATGTGTTATTCAAATTTTTATGACATTATTTCATGCTTTATCTGGATATGAGATGCATAATTTATTTGCAGTATTTTAGTACTTGTGATTTATAGCATTTTATGGATTATTGCTATGTACTGACATTTTACTTTATCTATGCAATGTGTAAAGTATATGTTGTGTGTCTGCAAATGTATTGGATGCAAGGGGACGATTTTCCTTCACTCATTTCGGTGAGATAGGGAATGTTGTGATTCTCCTTCATTGGTGTGTATGTCGTATTTTCTATATTGTATATATATGCATGTGTGGTTCGGTGATGCAGGATTTTGCAGGTACAAGTATCGGGTAGGTACGGGGTATTGTCTCCACCTGGCTTCACAAGTCTGAGCGTGCCTTATATTTTCTGATGGAAGTGGAGGAGATAGTAGTTGACCCTATTTTACTCATTTACACTTGTGTGAGTGTTGTCAGTTGGTCGTCATGTCAGTTAGTTCGGCCTTCGTATTTTGTCATTTGATCTTTTTATGAGTATATGCTTGAGACTTGTTCTGTTTGTGTGTTTTAGTGGATTTGATTAATTAATTAAGTTTATGGAGTTATCTCATAGTTGATTTATGTATGCATTGAGATTGTAAATTTAATTAATTAAATGAAGTTATAAAATTAAGTTGCAAGCTGCATGATATTAAAAATATATTTTATTTAAATTTTAGTGGAAAAATAAATTAGATTAATTGTATTTATTATTTCCTAGAATTTTAAATAAATAAAAGAATAAATGAATGAATGAATAAAAGAATTAATTAGAATTATAGTATTGCTTTAATTTCTTTATTTAGAAATTAATTAATTTGCATGAGAAAATAAAAGAAAGAATAATGATTTTTAATTATTGCATGTTAACTTATCTTTTGTTAGAAAATTAGAAAATAAAATAAAATTACTTTTATTACTAAATTTAGGTTTTTGGAGAAAAAGATATTCAACCTAGAATTTTAGTTTAAAAAGGGGAATAGGTCATTATTTTAGTTTACACAGGAAAAAGGTCAGGGATTTAGGTGAAGAAATTTATTTGGAAGCTTGTTGAAGGATTGGTTCTCTTCTACAAATTTCTTCCAGGAAAGCTATACCAGGTTGGGTGGGTTTTGTTGATTGTTTGTTTTAAAGAAAATATTTCTTTTTCTTCTATCTTCTGAATGATGTGTGTGTTAAGATGTTTGTCATATCCTGTCTATTTCTTGTTCTTGGCTAAAGTTCGTTCCTGAAGTGAATTTCTGGTGTATGGAAAGAAGTTGTTTCCTGGGTGTTTGTGGATTAAATTTTGAAAAAATTGGGAAAATTATTATGGCAAATTTTGCCAAGATTTTTAGCATGAATAGAAATTGCAAGATTTGGAAGGAATGAGTTTTACCAGAAAAATCATTCCCTCTTGTTTGTTTTTGTTCCGTTATTGCCTATGGCAGTCTTTTAATTGTTTCTCTCTGAAATTGTTATTTACTTTAGAAATAAACTTAATTATTAATTAAATTTATTGGATTAATTAGATTTTGGGAAAAGTTATTTTACTATATTATTCTTTTTTAAAAATATGTAGTAATTAAATTTCCTTGAAATAAATGGTATTGGGTAATAAAAGTTCATTGGAAATAAATTTTATTAGAAATAGAGTTTATTGTAAATTAGGTTTTTGCTTTCTTTCTTTTTTTTAAAATATTATTAAAATAAATTAAACAAAAAAAATATATAAATAAAAAATAAAAATAAAACCTAGGTAGCATCTGCTACTGGTGGTAGCATCTGCTACTGGTGGTAGCACCTGCTACCGTGCGGTAGCACATGTTACCGACGGTAGCATGGGTTGCCATGGGTAGCACGTGCTACCGTGCACGATGGCAAGGACATGGTTAAATTCGCTTTTCCCTAAAATTTTGTTGTGCAGTCCGAAATACAGAGTTTCGATATCCGTGTAGGGTATTTAATTTGGTATTAAATTAACTTATTAGTATACGAAATATATATATATATATATATATATATATAATATATATATATATATATATATATATATATATATATATATATATATATATATATATATATATATATATATATATATATATATACATATTTATTTATTTATATGTAAGTTAATATTATTTTGGACATTATGTTATTTGGTACTAATATTTTAATACTGTGGAATTAAATTCTGAGTTGATAAATATATATTCTGTAATATAATTATAAGTGAATTATTTATAGGTATTCATACAATTATATTATATGAATATAATTTAATTTATAGTTATAAGTATATTTTATGAATGAAAATAAATTATAGTTTGGTGTTTTCAGAAAAGCTTGTAAATTTAGAGATTTTATATTTATGCTTGAAAACATTAGGAGATTAATTTTTATGTGCTTGATTTAAGCCCTATTGAACAAATGACAAAATTGATTTATTTGTATACTTGTATTTTCTTATTTTCTGGAAAATCTTTAATTGCAAGTTATTTATGCATTTGACTATTTTAAGGAAAGATTGCCTATAGTAGGATCTTGTGTAAATGGTGTTTGCAATCAAGCTTAATTTCATTGCAATTCTGGTTGAGTTGTCATTATGTCATATGTTGTTATATCTCCTTGGTCAGGTGTTATCGTATAACCTTATTGATGTGAGCCATTGTGTGTTTTGTCCAAATGGTCAATCCTGGGTTAGTGACTATGTATCCTTCACCTGTGGTTTGTCGGGATTAGTTATGGTTGTTTGTTTCGCCATAGAGTTCTCATAGAGAGACCTTTTCTATTAGTGTCCTATGAGAGAGAGTGGCTTTCGAGCGGGGGTTGTGCCCGAAGTGGATGACAGGATAACCTGTCGAAAGTTAGTTAAAAGTGATAACATAATAATATATTAGGGGGGAGTGGAATAAATATTAATTAAGATAATGTACCTCGTGTATAGGTGAGTGCTTGTACAGGGCTCATAATGTTACGAGAAGGCCTAGAATGGAAAAATTACCACCTTGTCTTCACGAAAGGATTGGTAGGGTCCGCATGAGACTTAGTTGGAGCCAGAAGTCGGGAGAGGTTACCAGGACAGAGATCCAGGACCTAAGAGGCCTACCATGGTAATCATCAAGCTATGCGATGGCACTCTCTCCTTAGAGTCACTAGTGTTTTGTGAGTTGAGTCACATGGATGTTTGTGAAGTCATGTAGTTCTTTCGTACTTGTCTACTTTGCTTTCTTGAGGGTTTTCTACTATCTCCTAGCACGGTGGGGTGGTTCCATTTCGGGATCACATGGTCGGGTGGTAGTGCCACTTCCCATTGGATGTTCTAGATTGTATCTTCAAGCGAGAAAAGGCTTCGCTGGTGTTTCTTGGTTCGTGGTTCATGTACCAGCTCATGTTCGTGATCTTTGTTCAGTTGAGACCTTGTGGTCATTGTATCAGACTTTTATGTAACCTTGATATTGTAACTTTGGATTTCGTGGTATTTTTGGAAGCCATGTATTTATGGATATTGTAATATTATGTCAGTGGAATGTATGCTAATTCAGTTGCTTTGATCTTATTTATAAATGATTTATGGATAATTGAATGCATGGAATACTTTGATTCTTTCATTTTGGAATTTAGATGTGTGTGTAGTTTTAATCATAAGCATTTAATTTACCTAATTAAATGGATAGTTGGATTAACCGTGGTGTTAATATAATCTGCAAATTAATCTTCATTGGTAACCCTTAGGAAATCATGTGTTAGACTTCTGTTGTGTTATTAAACGTGCAATTGTTATAATTAATGCACTTAATCTTTAAAAAAAAATATTTCACCGTTTAGTTGCCTAGTTGTGTTGTTTTCCTTTAGGGTTCTTGGTGGGGCACTACACTACATCCCCATTTACTCCTCCCTCCATCCAGTCATGAGCCATTAACTATGGTCGTTCTGCAGTCTAACGGAGTGATCTGCTATTACGTGGGGTGATCTGTAGTTATGTGGGGTGTATTTTCTTACTTGGCGGAGAGGTTGGCTTTGTCGACTTCCACTAGTCAACTAATACCCACCATCGCCACCTTTTGTGGAACAAACATCCGCCACCTTTTGAAATAGAACATTAATATCAACAATAACATATTAGAATTAAAACTTTGCATTTTAATTCATTAATAATTAAATTCTAATATGATTTTCTATGATTAATAAAATATATATATATATATATATATATATATATATATATATATATATATATATATATATATATATATATATATATATATATATATATATATATATATATATATATATATATATATATATCGATTTCATTAAACTTATTATGAAATTTATACTCACAAACAATTACTTAATCGACAAGACTATTATTCTCTTTTTCAAATGAACAATAACTTATAAAAACAATAATCAACTTCATACGATTGAAATCATGTCGACATAAAGTTTGCATTCTAAATCATATTTAATAGAAATGTAAAGTCGCTAATTAATTAACTCAAAATTTTCAACTATTAGACATTTTTATATATGAAATCAACGTAACGACTAATTTTTACTCAAATCATTTCAATTTAAAATTAAGCATCGACGAAGTCACAATTCAAACAATGATGCATCGATGAAGTCATATTTACAGAGACAACTTTTCTTTTGTGGTGTGTGGGATTCCCCTAGTCTACCGAAGTCATAAGCTAAAAATAACTCTACCTAAGTCATGTTCTCGCCTTAATCTTCGTTCACCTATCCCTACATCACTTGCACTCAATAATTCATCAACCTTGACAATCCCTAATTAAGATAATACTAGATATCTAATTACATATTGCATGAGTAGAATGCATACACCATTTCCTATTATTTATATATAATTGCATTATCATCAAAATGAATGTTCATATTTGTTCCAATTTCAATTCATAAATAAAAACCTACATTATTTCTCCTAATAACATATTATCAAAAATACGATTCGTGACAATATCCCTTCCCTCACCATCTATCATAATGATCATTTCCTTAACATGAGATAGCAAGGGAGAAGAATTCACCCCCTCAGCAATGCTCTAATCTCCCACAATTTCTCCATCCTCTACCTCATCAAAGTGCTTTGTCGGAGGGGAACTATCCATAATTACAAACCCACCCTTTTCAGCATTGAAACAAATATCAAGCTTTGGGCCTTCCATAGGGTTCTTATGAGAGGGCATAACCACCGACACTGGTTTATCTGCTAAATCTAAATCTAAAACCCCTCTATAGATTTCAGGGTAAATTAAGAAAGAGGACTCCCTAGTTCTAATTTTGATAGGGTTGAAAGAATTAACATTAATATTCATATTAACTATCATTACACTGTCTAAATACATATGTCCTTTATCACTAATCTCTACAAATTTTCTTAATTGATTACCTATTTTCCTTATAATTTCTTTATCCATTAATTCTATTGGTAAGTTAGGGATCAGAACCGGTCTATCTACTTTAAATGATTCTGATTTACATGGATTGAAAGCAGGTTACCAATCTAAAAATTTAAAATCATATCCTTTAAAAGTCAGAGATTTACCTATTAGGAATTCATTCTTACGCTTGGCGTTACCGCAATCAATATAAAGAAAGCCTTCAGACAAGATAGCAATACCCACTATCCGGTTGAAGGAAGATTTGAACCAATCCGTGATGACCTCTATCTGGACCCCGAGTCCACACCATCTAGCAAAAACCCCGAAAGTCTTGCATGTTTGTTGAAGCCTTTCCACCAAACTGTCATTGATTTCCAATGTAATCTTATTTCGTGATTTAGGGTTTATCTCCATAATCGGTTTAGACTTTGTGGGTTTGGAAGGATGCAAAGAATTGGGTATCCAACATCCATCATCAGATATCTGAGGTTTAGCTTTATTGACACCAGATGTCTAGCTATCCAAAAGATTAATATTTTTGGGGGGCTTGTTCCGGGGAACTAGTTTTGAACAACCTCCCTCAAGATCTTGCAGATGGGTGAATCTGTTGGAGATGGCACGCCTACAGGAACCTTCCAGGCAGAGGGTATTTTGTTTACCTCAGAAACCTCCTCCTGCCCTAGATTTAATCGGTAATCTCAAGCCCTTTCTTTCTGTGTTCTAGATTCTCTTAGATTTCATCGTCTGCCATTTGAAAACCAATTTCGGCTGAGGGAGGGGAGCCCACCCCACATTAAAATCAGATACAACATATTTTGTATGCCCAAAGAACCATTTTTGTCGCTCGATATCTGGAAATTTTCGCGGGCATAAGCGCAAAGCCATTTCCAAGAAGTCATGTTAAATTATAAAAATTCCAATACACTATTTTCTAGATAACCTGGAATTTCTATTTATATTAGTTTTTTTTCCCTCACTTGAGAAATTAAATGGTGGGAATGGAAGAATAAGGAAATAGAAGTAGTAATATTAGAGATTTAATATCATATGAGAAAATATTATTTGAGAAGTTTATCTTATGTAAATTTTGATATTCTCTTTACGTTCATCTATAGTCTTTAAATTCGAATTTATAGAATTTTATTTGTTCTTATAGTGAGCTCTAGCATAAAATATAATCATGGACAACTACTATGGATTTGCCTTCATTAAACTACTATTGAATGGAAGGGCACCGACTACTTCATATGAGAACCCATATGTCCTTTTATAATATATTTTTATAATTTTTTCTAATATGATCTCAAATATTTTCTAAAACTTTTATGAGATTTATTAAGAGATCAATTATTAGATTTTAGTAATACATTTCACCATTGATAATGGATCACTGAATGTAATTTGAAATATCAATGCAAAAATATAAATTGTTGAATCTAAAAGCAATTTATACAGTAACACTTTTTATCATTCCCTCATTTAGTAGTAAAATTCACATGTTTGAAAGTTTATTGTAGGTTCTATGAATTCAATGAGTAATTTTCTAACCTAGGAGATTGGGAAAGGTGGCAAGGTAGATTTTTAGGATGATTTTTACAAGGGGTATCCTCCATTGGTTATTTTTCGTGGCTTGAAAGAAGTGGATCTAAAATTTGTGATTATTAAGATGAATCCTTTGTTAATTTGGTTAGAAGATAAGTAAAAGGAAGACTTACAATCGATTCAATTTCAAGAAGATAAAAAATAGATCCTCTATAAGTTTCTAGAGGAAAGAAGAATTCTCTCATGAGTGGAGGATGATAGCCTTGGATGGAACATGATAAAACAATAAGGTTCAAGTTAAATACTAGATATACAAGAGAAGGGGAGATACATCCTCCTTTGGAAGAGTGGTTTGTAAAAATATTTATAAAACAAATGTATCTCATTTAAAGCATGTGTGTTTGTTTGTTTGTTTGGTATGTTAGAACAAAATGTTAATTCATGATATGATTCATAAATTTGGTCTTTAGCAATCTTAGTTTTTCATCTTATATAAATGAGATCAAGAATCTATGAATCATCTACTACTTCACTAGCCATGGACATGGTAAGTTTTGAATTGTCTAGTGTTAAACATCCTTTGGGTGTTTCAAGTGATAATTAAACAAATTGTTCTTGTTTGGTTGAGGGGGAAAATCAACCTAAGCCTCAATTTTAGCATTCTTTTCAACCTCTCTCAAGTTAAATCCATGGTCCCTCGTTGTCTTGGAAAGAAAGTTCTATGATTGAAATATTTTCATCGTCTTCATTAATGGGACAACTAATTAAAAAATTAAAGAAGACTAATGCTAAATATGAACCACCAGCTCCACACAAGCCTAAATTTAATGGTACACAAACCAATTTTCAATTTTAGGTTGTATATAAAATTTATTAATAATTAAAAGAATGTAATATATTATTTAATAAGAAATTATAATTTAAAAAATATATATTTAAAGTAAAAATTAGAATATTTCTTATAAAAATATATGTCAATTTAAAATATTTTTTAAATATCAAGTATAAGATTATTATACAATATGTGAATGAGTTTTTTCTTTGTCATTACAATATTAAATATATGAATTTTGAATATTTCTTTTTAGAATATAAAATTATTTTTAAAAAATAAATTAATATATTAAGTTTAAATTTATTTTTAATTGTAATAGAAAAATTAATAATTTATATATTTTTTAAAAGATTTTATTTTAATTTTTTTTTAAGGCAAAGGTGGCAAGCCACCAGAATATATAAATATAGTAATAAGAAGGATTACAAAAAATTGGTTCAGAGAGCATACCGAGAGGAAAGAGCCAGTAAGAAAACCTCTGGTTATAACTCAAGATTAAAAAATAAATACCCTAGACTAATAGCCTGAAATATCCTAATACAGTCTAAAAATCAAGCTCACCCTGAGCTTGCCCAAAAAACAGAGAAAATGTTGGATAACAAAATACCAATCACCCAATGATTGGAAGGCCTAGAAGGCTACAACTGACTCGAGATTAGATAGTTGATCTTGTACAAAAAGGAGACCATAGGTCCAGACATTGAAAACCAAGATCGAGAGGTGACTTGGATGAGAGCTCCCTGAGGAAAGGTGACATCCAAGCATTGTGGACCCATGCATTTAACCAAGAAAATGCAAGAGAGATGATCTTATGTGGCATCGACCCCCAAAAAACACTCGAGCCCTTATGAAATCGAGACCTTGCATCGAGGTCAGGTCTACCAACAGGAGAAGGGAGCATTGCCAACGAGCTGAGAGATACTTGTTGCAAAACATGCTCACCATGAAGTCGGGCCTGGTAAAGTGTCGTTTGAAAACCAACATCATGTTCAAGAACCAAAATCCTATTCGAGTCAAAATGCGGAATCTTGGATCATATGTACTGACACTATTATAAAGTTTGAAACAAGTTTTTATTTAGCGAACAAAACCAACGAGCCGATAAATATTAAAAGATATTTATTATTATTTTGATATTTCAAAATATTTAGAAATTTTAATTTTAATGATATTTATATTCAAAATTTTAATAATATTTTTATAAATAAGTGCCTATGTTACCATTTACAAAAATAATGTTACACATATTCAAGAAAAAAAAGGTGAGTTGAAATAGACATGGCTCTAAAATATTTGTGGAACAACAATTTGGAATATAAACACATAAACAAAAGCACTAAACAACATAATATTATTTTCATTTAATTAAAAAAATTATTTTTCAAATTTATTAGATCTTTCCAAATTATACAATTTTATTTTTATTGTCTTTCTAACTTCTAAAATGTAGTAAGTACTAATTAAAATAATGATAACTATATAATTTTATGTTCATAAAATTTACATATGACATAAGGATATGTGCAATTCACATTATTTATCCTTGACATTTTCAAGGGTCGATACTTTATATACTCTTCTTGCGATAAAATCTCTCAGACATATTGGTAAATAATACATGATGGATGTTATAATGGAGAACTGGCCATATGAAAACCAAGGAGGGGACTTTCTTCTTAGAAGGATATCCACAGTTTTCTTTGCAAAAACATTTGTTGGGGTGCAATCATTCTTTTGAAAAATATCAATCCTTTCACGAATTGCTTTTTCAAAAGGTTTGTAGAGCCTCCATTCTGGAAGATTCGAGTAAATAGTTGAGGAATTATAACCCAAATTAGATTTAATTGCCCCAGGAACCACTGTGATTACATCTATCCCAAATGGCTTCAATTCTACCCTACAAAAACACAAAAAGATTTAAGTGTGTTAGAAACATATATCAGCTAGTTGAAAATATATGATTCAATGTAATGATGAAATTAATGCTATTTCTTCTTAGTATAATGATTAGTATACAAGTAGTGTATCTAGTGTAAAATTTGATAATAATCTAAGCCTGTCTTAATTTCATATGTGCATATATAGATACCAATCTTGATTCTTCTTTTAACATTTATTGTTCCAAAAGAAAAATGTGGGTGTGGAACTAATCTAAGTTAGTTCCACAAGCACAATAATTACTTGAACTTTTCATATTTAAATTTAAATTTTTGGCCCTGGCCAACTCCCTCCAACTAGTCACTATGAATTGATTTGAACACAATCTTTTTGAATTTTTTTTGGATTTAAGCATGTGCACATCAATTCATTTGAAATGAATTTGAACATCCATCTCAAAGCTTTTATCTACATTGCATCATCACATAGAGAGGATATTAGAACACATCAAAATCCTAAACGATGTATATCTACACTACTACTTTTTCTAGATGTAGGTTGAATACATCAAAGAAAGATAAATTTCAATAACTTTTGATATTAACATGTATAGTTCAAATTCATGCAAAATATTTGGATTCACAAGTTTTGCGGCCATCAATTTTATAGTCATAGAAGTGCATTGAAGTCATGAGGCAATTGTCTAACAATATCTAACTTTTGACATATTAGCATTGGTGACACCTATCATAATCAAAATCTACATATGACCTTAAGTTGGGTATTCTTATTTTTATTATTTAATTCATGAGCATTTATTTAAATTCTTTTACTAATTCCAACTCATTGATCTAGGGTTTATTGCTTTCTCATGATAATTCATTGCACTACCTTAGATTTATTGATGTAGATGTGTTGTTTTCTCTTACATAAAATCGTGAACTTGACATTGAAACCCTCTAGGGTTTTACCTAGGATATTTTGCATTTTTTATATCTTAGACTTTTAGATCTAAATTTTTAGATTGTTTGCATTGATAATTTTAAATTTGATTAGCTAATAGATTGTCCCTCATTTCATTTTATTAACTTACCTTGATTTAGGTTAAGGTTGTTTGCTACCTATATTATTTTTAACAAGTAGCCCTATCCAATGCATTGTCATTGCTAGCTTTTTATTATAGGTGTCTTTTCCCACCTACCTAACCAAGCTCACTTCCTACAAGCTACCATGTTTTCTAATTATACCTCTTTTATTGTCTATGATAATGAATTGGTTGTCATTTTAGTCATATATTCATTTGATACAGATAGGGATATTTATTCATGCGATGATTTCCTTGTGAACATACATTCCTTTTCCAACTCACAAAAACCCTTTTTTACAAATCTATGGATTCTCTCCATGTGTCTCTCTTGCTTCATCTTTCTTAGAAGTCTATTCATGATAATGTGCATGTTCCACCTTTGTAGATTAGTTTTCTAGTCCTCCATATTTTTATTCTTGGTATACTAATAATGTATTTAATGAGTGGTAGAGTGTTATTCCTTTATCTTCTCATGATGTGGTTGATGACTCTTTGGTCTATGACACACATTCTTTTAACACACTTATGACGGAATCATTTAGTGGTAATGAAGATATAAATGGACATGTTAAATTATTTTATCCTCATATTATAATCATATACACTACATGATGATGCTTTGATACATGTGTTTGAAAATACTTCAATTTATCGAGCTAAACAATAGTTTGATTCACCTCATGCTTATTATGCATTATTCCATTCTTTATCATTTTCCTTTGGAGATTATTTTATTTATGGCTCTTGAATAGTTGTTTCGCATGAATATCATTATTCACATTCTAGTAGAGAGCTTGTTTATGAGATCTTATTATAAAAATTATACATCATGATTATATATCTTTGTTTGATGCTTATATATACTTTTATTCTTTTCCATGATATATTTCTTTATTACATTTAGAGCATCCTCTTAAACATCTTCTATTGAGTCTCTTGTCTTAGACATAAATAAGGATAAAGTAAAACTTGAGAATCTTTTGCAATTATTAGATGGTATGAGTAAGGATAATGTATCACTAATTGACGATAAATATTTCCATATTCCACCACTATTACACATGATATATGGGTAAGTTTATGTAGATGGGGGACCAAAAAAGAGACTTAATTAATCATTTTTTCTTTAAAATGATGAAACTTGAACTTCAATGAACTAGTCAAGATGCCTACACTTAAAAATTGAAAAAGTTTTAAGAATAGTAATGGTAGATTTTTCAACTATTCTCTAAATTTCTAAGATTTTTTTGAAAATAGTGAATTTTAAGTGGTTCAAAGGTAGTTACGTTTCTAAGAGGTACATCTAATTCTTTATTGAAACATAGTAGATAGGTGGGCTTTCTTGCACCCTTTTTAAAGATTCATTAGGTATTTTCTAAATCCTTCAATTGAAATTTAATGTAATAATTATTTTAGATAGTTTTAGTAAGGATTTGATAAACATCTTGTCCATTATGGGACATTAAAATTCAACTTATTGGGATACCACTCTACCTATTGGGACAATATTGTACTTTTTGTTTATAGGGACATTGATCCACTCCACTTGTGGGAATGCCACTCTCCATTTATTGGCTCTCCTATTGGGTTAGTATGCTCCACTTACCATTATGCTTGCAAATTTTTTCAACTCCTTCACCTATATAGATATCATGCTTCACTTCTCACTTAACTGTCAATCACACCTACTTCATCACATGTGCACCAGTACTTCACTTGTTTCACCTATGGTGATACCAATCTCCATATGTACTATAATTATGAAAAATAAATTGAATGAATGATTCAATAATCGGATAATTGCATTGAACGATATACACACGTATATATAGAGGTTACAAGACGATGTTCTATAAATAGAACTAGTCGTTAAAGTGAAATCAAATAAGCTAAAAAGCTTTAAAAGCTAAATATAGCTTAAAAGGCTAAATAATAAAAAGCTAACTTAACAAGCTAAATAAGTCAACTAAAAAGCCAAATAGATAAATAAGTCGACAACTAAGATGACTGCTAAAAATAGAAGATGACCATTATAGAAGATATTAATATTATTTTAACACCCTCCCTAATGGTCATCGTACTCAATACCCTAGAGAAGACACTGCAGGTGTTTTGATCACAAATGCAAAGAACACTCTGTTGCTACAGAGACCCTTCTAGGATCTGCAGAATGTAAATGACCAAGAGTACCAAAAGACATCCAATTTAATGTAGCGTTCACAAGCGAATTAGAGATTTGGCACACATGTACTATTGAAACCTGAAACCATGATTTTGAGGAAAAAATCAGCAAACCCTTTTGCAGAAGAGTACCAACTCCAAAACTTACTGCAAGATACCACAGTTGCAAATGTTTGCCCTGGCAAGCAAGACCCAAACTGACTGCAACAAAGATCGATTTTTGAGGAGAAAAATCGATAAAAACTAGAGAACTTTGCGAATCACAAATACCATGCGAACTTTGTGTATTACAAATGATTTTTGAGGAAAAAATCGTAAAAACCAGCAAACAATTTTTGAAGGAAAAATTATGAAAACCTAGAAATCCCACGCAAGCTTTGCAGATGACAGATAATAATGTGTAAGGAAAAAATTTGAAACCCTGTGAACAATTTTTGAAGAAAAAAATAAGTGAAAACCAACCCATGATTTTTTGTGGAAAAAATTAGAAAACTGACGAACAATTTTTTAGAAAAAAATCATGAAAACCCTGGGACCTGTAAGACGAGGTCTGGCCTAAATCAATTTGATAAAGGTAACGATATTCAGATATCGTGAACATGTGTTATTTCCAGGTGTTGTAGTTGAGGCCATTGAACTTCTAACTGTGTTCCAACATAATGTTGGTCAAAGATGCTATCACAAAAATCGAGGTTGAACAAGGTCAACCAAGTGAAAGCAAAAGACAAAAGAATCTGATTTTTTTTAAAATCAGAATAGAAGCAGTTGCTAGAAAAATTGAAACCCTGGAGGAGAATTCTGGCATAAATTTGAAGGCGCGAATTTTGAGGTTTGGAAGAAACCCATAAATTAAAATTTTCTACAAACTTAAAACTTCAAATTTTTCTTGAAAATAATCAGAAAAAAATAATAATTTGCAGAAAATAAAAAAATACCCTAAGGTCGGATGTTCAACATAAACTGTGCCCAGAAGACACCAAAATTCCTGACGTCCACAAAATTAGTAGAAATCGCGAACTGTTTTTAAAGTCCAAGGCAAATTCGCTGGCACAAAATTCGTGGCACAAAAAATGAGGCACCCAAAAAATCTGAGACCAACCCAGAAAAGCTCTCGAAAAACCCATCAAGAATCTGAAATCAAAATGCAGATCCAATGGCTAAAAAATTGAGGCATAGAAAACGATGCTCCCAAAAAAATATGACGATGACCCAATTGAGGTCTCAAAAAACCCACCAAGAATTTGCAACCAGAATAAAATTTTGACTTAAACTGAAGGGTCAAAACCCTAGTCAAAAATTGCAGAAACCCTAGGAAAATTTTTAACCTACAAAAAAAAAAAAACTGCCCAGGAAGAGAAAAAGAACCTCCTCTTTAAAAAAAAAAGACAGTTTTTAAAAAATCTCTTCAATAAAAACTTCAAAAAAATTTAATAACAAAAACTTTCGAAATTTTTAATTTCCATGCTCTGATACCATGAAAAATAAATTGAATGAATGATTCAATAATCGGATAATTACATTGAATGATATACACACGTATATATATAAGTTACAAGATGTTGTTCTATAAATAGAAATAGTTGTTAAAGTGAAATCAAATAAGCTAAAAATCTTTTAAAAGCTAAATATAGCTTAAAAGGCTAAATAATAAAAAGCTAACTTAACAAGCTAAATAAGTCGACTAAAAAGCTAAATAGCTAAATAAGTCGACAACTAAGATAACTGCTAAAAATAGAAGATGATCATTATAGAAGATATTAATATTATTTTAACAAATTATGCATACCATTGTGCTTGTTGCTCCAAATCCTTTTCTTATAGGGATACCATATTCCACCTACCTCCTACTTTGCCTTTTTCCATGTCAAATCCTTCTTCAAATACATGCCATTTAATTTTCTTCACCTTCAAGGTTACCACTCAAAACTTGATCTTGTTTTGGAGATACTTCTTGAACTTTTGGGGAATACTTCTTTAGCACACCTAAATAGTACTAGGATACTGTTGACCATTTTTGTGTCAACCCTACCTTAATGATAACCGATCTGAGATCTTTTGTTTTTTTGCATAACCTTCATGTTATGCGAACTATGTTGGCAGTGAGTAGTTGGAACCTTTTCTTTTCGGGCTCCAAGTTCTATTTTCAGGTTGATCAGTTGTGGCAGTCAAATCACTTAAGGCTTACCGTCTTGAGGTTGGCGGGGTCATTGGTAGGCAGTTCCCCTTTCACCCGTTACCGGCTGGTAGAGTTGGTTATCGCGTTGTCACACCAAACAGGAACACTTCCTTTTTTGTTCTTTGTTCTGATCTTCCATTTTCACACGACAACGTGATAAGCAATGGTGAGAGGGGATGAGGTCGTGTGGCGAGTTTCCTTTTGCTATATCACGTGGTCCGGAGCTTTCGGCTTTTGTTCCTTTTGGCGATTGTTCCATTTTCATGCGACATGCGATGGTGGGCTCGACCTTTTCCTGTGCTCTGAAGGCTCCATATTCGCCATGCAACTTTGCCCAGATCAATGGTTATAAGAGTTGCATGATTGCATGATTGATTGAAGATGCCTTGCCAAGCTATTCCATAATGCCGCATGATGCTTTGAGGGTCCCTCGCAACACGTCATCTTAGGTGGATCGGTTGGCGACTTATATGTGCTCTTAGTGGATAGGTGGATTTTGGTGGGTTCGACTTGTGAATGGAAAAGGACCCTTTCGGCCAAACTTTTGAGGGTCGATAAAGCAATTATTTCATCTTGGAAAAAGGCCATGTCTTAGCGAAACGCGGGATTGTAGTGGGCTCAGCTGGAAGATAGTGAAGGCCTTTTCGGCCAAAGTTCTAAATGACAACGAAGCAACTTTTTTTGTCCTGTTGATGTCCTTTGTCTTGTCGACGCTTGTGGAGACTTTTTTATGCCATCTTGCGCGTCCATCTTCACGCAAAATGGCAGATCTGATGGCCAGGATTCAAACTCGCTGACAGGTTAAAAATTTGAATGCTCTACAGGTGTGAGGGTACATAACATGAAGGTTGGCGATCAAGGCCCAATTTTCAATCAAATTTCACTCCAACTACCTGATTCCATCGCCATTACTCCAAACTTGATGTGCAATCCAATTTTAGATGCCACCCATGCCTCTTTATTGCAGAATAAGGAATTTTTACCTACATATGCCATCTTAGACGCATCATTCACAGAGATGTCTTCTCCTACAACCCTTTTTGCCTCTTTCAGAGATGATGACCACTTGCAGAGGAGATTCAACACACTATCAGCTTGTCAATTTGATCTTCTCCTCCTCTCAGATATTTTATAACCTAGCCCTAGGTGGGTTAGGGTTGCAACCATGATTCAATTTTGAGTTATGCCTCAACTATAGAGGAAAATTTGTATAATTTTCTTAGGATCTTCTCTTCTTTTTCTTCTGCAGAAAGCTTGTCTCTTTGCACTTGTAAAAAATTGCCTTGCCTTCTCATTAATGGAAAATTGCTTGTTTTGCCCTTATTCAATTCCTACAATTTGTGTAATGTTTTACCCTTTTGTATGAATGCATTTTAATTGTTTTCCTTAGTACAGGTGTGTGCGTTGATCCTTTTGTGGATGACATTTGTGAACTGAATCAGTTCCTCAGACCATCCTACAGATTTCCAACTTCCACTCTTTTCTTAGGAAGCTGATTAGGATAGAATCTTGTGCATATTTGGGGTAGTCTTATTGATGTCTTGTATTGTTATAGGAAGGAAGATCATATTTCAATCTAGGTGCAAACATCTTTCCCTTATTTCAAGGAACCCTTCTCTCTCTCCCTTTTCCTTGTTAGAGCTTAGATTAGTTTTACTAGTGTTGGGTTAGTTCAACACTCTACATCAGATTGAAAGGAAGTTGGCCTTCTCTGAAGATTCAACCTCACAACAATGCAAGGTCCCACACTTGAGAGGTTGTTTCCATGTTTCACAAGGTTGATGATTAAGGTCTGATCATCACAAGGTGCAAACTTTTGTGTCAAAAGTTTTTGGCACGCCTAATGGGACACACATTTCAACATCTTGCTAAGAATCCAATGTTGTTCTTAGCAACCTTGCCTTTGGAGGCAATCACATTCAGCACTTGGTGACTCTGAGGATCAAATCTAGGCTCTTGTTTAGGACCAATTATCGTTTCACATCAAGTTTTCAACAAGGAGCACCTTTTAGAGGTATTTTTCTTTAATGTTATGAACTTTCAGATTGTAGAAGAAGAGGGGGTTGCTATTTCTCATGGTAGACCCTAGAATACATACTTTTGCCACCTTTAATGGTGGTAACCCCTTAGCTCTAACCCAAAATAATGATTTCCCAGTTGCAGCCCTAAAGGTTATCCCATTTTTTATTGGGGAAACCTTTGTCACCCCAGTTGAGCACATCAAAGATGTTGCAAGCATCTACTTTGTTTTTGACATCATAGAGGATAATGTTGCAGTGAGGCTTCTTGCCTCCTCATTCAAGGTAAAAGCTCTATACAATGGTATAGGGGTCTGCTCTCTAGCTCCATTCATAACTGGAATGAGTTGGGAGAGAGATTATGCAAGAGTTTTGAAGACAAGAGTGACCCGTTGTCACTAGTAGAACAACTAACAACCATAAAGAGAGCCCCATATGAGTTTATGACAAATTTTTCACTATAGGTTTCAAAAGACTTGGGATAGAATCCCTGCTTTAGTCAAACCATCTTCCCATTGTACCTTCTTATACTTCCTTAGGGCTCTAAATTGTGATATAGCTATGATGATACAGTCAATGGGCGGGGATAAAATTTAGGAGCTTATGGCACTGCTATCAAGGCAGAAAGGTGTTTAATTCAACTTGGAAAGTTAGATCCTAGGCCTCCAATGCCCTTATTCCCTGGGGCTCCTACACAACAGCCTACTTTGGCACCCATACCAATAGCACCAACATGCCAACTACCTACACCTATTCTATTGTCTACAGAAATTCAAGAGCTCAGGTCCTCTTTGGAGACCTCCATGTAGAGGATGTTGTAGAGATTTAACAATGAGCTAGTTTTAGTTGAGAAGAAACAGTCTCAAGACAACATGCCTTACCAACCACAAAATCAAGGCTATCAACAGAACAAACCCAATTTTCAAGGGCAAAACCAATGGACAAGCCCTAGGCCTTTGAATAGCCTAAACTCTGCAACTGCAAGTACCTCAAGAACACGTGTCCCTATGCAGTCCAATCATGTAAATCAAGCCACTTGCAGAAATGAAGATGCCTCTCAAGCCTTAGTGGCGCAAGGAGATTTTGTTTTTTCAAACTGCCAGGAGGCTGATTTTTGTGGTGTTAACCAGTTAGACGGCTCCCCTGTGGCTAGAAAAAAGGATGACAACAAGGTGGAGGCCATTTTCTCAATGGATGAGCTCCCCTCCTTCTTTGAGGAGGAGAATGTGCCTACATTTGAGCTACAACATGAGACCAATCTAGGGGTGGAGTTAGAGGATAATTCCTTTTGGGATGATCTTGAGTGCATTTGATCAAGTTTTGACACTGAGCTGACATCTTCCAGTCAGTTGAATCGAGAGGAGCAAGAGGAAGATCTTACATTGCTAGTAGAGGCAATAAATTTTGAAGAGTAGGGGCATATCTCAGAGGTTCCTGTTTTGTCGCCAAAGGCAGCCCAGCAGTGATGGCCTAAATCTATCTCCTTCAAGGGGATGTCCTAAAAGACATTTGGCTCGGACCTGCAATTCACCCCTTGTCATGCTTATTTCTAAGCATGAAGTTCAGCATCATGAAGGAGAGCAAGTTCTTTTCACCCATCCACCTCAGGAGGATAAAATTCAAGCATGGGTGAGTTTCTTTGCTCTCGGGTTTTGGGAGGCATTCCAACAGTCTGTTGGATGATTGTCGAATCTCTTTCCCTGGCTAGTCTTCAACAGGCATGAAGAGCATTAGAGCCTGGTCAGGAAAGACAACTACTTTGACAAGCCAGTTAATGGATTTGTTTAATTTCTTCCATTGCAAAGTATGTACATAGTTAGTTAGGTTTTTGCTTCAGTTTCTTTCTTTTCAATAAGTGCATGTGCACACTCTTCTCTTTTGTGGAATAGAAAAAAAAGTTGAATCCAAGTTGCAGGGGTAGATATTATTTTTTTTTTGTTGAGGCCTTGACTCTGTGCCCAATAGATACTCTTCAGGCTACTGATATTGTGCCAAGAAGGCTTGCCATCCCCTCCGAGTCGCTAGAAATATTGACCATTTTTGTGTCAACCCTGCCCTGATGACAACCAATCTGAGATCTTTTGTTTTTTTGCATAACCTTCGTGTTATATGAATTATGTTGGCAGGGAGCAGTTAGAACCATTTGTTTTTGGGCTCCAAGTTATTTTTTTGAGTTGACAAGTCACGATTGTCAAATCACTTAAGGCTTACTGACTTGAGGTCGGCATGGTCGTTGGCAGACGGTTCCCCTTTCACCTATTAACGACTCACAGAGTTGGTTATCACATTGTCACACCGAACATGAACACTTCCTTTTTGTTCTCTATTTTGATCTTCCATTTTCATGTGAAAACGCAATAGATGATGGTGAGAGGGGATGAGGTTGTGTGGCGGGATTCCTTTTGCTATAATGCGTGGTCAAGAGCTTTCAACTTTTGTTCCTTTTGCCAATTGTTCCATTTTCATGTGACATGCGATGGTGGGCCCGACCTTTTCCTGTGCTCTGAAGGATCTATATTCGTCATGCAACTCTGGCCAGATCAACGGTTATAAGAGTCACATGATTGCGCGATTGATTGAAGATGCGCTGCCAAGCTAATTTCATAATGTTGCAAGATGCTTTGAGGTTCCCATGCAACACGTCATTCCAAGTGGACCGGTTGGCAACTTCTATGTGGTCTCAATGGACAGGTGGACTTTGGTGGGTCTAGGTTGCGAATGGAAAGTGGCCCTTTCGACCAAACTTTTGAGGGCTGATAAAGCAATTATTTCAACTTGGCGAAAGGCCATGTCTTAGCGAAACACAAGATTCCAATGGGCCTACCTGGAAGATAGTGAAGGCCTTTTCGGCGAAAGTTCTAAACAACAACGAAGTCACTTTTTTGTCTTGTCGATGCCTATGGAGACATTTTGATGCCATCTCATGTGTCCATCTTCATGCGGAATGGCAAATCTGATAGCCAAGATTTAAACTCACGAACAAGTGGAAAATTTGAATCCTCTACAGGTGTGAGGGTGCATAACACGAAGTTTGGTGACCAAGGCCTGATTTTCGATCAAATTTCACTCCAACTGCACGATTCGATGGCCATTAATCCAAACGATGTGCAGGTTCATTTTGGACGCCACCCATACCTCTTTATTGTAGAATGAGGACTTTTTGCCTGCATACGCCATCTCAGACGCATCATTCGTAGAAATGTCTTCTCTTGCAGCCCTTTTTTCCTCTTTCAGAGATGATGACCACTTGCAGGGGAGATTCAACATGCTATCAGCTTGTCGATCTGATCTTCTCCTCCTTTCGGATATTTTGTAACCTAACCCTAGATGGGTTAGGGTTTCAGTTGTGATTCAATTTTGAGTTATGCCTCAACTATAAAGGCACAATTTTATAATTTTCTCAAGATCTTCTCTTCTTTTTCTTCTACAAAAAGCTTATGTCTCTCTGTACTTGTAAAAAATTGCCTTGCCTTCTCATTAATGGAATTTACCTATTTTGCCCTTATTCAGTTCCTACAATTTGTGTAATATTTTACCCTTTTGTATGAATGCATTTTAATTGTTTTCCTTAGTACAAGTATGTGTGTTGATCCTTTTGTGGATGACATCTATGAATTGAATTAGTTCCTCATTCCATCCTACAAATTTCCAACCTCCACTCTTTCTTAGGAAGCTGATTAGGATAAAATCTTGTGCATATTTGGGGTAGTCTTATTGATGTCTTGTGCAGTTATAGGCAGGAAGATCATATTTTAGTCTAGGTGCAAACTTATTTCCCTTCTTTAAAGCAACCCTTCTACATCTTCATTTTCCCTATCAGAGCTTAAATTAGTTTTACTAGTGTCAGGTTGGTCCAACACTCTACATCAAATTGAAAGGAAGTTGATCTTCTCTGGAGATTCAACCTCACAACATCACAAGGTCCCACACCTGAGAGGTTGTTTCCATGTTTCACAAGATTGATGATCAAGGTTTGATCATCACAGGGTGCAAACTTTTGTGATAACAGATATCACTAAGGTGGATTTGACCTTAGATCTCTATTGTGAGAACCATGTGTCTTAACCATTTAACCACAACATAGTTGTTATGCCCCTAACATAGTGTGTATTGTGTTATGAGTAGTTAGCTTATGGCTACCTTAACTCTTAAATAACCTACATAACCATTCTTATAGTAATATATATGTATTTAGGTCATCCTAGGAGCTATATTTAAGCATATAAGTCAACCTAGGTGGTATCCAAGGCATAAGTATGGTATATATAGGATATATAGGCTAGTTATTATCATTAAGTTGAGTATT
This sequence comes from Cryptomeria japonica, assembly GCF_030272615.1. Taxonomy (NCBI): domain Eukaryota; kingdom Viridiplantae; phylum Streptophyta; class Pinopsida; order Cupressales; family Cupressaceae; genus Cryptomeria; species Cryptomeria japonica. The sequence goes on along the minus strand of NC_081414.1, from coordinate 218,833,024 downwards.
GTTCTTATTGAAGACTATTAGAGGTATCTCGCTCAAAGTGGATTAGGAGGTTGCCCCCTTGAAGTAGCATATTTTATCAAGTATTAGCAACATATTTCCTATTATATTATTCTTGTGCAGGTTATTTCATTGCAAGTGGTATCTGAGTGTGACCTTGGTATCATGAAGGCAATGCATTTTCTTCAATTTTGGAGAAAAATTGGAGCATAAATAAGTTATTAATTGTAAAATTAGAGTTTCCAATAACTTCACTCTTAGGGTTGCAAATCAACTAATTTCTTGGAGAATTTTTTGAGAAAGTGATATATAGGCTTATGTAGAATAACAAGAAAAAAGAAAAAAGAACAAGTACAAGAAGTAGAAGAAAAAAAAAAAAGAAAAAGAAAAAGAAGTAGAAGAACAAGAGCAAGAGCAAGAGAAGGAGCTAAAGCAAGAGCAAGAAAAAGAAAAAGAGCAAGCACAAGAGCAATAACAAGGGAAAGAAAAAGAGTAAGAGTGAGAACAAGAACACAAGAAAGAAGAACAAGAGAATGAGCAAGAGGAAGAGGAAGAGAAAGAACAAGAAGAACAAGAATCACAAAGAATAAAAAGAAGAAAAAGAAAAAGTTAGCATTGAGGACAATGATTTTGTAAAGAAGGGGACAATGTTATGCCCCTAACCCTATAGTATGTATTGTATTATGAGTAGTCAACTTGTCGCTATCTTAACACTTAAATAAGCTACATAATAATTAGTATAATCATATATTATTTAGGTCATCCTAGGAGTTATATTTAAGTATCTAAGTCGGCCTACGTGGTATCAAAGGCATAAGTATGGTATATACAAAAGGTATATGCTAGTTATTATCATCATTTTGAGTATTGAGTTCTTATTGAAGACTATTGGAGGTATCCCCCTTGAAGTGGATTAGGAGGTTGCCACCTTGAAGTGGTATATTTGAACAAGTATCAGCAACATTTTTCCTATTATATTACTCTTGTGCAAGTTATTTCATTACAATATTTTTTTTATTAATTACCAAAGTAGATAGATCTTAAAAAATTAATTATAAAGTGTAGCCTCTAACTATCAAAAAAAAAATTAAAATGCATTTTTTCAATGTGTATAAAATGAATTGTAGCTTGTGAGCATTTTTTTTCAAATTTGAATGAGAGGATATAAATTACATTAGATATACAATACATATATATTTGTAATATATAAAGACATTTGTAAAACTAAATAAAGACTAAAACTTTAGTATATTAAAATTATGGAAAAAAAGATGGTTAAAAAGACAAGAACTAAATTATAATGTTGTTCTCATAAAATCTTGTGATAAAGTATGTAATTTTGATGAGGTCCAAAACATGAATTTTTGAGTTTCTTTGCAAGTCCAATATCTAGTATTGAAAATTTGAGTGGATTCTAGGTCTTAGGTGTGATATTAATTCCAATGTTGAAATATAATGTAATCACACTATAGCATGATCACACTAAATTAAAATGAGGATTGTTGGATTTCTAGCCACAACTTTATTTTTTACTATATTCTACATAATTTCATCATATATTTTGTTGCTATGAGGGGTCCTTTATTATCCATTGGCATTTCATTCATCTCATATTTCTTGCATTTTTGTCTCTTTTGATTAAAATTAAATATTATCAATTTCATCTTATATTATTGAATAATTGAGCAAACAAATATTTAAATTGCCAAACAATTCATAAATTAGAAGCAAAGAGATAGAAACATGCACATGAATGAAAATACTTTGAACAAACAATAATAAAAAACTTACTATATTAAGTAAGTAATGACATCTATCTCAAATGAATTCAACGTATAAACAAATCCTCAATCATCTATTGAAACCCTAAAAAATGTTTTAAAAATGATGATTCAACATTAAATTTTAATGTAATTTCAATTTCAATTTTGCATGATTACATTTATCAAATGAACTTGAGTTTTACCAAATTATATAGAGATAAAAAAAATGGCACTTAGGTAGTACTTATATAAAGAGAAAACATGTCATTTAGGTAGTAAGTACAAAGTAGCATTGGTTATATTGAATAATAAATTTACTCCTTTAATATTGAAATTGTAAATTGTGGTCCATCTCTTGTTGTAAAGGTGGAATGGTATACCTTGCACTTTTCCCATCCATTTTGCTCATTTTGACAAGGTTATTCTTAGTACATAATGACTAGAGTGTTGCAGATTGTTGGATATGGTTGGTCATTGATGCTGTTAGGATATGTTGTTGTCATTGATGTCAACATAATTCTGTGATTTATTCCGATGTGATTGGAAAGATTTTCTGATCCGCTTTGTAGTGTTAGTTTGTTGATCGTTGTTTTGTAGAGATTGATATTTCCTCTGGTATATTCCGGTGTGATCAAATCTTGTGTGAATATTGGTTTGGTTGGTCTTGTATATCTTCATTTCAGATGGATTGTGATTTGGTGCTCCACAAGTTATCTTTCTTCGTGACAGTTGTTGATTGGTTGTGTTCTTGAGCTTTCAGATGTTGATCGATGAAGATTTGATAAATGGTGTTGGTGCAACTGTTTCAGATTGGTTCTAACGTGTTTGTTGGTGTTTTCTAGTTGTGCCCTATTTGTTTTGGCAATCCACATTGATCGTTGTGCAAGTTTTTGGTGGTTTTCATCAACCGGTATTGATTTGCATGTTATGTGGTATTTCTGGTGGTGTAGCGTGTTGTGATTGATGTTGGTGTGATTTCCAGTGGATTTGATCATTTGGGAATTTGATTTAGGACCTTGCTATGCTATGTAAATCATTATATTGGTCCAATGATCGATCTTTGTATCGTGTGATGTAGTTTTGTAATTATGAGTTGAAGGTTAGGGTTTAGTCGACCTTGTTGTCAAGGTTGATGAATTGTATATATAAGTAAATTATTCATGTAGTTTGTGTGTCAATATTGTGTCTACATTATCAGAGAGAGATTTGTGTGTGAACAAGTGATTTATCCTTCAACGTTGAGTTTGAGGTAAGATTGATGTTGTAGAGGAGACAACTATGCATAACCGGAATTGTAATCAAGCATTTGGAGATGTTATTCCTTCAGTTCACTTCTTCTGGATTGTAGTCTACATCTTATTGTAAGTCAGTGAGACTTCCCTAAGGGTTGTAGCCTTCCGAGAAAATATCTTTTGAGCAGTGAGCTTTAGGTAGTGTGCCTGAATGCATGTGCATTCCCCATTGTAATATTTTCACATACTACTACAGAGTATCATCTTACTATGGGTAGGATCCCACCGTGGTTTTTCCCTTAACAGGGTTTTTCATGTCAAAATCTTGGTGTTGTATGTTGTGTTGTTAATTTGATTATCTGTCTATTATTGTAATTTGGTAGATCTGTTATTGTGCTTAAAGTTCTATATTCCGATGAAGACTGATTCACCCACACCCCCCCTCTCTTAGTCTTCCTTCTTGGTTGCTGCTAACATAGAGCACAATATGTGTATTATAGCATAAAAGTTAGGGAATGACCTATTCTCTACTTGATTGTTAAAGTAAAGTAATTAATTAACTTTACTCTCCTCTAAAGATTTCACTTTATGCATATATTAGTCATTTAATAATTAATATTTAATTATTAAATGCTCTCACCTTAGGGTTAGGTTTTCCTTTCGGCGTTGATCTCCTTTGTAAGGATTGATCTCTTGTATTATTGTCATATTCTTGATTCATTTTTCTCTGATAATAAATCTTTTCACTTTGTCAGAGCCAAAACCCTTGTTTTGTTCTCTCTCTTTCTTTGTGACAAGTTTCTTGCATGCAGGTTTCCTTGGGTTCTGTGGATTTGTATTTCTCAAATCCTACATGGTATCAGAGCCATATCTACTGCAGCTTGTTCAGACTTTTGAAAGATTTTGAGATCTAGGTTTTGGTTGCATCAGATCTGTGTTTGTCTTCTGTTTTTTATTTTGGAATAGGGGGGTATTTTTTTGTCCACTTTGAGCCCAAACGGACCTCACCGTTGAGCTCGCAGCGCCCAAAAACCCCTATTTTCATATAAAATTCATCTGATTCGAACACAGTTGCTCCAGAAGGCAAAAAAAATTTGCCCCAAGGCCGTACGACCCTGGGGCACGCAGTTCGAGGCAAACAAAATCTCAAAAAATCTTTAAAAAACCACGCAGTTTTTTTAAAAAAAGGGCGCCACCCATTTGAATCGCACGTCGCCGATGTGCAGCCCGGCGGCCACTGCCCGGCCACTGCCGCCGGCGGTAACACCCGGTCGCGGCCCGATAGCCACCGTCACGCCGCCTAGCGGACCCGCCGCCTGCACGCCTCTCGCTCTCTGCCAGCACCAGCGGTGCCGCCCCCGCGCCACCAGCCCTGCGCCAGCCCCTGATCGCCCAGCGGACCAGGGCCTTTTTTTTAAAGCCCTTGAGGGCTATAAGGGCCCCTCTGGACCTTTTTGGAGCTGTTTTACAAAATCGGGCATAAATCGGGCATCCGATCTCCATTTTTCAAAAACAAATAGGCGTTGGAAAGTTGACTTTGAGCCCGTTCTAATGGTGTAGGATTTTTTTTCATATTTCTCCAGTTTGATTGCATTTTTTCGCAAGTTAAAGTCCGATGAGCCTTTTTGCACTCCGAGGGGCATAACTTGCTCGTTTTTGCTCCGTTTTTCGAAAGCGAATAGGCGTCGGAAAGGTGGTTCAATGCTCTTTCCAGATCTATAGTCTTTTTCATCAGTAAATTCTTCAGGTGCTCAAAATTTTGTCTCAACCAGTTACTTCTTTCTATCATTTTCGGGCTTTCAGTTTGTACTGGGGATTAGTTTTTTGCATTGTGGGGGGGTGTTTTTCTTGCTTTCTGTTATTTACATCAGAAAACCAGAATCTACAAACACCAAAACAAAACAACCAAACCCCTTCTGCATCTTTTGTCTAGTTCTGAAAGATCACTTAATAATAATTAAAAAAATTCAGAGCAGTTGAGGCACAGTTCACAAGATGGCCGACAGACCTATTGAATCTCTCACACCGCATAATTACCACACTTGGAAGGGTCGCATGATGACTCTTCTCCAGTCTTGAGGGTTATGGTCCTGTTTGGATGAGGTTCAACCCCAGTTGACACGTCCCTTTGAGGTTATGCAACACAGGAACAATATGGATCAGGCTATGGGATTGATGGCTTTACACATTTCGGACAGTCTCCAGTTTCATCTTGAGGGTTGTCTCACTCCTCGAGCCATTTGGACCAAGTTTGATGGACTTTTTGGTACTGTCAACGAGTTCAGAGCTTTGCAGCTTGAGGCGGAGTTAACTTCCTTGGTACCTGATTCGTTTCCCTCTATTGAGGACTTTCTGATGAAGTTCAAACAACAAAGATCTATCTTGCAGGGTTGTGGTAAGACTAAGACTGATACAGAGTGCATTTTCCTGATCCTCTTCAAGCTTCGGGGTCCATTTCATATCTTCTCTTCGACCTTCTATTCCACCATGGATGACTTGGGTGTTCGACATGTCATGCCTTCTTTTGAGGTCTTTTGTGATCGTCTGACTTGTGAGCAAGCTAAGCTTAAGCAGTTGGATTCACTTTCAGGTTCACAGAACCAAGCATTGGTAGCTCAGACCTCCAAAGGAAAACAGAAGCAGAAACCGAAGCCTAAGAAAGATTCAGAGGCTAGTGAAAATCCCTCCAAGCCACCACCTAAGTTTGATTCAAAACCACAGTCCAATTCTAAACAAGGCAAATCTTCAAAGTCTGGTGAGTCTTCCTCCAAGACTAAGAAGAAATCAGGTGATCCTTGCAGTTTTTGTGGCAAGGAAGGTCATCTCGTTTCCAGGTGTTGGAAACGTTTAGAGGCTTTGGAGGAGGCCATGCAGCAGTATAATATCAGTGCACCTCAGCCTCCTTCACAGCCCACAGGGAAAGGTCATGCTCTTTCTGCACGAGCATTGTCCTCAGCATCCACTTGGATTCTAGATTCTGGTGCCTCTCACCATATGACACACAGAGGATTTGGTCACCGCTCTTGCCCCTACCGGTACTAGACATATTGCAGTTGGTGACTCAGCACAACTTTCCGTTCAGGGTTTTGGTACTGTTTCATTGGATGGTGGTTGTCTTCAGGATGTGCTTTTGGTTCCTGACATTTCGACAAACCTTCTATCCGTTTATCAGATTTGCCACTCTGGCTCTAGTAAGACAGTTGAGTTCTCACCTCATGATGTGGTTATTCGAGATCTTCATGATCCTGACTTGGTTGTGGCTACTGGGAGTGTGGATTCTGCATCTCACTTATATAGTTTTGATGGCTTTGAGAGTTCAGACATTGTTGGTTCCTCTCTTATAGCACATGCAGATTCAGTGAGCAGGCTTTGGCATGAGTGTTTTGGCCATGTCAATTATAGATATCTACAGCAGATGAGTACATAGGCACTTGTAATTGGGCTTCCACATATTTCTTGTACGGATGGTGTATGTTGTGGTTGTGTCCTTGGCAAACATCATCGAGATCCTTTTCCTAAGGGTCGAGCTTCTCGTGCTAGGGCAGCCCTAGAGTTGGTACATAGTGATCTTATGTCCTTTCTGACTCCTTCCTTTTCAGGGGCCCGTTATGTGCTCACTTTTATTGATGACTTCTCCAGACGTACATGGGTGTACTTTCTTAAGTACAAGTATGATGTCTTTGACTCATTCAGGATTTTTAAGACATTTGTGGAGAAGCAATCTGGACTTTCTATCAGGAGGATACGCACAGATAATGGGGGGGAGTATGTTAATCAGGCTTTCAGAGATTTTTGCACTGAGCATGGTTTACAGCATCAATTTATAATTCCTTACACCCCTCAGTAGAATGGTGTTGCTGAGAGAAAGAACGGAACCTTATGGGAGATGGCAAATTGTATGATACAGTCTCGAGCTATGAGTTCTTCATTTTGGGCTGAGGCAGTCAATTGTGCCAATTATATTCAAAATCGGATGCCTCATAAGGCATTGCAACATATGACTCCTGAGGAGGCTTGGACCCATGTCAAGCCTGATGTTTCTACATTCCAAGTTTTTGGTAGTGAGGCTTGGGCATTTATTCCTGATGCTCAGCGGAAAGCCATGGAGAGGAAAAGTTGACCACTCATATTTGTTGGCTACCGTGAGGATGTTAAGGCATACAGGTTGTTTGATCTTGATTCCAGAGAGGTCCTGTTTCGACGGGATGTCCAGTTTGATGAGCTCTATCCTCAGATGGATTCTCCATCGCCAGCTTCTCCCTCATTGCCTACTCCTTCCTCTTCATCTCTTGAGGATTACTTATCTCTTGAGGATGATGTAGATGATAATCCACCATCTCCACTGCCACCAGTTGCTCCATCTTTGCCGAGGTGGGCCCGTGATACTGTTGATGCAGCGGGTTCTTTGGCAGGTGATCCTTCAGATACTCGTCGCACTCGTGCTCAGACATCTGGTTCTAGTCTTTTGAGTCATGCCATTTCAGATGATCCTCAAAAATTTTCAGAGGCGACAAGACACCTTGAGTGGGATAGGGCCATGGATGAGGAGTATTCTTCTTTGATGAAGAATCATACTTGGGATCTCTGTCCTCTTCCTAAGGGAAGAAAGTTGGTTCGGTGCAAGTGGGTGTATCGTACCAAGTATGTTGTAGATGGTTCTATTGATAAGTATAAGGCATGTCTTGTTGCGAAGGGGTTTTCTCAGTTAGAGGGTATTGACTACTCTGAGACCTTTGCTCCTATCGCCAAGATGAATTCTATACACCTGGTACTTTCACTTGCAGCTTCACAGGGATGGACAATGTTTCAGATGGATGTGAAGAGTGCCTTCTTGCATGGAGACCTACATGAGGAGATCTATATGGAGCAGCCTCAGGGTTGTGCAGGACACTTCTTTGGTTTGTAGACTTCGACGTTCATTGTATGGTCTCAAACAAGCCCCTCGGGTTTGGTATGAGAAGATGGACTCTTTCTTGCTTTCCTCTCACTTCACATGTTGTCATTCCGATCACACTATGTATATTCAGCGTCAGGAGGGTGATCTTTTGATTCTTGTGCTATATGTCGATGATCTCATCCTTACAGGTAGCTCATCCTCCATGATTCAGAGTGTTCAGAGAGCTTTGATGGAGCAATTTGAGATGACAGATCTTGGTCTCTTGCACTTCTTTCTGGGTCTACAGGTTATTCAGTCTTCGGATGGGATTTCCATATTTCAGGAGAAGTATGCTCTTGATATGCTTCAGCGATTTGGCATGCTTGATTGCAAGTCTGCCCCCACTCCATTTCAGTCAGGTGTTGTTTTGTCTTCCACTTGCTCTACTCCTTTAGTAGACCCCACTTTATACAGGCAGTTGGTTGGCAGTTTGTTGTACGTGACACATTCTCGTCCTGATCTTTCCTTTGCGGTTGGCCTTGTCTCTCGGTTCTCCCATGATCCTCATGAGAGCCATTGGCAAGCAGCCAAACGTATTTTGAGGTACATTCGGGGCACCACTCATTATGGCATTCACTACACTTCAGGATCCCCTCACATCATTGGCTTCACTGACTCCGATTGGGTTGGTGATGTCAATGATCGGAAGTCTACTTCTGGCTTTGTTTTTTGCCTTGGTTCTGGTCCTATCACATGGTCTTGCAAGAAGCAATCTGCTATTGCATTATCATCTACAGAGGCTGAGTACCGAGTAGCAGTGTTAGCCAGTCAGGAGGTTTTATGGCTTCGGCAGTTGATGACAAAGTTTGGGTTTCCTCCAGATTATCCCACTACTCTTTGGTGTGACAATCAGAGTGCCATTCACATTTCTCGCAACCCAGTGGAGCATCAGTGGACAAAGCACATTGAAATCCACATGCACTTCATCAGGCAGTTGATTCAGGATGGTTCTCTCATCTTGGAGTACATTCCTACAGAGGAGCAGGTTGCAGACATCTTCACTAAACCTTTGGCATCTCCGCGCTATCTTCAGTTGCGCTCCATGCTTGGGGTGAAGGAAGTTGTCCTTGGGGGGTCTCAGTGAGGCCTTCCTTCCTTCATGTTTTCTTTTCAGCATGATTCTTTATCTCTTTTTGGAGAGGAGTTTTTTCCCACTGGGTTTTCTCCTTTACTCCACTTTATAGAGATTTTCTTGTATTCGAGTACCTGATCGGGCCTTGTTGCCGGGACCCTTTATTGCATTGTAGTTCCTTTGCTTTCTTCTACATTGTTTGTAGCTGCATTGTAGCTCATCTTAAGGGGGAGTGTTAGAGTAAAGTAATTAATTAACTTTACTCTCCTCTTAAGATTTCACTTTATGCATATATTAGTCATTTAATAATTAATATTTAATTATTAAATGCTCTCACCTTAGGGTTAGGTTTTCCTTTCGGTGTTGATCTCCTTTATAAGGGTTGATCTCTTGTATTATTGTCATATTCTTGATTCATTTTTCTCTGATAATAAATCTTTTCACTTTGTCAGAGCCAAAACTCTTGTTTCGTTCTCTCTCTTTCTCTATGATAGGTTTCTTGCATGCAAGTTTCTTTGGGTTCTGTGGATTTGTATTTCTCAAATCCTACATTGATCCCATTTGTGCACATCCCTAGGGACTCATATTACTTCTCAATTTTTCCATTCATTGTCTTGAGTCTAATCTAGGTGTACAAAATAAAACCAAGCCAATTTTATAGGGACAAAAGTGATCCTTGAACTTTACATTTTTTATTTTAAATTTTACGCCCTTCTTGAATCCATCCAGTTAGCCATAATGAGCCAACTTGATTGGAAAAACTATAAACTTGTGTGCTAATTTTTTTAGTTAAAGACAAGCGTTAGTTCATTTGAGAGAGATATGAATATCCCTCTTAGAGTTCTTATCCACGTTGCATAATCAAATAGGGAGATTAGTCTAGAGAATTAAATTATTTGTATCACAACTCTAAATAGCATATTGCATGACTACCTCTTGTGTTTGATCATTGTTCAATACCACTGACTTGGCAACAAGGGTTTGACCAAGGAGAGCAATCCTAGCCTAGAAAGCTCTTGACTGGTGTATATTAACACTACCATTTTTTTAACAAATTGTGAACTTTAAGCCACAAAAGTTATTAGTGATTTTTTTTCAAAACCATTTTTAATACATAATAAAGATCCACACAAAAGATTTAGACTCATGGGTGTAGTGGTATATTCCATAATTATGAAAGTAGAGTGAAGTAGAAGACAACATTTTGATTGAACCTAAAACCATTATATAACATCTTTTAATTTTATAGCTTATTAACAAATCTTTTGATAACATTTATTGTAGGCAAAATCTACATCAAACCTAAAATTAAATTTCTTTAGTTTTTTTTATATTTATTTAATAAACTTACCAAGCGAACTCATTATTTAAGGTTTATTATTTAATTGTTTGAATCAATTGCATTACCATATATTTATTTATGTATTATTTTTCTAGAGCACGTGTTGTGAGATTATGTTCCATGTTTTCTTCTACAAAACTTACTTTCATTGCTCAATCCATCTCATTGAAAGAATATGGCCATAAATAGGGTCTTCTCACAAAACGACGTGCTTATGTTTAAATTTTTCCTAAAGTATTTTAACCTCCACTCCTGAATCCCTAATGAATAGGGAATGGAAGCGAATAAGAGTGAGTTGTATCTGCCCACCCAACCCTGATTAAGGTGGAATGAATCATCGGAGTTAACTATCTCTCCCCAATAATAGTTTCATTCCATTCCACTACAAGTAGAGAAGCCCTACTATCTAGATTGCGGGTGGGAGGCCCCTTTTCCCTACCTATAGCCGTCGAAAAAGAGGCTACATGGTTGTCTCATTCCCATTGAATTATGACTCATTAGTAGTCACACCAAATATCAAAATATAAATAGGAAACTTGTACATCAAAAATATTTTCAAGCCCAAAAATAATTGCAAAAGTACATAAGACCTTACAAAATCAAAAGTACCTATAACCAACCTCCTACCAAATATTGACACAACAATTTAATTTCACCCTTGTATTTTTATTTTAATTTTCAATTGACTTGTTTTATCAAGTATGCATTATTTAGTTTTTCATTTTAAAGGTTAGAACCAAGTGGTTCTTTTGATGGTGACATGTTAGTTTTATATGTTTAACAATGTAATTTTTTAATTGTAAATATATTAGTTGATATTGATGTGAATTAAGTATGAGCAAGATAACATTTTGGTGCTCTATCAACACAAGAATGTCACTTAACTATACTAAATAAGGACATTAGGGGTAGGAGAACATTAGGGGCACAAAAGATTTCACATTATAGATGTGAATGATGGAACAAATTATAACTTGAGATTGCATAGTAGATACTAGAACCTCTAATGACAAAATATGTATGCAATCTAGTTGTGACATATGTCTACTATCCAACTATGACACATAGAAGTGAGATTCAAAATGCATGGGAAATAGATTAACCTATCTAATTACATTTCATGTCTATGATTTCTATGCAAATCTAGATTGTTCATATATCATGATTCACTAGGTATTTTATGTCTATAGTCTATCATGTATTCAATCTCAAGTATTAGATACCAAATGTTAATAAACTCTAGTCTATTTCCCTCTTGTCATTTACCATTTTTAGAAATCTAAGTTTGAGTGCATTTTGGATTAGAGAAGTTGAATACAAGTTGATTTATTCTAGTCTTGCATCCAACTTATCATTACTTTCACATGTAGTGTTTGACCATAGATCCCATGAGACTATAAGTTATCAACATTGTATTGGCTTAGATGCATGTGCATGTCCATCACCTTGCTTGTAGACTATTGTCATGCTATCTTGTTATTTGTCCAAATGTTGTGCTTGGAATACTAAGTGTGTCTTTTGTGGAGTTAAAACTACTAGTAAATCCTAAAAGGTTTAACCTTGGGCATCTTGCAAATCCCATCGTCCCTATGCATTATGGTTTATCAAGGCTTTCACATGTAGCAGTCAAAGTTTTAAAATAAAAAAGGCAATATGTATTTAGCGATCTCCAAATTCCTTGTGCAGCTCAATCACCAAGGTTTCATATATAATACCTTCAAAGTGCCTACAAACCTTGAAGGATTAAAAACTTGATTATACTTAAATAGATATCTTAAAAACTTCTATCTAAAGATGTTGAGAGATATCAATCTTAAGACACCTATCTAATTCAATCTCCTAGATTTAATATAGGTACCTCCAAATTAATGTCTTTCAAATAAATATATTTATGTTGTCTATGATAGTTATAAATCAATTGTAGGTATCCATAACATTTTTCTATTAATATTTGAGATAACAAACAAATTTAATTATTAAACATTGTATTATTCTATTTACTAAGTACATTGTTTATGTAGTTTTTCATGGCATAGTGTGCTGGTTAACATGTGATATCATTGTTATTGCCACCAAAATTCAAACCTCTACTAGGTTATTGTGCTCATAGATATTGTGTCTTTGTTAGGCCATTGTACTTGTAGGTTTTGCGCTCTTAGTGGACCATTGTGCCTGTGGGCTTGAAACATTCATATTAAAAAGTTGTTGATGTTAAAGTTTTCAACTTTATATTTTAAGTCATTCGCCTCATAGACTGTGTGTCCCAAAAGAATCACTAAGCTCGCAAATTTAGACTATTCATATTATCATATTATATTTATCCTAGGGATGAAATCCCTTATTTATAACCTCACTTAACCTAAACCAAACTAAATCCTCATTAGAAAAACAATATATATCTCTAAATATTCTATAATAAAATGTTCCTTACCTTAATCTAACTTATTCCATAGGTTCTTCAATGCCAATCAAAATACAATCACATATAGACACGAAGGGCCAAGTTACCCTATTATTTGTTATATAGTGTTTGTATGCTCCATCATCTCCTTTCAAATATTTAAGCATCCATCATCAAGTGTCATGTGTTATGTACCTGCATTACATTACTTACATTTTATATTCCTTCTATGTTCAAAGCATCTCTCAAAAAAACATTTTTCATGTATTAGGTGTGTTCCACTTCTTTTAACATTTAGGTTGGGTCCATCCCTACTTCCTCTAATTTGTAGCACTTTCATCTTTACTAGCAACCATCTGTATCTTTGACATCCCTTTTCACCAATGTTGAAGCCCAGCTAGTTTCGAATCCTAGAGAAGTGGGACAAGTAAACAATCTAAAGAAGATTCATTGTGTGAAAGGAACAGATAATGGGGAACAAGAAGCTAGATAAAAGGAATAGGAGGTATTAAGACAACAAAGAATATTGTGCTTCTTTCAAATAGGCTTGGTCTTCTTTTAGAAGATTAAGACAGAGGAAAAGAATTTCAAAGGGCAGTCACATGGAAAAGTATATAACCTGGGAAAAGAAGGAAAGCGGGAGGGTAAAGAGATAAGGATTTAGTTGGACAAGGCATCTGTTGGCATTGTGTTGTCATTGATGTCAACCAGTATAGAAGGACAACCGATATGGGAGTATTGTTGACATGCAGTCATTGATGTCAACTAGTGTTGCAGGTCACCGGTAGGGAAAAAGATGTCATTCATATGAGTGACCACTTGAGTCACCGGTAAACAAGTCAGTGTTTGACTTGTTACCGGTATAGCCTATCACCGATAAGGAAAGGATGTCAACTAGTAAGAGTTGTGTTGACAGTGAGTAGTTGCCAACTGGCAAGGTTATGACTAGTGTACAAGTAGAGTGGGCAAGATGTTGAGCTCTTGTTTGTGATGAAGAGGCAGAATGTTACCTAAATCACATCAACATAGGAGGAGAAGAATGTACAGGTCACCGATATGTTGTGTGGATGCAAAACAACAGGACTCCTACCAGATAAAGATGCAGTCACCATGTGAAGAGATGACTAACAGTGAATGTGCCCACACCGGATCACATGTGCATGTTTGAAGATATGTTGCACAAACAGGGAAGCCACATGAGTGCATTGCAGGATGCAGATGGCAAGGACTCACTTCCATCGGTAAGTAGAGCTTATCTCCTATTATGCATAGTGTGCATCATAGTTTTGTGAGATAAGGAAGGAGAGGTAAAGGAAGATGTTTGAAGGCTCATGCCAGATCTATCGGTGAATCAAAAGAATGCCTCAAGTGCATGAAATCAGGGATATGCACTGGACTGACAGAGAATGCATGATGAGCTGTCGGGACAGATGAAGAGTGATGGGTTTGTCACTTTGACAAATCGGTTCAGATGTGGTCTGGGCTGATGGAGAAGAAGGCAAGGTTGAGCAGCTGCAGACAAAGGACAATTGTCGGATTGAAGATGGAGTCAGTTGAAGGTTGATGGCATGGTGACGTTAATGGTTTTACCGGTAAGCATGTACACTGGTAATGCAACAAGGTGCAGATGCAGAAAACTCCCATATGATGAAGATGTGCATAAGGTAGGATTAGCAAGAGTGTTGAGTGGTTGAGTGTTCCACTGGAAGAGAAGCAAAGTGCAAGGTTGATGACAGATCGGTTAAGGGTTTAATCGACAGGGTTAGCAAGCTGGTAGATGAACTCGATAATGGAGTTGGTCGGTGATCCAATCCATACCAACACAAAGGTGGATGTTGACACAATTGCCAAATGGAGATGAAGTGGCATGCATACACAGGTTGGTGTGTTGAGTCGGTGAAGTGTCAGGTGGCGAGGTAGATGGTGACAAGTCAACTTTTATGTCGACTGCGAGATTCACGGGATGCACTACAGAGGTTTGCGGCTCGAGGTCAGGAGGACAATAGAGATCCAACCTAGACTGATTGAGGAGATCAAGGCAGGTGAAGGAAACTGAAAAATCAACCTTGGTGATCGACTAAGAAATCAGCCAATAGATCAAAAGCAAATTGCCAAAAATAGAAGGCGTGATCAGAAAGGCACAACAATGGCAGTATTGATTGATGAGTTACAGTTCATCAATCCAGGTGATTAGATCGGATGAGATCTGATTGGATTTGGTTTGCCTCGAGGTCAATGAGGAAACCCTAACCGCTCTAATTTGAATTGGTTTTTAGAGGGAAAACCAGGTTATAAATACGCAAGCCAAAATCGTTGAAGAGTGTCGCTGGATGAGAGAGTGTTGTTGCATGCAAAGAAAAATCAATCAAGTGCTCATCAAGAAGAAGAAGAAGAAGAAGAAGGAGGAGGAGGAGAAGGAGGAGGAGGAGGAGGAGGAAAGGGGAGGAGAAGGAGAAGGAGAAGGAGAAGGGTTCAACTAGTATCAGTGAAGCAACCGACATCAGTGAAGCAATCGACAGTGACCATACCAGCAAAGAAGAAGTGAAGGAGACTACAGAGAAGGCAGGCATAGAACCATCAAGGAGGAGGAGGAGAAGGAGAAGGAGAAGAGTTCAACTAGTATTAGTGAAGCAACCAACATCAGTGAAGCAACCGACAGTGACCATACCAGCAAAGAAGAAGTGAAGGAGACTGCAGAGAAGGCAGGCATAGAACCGATGGAGTGCAGTACCGATGGAGAGCAGCAGCAGAAGAAGAAGAAGAAGAAGAAGAAGAAGAAGAAGAAGAAGAAGAAGAAGAAGAAGAAGAAGAAGAAGAAGAAGAAGAAGAGGTTGAAGTGTTCAACTAGTATCAGTGGAAGAAGAAGAAGAAGAGGTTGAAGTGTTCAACTAGTATCAGTGAAGCAACCAACATCAATGAAGCAACTAGTATCAGTGAAGCAACCGACATTAGTGAAGCAACTGACAGTGACCATACCAGCAAAGAAGAAGTGAAGGAGACTGTAGAGAAGGCAAGCATAGAACCGATGGAGTGCAGTACCGATGGAGAGCAACAATGTAGCAAAGAGAAGAGAGAATCGGTAAAGTGTAGAACTGGTAGACAGTAGAACCGAAAAAGAGTATAACCGACAGAGAAGGGGAAGAGGCTAAACAGACATGAATGCAGCAAAGAGGAAGGTTGCAGCAGTGTGAGGGTTAGCAGAGAACCGACAGTGAACTGGATAGAAGAACCAATAGAAAGATTTGAAGAAGAGTTACAAAATCCATTGGTAACAAGAAGATAACTTTGGTATCAAAATATGTTTTTGTACTCACTGAGTTGGAGCTCAATGCAGGGGTTGTAGCTCCTTGGGTTGGTGCCCTAAAATCAGGGGTTGGTGCCCTAAATTAAGGGTTGGTGCTCCTTGGGTCGGTGCCCTAAATATTGTAATCAGAGATTCATTGTGAGGTTGGATTGGAGCAGTAGACTCCAGCAGCATTTCTCACCGAGGTTTTTCCCATCTTGGGTTTTCCTCGTATATGCTAGTGTTATGGGATGTCCTTTTATGTGTGAGTGCATTTATGATTAGTCTCCCTTCTAACTGGTAAGTTTGCATTCAGTTAGAACTATTAACCAGTATACTCACATAGGATAGCAAAAGGGAAAATTTTGAGAACCACTGATTCACCCCCCTCTTAGTGGTGCATTGTGTCTAACAACATCTTCATAAATGCAACCCATTTTCTTTTTGTCAATTGTGTCTTTATATGCCACTAACTGTAGGCCTCATAGGATTTCTCTATATAAGATTCAGTTCAATTCCAGATCTAGCTTGGATAGGGAAGTTGAGTCGCTTTGGGCAATTCCAAAATAATTTAAATCCAATATAAAATTTAATGTGGCAAAGGAATAATAATAAAATCAAATAAGACACAGCATAGACACAACTGCCACTGCCAAAACAACCAAAGAGATATGTGGCGGAATCTTTTGTAAAGCATACACATGGAATGTGTATATAATTGTTGGTTTTCAACCAAACTTTACATAGCAAAATCTGTGATTTCAAGAATAGATAGAGAATTATATTCTTCTAAATTTGGGATCTTGTAGAGAACTGAGAACTATCATCTCCACCAAAAAATTATACCTCTATAATCTCAATGAACAATACATAAATTACAATCATGGTCTACAAGAGCTATGATAAGAGATGTAATTGAAGAAGTGGAAAATGAGAGACTAGCCCTACATCTTCTAGTCATGACTGTGTGGAATCAAGTATCTATAATGGAGGGCATTTACACATGAATCAAGGTGGTTAGGGTTTTTTCAATAATAAAATATTTATTATTTCTTAAGAAATTAAAAATAATAGATTATTCATGAAAATAAGGTGGGCGTTAAAAAGGCACATGCTTAAAGTCTAACTAGGATGAAGATTCAATCAAAAGAAAATGAAAATGGTCTACACAAGGCCAAAGCATGAACATCAAACATAAAAAGTTAGTAAACAACAAGAGCAACACTAATAAGAGGGGGATCACGGTCATATGGTTTACTCTAAACATCAATAGGGATGGAATTTTCTTTAGTAGACTATAAGCACAAATAAGAGGAACTCTAGAAAAAAAAACTTTTTGTCTAGCCAAGAGCATTGTGTGCAAGAGAAGAGGCAGAAAATATATGAGGAGGTTGAAATCACCCACAAGCTTCATAATCCCTAGGGCCTTGAGAATGAGATCATTGAGACTGAGATCCTCAAACTCTTTTGGTAGATTGATTGTGATCACACCTATGCCCATGAGGTAGAGAAGAGTCAAGAATTGGAAAACTATTAATCATGTAAAGTGCATTATCCCAATGATTTAAGAGCTCCTACAAATAGACAACTTCAGGTGCAACCTTACTTACACCTAGATTTCTCTAAGGACATTATAAAAAATCATAGCTTTAGTGTAGAGAAAAAAGTGAACATCATCTAAACAAATTGAAAAGAGAGCTAAGTTTCCATATTTCTAAATACTAAAAATTATCATCCTAAAAGCTTGTCAAATATGGGGAAATTTAAATGGCGAGACAAATCTAATCATTAAGAAAAACCATATGTCATGAGAAGGTCAAACCAAAAGCACTCGAATAAATCATATATTCAAATCCAAGCTTCTTAAACTTTGGTGTAAAATAAAAAATGATGCTTAAGAATATCAACCTATCCACATAAAGGACAATAGGGGTTAAGAAACCCCAAATGAGACAAATAAGAGTCAAGCAAAAGAACTTGGTAGAGAATGCACCATGCAAAATTAGTGAATTTAGACTCAAGAATGACTACATAATTAGTCTCGACTTGTCAATGTCAAGTGCCTTAAATGAAGATTGGAGGAAGAATAAAAATAACAATGATAGTTTAACTAATTCACCATTAGGAGAGAGGCATAAGACACAAGTAGCCCTTATAGGGTTTGCATCTTTAAAATTGTGCTTCAAGTTACTATTTACAATCTTTCCACTAAGTCTTGAAGGACCTAACTCTTTTTTGAACCATATGGGGAGGGATAGCATCAATAATAGTCTAGGTCGTCTGTTGATCTTGATTGGAAAACCAAAATTTAGTTTGGCCTTTGGCCAAGATAGAAAATTGTCAACTCTATCAAGAAGATTTGGTAGAATTTTTATTCTTCTATTAAAAAAATTCAAAGCATGAACTCAAGGGGATTTAGAAAGAGGATGGTCTTGATTGCATAAAACCAGAGACTGCCAAATGGAATATTTACTAATTGGGAGGCCACTTTAGAAGTCATTACTAGCGGGCAATGAAGCCCCTTGGATTATAACTTGACTTCCATTATTAGTTAGATGAAAGGATATCAGTGCTAGACCTCCCCCAACAAAAACATCAATATAGCAAGTCATGTAAACTTGTTATGATCAATCTATTTTCAACATTCTCCCTAGGGATTGATGTACTCCCATGTCTTCAAAATGCTCATAATAACTAATGTTCCTTGTATCCATGCAAGGCCCCTCATGGTAAGGAGGAGTAGGTACTCCTAATGAAGTGCAATGTTTGATTAGATTTTTAAGCAATTGTTCCCTTCTAAAGCCTCAATAACCCATTTAGCACAAAGAGTGGACAAATTGAGAGTAATCCTAAACCACCAACATCATCATGGAGACAACAAAATTTCGAAGCAATGTGATGAAATTATTTATTCCTTTCAATAGAGGCATAAATAAAATCCCCAAGAAACTTCTTATTTTGTAAATAAGAGGCTTTAGAAGGGACCTAACAAGAGAAGTAATATACATGAGTAGTGACCAAAAATTTAAAGCACACCTAGAATTTACCAACCAAAGAAAGAGTCTTAGTGATCCAATAGCTTAACTTTTTGCAATTCTAGTAAAGACAACTTGTAATAAGATAGTAGGTAAAGCCTAAAAGGAATTACACAAAATTGAAAAAAAAACCTAGTGATTAATCAATTTCCAACTAAAAGAGTCTATCCGACTAGCTTTAAGAAGAAAGGACCATTTGTCATATTAGATATTTTTCCATTAAATACTTGAACTAGAGATCTAGTAGAATATATCAAGGCTAGGAAGGCCAATTTTATATTTTCTTTATTCACAAGAAGAGAGAGAAATTAATCATAAACAAAATTACCATTCACCATCCAGTTAGATGAATTTGGTAAGGCTTGTAAGACTTTTGAGAGATATCAAATCATATTTAGAGTAGTCTACATCACTATTTCATTAATAAAAACAACACTCTAGACATACTATGCATTTTCATGTCTTTTGTGCTTTCAAATCTTCTAAAAAAAATTTGAGATTAGCAATATTAACCTTGGCATCCTATGAGCATGCATCATAGTTTTAATATTTTAATAGTGAGTTATTGTTTTGTGTGTCTCTACGAATAATGGGAGGGGAACTTCATTGTTGCAGATAAGGAGAACATTTTTTGTAATTAAATGTTATTTTATAGGCACTTGAAATATTCTTTGCAAGGTGGTGTTAGTGGGAAAGCTTAATTTGCCCAATGGCAATACCTTAAGAAGCATCTATGACATTGTAAGAGGTGTAAGAAAGTATTTTTGACTGCGAGTAAGAAGTGGGTAGCCTTTTTTGGACATAAGATATTTGTATTGTCTTCTAATGTACTATTTTTTGTATTCTAATGAAGTTGGATGCTCAAGTGCATGCGAAAAGCCTTGAAGCTTCTAAAATGATGTGTAACTTTCAAATGCAAGTCATGAGGTATCTTTTACATGTAGACTACTTGACTCATGGTTTGAGTCCATTGAAAACCATTTATGTTTTTTTGTAATACTTTTGTCTATATATTAGAGTTTAGACTAGGAGGACGAAAAAGTTGTTTTGCAAGTTGTAAAAGAAATGAATTGCTCCAAAAATTCAAAAGGAGAAATATTTATATATCTTTTTTAAGGATTAATACAAACCTTGAGTGTGGAGTTTTTTTTTCTTATATATATAGTGTAATAGTTTGCATCTCTTGTAAGATCATTTCCTTTCATCCATGATTTATCACTATTATTTATTGTGATGTTTTGAGTTTGCAACATACTTTCACATTATACCATGTTTCTATACAAATGGCAATAGGATTTGAAAGTTCACGCAATCAAAATAAAAAATTTATAATAACAGTACCGTGGAAACTTCATACTACAAAAATCCCCTGCAACTTTTACAAATTGATAGGTAAGAAAATGCATGTTTGTTCTGGTTTAAATTGTACTAACCTGAGACTATCAGATAAACAATGAAGGGCAGCTTTGGATGCAGCGTAAGCACCAGCCCAGGGATTGCAAACCAACACTGACACGCTTCCAATGTTAACTATCTTCCCCTTCCTCCTCGATGCCATGTGAGGCACGACAGCCTTTATCACCTGCATCGTACCTTCCAAACAACCAAAAACATTCAATTAAATTACTCCTGTTTGAAGACAACAGGTACCAACCATCTAAAATAACATAATAATTGGACAGAAAAGGACTTATACCAAAAACATTGGTGTTGAAAGTTGATTGCAAAAGTTCCATGGGCAGCTCAGCAAGGGGACCAACACTGTGCACGCCTGCATTGTTGACAAGTATATCTATGCGCCCATACATGTCCATGACAGTTCGTACTGCCTCTTCAATGCTTGTCTCGGATAGAACATCCAGCTGCACTGTGTGGAGGGCCACCTGAGCATTGGTGCGGAGGGCTTCCAGGGAGGAAAAGGACCGGGCGGTGGCCACTACTTGGCATTTCATATGGGCAAATTCCATTGCCATGGCGTGCCCGATCCCTCCGGGCGTGCACCCTGTTACCAATACTACTTCCTTCCCTGCCCCTGCCCCTGCACCTGTCTCTGTCTCTGCCATTTGCCTGTTCTCTTTTCTTGGGCAGTTAATTCATAACAGAGTTGTCTATTCTGCTTTTGTTTTCTACTCTGCCCTGGAAAGGCCATAACTCATCTGGGTTGTTGTAAGTACCGACGGGCATGGTATGCAGGATTCGACGGTTTTATTTTTAATTGAATGTGAAACGATGTGTTCTGGCGTATTATGGTTTTAGAAATATTATTTAGCTTGTTTGGTTATCTCGTATGGTCCTACTCAGCAGGCCTGCCTTGATCCTACTCACCATAGAATGCCGGCGCATTGAACACAACGTGCCGGCTCTTTGTACTCTTCTTCCTTATAATTATTGGTTTAGATGTAGCTATGTAGAGAACCGTTCCACGTGTAATGCATCCCACAGAGGCAAATGCTTCTTCAAGAAACATATGTTGAAGAGGTTTTAAAGGTGAAATATTAGGTAGGCCTACTTAAATACATAATTGATTCAAGAGTAATGTTTTAATGGGCTCATTTCATTATTTCATTTCCACTTTTTATATAAATTTCTTTTTCTCTTTCTTTTTCCTTTTCTTCTATCTCAATGTCTCTTTGACTTCTTCATGCCATTTGATTTCTCTATTGATTTCTCTATCTTTTTTTTCCATTTGTGTCTCTTATCTCCATCTCTCTCTTACTCAATCTTCTTCTCTATTATCCTCTCTTTATGAGTTTCCCCCTCTATATATTTATCTCTCTTCCTCTCTTTTTAATCTCCACCTTTTTATATATCTTGTCTCCTATATCTCTCTATTTATTTTTAAATCTCACTCTTCTCACCCTCCCCCTTAAGCTTGCCCTACCACTCCATCCCATCTTCTAACAAGTCATTATCACTACTCAAGGTAAAGCTCTAGGCCCCTACACAGTTCCGAGGACAAGTTGGGGTAGGAGCACCCAAGGCACCATCAAGCCTCTATGAGGCAAATTATGAGTCTTTTGTGTTTTGAAGGTTGAGAGTTGTAAATAAGGTCTTTTAAGACCATATGTGATGTAACAAGGTCATTGAGACCATTGGATGTCAGGTTAAGTCCTAGTAGGGTCATATTGTTGATATTGCTCAAGAATTGTCAAAATTATCATTTTGTGGCAAATATGTCTTAATAGGGTCATAAATGGTTGTAGATGATTATTTTGGTCAATTTAGGTCCATTTTGATATGAAAAAGTGATTAGGATTGAGTTTTGAGTCATATTGGGCTTTTTGAGCAAAAGTTGCATTAGCATTTTTTACACTTTTGTGTTAAATCATGCTCCCCAATGGCTGACTGATTTGAAAAGTGGTTAGAATTAGTTGGGATTATGTCAAAAAAATGCTTTAAATATGTTGCCCCTTGGTCGAGGCATGGTGGTTGGTGTTTTGTATGGTGGAAATCCAATCAATAAACTCTGATTTCTGCATTTTTCTCACGTTTTTCTCCAAAACAGTCAATTTGTACGGAGTTCTACGGATCCGCATGACCTGCACATGACATTTTTGGAAAGAGGGATGAGATACCTTTCATTTGGCTTTGGTTTGGGTTCATTTCATTGAGTTTTGAGTGAGATGTTGATTTTTTTGTAAAAACAATCCAAAAACCCTCCTTATCTAGGGCTTGGACACAAAAATTGTAATAACTCCCATGTCCACTGTGGGAAAATTCTGATTTTTGGTGGAATGTTAGTTTTTTGTATGTACTTTCATATTCGTTTGGTTGCAAGGCAGAATGAGGAGTTGGCAAGGGGTTATTTGATGCCTTAGGCTTGTCATCTCTATGTGATAGGCTTAGGAAAGTGACTTAAGGCTACAATAAGTGGAATAGCATAAGAAATTGACCCCTTGGATGCCTAAATATGATGGAAAGGGACTTGTAGAGGTTGAATACAAGTGTTGGTTCTCTGAGTTGGATAATGGGGTGGTCATTGGAGTGGAACTTGTGTGGGGAAAGATTGTTTGTGAAGCCTAAACAATAAGTGGAATAGCATAAGAAATTGACCCCTTGGATGCCTAAATATGATGGAAAGGGACTTGTAGAGGTTGAATACAAGTGTTGGTTCTCTGAGTTGGATAATGGGGTGGTCATTGGAGTGGAACTTGTGTGGGGAAAGATTGTTTGTGAAGCCTAAAAATGTCATTGTTTTAGGATAGTCATAGAAGTCCTTTGTAAAACCTTCTAAAAACATTTGTGTCTCTTTGTTTTGTTGAAACCAACTCTATTTGGTGTCCTTGGAGGGTTCTCAATTGGTTAAGACCCTAGTTGTTTGCAAAACTCCATTGGGAAGGCTTCTAGACCTAGTCACCTGGGTAGGTCTAAGACACCATTTTCTTGTCTCTCAAGCATTGTCAAGTCAAGGTAAGTTGTTTTTGGGTGTTATAAGTGTCTCAAATGTCCAGGTCATTAGTTCCATGGGGTAAAGGTGTGAAGGCTTTGCTGCCCCAAGAAGTGCATTTTCTTGTCAATTAGGAGCCTCGGTGTAACGGGGGTTGAAGGGGTTATAAGTCGAGATGGTCTCATAATCTTATAGGGTTGTGGTGAGTGGTTTGAGTTGCTCTATGCCCTCTGCATCACGAGCCCTGTAGAAATCCATCCAAAGTGCTTCTACCTCCTCGTCGCCATTTTGGTGGTGGGAGTGGTTCGACTAGATGAGAGTCTTCTTCTCCTTTATGCAGAGGTTTTGCCTTTGGGTGAGCTTTTGAGGGTGGAGGGCCACCTTCAAGTGGTGGCAGTGGTTGGTCGACTTTTGGTGGTGGTGGTGGTGGTGGTTAGCCTAACTCTTCCAAATGGCTTCCCAAATTGGCTTTGGCTATTTCGTCGATTCACGTTGAAGATAAAGATAAGGAGGAGAGTGAAGTTGCTATTAACGAGAGGATGTCCATGCCTAATGTCACCCCAGACCATACTTATGTATGAGGTAAATCGGATGACAAAGATCCCCCTTCACTAGGTCTATAGTTTAAATTCCATGTTAGCCCAAACTCAAATCAATCATCAATAACAGTCAAAATTCAAAGCTCTTTTTTCTTTCTTACTTTCATTTTATTACAACAAATAAAACTTAATTAAGTCGTGCATGGGATCTCTAATGCAATGGCATGCAAAAGAAAACAACTAAAATTTAAACATGTGGAAATAACTCTACAAAAAATAAAGAGATTAGAGTTTGTCATTGCCATCCTCTTCCAATTGAATTGTCTCTACCTGCATTACATAATATGATGTCACCACCAAATGAAATGTGTCATCTTGCATTGCTATCCATATCTCTTGATTCTACAAGTTAGCTCTCTTCCTCATAGAAGGAACACCTTTGACATGATAAATTTGAATAAGTGTATGTTTCTAATTTTAATTTTTAAAATATAAATGATCAAAATTTAAATGGATTTTGTCCTTACATTTAAGTAGATAGATAGACTAGCATACCTATATTTAAAAATATGTATATATATGTGTAATATATGCATTTTCTAATATTCATAATATAAAAAAATTAAGATTAATTATTAATTATAAATCTAAAAATTACTTAATCATAAAAATAATTTAAACCTAAATTGAAAATAACTTTTAAAATTTGAAGTTTTATTACAAAGACTAAATATTTTCTTCTATGTTGTGCTTTACTCTAAACTAATATTTCCTTAATGATTAAAAATAAGACATTTTTTTGTGAGAGGTACTAATGAGATGCATTAGTTTAAAGCTTTTCTTACTAAATTGGTTGATAAATTCATAGTCCTATAAGCAATTAAAGCACATGACTATGAATTTATCAACCAATTTAGTAAGAAAAGCTTTTCTTACTAAATTGGTCTTGAGAAAATTTATATTTACTTGTTTTCTAGAGTAAAGCTTATATTTGTAAAGGCAACTTGATATATTAATGAAATGCATTAGTTATTAAGAAAAAATGTAAGAAATTTGGAAAACAAATAAATCAAACTCATCTTTCAATATGTTTTGTTCAAGCACATTTACTTGAAGGTGTTCGAGAATGAGGAGCAAACAAGATTAACAACTTTTGTCATCTTTGATTATCATCAAAAGGAAACTACACATCTCTTAAATTATTTTTTAAGTGCAGATTTGCAATGATCCTCAACCTCGCTAAGTCTTCCAATAGTGCATTCACCCAAATTGGTTTATTTTAACCCTCAACCTCACAAAGCCTTCCAATAATGTATTTGTCAAAATTGTTTTATCTTAAAAAGCTCCATCAACCTCTCAACGCCTCTCTTGCTATTTCTATTCTACCAATAAGATTTTTACAATTCATTTATGTATAGACCTTCAATTGCAAGGATTCAATTAAAGGATTGAGGATAAAACTTCGTTGAAGATCCTAGGCACACTTAAACATCACTAGATCACCTTTGTTCCTCCATACACAACACCTCACACACACTTTCGCAATTTAGCAAGCTTCTACAGCCTACCCATCACCATTGCAGACATCACTCATCCGTTTACACACTAAAATCACACATCTAACATCCAATCTAATTTGAGCTAAAACATGCCAAAACAAAGGGTCAAAGTAAAGCAAGCTCCAAATATGCAAAAATTCTTCTTCCTCTAAAAGCTTTCGATTACTCGTAGTCACTTCTAAAACTCATTAATCACTTCTATAATCACCCTAAAGTAACACAAACTTAGGCAAGCATATAATCAAAAGACATTATCATATGAAGGTCACAAGCAAGTTTTTCGAACAATAGCACCCTTTTATAGTATAGAGGATTTCAACATGCCTAAAAGGTCTCTATTGTCTACCATATTTCCTATGACCTCAAACACATCCAAAAGTCCTTCCACTAGATTCCCTAACACTTTCCAACCTTTTCCCACTATGAAATGCTGAATTAAATTTCCAGTTCTATTTGTACTCTAGACATGCTCGTTTTATTTTAACTTATATCTACTTTTATTTGCTTTCCTATTACTTTTATTTGTTTTACTATTATTTTCAAGGAGAAATCAAATCTAGTAAGCAAAATATTACATTAGAATAACTCAATTTAAAAATTTATTACAATTAATGTCAAAAGATTTCCACAATCCATTAGTCTAAATACGTGTATGCTTCTGGATTCGATTGTGTGAGGTTTTTTCCATACACATTTATGACAATTGTTTTTATCCAAGTTCATTTCCATGCCCACAAAATTAACCAAGCTAAATTCAACCCTTTAAGATGTATATGGTCGTCTTAATCTATAAGATTAAGGCGCTTTGCAAAGTTTTACATTAAAATATACCAATCATATGCTAGTCTTATCCAAGTTCAGAAGCATACACGTATTTATGACAATTGTTTTTATCCAAGTTCATTTCCATGCCCACGAAATCAACCAAGCTAAATTCAACCCTTTAAGATGTATATGGTCGTCTTAAACTATAAGATTAAGGCGCTTTGCAAAGTTTTACATTAAAATATACCAATCATATGTGCTAGTCTTATCCAAGTTCATTTCCAATCCCACGAAATCAACCGAGCCAGATTCAACCCTTTAAGATGTATATCGTCTTAATCTATAAGATTAAGGCGATTTGCAAAGTTTTACATTAAAATATACCAAATGCTAGTCATTATGCTTAAGACAGACAAAGTTTCAATGAGTCAAAAACAATGAAAATCAACGAGGTATGCAATTTTCACCATTACTTGTAAAAAAACATGGATGAAAGGAATTGCTGAATCTAACACATACTAGTACATCACAACAATTCCTCGTGATTCTTTATATCATTACATTATTTTAGAATCCTTAACACTTATGAATTATTTTTATCTTAAGCAAATGTTGTTATTTTATGCAAACCCCAAATTGATATACTAGCTGACGAAACTATGTCCTAGCATAACTGCCTTATCTAGCTTAAGATTGACAAATTTTGACTCTTTTGAAGAGAAAATTATCTGCCATAAGAGAGCTCATTACATAGTGTTTCTGAAGTGCTGCCAAACGTTTTACAGAATATTGGTCTGCATCGCATAGTGTTTCTGAGGTTGTGCAGAACGATGGAATATTGGTCTGCATTGTTAATAGAGTTTTCTTAAATAGTTGCGGCAAATTTCCTAACATAGTGATGAAATCCTTGAAAGGTTTAAACTCATTTCATGTTTGCATGTGCTTGAAATTTCATCATATACTCATTTCGTTTTGCCAAGCTCGTCTTAGAAATGTAGTGTAGCAACAAATGCTTGTATGTATAATAATACTGCTACTCAGACTCAATGTTCTTGTAACCATATCAGGTATGAAAATTTTTCTAAGATAATTAGAAAAATGCACCATCCTAATAGGACTTATCTAATGCAGAATTACTTCCCAGCACAATTGATGCAAAAGACCAAAGAAAAAAAGCAACCATTTGAACTTAACCAACATATATTCATTGGTTATGTTTTAGATCAAATGCAGATGATTTTTTAGACTCAAATTTTAAATTGCCATTTGATATGATCACTTGGCTCACCTCTGCACAACATGATTAAAGTCCTATGCTTGATGGCATGTCCACCAAAAATATTCAAGGTTCGCTTTATGGAAACAAGACATAGCAACCATGGAGGAGAGGCCAACTGCAAAGGTTTTGACCAATATTTAAACTTTACCCTGTTCTTGAAGATTTTGTGGACTATATGCAAGTTCTGGGGCAGGTCAAACATTTTTAGAATGTAAATCAATGCTAGCTAGCTCATCCTGGTTTTCCAAGAAGGCTGCGTCACCTCAATGAGAGAAAGAGACATACCAACTAGAAGCATATAGTCCACCTACCTCCTCAAGAGATTAATGTTCAGATATTCACTTTGGAAAAACAACTTTGCCCTGTTCTTGAAGATTTTGTGGACCATATGCAAGTTCTGGGGCGGGTCAAACATTTTCGGAATGTAAAATCAATGCTAACTAGCTCGTCCTGGTTTTCCTAGAAGGCTGCATCACCTAAATGAGAGAAAGATATATACTAACTAGAAGCATTTAGTCCACCTACCTCCTCAAGAAATTAATGTTCAGATATTCACTTCAGAAAAACAAACAGGTTATTCTTTGAATTGGCAAACAACCTGCATCCATGAACCATTTAACTTCATTTTGCATCAACAGATTTCACTCAAAGTGTACGTTCATGCCCCTGAAGCCACCTTCAAGGTTTGCTTAGTTTATATGTTGTCTTGCATTTTATTATTGGAAGGTTTAACCTAATACTGTGAATCCCTTCTTGCATTAGATTGGTGAAATAATGGATCATATTTATTTCTTGGCAATGTTCCTTTCTTGCAATGAATGCTCTTATGCATACATACATTTTCAAATTGCAAGTAGTGCATTTCCAGTCAGTCTGATACATAAGCATTATGTGTCTACCTAATTATAAAGGCACAGATGATCTGCTGTGATGCGTACAAATAAACCTATAAAGTGAATCCCAAAGGAAAACAAAAACATTACAAGGCCAAATTGCAATGGTAATTGAAATTTTCATCAGCCAACACATTTCAAAGAATTGTATAGAACTCTAATATGTTGTATACAAAACAAGTGCTTATAAAGCAATACACTCAATCAGTTTAGATTACGGTAGAATGGCTGATCTCACACTTGCAATCAATAGATCAAACTCGTTAAATTCTCAAGCATGCAACTTTCTATATGACTTTTACTAAACTATTTGAACTAAGCAGTGACAACTACTTGAAATTCAGGAGCTCCTGGAATTCATCCCAGCACAATAATCTCGTTTGATACAATTGAATTGAACTCCAAATGTATAAAGGGAACCGACAATTGCTCTTGATGGAATACTAGGCTCTGAAAGTCTCATGCAGTTGTGTGTACCAAACAAGATGAAAAGCCTTAAAACATGATTCACATGAATGAGTTTGAATTTGAAAACATTGGTTTCTTCCTCCCATTGTGGCAACTCTTGTAAATTAGTGAAATGTGAAGGTCCTTGAAAATGTTTTCTAAAAACCACCTTTTACAGCTCATCAGTAGAACACATTAGTATAGTACTAATATATTTTAAGTTCTGCAATTAGGTATCCAAAGGGCCTTCTTGGATACCATCACTACTGATTAATTTTAATGAAAGATAAATGTGGTGACGTAAGGACTGTAGCAACTATTGAGCTCTTAGTTTTGACAATTCCTAAATATTCAATCTCTACAACATTAAAATTTCTGGTATCTAACATAATAATTATTCAACATTTCTAATTTGAGAATATTATTATACAGTTTAAGGATAGACAAAATCCTTTTGTTTTTTGGTTTACTTGTAGCTTGGTTATGAGCTCAACCCAATGGCAGAAAATTATAACGCACTACATACCTTATGGGGTTCTATTAGTTGTGATGGCATTTGAAAAGTTAAGGGTCACATATCATTACAAAAAAGTTATTGACATCACTTTCAAAATTAGTGTTTACAAAAAAAATATTCAACACAACATATTATTATATCAAAGTATGTCATAAACCATGGCTACAACATGGTTAGATGCTTTAATACAGAAATGTATTAACTAACCGTACCTTCTCCTTGAAAGCTGGAATGCAGAAGGGGAACACCTGGAAGAACCCACAAAATCCCAAAAATAACGTTTGAAATTACATTTGAATAAAAAAATAACAGCCTACAAGTACCCTCAAAATTCAGAAAATAATATTTGAACAGGAAAATAGCATATAACAGGGAAATGGGGATTGTTTCAAAAGAATACTTGCCTACATATCATTTTTTCTTTACAGTTAATCCCTTGTGAGAAAATTCTTAACTTCAACACATACCAGCCTTCCTACTCTTCTGGATTGATTAGTTCATATTTTATGGCACATCTAGGGTATCGAAACTATGAAGACAACCAACATATTAGAATAGGAAGGAAGAGAAAATGAAGAAATAATTTGAATAATAAAAACTTCTTCCACAGTGTAAAAAGCAAAACTAGTTGAAACATATACATCTTAAATCATAAAAATGCATCCACCCATATATAGCACACAATAAGGATGTAACTGTAGTAACCATTACAGGTTATCCAACCTCCAACTTGCAAATGTTTGTGTTTTTGAATGATTTAGTTTTTGATTTGCAATTTAGTGTACTCAGAATTATTCATCAGCAATGCACAAGTTCAGAAATGTCTTCAATCTCTATTAATATGGTGGTTACAGCAGCTAGGACCATTAATATAGTCTCCTAGCCCCTCATGGTTATTACAATTCTTCCATAGCAACACTACAAGATTTTATTAGCATAAAATCTACTAATTTCTGAATAAGGTTAGGACTGATTGCAATGACAGTGAGTCTCAGATTTTGATATCAGACCTTAACATTCCTGTAGCTTGCATTGATGACCCAACAAGGCATTTACGCACACAGCAATACATGTAAGGAACATTTCTATGCATCATAGACTATGACAGCCATCTGCTGGATACCCCTTTGTTGCTAAGACTCACAGAGGCGACCTGAATATTACCCAGAAATATGAATTGGGACTGTAAAAGCAATAAGAGATGCGTTTTTTTCTGAACATACAATGACTGGGATCCCTACATAGCAGCCTCAAATAACAACAGCAAGTCTTAGACTCGTTACTAAACAGTTTTCTGCAAATAAAACATGTACTTCACAGGCAACAAATGTATATTTAAGGGCAAACCTGGAATATCAATTGACCCCAATCTGAAGGTGATGAAGGCGGCTACAGGGGTTTGCAGAATGTAGAAGAAGCATCCAAAGACTCCTTAGTCAATCTTCATCATAAATCTGAACGAACATCTCCAATTTGGTCTCCACAAAGACCACAAAATTGGCAAGGTACTGTAGCGCGACACTGTTCACGCGGGGTACTGTAGACGCGGGTACTGTAGCAGCTTCCAAAATAAATGACAATGCATTGGCAAAGTTTCCTCCAATCTGATCTTTCAACTTGGAGATGAAATTAATTAATCAGCTCGACATTCCATGGATTCTTCTTCAATTTGTGCATAAATAGTGACCCTGAATGAAGTCACTCCCAATGGCAAATATCAGTGATTATTTCAGCACCTCAGATGCCCTAACTTCGAACAATTTATGCTCTCCAAAGTGCAAAGTTTGAAACCCTGGTTTCTTCCTCTCTCAAACTTCTCAAGTATCAAAATGCATAATTCACCATCAAGTTCGAGTTCTTAAAGACTATATATATTTCCCTCACAAGTTCGATTTCTCCTTTGCTCATTAAATGGTATTAAATGATAATAAAATTAGATGCACTTTATCATTTAATAATTACCTTGATTTGAGAGTCTAATTAATTAATTCCAATGGCCCCAACTTATGATACCTCAACCCTCACTTAAGTTATAATATAAAGTTTATATTATAACTTAATAATATAAGCTTAGAACCATTAATGTTTATTTAAACTAAATAAACATTAATATCTCCATCATTACTCATCCTTTTTGAACGTCGTCTGAACTGGGAGCTGACATGATGAAGCTGCATACAACCATACCCCTTTACTAAAAATAGCAGGGGTCCATCTCTAACTTACTATAAATGGTAAGTAATGCATACGGAGTCCAAATGAAGCCGAGCGAAAGCCAAACCTACAAAACTCTGACCACTAGAGAAGTTGCATCCCTCAAAGGACCCTCTATTCAATCTTATTAGCCTACGAGGGTCAGTAATAGGCTAATCCCATTGAATATCTGATGTCAACAAAAAGGGGACATCACAGTCCGCCCCTCCTGGAATTGCTTGTCCCCAAGCAATCTCGTCGACAAATAGACTCCTCCACCTGGATCCCAAGTGAAGACCTGCACAATGCCCCTGCTATCAACAAATGACTCCTGTAACCCTGACACATCAAGCTGAACCTGCTGAATCAACTCATCCCCGCCATCTGGTGTCATTGGAGTAAGAGTCTCGAGTGGAGGCAACTCATAACACTGATCTTGGTTGCTACCAAACTTGGCACAAGGTATGTTGTCATACAAACTGGCCATCACATGTGCCACTGAACTATACATCTGAAACAAATCACATACATGAGGGTCAAATGTGAAAATGTACATGTTCGACATCATGTGCACACCCATAAATTCCTTTGTAAGCTCTGTCTGAAATCCCGATGCACCCAAAAGATCCCAAACCTCAAATAGAAGCATGCCAAGTAGATCCTCAAACTCTTGTTGCTCAACTTTGATCTCATCTTCACCATGCCAAAAGTGGTGAAGCCAACCAATGGAACCCACCCAAACTACAGTGTTAACCCTGTCATCACTCGGGTCCCAAAGCAAACTGCACTCACATCCATCTTCGATAAAGAGATACAAATTCCTGAAGGTATCTGCAACTCCACAACTATCTCTCACCTCTGCTAGACTCCCACAGATGTGATGACACGGCAAATAATCTAGCTTGGAGCTACTAACACCATAATCACCCTATAACCATGTATCCGTACAAAATCTCGGTGATATAAGAGTGACCAACCCTGTCGGATACACATCAGTATGATGGAAAACTGACTGGTGTCCCTGCAAATAATTTCCTACAACCATCTGAATCAAGTACTTGCAGCCTCTAGTCCCATCTTTTGTAGATGGCGATCCTCCATCCCACAAGAGATGATATAATCCTTGAGCCAATCCACACCTACGCAACATCAAGTCATCCACATGTGGATCAAAAGAAAAATGATGAGCGTTCCTCACTGTATAGTTGCGATAAAAGGCACCAACCTCAGTTAATGGTTCATCACTAAACACAATCGGCCTATCAAATGTATATGAATCATGCTCATTCCGACCAACCCATGTGCTATCATCAATGACAACCTCAGTGATAGTAGAATTACTGGTACCACTGTATATTGCACTCTCAGAATCATGTCACAATATAGTATGATTCATCTTGTTCATCACATGAAGAGGCATGATCGATATCAAGAAGTAACACCGAGATATCTGCTTTAATCCTTCCTAATGCATGCCTAATGGTTTGTAAGCTTGTCATGGAAACTCCATCTTGAGACCAAAGTTGTATGAGATAATCAACAAGTGTGGCAATCCTATCAACTTGGCCCATGGCTTGTGTTACCGCCTCCACCTCTGGATACACATTTTCATAGACTACAGCAAGAGGTTCAACCCGATGAAACTGATTTGCACTCCATGTTAAAGTCTTAACTTCAAAGCTACCATTTGTGTCGTAATGTGAGACAGCTGATTTACAATCAGCATCATGCTCATATGCATCTATCTCTTTGTTGTTCACGAAACCTTCATGTACCATCTCACCCACCCGGAGTTCATCAACTTCGGTTACCTGTTGGTCCTCCTCAATAGTTACATTTGATTGTTGACCTGAAGTAGAGTGACAAATTTGATTTCTGATTAAGCTCAACAATCTGATTTTCAGCTAGCCGAAGTGCCACTAAGGTAGCCTCTAGGGTTTCCTTAGTATTCCTGACCTCATTAGTAAGTGAGTCTACTTCTTCTTCCTTCGTCCTCAATGCATCAAAATATATAACACCCAATTCAAGTAGGTGATCTCTATCGGAAAAAAGAGTTAAATAATTATTTTTTATAATCTCCATGGCTGTCTTAAATGCTTGCAATCAGAGATAGATGAAACCTCCTCAACGCCTCTATATCTCCCTTCAAGTTGGACCTTCCATAGATGAGTTTCCACCATCTTGCGGAATTGATCAAAATGGGACAATGCTGTAACAATCTTATCTTCACCAACCTTAAGTTGGCTCTCCAAATCAGACTTACAGAACAAGGAAAATTCATTAGTAGAAGTTGTGGGCTGCCAAAGGAGAGCTTGACTCTCATCAAAATATTCTTCTAAAGTGTCCTCTTGCTGGTTTGGTACTAGAGCAGCAGTAGTTCCCAACCCAAACTCCTCATCAACACTCCAAAAAGTAGACTCAGTGGATGGTGAATCGCTAACCTCATGTAGAGAAGTAAGTTCACTCTTAGGAGTATCAAAAGAGCCCCCAATTATAACCTCCATGTCACCAACTAGGAGACTCATGCAACCCTGTCCTGTAGAATCCACTGTTTCTTCCTTTCTTCCTTTTGTAACCTCAACTGGGTGAAGATAAACTGAAATAGACCCGGTCTCAATACTGCTGGTCCACACTTCACCTGTTACTTTTGCCTCTGGATTTTCGTGAGTGCATTTAACATCAGCCCCAAAGGAATCATGAAGGGAATCATCATCACCCACTTCAAATTTTATCCTATTTTTTTGCTCTTGCTCCTCTTCACTCTTGGAGTCATCATGAAGTGTCTTGTGCCCAACATCTTTCCCCATGTAAATCTGATTTTTGCTCGCCATAGGTTCAGCTGTATGCTGGTCACAAGTTGCTAGAAATTCATTACAGAGGTTTCTAGATACTTCCCCTATAAAGTCCTCTTGTTTCTCCTTCCCCTTAAAAATAGATGTCATATACCGAACAATTCTATCAAGTTTTGCAGGGTGTGAAATCACTTCATCCAGCTTCTTCTGGTTTTGTTTTAACTTTTCCTATGAGAAATACACTTGCTTCATATTCTGGTCCCATTGATTCTAGGTACTTGAAGTAACCATGATTAACTAGCTGAATCAATCTACCAACAAGTTGGCAGGAAACCGCTCTGATACCACTGCAGTAAGGGTTATACAACCTCCAACTTGCAAATGTTTGTGTTTTTTAATGATTTGGTTTTTTATTTGCAATTTAGTGTACTCAGAATTATTCATCAGCAATGCACAAGTTCAGAAATGTCTTCAATCTCTATTGATATGGTGGTTACAGCAGCTAGGACCATTAATATAGTCTCCTAGCCCCTCATGGTTATTACAATTCTTCCATAGCAACACTACAAGATTTTATTAGCATAAAATCTACTAATTTCTGAATAAGGTTAGGACTAATTGCAATGACAGTGAGTCTCAGATTTTGATATCAGACCTTAACATTCCTGTAGCTTGCATTGATGACCCAACAAGGCATTTATGCACACGGCAATACATGTAAGGAACATTTCTATGCATCATAGACTATGACAGCCATCTACTGGATACCCCTTTGTTGCTAAGACTCACAGGCAACCTGAATATCACCCAGAAATATGAATTGGGACTGTAACAGCAATAAGAGATGCGTTTTTTTCTGAACATACAATGACTGGGATCCCTACATGACAGCCTCAAATAACAACAGCAAGTCTTAGACTCATTACCACAGGCAACAAATGTATATTTAAGAGCAGACCTGGAATATCAATCAACCCCAATCTGAAGGTGATGAAGGCGGCTACAGGAGTTTGCAGAATGTAGAAGAAGCAGCCAAAGGCTCCTTATTCAATCTTCATCATAAATCTGAACAAACATCTCCAATTTGGTCTCCACAAAATTGGCAAGGTACTGTAGCGAGACACTGTTCACACGGGTACTGTAGACGTGGGTATTGTAGCAGCTTCCAAAATAAATAATGACAATGCATTGGCAAAGTTTCCTCCAATCTGATCTTGCAACTTGGAGATGAAATTCATTAATCAGCTCAACATTCCATGGATTGGCAAATATTAGTGATTATTTCAGCACCTCAGATGCCCTAACTTTGAAGAATTTACACTCTCCAAAGTGCAAAGGTTGAAACCCTGGTTTCTTCCTCTCTCAAACTTCTCAAGTATCAAAATGCATAATTCACCATCAGGTTCGAGTTCTTAAAGACAATATATATTTCCCTCACAAGTTCGATTTCTCCTTTGCTCATTAAATGATAATAAAATTAGATGCACTTTATCATTTAATAATTACCTTGATTTGAGAGTCTAATTAATTAATTCCAATGGCCCCAACTTATGATACCTCGACCCTCACTTAAGTTATATTATAAAGTTTATATTATAACTTAATAATATAAGCTTAGAACCATTAATGTTTATTTAAACTAAATAAACATTAATATCTCCATTATTACTCATCCTTTTTGAACTTCATCTGAACTGGGAGCTGACATGATGAAGCTACATACAACCATACCCCTTTACTAAAAATAGCAAGGGTACATCTCTAACATCTCTAACTTACTATAAATAGTAAGTAATGCATACGGAGTCCAAATGAAGCCGAACGAAAGCCAAACCTACAAAACTCTAACCACTGGAGAAGCTGCATCCCTCAAAGGACCCTCTATTCAATTTTATTAGCCTACGAGGGTCAGTAATAGGCTAATCCCATTTAATATTTGATGTCAACAAAAAGGGTACATCACAGTAACTAAAACTGAGTACAAAAAACTTATTAGAATAAACAACTGGGGCTACTTAAGAGATAATTTGAATGATAAATATTAAAACCTTTTTCTCCATCGTTAGAAACTAAGCCAGGTAAAAATACGATCCACCTTAAAATCATGATAAATACTTTGCCCCCATCGTATTATAAGCAAGTAAATAAAAACCAATGGAAAATGCAATTCACCCTTACTCATCAGAAATTCAACTATTGATTGATTTGTCAAAGGAACTTACCAGTTGAAAATTCAATCAACCTTTAATCATAATAAAAGCTTTGCACCCATTGTTTGATAAGCATGCATATAATAACTAGCCAAAAATACAATTCACCTTTACTCGTCAGAAACATTGATTGGTTTGTTAAAAAAAATAAGCATTAGCTGAAAACATTATTCACCTTTACTTATCAGAAATATTAATTATTTTATAGTCCACCTTACATCACAGCAAAACTTTCACCTGCATTTAACATCATGCATGTAAATAAAAATCAAGCAGCAAATACAACTCACCTTCATTCATCCAAACTATTGACTAAACTTTGAAAGACCTTTAATCATCAGAAATATTGATTGCTTTATAATCCATCTTAAATCACAACAAAATCTCAAAGCATATTACATGATTAGCATTTAAACAAAAAGTAGCAGGCAAGAGAATTCACATTTGTCAAAAATATTGATCGAAGCTTTAATCATAAGAAATATTGTTTGTTCTATAACCCACCATTAGTCACAGTAAAACCTTGTTGCACATATCCCGTAAACATCTAACTAGAAACTAGCAAGAAAGAGAATTCACATTTACTTGTCCGACGATATTGATAATCCATCTTTAATCACAGTAAAACCCTACTGCACATTAAAGATGTACATCAAAACTAGCATGAAACAGAATTCACATTTACTCGTTCAAAATATCAATTTGAACATTACTCATCAGAAATATCAAAATATATTAACAATTCACCTTTATTCATCAAAATTATTAATTGACCTTTGAAAGACCTATACTAATCAGGAAAATCAATCGGATTCCCAATAATAAAGGCTATCTCGAAACATAATCCGCCTTTACTCAAATTGTGTTTTCATCAGAGCATTTATAGAAAAAGATCGACACGGTGTACCTATTTACCCGCGTTCAACCCCAAAAGCAAATTGCTGGAAGGGCCACCAGGAGGCAAGTAGACAACATTGGAAGACCTGGAGAGCGTTGCGGCGATTTCCTTGGCCGCCTCGATGCGACGCAGCTGAATTAAACCCAAACCTGCAGCGGCGGTGGCATCCGAAATAAGCGTAGCCGCTTGGCTTTCCCCCTCTGCCCTAATGACCGCCGCTCTCCTCTCCTGCTCGGCCTTGGCCACCACAAACCTCGACCGCTCTGCCTCCTGCTGCGCCACCTGCTTCTGCTCCACCGCCCGGGAGAACTCCGGTCCATAAGAAAGGTGCGTAATGGCGACATCATCGAGCAAAATATTAAAGTCCTTAGCGCGGCGAACTAGGGCCTCCCTCACCATGGCAGAGACATAGGGGCGGTCGGTGAGCAGCTGGTCCGCGTTGAACTGCGCTACCACGGCCTTCAAAACCTCATTGCCAATGGAGGGCAATACACGCTCGTCGTAGTCGAGGCCGAGGCGCTGGAATATGTCGGGCAGGGCAGCCACGTCCGGTCTGGCGAGCAGCCTCAGGGAAATATTCACCATCTGGAGATCCTTAGTGCCTGTCACAGTGCTAATTGTGCGGGGCTTCGTCCGGATCTCGAAAATAAAGGGCTTCTGCAGAACAGGCACCAAGAAATGTGTACCTTCGCCCACGCTCTGGTCAAGGACGCCTCTAAACCTGTCAAACAGAACGGCCCTGTGCCCTCCATCTACGGTATAGAGCGAGGTGTTTAGCAGGCTCAACCCTGCGCCTATGCTAATGGCTGCTGTCGCCAATCTCGTCAATGCCTTTTGTGCAGACATCACTGATGCTGATACCCTTCAAAATTTTACCGCTTCTTCTGCTTCTGATATAAACCCTTCTAAAACCCTCAAAAACTGTATTTGCATTCCACTGCCCACGTTTCGGTTTTTATTTTTCAAACCGGTGAAGTTTACCCCTTTTTTGCTTTTCCCCCATTGCTTGTTCCTCAAGCAATGGTGTTAGAGGAAGGCCAGGGATGGGTACCAATAGTGGATACTTTTTTGTCAATCCAACTTCTCTATTAGATTGCAAAGGAGCCCAACAAATTGATAATGGAAAGTTCATTAATGAATATCACATGTACCAATAGTAGATAATTTTGCATAAATGTCTCAATAGTGGTGAACAAATGGGCAAGTAGTGGTGCACAAATGGGCTACTACTACTTGCAAATTTTGAGTTATCTACTTTTGGTGCAAAGGAGTTCATGTATGGGTAGACACTTTGAAATGACCACTTTTTGACCTTTCGGCACGTAACGATTTCCACAGTGTGCATTGTCACTACCCAGAAACCGGATCCTTAGTTATTAGCAGTTAAGTCGTATACGGGGACAACCAAAAAAAAAAAGTGAAATCCGACGTAGGATTTGAGAGTTCTATTGGCGCGAAGTTAGCTATGTCCACTACTAGTACCTTTCCCCTAGTGCAATGGTTTTATGGGGACACCTATTATTTCTCGTTCAAATTTAAATATGACTCTTGTTGTGTAGTTATGAGTGCCATGTGGGGAATTTGTGTCTTGTTTTTTGATGTAGTGGTTTTGAAATGACGAAATGAATGATTTTAATAATATCTATAAAATCAAAGCAAGTTTATGACATCAAGAATCTCAATCTTCTTGATGATTTTTATTGCAATATTTGATTTTAAGGGATGAGCCACATATCTAGAATAGAGGATCGAGTCAATTTAGTCAAAGGCACAAATCTATGATTAAACTAAGGATAAGGAAAGAACCGCTTCATTAAGAGCAAGGTGACTCTTCTACTCTTTGAGACCTAAAAAGTTCAAAGGGTGCTCCTATAAACCTTAATAAAATGAATACAAATTGATGGGCCACATGATTTAAACTAACCATACGGATAAATAAATTCTTAAGATAGATTGTCACTTTATGTCTTCATTCTAGTTCACTAGAATCGCAAACCACAAATCTCTCAACAAGGCAAACTTATGGAAGGTTATAATGTAACATGAGATGTCAAACAAATTTGTATATTCCTAGATAAGCTCACTCACAACCATTTACTTCATAAATAACCTAAATATAAAACATCATGCAAAATCCCCTAAAGATGACTTGCAAATTGTAGGTTCACAAAATACTTGATAGAAATTTAGAACACAATGTCTACATGATTAACAAATAACTTAAAGATTGTTTTTTATGTAATTTCGAAATATTGTGATGCAGCCATAATCTCGTGGGTCCTCAAAGAGAACAAACCAGATCATGCAGCAAGAGTAACACAACGGAAGTGGCAACAAAACATGGTTAAAATGTAAAATCAGATATCTGCATCATCATATTATCATTATAGAACATCTAGTAATCATCTGGTTACATGCAGGCTAACATGCCTTGTTTCAGACTACATGCCAAATTACAATCCTTCCGGACCTCCAAGAGGCATTTGGATTACAATTCTTGAGACTAGATGTTCATAACCATTGAACTGCTTCCTAAGGATCACATATAACAATAAATATACCCTTTGAAACACATCTGAGCCGACCACAATAGATTACATTTACCAAGAAAGGAAAATGAAATGTGCAAATAGGTCAGCCCCAAGAATGAAAGGAAAATCCTCCAGAAAAGAACAACCAAGAAGTGTGGATTGAATGGAAGGTCGGCCAAGGACTCAAAAACATCGAGTAAGGCACCAAATAGATCCGCAAGCCAAGAAATCGCTCCACACGAGAAGAAATCACCAACTAGCTTTTAAGCTCAAAAACTGCTCCGGGAGCCAAGAACAGTCAAATCTGGAAGCGATAACTCACTGGAAAAGAGTCCAAATGAACTGACAATCTGGGAATATGCATAAGAATAAGCTTGGAAACCGAAAAGTTGATCCGCAACGAAAAAGAACCAGCTACCGGAACACATTGAAAGAAAACATAGAAAACTGCTACCAGAACTGAACAAGAACAAAACTAAGGAAATATTTTTGGTTGATGCAAGATTGCTCATAAACTGTGGATGCTCTTGCATCATAATTGCAAGCAACAAAGATTGGTACTTAACCTTATAGGCACAAAGTCAAACAAGAACTAACAACAATAATGACAATGTGATTTGCAAGTTTAGATAGGGCTAATGTGGAACAGCCAAGATCAACTAATAGGATCTAAGAATACCCACAAACAAGAATCTATACACAAACCACATCATTGTAGAAGTATTAAAATGTGAAAAAAAGCCTTGCATATAAAGGCAAGGATGAAGAGGTGAGAAGATAGGATCGAAAGTCTGACTATCCCTCCAAAGGTGTGACACATGTGGACGCACTTGAGACAAATGTGATGACAAATATAGTGCACTCATGAGGTAAGACAAAAGAAATAAAGTCTATCTAAGTGAGCTTAAGTGTAGCGTGAATAGGGTCTAGTAAAGTGAAATAGATAAAAGCACTTTTTCACATTAAGACCCTCCTTGAGTGATGCTTAGGATGAAAGTTAAACACTAGAAAAATACAAAGATGCATCAAGGATTTTCACAATGTCCAAAAAGGTATTATAAAAAGAATTACATGTCGAAAATATAATGCTACTACAAAATAAGAGTAAGCTAATGGAACAATTATAAAGTATGCAAAAAAAAAAAAAGATAAAAAAATGATTTCATATGTAAAAGATGTGGCCCATCGAAGCTCCTAAAATGGGAATTGCATAACAAGATGTTTAATAAAATGACTTTTTGAAACTAGCATTCAAACTAAAAATTGTCTTCACCACCACGAAAAGCATAAAATTTTATCTCAGTTTTTAAAAAATTATTGAAACAAATGTCTCTTTGTGAACTTGTTGAAGAGGGATATGTTCCCTAGTAGGTGCCTCATCAATGAAGGTGAGTTATAGGTAGAGCTCAAGTGGAGGCAATGTGGCAATGTTTTATTATTATTTAAATAATATTGAAAAAGTATTTGCTTTTGAAAATTATTTTTGTTTTAAGTGGGGACTTAACCCCCTCCCCATGTAGTTCCCAAAGGAGGCTATAGGGTAACATCCTCCCACACCCACCTAACTCCCCTTGTTGCCATTCTTAAAAGAGGTAGCGAGGGTGTGTGGAGCCTTGCCCCTATTATCTTGTCCCAAAAAATTAAAATATATATTTTTAAAATTAAAAAATTGTAACACTGGATTGCACTATATAGATGTATTATATATTTTTATTTATTTTTCTATTAATGATAAGGAAGGAGAACTACATATAGCAACTATCAAAATTGATCACAAAGAGTAGTAGGCCAGATCAACCATCCTCTAGAAGTAACTACAAAAATACATTACAAAAGACAACTCATGAGTATATAACGTATACTAACATGGATATATAAGGTTGAAACCACATTAATGGTTCCTAATTTTACCCACGAAGGAAATTTGTCGGTGGGGGAAAAAAATATTTAGACAAGTTCATACTAACCACCCTTGTTCGCTCAAACTACCCCTATGGTTTTGAGCGAACCTAAATTCAAAAATGGGTTCGCTCAAACCCAATAAAATACTATTATTTAAACGGTTCGCTCGAACCCCCCCTCGAGTGAACCCCTAATGACTGACTTTTTTTAATTGTCAATATAAACCGAAAAGGACAATTGAACTGTCATTTTCAACTTGTCATCTGGGCTCCACTGAGGTAGTTTGAGCAAACCCTACGTGGATATTTCGTCAGCGAGTTCTGTCAACACCAGTCGGCGCTCCTCAGCAGTCGTCATTCGACTTAAGTTGTTCCAAGTGCACAAAATTACCCTTTTTCTT
The DNA here is from genome assembly GCF_030272615.1 of Cryptomeria japonica. Classification (NCBI taxonomy): domain Eukaryota; kingdom Viridiplantae; phylum Streptophyta; class Pinopsida; order Cupressales; family Cupressaceae; genus Cryptomeria; species Cryptomeria japonica. Next base: position 218,790,651 of record NC_081414.1, on the reverse strand, counting down.
GTTTAATAATGTTATTTTTTTGTTAAATTTATTTTTAAAAATAGTAAATAAAATAGTTTTCGTTTGATAATTTATTTTTTTAATTAAATAATTGTATATTTATTATTTTTCTTGGCATTTTAGAAAAACATTAGGAAAAACTTAGAAAACTTAGATACTAAATTAAAAGTTAGGAAAACGTTTTAAAAAATTAGAAAACCGTTAGCAAAATTAAAAATAAGAAAAATGTTAAAAAACTTGGATAATAAATTAAAACGCTAGAAAAATTAAATAATAAATTAAAACTTAGAAAAACATTAGAAAACTTAGATAATAAATTAAAATATTAGAAAAATTAGAACCTCTATCACCCCTTTTAACATCCTAGTACACAACATGACCCCTTAGGACACAATATGAACCCTTAGGACAATATATTGTCATAAGGGTCATACGGTGTTCTAACACCATGTGTGACCCCTCAAGACCCCATATGACCCCTTAGGACACTATATGAACCATTCAGACCATATGATGTTGTAATGGTTCATATGGTGTCCTAAGGGGTCATACTGTGTTCTAACACCATGTGTGACCCCTTAGGACCCCACATGACCCCTTACGACCATGTGTTGTCATAATCATTCAAATGGTGTCCTAAGGGGTCATATGGTGTTCTAACACCATTAATGACCCCTTAGGACCTCACATGACCCCTAACGACACCATATGACCCCTTATGACACTATATGAACCATTAGGACCATATGATGTCGTAATGGTCCATATGGTGTCCTAAGGGGTCATACGATGTTCTAACACCATGTGTGACCCCTCAAGACCCCACATGATCTCTAACGACACCATATGACCCCTTAGGAAACCATATGAACCATTAGGACCATATGATGTCCTAATGGTTCATATGGTGTCCTAAGGGGTCATATGATGTTCTAACACCATGTGTGACCCCTAACGACACCATATGACCCCTTAGGACACTATATGAACCATTAGGACCATATGATGTCCTAATGGTTCATGTAGACACCTACATATGTCCACTTAATTAAATGAATACTTAGCATTTATTTGATTATTTAACCATCAATCAACAATTAATTAAATATTTAATTAATTCACCCTAGCCCTCTTTATTAGAGTATTCGGGTATTTACTTGATTAATTAAACAATATTTGTTTAATTATTTAAGTTCCCTTTATCTCTTTTACACTTAAGCTAACTTTAGGTGCATATAATTAATTGTTTTAATTAATTATTATGTGCAAACCTAGGTTTTCCCTTTTAGGGTTTCTTGACCTATTAAAGGTTGAGTTCTTTCTTTTCATTGTATGAAGAAGGATTATTATTGACAATACATTTTGGAGCATATATTTTTCTGTGTATTCTTTCCTTCTGTGATTTGCTTCATCGCTTCTCCTTGTAATTGGGTTTTCAGCTTGCACAAATTATTTGGGCTCATGTGGTGTTGTATTTTCTCAACTCCTATATGGTATCAGAGCATCGGATCTACAGCTACCTGTTCTTGTTTTGAGAATTTTTTGGCTTTGGAAGTAGATCTGGGGTTTCAGGAATTTTTTATGTACCTAGGGTTTGACCTTTTTCTGAGCACTTTGGGCCTAAACAAACCTCACCACCGTGCTTAGAAGGCCCGAAAACCCCTATGGTCATATAAAATTCAACCTATTTTGGTTCCTGAGCCTCTGGGTGAGTTTTTTTCTCAGATCCAGGTCGTATGGCCCTGGCACGCAGATTGAGAAAAAAAAATTATTTTTTATTTTTTTTGCCTTTTTATGGCATGTAGGCCGAAATTTGCTTTTGACAAAAAAAATCTCTTGAAAAAAGCAAAAAGAAAAAAAGGGTTTTAAAATTATTTTTGTTTTTTTTTGCAAATATTTGTTGGGGGCCCCCACGGTACGCAAGGTACCGTGGGGCCCCTGTCATGTTGCAAGCCCGTACAGTGCTCATGTCGATGCCGGCCTTCGGCTCCCCGACCTCTGGTTCTACGGCCCCCGACCACCAGCTATTTTTCTCCGGCTCCTCGGTCGTCGGCAGTGTTTCCCTTCCCCCGCTGGTCCTCTAGCTCCCCGGCCTCTCGCCGTAGCGCTCAACCTGGATCTGCCGCTGGCAACTCCTGTTAGTGGTCTCCCTGTGGCCACTGCTTCCTTCTCTGGTCGTTGTTGCCGCTCCCCAGCCCGACGCCCACGCCCGACCGCTGCTCCGCTCGGCCCCCTTGCGTCGCCCGTCCACCGGGCTCAACCATCGGCCATCGAAGCTCTGCCTGTTCGCCACCGCTGGAGCTCCGCCTGTCGCCTCTGCGACCGCCGACACCCTCTGCGACCGCCATTGCTAGAGCTCTGCTTGCCGCCATCGCCTGTGACCCCCCACTCCCTGGCCCCCGCCGGCCCCACAGTCGCCGCCTACGGCCCCCTGCCTCTGGCCCTCCCCGGCCTCCCTTGTCGTCAGTCGATGCAACTCCCCGACCGCCACCCCAGCGGCCCCGCTCCGCCCGAACGCACTGCCGCCGCGTCGCCAGCGGCTCTGCTCCACCCAGGCTGCCACTGGAGCTCCTCTCCGCCACCGGAGAACCACCAGGCTACCACCGGAGCGCCACTCCCTGGCCTCCTCCGCCCAAACAAGCCACTAGACTCCCTTTTTGGCTTTTTCAGGGGGGGGTTTGGTTTTTTCGCCCTATCTTGGGCATACGGAGTCATTTTTTCAAAAACGAATAGGCATCAGAAAGCTGGTTCCAAGGCCGACCTCATGGTGTTGGTAATTTTTTCCAATTTTTCTATTTGACTGTGTTTTTTTTTCCAGTCAAAGTGAGGTCTAGTTTTTGCACTCCGAAAGCCATAGAATGAGCATCCGACCTCCGTTTTTCAAAAAATTTATATTTTTGGAAAGCATATGTTGTGTACTTTCCATCCATCTGAGTTTTATTTCCAGATTCTTCTCCTTGCATATTTTATTCAATTTTTTTATTTTTCAACACTTTGGTGGATATCGTGGTTGTTTCAGGTCTTGGGATCTCTTCTCTGAGTAAGGTGTCTCTATTTTGGTTCACGTTTCTATTTCTAGTCTTCTTATCATTGTAGCTTGTATTTATGCAAATGCACTGAGATAAAGTGCCATCGTGCATTGTTTTCTTGGAATCTTGCATATCTTGTGTCTTGTTGTACATGCACTATTGATCAAGTGCCATGAGGGGGTTGATGTTCGCCTGTTGTTTGCCATCTTCCTTTGTCTAGTGAGTGTTCCTTCCATGACATTCACCTCATGATGATGTGTCTCAGCACCTTTTGATGTTCTTGGTTCTTCGTCATGCAGTTTTTTTGGGCTGTCCTTTTCAGTGTTCCTGTCCCTCTCCCACTTCCGCATTATTGGGAGGTTTATCTTGTTGGTTCTACTGCTTCTGTGGTTCGATTGATCAGCTCTTCAGGCTTTGGTTTCTCATGCCATCTATATCTTTGATTTCAATTGTTTTTGCCTTGTTTGCCTCCTGATTCGAGTAGTGTCATTTGAGGGCACTCATGCAGATTACAGTCTTCTCTACCTAGTCATGTTCTATTTCAGTGGAGATTCTCCAAATCAGCAGTTATTTTTCGATAGAGTTTGTAGGTTCTTCATGCCTCAGTGATATTATTTTCCATCTCTTTTTGGAGTAGAGTTTTGTCCCCACGTGGTTTTCTTTATTTCTCCAATTCATAGAGATTTCATTGTATTTGGATACCTGATCAGGCCTTGTTGTCGGGATCCATCTTTCATGCTTTCAGTAGTTGTTCTAGGTTTTAGCTTCTCCCTAAGTCTAGCTTAAGGGGGGGTGTTAGAGTATTCGGGTATTTACTTGATTAATTAAACAATATTTGTTTAATTATTTAAGTTCCATTTATCTCTTTTACACTTAAGCTAACTTTCGGTGCATATAATTAATTATTTTAATTAATTATTATGTGCAAACCTAGGTTTTCCCTTTTAGGGTTTCTTGACCTATTAAAGGTTGAGTTCTTTCTTTTCATTGTATGAAGGAGGATTATTATTGACAATACATTTTGGAGCATATTTTTCTTGTGTATCCTTTCCTTCTGTGATTTGCTTCATTGCTTCTCCTTGTAACATGTTTTTCAGCTTGCAAAGATTATTTGGGCTCCTGTGGTGTTGTATTTTCTCAACTCCTATACTCTTCTCCTATTAATTAAATAAATTATTCAATTTATTTGATTTAATTCACTTAAATCGTATTATGACTTTTAATTAAATAAACAAATCATATTTGTTTAATTAAATACCCTCTCTCACATTTAAATAAATCAATATTTATTTAAATCCCCCCACCCACTTGTATTTTCTTACAAATGCAAGTTGCACATTTAAATAACTTTTTATTTAAATAAATCTTATTTATCCTCACCCACTAACTATTCTTCTAGAACTTTCTAACCCCTTCCAAATTAGTCTAAACCCCAAATTAACCCATCTTTAACCCATGCACATTCCCACACATGAAGGACCCTTACAAAGTCATTAATGTTTCTCTCCTTCAACACACTAACCCACATGGGTCTTGATCATTTAGTCAAGGCTTAAACATGGGTAAACTTTGCACAAGAGTTTACCCATTTGATAATAACCTTACCCTTGGATAAAAGCTTTATCCATTGACCACAACCATAGAGAGTAACCCTCTCCTCTCAAGCCCTCTCATGTTGTCACTTGTCACCACGACATTGGTGCAAGTTACAAGCATAGATTGAGGATCATGCTCCTCTCATGCAATCCCAACCCTTGCTAAACCAGGTCAATCTTGACCATCCAATCCTCTATTTTGCCTATAAAAAAAGAAACCATCATCCTCGAGCAAAGGATGAAGCATTATGAGCATTGTTACTATACGTGCATTATTATTGTTACTTAGAATTTGAGTGTTTTGTAGGAAGCCATTGTATTAGGTTCTAGCTCTTCCACTTGTTTGAATTACTATTTAGCCTCTAATACTTCATTTGTGTTCTCATTCAACACTTGACACAACTAGCCATCTCCCATCCTCCATTTGACATCCCTTTTGTATCTCAAACTAATGGCATGCATCAAATAGAAACAGGATTTTGGAGAGGAGGAGGACAAGGAAGAGCCATAGGGAGTATCATGGGGAAGTTCATTTGGTTTTCTCATTTCCTAGCTAGCTTCTTGGTTACTAATATTTCTTGATATGTTTTGAAAGGGTTTGAGTTTATTATGTTTATGGTTGAGCATGTTATTTAAATGATCTCATATTGGTTTTCCACTAATCCCTGTTTTCATGACATCAGTTCATATGGTGTCCTAAGGGGTCATATGATATTCTAACACCATGTGTGACCCCTTAGGACCCCATATGACCCCTTGGGACACCATATGACCCATTAGGACCACAGTATTCTAACACCATGTGTGACCCCTTAGGACCCCATATGATCCCTAACGACATCATATGACCCTTTAGGATACTATATGAACCGTTAGGACCATATGATGTCCTAATGATTCATATGGTGTCCTAAGGGGTCATATTGTGTTCTAACACTATGTGTGACCCCTTAGGACCCCATATGACCCCTAACGATATCATATGACCCCTTAGGGCACTGTATGAACCATTAGGACCATATGATGTCCTAATGGTTCATATGGTATCCTAAGGGGTCATACGGTGTTCTAACACCATGTGTGACCCCTTAGGACCCCATATGAGCCCTAACAACACCATATGACCCCTTAGGACACTATATGAACCATTAGGACTATATGACATCCTAATGGTTCATATGGTGTCCTAAGGGGTCATACGGTGTTCTAACACCATGTGTGACCCCTTAGGACCCCATATGACCTCTAACGACACCATATGACCCCTTCGGACACCATACGAACCATTAGGAATTCTCCCTTTCCATGTTGAGATAAGGAGAGTCGACATTTAGCTCCTTCACGAAGGGATGTCTATCACTTCGGTTAGGGTCCTGAACAAAGTTATCTGTAAGTGATTAGTAGGAAGGATGAGAATCGAAATTTGAAGTTGAAACAAGAGAGGTTTTACCGCGTTTTGCTTGGTATGGTCCTAATGGTTCATATGGTGTTCTAAGGGGTCATACGGTGTTCTTACACCATGCATGACCCCCTAGGATCCCATATGACCCTAACGACACAATATGACCCCTTAGGATACCATATGAACCATTAGGACCAATGGTCCTAATGGTTCATATGGTGTCCTAAGGGGTCATACGATGTTCTAATATCATGTGTGACCCCTTAGGACCCCATATGACCCCTAATGACACCATATGATCCCTTAGGACGCCATATGAACCATTAAGACCACGCGATGTCCTACTGGTTCATATGGTGTTCTAAGGGGTCATACAGTGTTCTAACACCATGTGTGACCCCTAAGGACCCCATACAACCCCTAACGACACCATATGACCCCTTAGGACACTACATGAACCATTAGGACCATGCGATGTCCTAATGATTCATATGGTGTCCTAAGGGGTCATACGATATTCTAATACCATGTGTGACCCCCAACGACGCCGTATGATCCCTTAGGACATTATATGAACAATTAGGACCATAAAATGTCGTAATGGTTTATATGGTGTCCTAAGGGGTCATATGGTGCTCTAACACCATGTGTGACCCCATATGACCCCTAATGACACCGTATGACCTCTTAGGACACTATATGAACCATTAGGACCATACAATGTCGTAATGGTTCATATGGTGTTCTAACACCATGTGTGACCTCTTAAGATCTCATATGATCCCTAATGACACCGTATGACCTCGTAGGATACTATATGAATCATTAAGACCATACGATGTCTTAATGGTTCATATGGTGTCCTAAGGGGTCATACGGTGTTCTAACACCATGTGTGACCCCTTAAGACCCCACATGACCCCTAACGACAATATATGACCCCTTAGGATAGTATATGAAACATTAGGACTATATGATGTCATAGTGGTTCATATGATGTCCTAAGGGATCATACGATGTTCTAACACCATGTGTGACCCCTTATGACCCCTAATGACACCATATAACTCCTTAGGACACCATATTAACCATTAGGACCATACGATATCCTAATGGTTCATATGGTGTCCTAAGGGGTCATACGGTGTTCTAACACCATGTGTGACCCCTAAGGACCCAATATGACCCCTAATGACACCATATGACCCCTTATTACACTATATGAACCATATGATGTCGTAATGGTTCATATAGTGTCCTAAGGGATCATACAGTGTTCTAACATCACGTGTGACCCCTTAAAACCCCATATGACCTCTAACGACACCATATGACCCCTTAGGACACTATATGAACCATTAGGACCAGACGATGTCCTAATGGTTCATATGGTGTCCTAAGGGGTCATATGATGTTCTAACACCATGTATGACCCCTTAGGACCCCATATGACCCCTAACAACACCATATAACCCCTTAAGACATTATGTGAACCATTAGGACCATACGATGTCCTAATAGTTCATATGGTGTCCTAAGGGGTCGTACAATGTTCTAACACCATGTGTGACCCCATATGACCCCTTAATACATGTTTGTACTATAAATATATTGTTTGAATTAGTATATGATTTAGTATTTCTCTCTCTTTCCTTAATTTGAATGCTCTTCATGTATTTTAATTTAATGTTTTAATTTAGTGATCTTTAATGATATCTCTCTCTGCCATTGATGATCTCCCTCTCTCTCTTGCATTAATATTTTAATTTAACATGATATATAGATAAATAATGATCTCTCTCTCTCTCTCTCTCTCTCTCTCTCTCTCTCTCTCTCTCTCTCTCTCTCTCTCTCTCTCTCTCTCTCTCTCTTTAATAACATTTTAATTTGAATTATGCGAGTTTCATGTTTTAATTTAATGCTTTTAATGATTTGTCTCTCTTTCTCTCTCTCTAGATCTCTCTCTCTCTCTTGAATATTACATAATTAGGAAATAATAAAAATTTAACAATTTTAATTTAATGTTTTAATTTTAATGCTCTTCATGTGTGTGTGCCCACTCATGTACACTTACGCAAATTCTAACTTTATGGTCCACCTAGATAGATGGAGGATTGGGCTTGTAATACAAAGCATGTACAACCATATTAGGCTCCTCATGCACTACCTTCACTGTAGGAACATGTGCCAGATATTGGTACCATATTATGTCAACGTGACCACGAGATGCAGAAATTGAGATCTATTTTAGATGATCCACAGACAGATGGCATGTACAAGTGTACATGTGAATCCATTTATGATAGTTTGCAAGCATTGAGGGATAAAATGGGGAGCCACACATCATATTCCCCACAGGTTATTGATTCCATTTTTAAATAGTTGAGGATTGATGTGAGGGGTAATGATTCCTTGAAGGATGTGCAGAAGGCAGTCCCCAAGGAAATCATTAAAGATCGATGTTTTCCCTAGTATCAGAAGAAGAATAAGGTGAGAGCATACCAAGTGACATGATGCATTGATCCACTAGTGGCACCGAAGATATACCCACGTTTTTTAGTTGCTCATGGTTATTATCCTAATAGCAACCAAATACCATTACACTTTGCTCAGCAGGTGTACGCTGAGGTTCACCTAGGTATGAAACCCAACTTCCTTGAGCTTCTAGGATATTACAGACAGGGGAGGGATAGAGTTACTGATAGAGATTTATATCATAGGGGTGATAGAAAGGCACCTACACATAGGCAGCTTGTTGGTGAGAGATTTTTTGACGATAGCCCCAACCCTCGCCCCCATAGCTGATCATGTTGTGATTGATTCTCAGAGAGAAGCAACTGATACCATCAGAGATATTGTATCAGCAATAGCCACAATTTCTTTAGATAGGCTGGGTAGATACATGATGACTCAACCATGTTTGAGATCATCCACAGGTGCATCTTTCAATCACAGGGTGGTTGACTTAGATCAGTATGTTACTGCTGGCATCCCCTCACCAGATGATGTAGCAGCTATATTAGGAGGTTCTTGACATATACAAATGTCTCAGTATGTATCTGAGGACCTCTTACGTGCATATAGTTTCATTTCATCCCACTTTGGATGCCACTGGCTAATGTTAGAGATGAGATTCTTAGAGACATGCAGGCTATTGCATCGACTCATACGCTGAGACATTCTCAACATTCTCATCACTCTACGTATGCTCCAAGTGACCCACCTATAGATCACTCTGTTGCTGCAAAGGAGGAGATACAAGTTGATCAGGTCCATATCACAGATGAGGGCTTAGATTCAATTGAGTAGCAACTACGAGATTTGGGCCAGACTGGTTATATGGATATGCTACTAGCATCTAACACTTTAGTGATGCCTAGTCATCTACATAGCCCCTTACACTCCTCACTCATTTGTACTACCAGAGAGATATGCATATGCAGGTGATGTGGCTAATATGATCTTAGGAGATGATCAGACTATACTTCCTGATACATAGGCACATGTGCACATAATTTTTGAATAATAAAAATGTTGATACATGCATGTATATTTTTAATGGATTCAATTTTTATAATTTAACTAGAGTATAATTTATTATTCAAACTAATCCTAAAATGTATAAGTAACAGTTACCTCTTGTCACTCCTAGCTTGAGCTCAGAGCGTGTGAGTAGGCAAGATTCTTTCGATGCTACACCTGTAGTGGACAAGTTGGTTATGGATTTTGTACATGTACATTAAAATATATTTTAATAGTCTATTTGATAATTTAATATCCATATATGTAGAGATATTTAATTTATATTCTACTTTTGTAGGGGTTGATTGGAAATCCATTAGACTAGGACTCTCACTCAGAGGGTCGCTCTGTTTGTGGTCGACATGATTCAGACCCATCTACCACTTTCTAGCATGTGTCGGGTTGCAGTACACATGTTTGTCTTTATATATACATGGACTTTCATAGACATATTGTTACATTCAGACTTACTTTATATAGACTTTCCTAGACATGTGTTGTTTGTTTATACTTTATATATTTGGCATTTATAATACATGTGTGTATGACGAGACATCATATCATATATTCAGGCATTTGACATACTTTATATGTTTGGCATTTATAATATATTCAGACCTTCCATTTATTATATATGTTTGAGATTTAGAATCATTTCAACATGTGTTTATATATATATATCATGTGTAGATAGATTAGATGTTTACTTTGAATATATATCATGAATTTGTGTCCTATACTTTATATGTTTATTATATATATATATATATATATATATATATATATATATATATATATATATATATATATATATATATATATATATATATATATATATATATTAAATAGAAATATCATGCATAGATAGATTAGATGTTTACTTTGAATATATATATCATGTTCATGTGTGTATATATATCATGAGCTTATATATATACATCCATCTAATCTTAACTTAAAATTAGATATATATACATCTTAATTGTACACATGTCCCCTTAAGACATGTATTCAAATTTACACATACATGTTCTAATTTAAAATCTAATTTCATACAAATACATTGAATTAAATGAACATGTATCCTAATTTACTTTACATACATATTAAATTATTTAAATAAATTACAAATTAGATATATACATCTTAATTGTACATGTCCTCTTAAGACATGTATTCAAATTTACACTACATGTCTTAATTTAATATCAAATTTCATACAAATGCATTTAATTAAATGAATACATCCTAATTTACTTAAATACATACATAGTAAATTATTGGAATAACTTACAAATTATGCATGTGCGTTTAAAATTAGATATACACATCCTAATTGTATAGGCGACCCCCTTAAGACCTATTCAAATTTACACACATGTCCTAATTTAATACCAGATTTCATACAAATGCATTTTTAATTAAATGAATACATGTCCTAATTTACTTTGCATACATGCTAAATTATTTTAATAACTTACAAATTATGCACGTGCATTTAAAATTAAATATATACATCCTAATTGTGCACGTCTCCTTAAGACATTTTCAACTCATCCACATCCCAATTTACTTTACATACACACGTACTATTATTTAACATGTACATTAGTCATACATCCTAATTTAACATAATTGAAAATTTCATATTTAACCAAACAATATGGTCCACACAAGCCATATATATATCATATGTATTTATATTTTTTGATTGGTAATGGGCTGAAGCCGATAAGTTGTACGTACCCTACCCCCTTATGGGATTTGAACTTGTGACCTCTCTTTCAAAGGCACGAGTTCTCCACCCCTAGGCCAACTCAGGTTGTACTATATATCACATGTATTAAATTCAAACACTTTAATGTATTTAATAATTTATCCAAGTTTCAAAATAATTTAAGTTCCAAAGTCTTATTAATTCAATTCATGGGTTTAAACACATGTACTTTAGTGTAATAAATATTTCATACCACATCAAGTGGTTCAGACCGCTCTTCAATAACACTTAATTTTTTCTCATGATCTTCACTATCCAGTCTCCACTTTTGAGACCGCCTGCGACGTGGAACTGTATGAAGAATTAGGCCAACAACAATGACCAAGTGGCTATACTATGTCAATTTGATATTTAGTTAAATGAATCCAATGTTGAACAATTTTAACTTGTTAGAAATATGTCCCTTGCACTACAATTGAGCCTACATGTATAAGAAACGACAAATTCGTCTAGGTTCAAAAATTTGTGAAAGTCTATAAAAATAAAAAATGCATGTGCATAAAATAAATTAATTAAAACACATGAATCAATTCAAGCCTATGGGAAAGGATATTCCATTGCTCATTTTAGATTTTGTTAACTTCTTTCTCTCTTGTGTGCAACACAATAAATAATAACTAACACCTTCTATATTTCCAGCTTCTACTATGACTGCAAAAATATCTTTTGTAATTCAAATTTACATGGAAAACTAAAACTTATAAATAAAATGTACTCGATAAAAGCTTGCAACATTTTTAAAAGATATATAATTGTTAAAATTATATACACATACATGCATACATACCTTTTTTAATCAATCCTGAAATATGGTCATAATCAGTAGAAATCAAAGGAATGTCTTCAAAGATTTCATCCACATTTTCCTCGTACGTATCGGTAACAACCAGTGGCACCAAACTCTATTCACTGACATATCCAAGCTCTTGATTCTTGCAATTAACATAGTTTTCTAAAATACAATAAGAATAAAAACATAAATAATCCTAAGTGTACAATGTCCATGGGTGATTATCTGTACTCATGACACAATGCAAAGATCTTGTCTTCTCCACGCTCTTGCATCCATGCATTGATCTTCTATCCACATTTGCAAAATGTACATGTGGACACACACATATTTGTAAAAAAATGAACTAAACATTTAAAATTAATTTAATTTACTTCTAAGATAATTTCCTTTTAACTTAATTTTTTTTTTGAAAAGAGATCACATACCTGATATCTCCTCAAACACTCTGTATGGAATAGGCCTATATGTTCTCGATGATGAACTAGGATTATTTTGCTGCACAAAATGTTTCTTACACCATTCAAAAACATCATGTGTATCATCTATACGATCTCCTATATAATTTATTTGATGATTTCTTAGAGCACATTTGATACAAGCTCCTACACCATCATATTCACCCTTTCCATGCCCACTCTCAAAAAAACTCCAAACATGTGGTATTTTGTCATTTTGATGATATCTATGTAGTGCATAAAATGACCTTGAAGATTTTAATTGTGTCGCACATCCATCAGACCAAACAAAATGTTTAACTATTGTTACTCCTCTCTCTTTCAAATATTCAAAAAAAAATCTTAAAGCAATGTTGTACAAAAAGTGTGTCATGCTCCTTATCATCACTAATATAGAAGTGATACTCTTTCTTAATTACACAATTTTCAAATGTACTGTCTACACCATCCAAATCCATTTGTGCATGTCAATAACACACATGCACCATAATAGTGATTTGCTTTGAAAAGTAATACTATGATTGAATCTCTTTTTGATGTGCAAAAGAGTAATTTTTTGTGAAGTCCACTACTAATAGAATAGTTCCAAGTGGGAAAGTGTCTCTTAATTTTTGAAATTGTTCTACTTGCCACTTGGCAAAAAAACCATGGCATGTGTATGGTTTTATCAACTTACGAATTTTTATCATAAATGTTCCAACAGGTATCTCCTCTTCTACATAATCTAACCTTGTAGATTCCTTTCCAAATTTTGTTTCAAACTTTTTGTACTTGTAACTCTTCCAATTTACCATCTTCGTCACGTCAGTATCTTCATCTCTCAAAGGCAATTTAGCCAACTCCCCACATGTTCCACAAATTCCTTTTATGTAATCTATTTGACTGGTTGCATTATCATTTGATTTATCACATAAGATGGATGCTATGAATTGACTTGTTCGTTTAGGAGGAGCATTTTCATAATCATCACTATCTTCTCTAATCTTTCGAAACACTTGATAGTATAGATCAAATTCAATGTGATAACGACAACAAAAAGTTTCAAAGACTTTGTTTACCTTCACATAATATGGCCTTAACCTTTCAAACATTGTTTGTCCAATCCTTATATGAGGCTTTGATTTAGTAAACGACACATACAATTCATGTTTTGTTATGTCTAACCAATGTTATACATGGAGATCATAACGATTAGGTCCAATCCTATGCTTGATAACATCTCTACTGTTTGATGAAGGATGACAATTATCATTCCAAAAACTTGTCACCAAGTTCCTAACAACATCTTCAATCCTATCAGGACAAGGAGCTCTACACATAATTGCCCAATTCCCTTCTGAGATAGTATCCTCCAATGTCTTTCTCCTTTTCACATATTTTGATATTGTCCTTCTACTAAAACCAAACTCAGATGACAATGAAGAGATTTGTCTTTTTCGAGGCATTCTTTCATTTACTAAATATGTCAACATCACTCTTCTTGAAATGGTCTTATCTACTATTCGATATTTTTTACCAATATTCACCAAACCTTTCTTAACATTCACAACAATAGATTTTTGTAGCTGAGAATTTTTCCTCTTTTTACTTGTTGTATCTATACCCAACAATTTTAATGGATCTATTAACTCATTACGAGTAAGTACAATTGATAACAATCGAGCTTTCTCTAGTGTAGTGTCAAGATTATTGAAATGAGATTATTTATTTTTCACTTTTATTCATTGACCTCCTTTTAGTATGTCTAGGTTCTTCACTAAGATGTTTCAACTCATTCACATCCATTTCAAGTAATTGGTGTAAATTTTTATAAGAAATATTTCTCTTCACCTTTTTAGCTAGATCCACTATATGCTCATCCATATCAGTAGGAGGTAAGGAGCTTGACCCCTCTCCTTCAACCTCCATTGATTCAAATTGGGCATCCTACCTATGTTCTTCAACTATAATGTGTTCTTCAGCCTCATTTGCCTCAACTCCCGCTTGAGAAATTTCTTCTTGTTGAGTTTGTTCTACACATAAAAGATGACATGTATATAGTAAGATAAAGGTCCTAAAAAGAGATCCTAAATAAAAGAGATAAAAAAAAGACTTAAGGGTCTAGAGAGAGAGAGAGAGAGAGAGAGAGAGAGAGAGAGAGAGAGAGAGATTTTAAAAGATGGAGAGAGAAGAGATCTAGTCATAAGAAGACTTAAGGGGAGAGAGAGGAGACCTGAAGATCTAATTTAAATTAAAACTATTATTTTTAATCCACCAAAATTTTAAATATATAAATTACTAATCTAGAGAGAGGTCATAATAAGATATCCTAAAAAGAGAGGTCCTAGAAATGGACTTAAGGGGAGAGAGGGGGGTACTAAAAAGAAATAAGAGAGAGAGAGGTTTGCAAGACAACCAAATGGGACCCTAAGATGATGGATATGATAAGGGAACCACTCAGTGATATGTTGTAGTACTAGTTTGTTTGCAAGACATGTGATAAGGACAACAAAATAACCTTTTATGTAGGAGGGATTGTGAATGAAGGAAAATGATTGACTATGTGGGACCAAGACTAGTTTTACTGAACAAAAACATGGTTTCTTTTGATACTAACACTGTTTGTTTGAATGTTTTTGTGGCAAGAAGACACAACAAACAATGAAGACACAATGTTTGAAGGTGTTTTTGTTTATATGATCATAATATGTATGTTCTATAGGCCGAATCAGTCCAAATTTCCATAGTTCTAGCACAATCGAAAAGACATCAAACACTTGCTTAGCCTAAGGACATTTTTCTCATGGTGGTAACCTCAACTCACAAACTGGAATCTTTGTCAGCTCGAGTGTAGGGACACCTTGAGGGGTGTATTCACTAATTTTTCCTTTTTCATGAGCAGATAGCTAGATATCTCCAAGATTGGAAGGATAACCCTATCACCCTCTCCTTGGAAAGCTACGAGTAGCTTATGTTAAGCCGAGGATTTCTTTCTCATCCCATGGGAGTCTTATGTTGAGTATCTTGGGAGAAAAACTAGCTATCCCCTTGCACTAAAGCTATCGTGATGTTCAGTCAAAAAAGGGTGGGCTACTAATCTAAAGGTGTCTGGTCATGTTTCGGGGCATATGGTGGCTATACATGCAACATTTTGCTCATGTTAAATGAGGCCTCCCATTCTACAGAGCTTACACTCTACATGTTTTATCGCACCAAATGGCACTAGAGGAGATAAATGTTGGTATGACACATCGACACTAGGTGATAAGGGACTTTTGTCCAAAACCATAATCTTTTGTATAGCATACCAAAACAAATTACCTCTTGGGTTGTTCCCTCTCACAAGACGGGAGGCGGGCCCTCTAAAGATGATAACAATTTCTCTTACACCCAAGATCCAATGGAAAGAGAGGGGAGATGATACTTTTGTTATCACCTTGGGTTATAAACTAAACACAACGTGCCAAAGGCACAAAACACACCAAGAAAGTTAACAACCCTCAACAAACAAAGAAAATATCAATGAAATCCTCTGAGCCTAATTAGACTAGGAATTTGAAATGCAAAGAAACACATTTGTAGTGTCATAAAATTGCGACCCCTGCAATTTTAACCATATTTTGGGTCCTCACCTTGGCGGTGGCATCTCCTTCCCTAACCGAAACCTATTTCTGCATTTCCAACCCTTCTCTCTTCCTCCTTTATGTCTTGTGTTTGCTTTAGACTCTGTACGGGCCCAAAAATAGGGCAGGACAAGGGTCTGGCGCCCCTGTCCCCCCTAGGACAATGGTTGAAAGTTAATCCTTGAGGCATGTATAAAAAGGAATTCAATACCCTCATTCAGGGATGGATGATGAACGAATGGATAACACATAGACAGATAGAAAGCATAAGGAGAAGATACAAGATCTCAAGGTCATCATCGAGCATTCAAGCATTCAAGTCTTCTTCATTCATCCATTGGAGTAACATTACAATATTCATTTGCAAGCATGTGTGTGTTAGGGTTTTGTCATGTTACATGCCATTTCATACAACATTTGTGATTACATTCAAGAAGCAAAGAAATCATCATCAACAAGTTGCAGATCTACAAGATATACATCTCCATTGTTTACATTCAAGCATTTGCAATTACTTTCTTTCTAGGTTAATTCCTCAACCGAGGTTTGACTGAGGAAAACCCCTATCCACAACCCCCTTTCTTCTCTTTTATGTGTGTAGGTTGCAGGTGCACAACTGTAATTGCAGGTTTGGGCTTCATTTGCAGAGACAGAAGAACCCTTTTCATTTCGCGGATTTTGTGGTGGACCATGTACATTCCCACCACGGTTCTGATGACTTTTCTCCAAATTTGCAGGATAGATCCGCGTTAGTTTAATTAGCTCAGATCCGAAGTTACAACATGATTCTGAACTAGTAGCACCTCATTTCACTCATTTCCTCTCTCTTTTCCACATAGTCAACAAGTCAACTTTCTCATTTACAAAAGAGGGTAATCACACCTCAAACACTTGCAATCCACTTAGTATTTAAATCCTTGTCTTTCTTGGATTTGGATCTAGTGGATTCAACCCCTCTTTTGAATGTAAAGTGCTCCTCCAAGTAAAAATCATCTTAGTGGCTCCTTTCTCTCTCCTAGGTGGGGAGTCACTAGGATCCAATTTTCCACTTTACAACATTATTTCAAATAAAAACAAGATTATTTTTAATCCAACCATGTCCAATTTACGAACTTGTTACTCTAGATATAGAGGTCCTAATTTAAAGACATCATAGAAAAAGAGAGGTTGTAAAGAGAGAGAGAGGAGTTATAAAAAGATTTAAGTAGAGCATCATAGACTAATTTCAAATTTGATTATTTTTAATTCATTTATGCAAAATGTCTCATAATTTTAAAAAGCACAAATGTACACTTAACAACGTTTAATAAAAATAACATAATTTAGAAACAATTAAGATAAAATATATACATATATATACATATGTATACATACATATATATATATATATATGTATGTATGTATGTATATATATACATATGTATACATATACATATGTATATATATGTATATACATATACATATGTATATATATGTATATACATATGTATACATATACATATACATATACATATATATATATATATATATATATATATAGAGAGAGAGAGAGAGAGAGAGAGAGAGAGAGAGAGAGGTATACATACATATATATTCATATATATACATACATATTTATCCATACAAATATTATCTAATATGAATATTCCATATTCTACATTGACACACACACACACACACACACACACACACACACACACACACATTGATAAACATTCTACCTTTCTAGATATACATATCTTGTCATATGTATGTATTGCTTTATTCTTATATACTTATATATCGACAAATATTATATATATATATATATATATATATATATATATATATATATATATATATATATATATATATATATATATATATATATATATATCAGTATATTTCTATATATTGTTTTCTTGATTATTTTTAATTCATTTATTCAAATTGTCTCATAATTTTAAAAAGCACAAACACACTTAACAACGTTTAATAAAAATAACATAATTTAGAAATAATTAAGATAGAATTATTTAAAAAACTATTAATTCAATTAAATTAATTTTATTTAAAATAATTTTCATAAAATTTAATACATAAAAAATATTTGACTAAGTTGTAGGTTTGTGCGCACATAAAATCTAAAAGATTTTGAAGAAGATTAAGAAGAACAATGGAGGCTTTTCAAATTGGATGGAAAATGGTTTCAATTTGCTTTTAGTTTTGATAGCATAGATTGTCGTCTAGTTTCAAGTGATAACAAATTTCAGTGGAGATGGTATCAACGGAGATGGTAGCGGTGGTAGGAAGTGGAGATGGTAGTGATTCGCAAAAGGAAGGAGGGGTAGAAGGTAACAAAGATGGCAAAAATGGTCTAGGACAAACTGCTAGTTTTTCAACCCTTGCTGGTGATGAGCCAAAATAATGGCTCCATTTTGTTAGATTTTGTAATAAAAAATCTTGCTTTGGTCATATGTTTGGACAATATTTAGGTCATAGAACTTCCCTAGTTGATATCTTTTTGGTATTATTAGATCTGATTTATCCTAGACCTAAGGTTGTTATATGATGATCTTTATACAGTCAAACTATGTAAATTATCTAATTAATCTTAAAATATGGTTTCATTTATGTTATGTTAGCGTCAATGGATACACATGCTTTTGTGCATATTAACTCCATGATGCAGGAACAACCAAGATGAGAAGATGACTAAGTTGGTGGTTAAGGAGACATATCATCATGTCAATGGATGCAAACCCAGTCAAAGTGGAGCAACATTGAAGAAGTTCATAACCAATTGACCGCTTCTTCAGTAGAGAAATTAGTGGATCATTCATGATTGTTTCGATGAAGCATAAATATAGGAAAGGAGGTTGCACTATATTTTCTCAGCAGTACGATAGTTGTTTGTTCTACATTTATGCATTGACTTCTTTTAATGTAATAAATCCTGCTCACCTATTCCTTTGGGAAGTGGGTTGATCAGTTTAAATTTTGTTATAAGTTTTTATTATAAATAAAGGTCTCTACTTCCTCGTGGGGGTAGACAGTGCGACCATCAAGTTAGAAGTGTAGACACCCAAAATTGTCCAGTCTAATTAAATAAATATTTTTATTTATTTAATTATCTAAGCTTAATTCTTCTATTAATTAAATAAATCTTTATTTATTTAATTAATTCATTTATCCTCTTCTAGCCTTATTTCTCATTTAAATAAATACATTTATTTATTTAAATTATCCTTTTCCTAAATTAAATAAATATCTTATTTATTTAATTGATCTCACTCCTTCTATTAATTAAATAAATCTTTATTTATTTAATTAATTCATTAACCTTTTCTACCCATGACACATGTCATTCATCTCTTAATTCATACACTACCTACCCTCTCATTATTTTATTATTTCTTTTACCTACCCTCTAATCATAGCCGACCTCCTTTTACACCTCTCAATCTTATCCCTTCATTTCATATAGTGTCTTCTATATAAGGAGATGCTTCCTTCATTATCAAACCCCCCGTTGACACACTTGACTACACTATGCTTTTGAACATAGGCGATCCTACTTGCAACCACATTCCGTTCTTTGTTGAGCTCTTGTGCACATAAAATCTAAGAGCAAATATATCAAGCAAGATCAATGGAGATAGGAAGAATGGAGATCCAAACCCTATTGGACATGTGATGGTATAATCTTTGTGATTTCATTTGATTTGCATTGTCTTAGGTAATCTTCATATGTTATGGTGGATCTTTGTTGTTGTTAGGCTAAGGTTTTGTGGTTGAATTCATTTAGCCTTTCAATATCGTTATTATTGTTATCCATTTTCACCATAATCATTTTAAGTATTCTAGTTTTCAAACTTATGTATACTGAAATCAACTTGAATGAATAAGATGATGGTATTTTGAGCTTATTGATTGTTATCTGAGTTTTGGATATACTCACTCAAAGGGGGCCACTTGGTGAGTAGTTCATGTGCTTTTTCTAGTTAATTTCCATTTCATTATGGTTGCTATTTTTGGTATTCGACTATTCTTGCAGCCACTGGAAACAATTTGTGTGTTTGTTTCTACAACCAAAGCAGACAGAGTAGTTCTTGTTCGCTAACCAAAGCATTGTCATTAGTTGTAGTTTCTTAAGTTGCTTTCAATTGTGAGTTTTGATAAATTGTTAAGTCACTATGATTCTACATATTAGTTCTCATCCGCTAGCGAAAACATTGTCATTAGTAGCAGTTGCTTAAGTTGCTTGCAATTATGAGTTTTGATAAATTGTCAAGTCATTATGATTCTACATATTTCTTTCAAAAACTTTCATTTTCCCGCAGTACGATAAAATGGCTTCAAATTGAGCTTAGTGTACATACAATATCGACCCATTTCAAGTTCATGACCCTGGTCGATAAAGTAAATGAATCTTTACCACAGGAGAGGTAGTTGCTCAGTAAGAATGTCCAATCCTTGGGCTAAGGTTTCAGAACCCAGTTACTATTCCAATTGCAAGGACCAACATTTTTGGTGTTGTTGTCAAGGATGGTGCCAAACTAAGAACCTAATGTAGTTGTTAGTTTTAAGTCTTTCAGTTTATTTTAGGTTTAAAATTAGTTGTTAGAGTTCATTCATAAAATCTGCATGCATAGAAGAATAAGAGATGTATTAGGAAGATTTATTCCCTCACAATCTGCTCATGAAGTAAATTTAGACCACGCCCTAGATATAAATCCTTTTGCTGAAGCTTTTATGGAAGCTAGAAAACAAGGTGTTTTTGATTTATCAAAAGGAGACCTTGATTTCTTAAACGAACCCCTTGAATTGAATATTTTACCTTTGGTTCCTTATCAACCACAAATGGCAACTCTTGGTGGAGGAGGTCCACCTCCTAAACCCACCTTTGAATTTCATATTCTTGACCTGCATGATAATGCAAATTTGAAGAATATACCAACCTCCTCTCTTCCAAAGTTCCATGGCTTGATCACAAAAGATCTAGATACTTTTCTGTTTGAATTTGATATTCTCTACAAAAGCTATGATTATACTACTCATGCCCATAAACTCAAGCTATTCCTTGATAGTCTAAAATAAGTTGTTCTTAGGTGGTTTATGAGTTAAGGTAGAGATGAAGTAACTACCCGAGATGAAATGAAGGAAAAATTCTTGGATAAGTATAAAGATTACTGCAGAGGAATCGATCGTCATGGTGATGATATCTTCCGCATGACACAAAAAGAAGATGAAAGTTTGGAAGACTATCTTGAGAGGTTTTTGTTCAATGTCAAGAAATCTAAGCATAGCATCTTGAGTGAAGAATCCTTGAAATTGATTTTTATAAGGGGAATCAATGATGACTATATTGAATCACTAGATCTCATGGGAGGAGGAGACATTACTCAAGCTCAACGGGATGACATCAAGAAGATCTATCAAAAATAATCTAGGGCTTCTACCAAGAAAGGAAGATACTATAGGCCTGGATCTTGAGCAGCAAAGGCATCTTCAACAGTTTCAAGGATGGAGATTACTCATCTACTAAAGGATTTTAAGGAGGATATTATTAATGACATGGCCACTCAGTTTGATACACTTCAAGCAAAGAATAAGCATGAATAAGTAGAAGTAATGCTTGCTGAATTTTGTCCTCATTATAGGTAGAAGAAAAATGACTGTAAATGTAAGCTTCTTGGTAAAATTAATAGTCACCAAGCTCCTCCAAATTTCAAGCCAGTTTATTGAGATGATGACCCACTCTTCTATGTTGCACAACAAAGGACATGGCCCCCAAGACAGGGTATTCCACAAGATCCATTTTCTTTTTTTGGTCCTTATATGAATTCTTATGCACAAAATAATCAGCGACAACCCCCATATTCCCAAAAATTTGGGAACTATATACCTCAGCTTTGGAATAATTCCCTAGATTCTTGGCCTAGTTGTCAAAACCCTTCCTTTAATTGACAACAACCACAAGGGAATTGGTCACAACCTCAGGGTCCATGGCAACCATCCCAGAGTAACTGGTAGTAGTCACCTCAATGGAGGGGAAGTCAACAATGGCCAAATAAATCCTTTTGGTTTCCTGCAACCACCACAATAGTCCCAACAACCAGCCTTAATGCCATCAACTGCTAATTCTACTCCACCTAAGTCCACTCAATTGCCAACTCAGCCTGTACCAAATCCTAATAATAAACCTCGACAACAACAATGAGTTTATTTAGGAGATCCTAATCAATATCCTGCATACTCTCTCAGTGTAAGTGGCATTCACTTGCGGTCAAGAACAAATTTATGTGCCCCATCTCCTCCAGTTATAACTAAATTACCATTGGAGGAAATTGCAAAAGATACTATATCCAACCAACCTGCAGATCCTAAACAGGTACCTCAATCTGAAACTTTAGGCACACCTATTAGAACACCCCCATTTCCTCAATGATTGTAGGTAGAAGTAACTAGGCAACAAGACAACATAGCTTTTGATCTTATTGATCAGTTAAAACATATACGTGTAAAGATTCTATTGTTCCAAGCTATTAAGGATATTCCCATATATGGTAAAGCTATCAAGGAGGCATGTCTAAAGAAACCTAGACAAAAGAAAAAGGATCCACAAATAGTCCATGTAATGGGGCAATTGGCTGATATTATGTTAGGAAAAGTTATTGTCACTAAGTATGTTGACCTTGGCAATCCTGTTGTGAAAGTGGTTATCAATGGACTCAAATTAAGAATGTCATGATAGATTTAGGAACAACTTTAAATGTGATGACCAAGGATGTCATGCAACAACTCAGTATTACTAGTCTTAGGTCCACCTCCACAGTCCTGCAACTTGCAGATGGTTCCACTATCCAAGTTGATGGGATGGTTGAGGATCTTGTTGTCACCTTATATTCTTGGGAATATCCATATGACTTTATGATACTCTCTCCTAAAGTGACATTGGTAGAATATCCAATTATTCTGGGAAGGCCTTGGCTTGCTATAGCTGATGCATACACAGGGTGTAGATCAGGGAATATGACCATTTCAAATTATATCACCACTAAGAAACTTGGACTTTAGTCCCCTGCACAACCTCAACTTGATCAAGAGAAAATAGTGTAGCCAGATTTAGGAGAAGAAGTAGAAGAACTTAATTATGTTCAACGATTGATGATGTTGGCCAAGGAACCATTCATAGAACTCTAGGAAGATGATAAGGTACTCTCTAACATCATGGAAAATCATTATGGTTCAACCCAACAATTACCTGGTCTACCATTGTATCCTTCGCATTCTCTTCTTCCATCTACCAATTTTTTGGGTTCTCCTGCAACCACATATATACTTTATACCTTGCTACCATAGGAAATCCAAACTTCTTGTTTAACTGAAGTGTCTAAGATTCGGTCAATTTCTCAAGTAGAGGTTGCTTCAGGAAGATACCTGAATATCAATAGTCAGCTAATGACACATCAAGATTATCTTTGACAAAACTACTCAAGACCCATAAATAGGCTTTTGCATGGGATTATCATGATATGAAGGGATTAGATCCTAAATTGTGCACTCATAGGATTTATATAAGAGAATATTGTAAGTCAGTTAGACAACCTTAGCGAATGATCAATCTTGCATTAAAGTAAATAGTCAAGGAGGAATTGCAAAAGTTACTAAATGCAGGGTTTATTTATCCTATTTCAAATAGTTTATGGGTATCTCCTCTAGTCATAGTTGCTAAGAAAGGAAGTAAATGGAGAGTTTGTGTAGACTATAGGGAGCTCAAAACTGCGACTAAAAAGGATAACTTCCCACGTCCTTTCATTGATCAGGTTCTGGATTCTTTAGCAAGAAAACAATACTTCTCATTTTTTGATGTGTTTAGTGGTTATAATCAGATTATAATTTCTCCAGAAGACTAGGAAAAGATAACCTTCACCTGTCCTTGGGGAGCGTATGCCTATCCAGTTCTTCCATTTGGTTTTTGTAATTCTCCTGCAATCTTCTAGAGGATGATCCTCAATATATTTTCAGATATTTCTCATGATTGTATGGGAATCTATATGGATGATTTCACTGCTTATGGAATTACTTTTGAGGAAGCATTACACAATCTTGGCAAAGTGTTGCAATGGTGTGAGGATCATAATTTGTCCCTAAATAGTGAAAAATGCTTCATGATGATGCAATAAGGGATAGTATTGGGCAATCATATTTCTCAATCAGGCATTCAAGTCGATCCTACTAAGATTGAGGTAATAATCAACCTGCCTATCCCTACAAAACAAAAGGATGTAAGGAATTTTTTAGGCCATGCAAGGTACTATATAATATTTATAAATGACTTTAGTAAGATGGTAGGCCCTTTGTATTGTCTTTTGAAAAATGATGTTGAGTTTGAATGGACACAAGCATGTGAAGAGGCATTTTCCAAACTCAAAGAAGCTTTAACCCAAGCTCCGATGCTCAAAGGACCTGATTGGTCTCTCCCTTTCCACATTCACACCGATGCATCAGACTTTTCCATTGGAGCATCCTTGGGATAGAAACAAGGAGTTTTAAAAAATGCAACTTATTATGTCAGCAAAAATTTGCAGGGACCTACGCTAAACCATATTGTTACAAAAAAGGAAATGTTGGTTGTTATCTATGCTCTCAACAAGTTCTAACACTACATCACTGGCTATCAGATATTTGTGCATACTGATCATGTAGCCATCGAGTACCTTATGAATAAAATTTCCATTTCTGGCAGATTGGCCCGATGGTTGTTGCTTATGCAGGAGTTTGATATCACTATCATAGATAAGCTTGGTAAAGCAAATGTAGTGGCAGATTTTTGTCTAGACTACAAATAAAGGATGATCTTGTAGTCATTGATTATTTCTTTCTAGATGAGCATTTGTTTTCAATCAATGTACACATGCCATGTTATGCTGATATAGCTAACTACCTAGCAGCTAACAAAATTCCTCCTCATTTCTCACCCAAGAAAAGAAGGTTACTTATAGAGAAGAGATTCAATTTTTCATGGATAACAGATTTCTTATTCTATATAGGACCAAATCAAGCTATGAGAAGGTGTGTTCGGGAGGATTAAACTTATGACATTCTTCATGCCTATCATGATGACCCTTGTGGAGGACACTTTGCTTCCAAGAGAACAACTATAAAGATCCTGAATATGGGTTATTATTGGCCAAGTTTGCATGAAGATGCAGTCAAGTACACCGTTAAATGTGATAGATGTTAGAGGATGGGCAGACCAACTAGATTGGATGAGATGCCTTTGCATCCATAGGTGGTTGTTACACCATTTGACAAATGGGGGTTAGATTTTGTAGGACCTATTGATCCACCCTTAAATGGTAGATCATACATCCTTGTGTGTACCAACTATGTCACAAAATCGGTAGAGATAAAAACCTTCAAACATGGCAGAGATAACAAGCTAGTATAATTTTTGTATGAGGAAATATTTACAAGCTATGGAGTTCTGAGGGAGATTATGATTGATCAAGGGACACAATTTACTTCCACTTTGATTATAGCTTTTGTCAAAGAGTATAATATAAGGCATAGGAAGTCAAGCCTCTACCATCCTCAAGAAAATGGACAAGCTGAAATCACCAATAGAGAGATTGAGTCTATACTAACCAAAATAGTAGCCCTCCATCAAAAGGATTGATCTAGTAGATTGTCAGAAGTAGTTTGGGCATATAGAACTACATGGAAGATAACTATAGGCTTTATACCCTTTGAGATTATGTAAGAGACTGTGATGCCTGTGGAATTTGAGCATAAGACACTTTGAACAACCATAGAATTAGATATGACTCTCTCTGCAGCTCAATGGGATAGACTCCTGCAGCTTAATGCCTTAGATAAAATCAGGAAGTTTGCCCTGCAACACACAGAAACAATTCAGAATCAATGCATAAAATGTCATGATAAATATGTCAAAGACAAAGCATTCAAATTGGGAGATTGTGCCCTTCTGTATGACTCCAGGTATAAGGATAAATTGGGGAAACTGCAGACACAACACAGTTAGGGCCCTATGAAGTGATTGAAACATTCCCGAGTGCAGTACAATTGGCTACTATTGATCATGTCAAATTCAAGTTGTTGGTAAATGGACATCAGTTGTGCCTCTATCATAATCTTATTTCCAAAGAGGAGTTCCTTCAACAATTCATTACTCAAGCAGTTGCTGAGATTCCTGCAGCAAAAGGGGGGGAGTTGTAGTCCCACCTTCTTCCTAATTTCTTGTCGCATTCACTCATAATAATACTTTCATATTCCATGGAAGTACCCTTTGCTAATAACAATTCCATTTTCATACTCGCCCATCACTCTTTTGTATCATTTTACTTTCCCCATTCATTTCTTTGCCTCACTTGCCATGCATAATAGATAGACTTTGTTTTGATAGATTTCTCCAACTACTGCCATTATGGCACAATAAAAAGTACACTCATTTTATTATTTTTAGTTGCATGCATTTATTAAATTATATTTTGTATCATAATGATATTTACATAGTTAATCTTTTAGTCATCCTCTGTATGTGTGGAGACATGTCAAGCCTTAGGTTGCAGGGGAAGTATAGTAGTGAATTATTCCTATGGAATTATTCTTATGTCATCTTGAATGAAAATGCCATCTCATATAAAAATTTAAATTTAAAATCATTACGACTTGATTTGACATTTTGTTCTCTGTTATACCTCTTGTCGTCGTCGTTTTCTTGTGTGCATTGAGTTATTTTGAAGGATTTAGAGTTGTAGCAGGGTTGTTTGCAAATAGGGTATATTTTATTTTGAGAATTTGCAGAGTTTTAGGAGAAATTGAGCATATTTCTACAGTGGTGGGTTGTGAGTACCAATGTAGCAATGTGTGGTCTGTCGGTTCATCATGAATGTACAATGCATGATGTCCTTTTGCAAGATCAAGTTTGCAAACCTAAATTCCACAACACCGGCTAGATAGATTATTTTCTTAAGTTAACTAAGTACAACGAGGATATTGTAAGATAACTCACTCACACATTTTCTGACGGGGAATCTCAAGTAAAAGGGTCGAGAGTTATTGCAATGAAGGAGTGGATTGCAAAAGTAATAGGGTTTATAGCTGATGGAGAGAAATACCCTGAAATAAAAGATGCATGAAGTGCGAGGGAAGAATTCATGCAACCAGGTGACCTGCCTTTAGTAACAGATAAGCAGGGGACTAGAGGAGAATCCCTTCCTCCTAAATAGAAAGAAGTAGCATTGTATATCATGAAGTATTTGACTTGTGAAAGGAGATACTCATGCCTGCATTCCCACCATTTTAAGCTCCCGAGTCATCTATGCCATGGAAGGAGAATGAATGTTCCAAATATGTTGTATAATCTTCTTTCCATCAGTGTAGCAGAGACACAAAAAGGTAGGCCTCACTCCGTTACTCACCACAGTTTGATTAAATTATTGGTAGAAAAGTCTTTGAGAGATGTTTCCCAGATGACCTCGGATGAATTTTTAAGCGTTAGAAGGTTTAGCGTGAATGATTTGGGTCCAGCAGAGCAACCCCCATCTCAAGAAGGGAAAATTTGGAAAGACCTGACCTTGCCGCTGAGCCCTCATCCTCTAGAATGTCACCAATTCAAGAACCTCTTGCAATAGAGGAATCCTCATCGAAAGAAACCTTGGCAGAGTTAGTAGAAGCCTCAACAGGGATCCCGTCACAAACCCCAATGAGAACTAGGGTCACTGTGTGGAGGGAGAAAGGAAAGGAGAAGCAAAGTGACAAGGAGAAGAAGAAGGAGAAGGGAAAAAGTATTGATCTAGCCTCTCCTGTTACAAAGAAAAGAAAAATTGCTAAAGAAAGTTCTCCTGCAGCCACTGGAGGAGCTGCAGAAAACCATCCTAGAACCACTAAAGAAATGCCTTTGAGAAGGACCTATAGGCTTTGAGGGAAGCCTAAAAATAAAAAGTAGTTAGAGAATTCAAGTGCCAACATTCTTGTTGACTCCACAGAGTGAGAGTCGAGCAGTCCTAACTAGGATATTATTTTGCCTTCCTCACCTGGGAAGCCATAGGAAGGTGTGAGCCTAGATGGGCTTAATAATCTGGTCTCTGTCGTAGAAAAAATTATTAGAACAGAAGGTGGAACTGAGAAATTGAAACACAGAGAAAGAGTTTATAGTCTAGCCTCTTTTCTTACTAGTCATGCTGCTGCTCTTGCCTTCTACAAGGAATGGGAGTTAGAGAAATCATAGATGCAAAAAATTATTGATCACCAGAAGAAGGTGATTGAAGAAAAAGATGAGGAAATTGCTCAGCTAAAGAACAAAGTGGTTACGATAGTCACTATGATACCACAAATAATGCAATGTAGGGAACCACCTCGAGTATACTCCCTGTATTTGAAAGAGTAGCATATTTGTTTCCAATTGATGAGAATTGTTAGGGACTTAAGTCCTTCTTTAGAAACGCCTCAGGAGTTTTACCATGTTTATCAAGCGTCTCTTGCAGCCATAAAAAATCAGCTTTGTGAGTTCTATCTACATAATTATGATGTCCCTAATTATACTGATTGGAATCCATTACTCTACATTGGGGATATTCAACTAAGGGCTCTGATGTCATGGATTCAAAATAAAATTTCTAGGGGAGAACAATCTAGGGTACATAGGAAGGGGGAACTTGACCTCCCACTTGCATTGAGAGATGAATCCAAGAATTCAAGGAGGCTTTATTATGACCAGCATAATTTTTTTTATAAATTGGATTATGGAGCTAACATTCTACCCTTGAGAGAAGAAGCATTCAGAGATTATGAGCAGATGGTTATGGTTGAGGGACATGTGGCAATTGGACATTTAGTGCAACACTGAAATAGTCTACCTGATGAACTGAAATAGGCTGAGCCACATTACTTACCAAATTATCATGCAACAATAAGGCGAGCACCCAAATATATACATTTGGGCAAAACAAAAGGAAGACACTGGTTTCCCCTTATCTTTCAGCCACCCATTCTTCTATGGCCATTGATGGGATGCAGAGATAATGATCAGCCTTATGATGTAGTAGCAGAGCTCTCTAGGTGGACACAATTGGTAAATATGAAAGGATTCTATTGAAGCTTGGGTACAGGAGGGAATGGACACCTTACCCCTAAGGATTTCAGAGTTAATACTAGAAATAGGAACTTTCCTATTGCTTGAGAACCAACGAGAAGCTAGGTTGGGGGCGATGATGAGCCAAAATAATAGCTCCATTTTGTTAGATTTTATCATAAAAACTCTTGCTTTGGTCATATGTTTGGACAATTTTTAGGACATAGAACTTCCCTGGATGATGTCTTTTTGGTATTATTAGATCTGATTTATCCTAGACCTAAGGTTGTTATCTAATGATCTTTATATAGTCAAACTATGCAAATTTTCTGAATTAATCTTAAAATATGGTTTAATTTATGTTATGTTAGCATCAATGGATATACATGATTTTGTGCACATTAACGCCATGATCTAGGAACAACTAAGATGAGAAGATGACTAAATTGATGGTTAAGCAGACACATCATCATGCCAATGGATACAGACCCAATCAAAGTGGAGCAACATTGAAGGATTCCATAACCAATTGACCGCTTCTTCAGCAGAGCGATTAGTGGAGCATTCATGATTGTTCCTAATGAAGCATAAATATAGGAAAGGAGGTTGTGCTATATTTTCTCTATAGTAGGACAATTGTTTGTTCTACATTTATGTACTAACTTCTTCTTTTAGTGTATTAAATCCTACTCACCTATTCCTTTGGGAGGTGGGCTGATCAGTTGAAAGTTTGTTATAATTTTTTATTATAAATAAAGGTCTCTACTTCCTCGCGAGGGTAGATAGTGGGACCATCGAGTTAGTAGTATTTAGGTTTTCAAACTTATGTATACTGAAATCAACTTAAATAAATAAAATGATGGTATTATGAGCTTAGCAATTATTATCTGAGTTTTGGATATACTCACTCAAGGGGGCCCACTTGGTGAGTAGTTCTTGTGCATTTGTTAGTTAATTTCCATTTCGTTATAGTTGTTGTTTTGGTATATGACTGTTCCATTAAAACTGAACATTAATACTGTTGGAACCCTAAATTTTCATAACAATACCCCTGACATGATCATCAAGCTTTTGTGTTTAAAGTGGTGAAATGTTGAAGCTACAAAAGTTTTCTTTTACCTAACATAGAATCCCACATATTGTCTCTATTATGCCCTAATTATATGTTAACAAGTCTTGATAAATCCAAGAAAGATTAGTAAGATAATCTCACTGAGCAAACATTTCATTTCTATATCGAAATAGCTATTCTGATCTGATAAATTAATATTAAATACCAATATCAGGATAGCTAACCCGATCCAATAAATTAGTGTCGAACATGGACATCAGGATAGCAATGTAGAACATGAAGTCTTGATTGCTCGTCAGAATGACTAACAAAAGCAGAATAATAATTATGTGTGATTCTAATAGAACAAGCTATCTAGATAAGCATTATATTGGTATAGTTATACCGAACAAGATATTTGAGGCACCTATCAGAATAACCACCAAAGGCAGAGAAGCAGTATTATGTAATGCTGATAGAGAAAACTATCCCAACACACACATTTCGAGATACATCATGCTGATACAAGTCTTGTGAGAATAGTATATGAGATTGGGGTAGGTTCAAAAGGCTATCCAGATGGTGTAAGTTATCATGACGAAAGAAAATACAAAAGGAAAATGAATATGATACGTCTATCGAAATAACTTATGAAGTCAGAGTAACACATCAACAGGGTTCCGATTACCAAAGCTATCTCGATGGTGAATAAATAGAATGGTATTAGGGAAACTATCCCGATTATGAACTTATGACCGAGGAACTGATATCAGTAAAACCTATGGCGATAAAGGAAAATAAAGGTGATACCCCTATCGGTATAACTAATGAGATCGAGACAATGGACTGTCTACAATCTAATAGAACAACTTATCCTGAAATTGAGTATATGAAGTAACATCAGAACAACTACTCCGACATTGCACTCTCAACTAAATACCTCAATTGGAATAACTTACAATGAAAGGCAAAATCAAAAGTGAAGAGCTTTATCGAGATAACTTGTGAAGTCGACATACAATTTTTTGGTATGTCTATAGTTATAACAATCCTGAAATGATGTGAATGATAGACAGTTTCCAACAGCGACTACATTGTCAAAAAGGTGCCAAACTAAGAGATGTGACGGATGAAGTGAAACGAGGTAACCTGGATATACAATATTTATATGTAGAACATAAGGTTTGAGAAAAAAAAAAGAATAAATTGTAATATATATATATATATATATATATATATATATATATATATATATATATATATATATATATATATATATATATATATATATATATATATATATATATATATATATATATATATATATATATATATATATATATATAATAGATTTATAAAAATATCATCAGACAAGAATAAATAAAATACAATCAGCGCTCCTTATTCTCTATTGTGCTATAGTAAATTTCTCTTAAGATCAATTCTTTGTTATAACCCTTTGAAGCAAGTGGTTGTTATCTTAAATCCTTGTCTAAAGATTTTATGTCATAATTGCAAATTAGAAAAATATAGAGTGCATCTGAGACAAAAGGCAGCTATTTGCATTTTATTCTGATTGGTCTTTCTGTGAGAGTTAAAATTCAATCAGACTAAGTGTAATTGAAGATATCTAATTGTAACATTGAGGGTTAGGTAATTAAAAGATCCATCCAAGGGAGGATTTAAAAATTGTCTTTCAAAGTTATACACAGGGTTTGCAAGTGAATGACTCTATTTCCCAAAAGAAACAAGGCACTGGTCTAGTTGCATATAAAATTTAATTCAAGATCAATCAAATCATTTTCATTTTCATTTTTATGTTAGTAGGAAGCAGAAGTAGAGAATAGGAGTAAGAAGTAAAGATAACTGAATCAGATTGAAGTAAGAGTTAATCATAATAGTAAGATAATTTATCCCAAAAATTAATGCCACTTTGAGATAAACAATAGAGGTATAAAGTATAATATAGAGATCTACTATAAAAAGCACCAATTAAGAGGATCAATTGGTGAGTAGGTACACTTGCCTAGGTTTTGTAGAGCTTGAAGTGAGGGAGTTAGCAACCTTGAAAGGTTCACTCTACTAATTGGCCAAATCAATTGGAAGATTTGATCATTGAGCAAGACATACTCATAGAATTTCAAATTGGCGGCTCTGCTGGGGAAGAATTAAAGGATTCATTTATAGACTTTGTTAGGGAACGATTATAAAATATTTGGTCACCATTGGGAGAGAGTCAAAAATATTATAAATCTAAAGTTTTTTTAGATGATTTGTTGCAGTTGGTAAAAGGAACTCTGTTGTGGAGAAGAAATTAGAAGGAGAAAATAATTTTGTCCTCCATGAAGGAGGTGGTGACTCTGTAAAAATTATTAATGAAGAAATCAGTTACTGCAACAATTTGGCATCCAAAATGTACCAATACCTATATTCTTATGAAGCCCTATGTCTAGGAATGCAATGCACACAACAACAATGGTTGCTACAACCAGGTAAAGGAAGATGTATTCTTGAACTATATGAGCCATTGGGTTTTAATGATATTCCTAAGTGTTCAGAAAATCTTCTTTATGAGCTTAAAAAATATATGCCGAGGTTCCATGGAAAGGAATGTGAATAATTGATTAGGCATTTGAAAGCATTTTATTGGTTTATTGAAACTTTTGAGATAATCGAAAGAATTGATCATGAAACTATTCATGATGACATTGGAAGATGTTGCCAAGCAGATTTTTAGGTTGTTGTCCCTGCAAAGCATCTCATCATGGGAGGAAATTGAATGGTGGTTTGTAGAGGAGTTATATGGCATCATTAAAGAAAATGTATCTATCATCAATCCCTTAGTCCATCTCCACAATATTCTATATTCCATAATTAGATTCAAACAAATCATTATATTGATCCCTCGGTAGACATTAATGCATTCTTCAACATAAGGAGAAAGGAAGGTGAATCTGTAAAAAGATTAACTGGTATAATCATGACAAATTATTTGTAGATACTTGATGATATAAGGCCTAATGTATCTACAATTGTGGAATTACTCATGAGGGAGTGCGTACCTGATAATTTGCAATTAGCATGTTTAGTTGTTATGGAGATGAACAGGGCACTACATGATGTGTGTGAGAAGAGTGACATCAACATAAGATATGCAAATGAAGATGAATATATAGGAGAATTAGTTATCCCTTTGGAAGGCCCATTCAATGAGGAAACAATCGATAATATTCAAGATTGGGAGTCAGAACCTAAAAAATTGTTGCTAACATTGATGATGAGGAATGGTCTCCATGTGAATAAGCATACTTATCTGTCAGTGAACAAATGATTGATTCATCCAAATCTGAGAACTACAATGATTTAGTTGATGAAAATAAATACCCCAGTTATGAGGAAAGTGAGGAAGCATCCATACCTGAAATCCATGAGGACACTTTGTTAGAAACAGAGGCGTATCAGTAACAAAGAAGAAGAAGAGTATTCACTCAGTAGTAAACAAATTTCAGATCTTCTAGACAGAGAGTATAAGAGACATGCAAGAAAGGCAAATGAGGTATATAGTGGGCAACAGATAGAATATACACATACACCTGGAAATAGATTCAAAAAAATTTCAAATCAGGTGGATGATGACATGACAAAAGATGGTTGTAATTTAGAAAAAACTTTATGTGACGAGTCCTCCTATTTCTCTAATAAAAACATTAATGACAATGAGAGCACATATGATGACCGACAAATCGAAGAGTCACATGAGTATAAAGATCATTTTCAAATTTTTACAAATTCTCTTTATAATGATACATAAAGTGATGGTGAAATGATATATTGTCATAATGTACCTGATAAAGACCTCTATGTGTTCCCAAATCCGTTGTATGAAAGGGAAAAAATTTCATACATTATGAACGATACAGATGTGTGGAAATAACATGGCTGATACTATGGTGAGATCATGTGATAAAAAACCCATAGAGGAAAAGGAGTTTCAGGAAGAAGGTACATCAGATAGGGTTATGCAATATGATCATCACATAGAGGTAATTCCATCCAAAATGACTTCCAAATTTTTTATGGCAATAATAAGGTGTATTGTGAAGCAGTACTAGAGGAGGAAAATAATTATTCTTCAGATCCTAATGGTGATACTCCTAAAATAATTTCACCTAAAGATAGAATAAAAGGTGAAAACCATGGTTAGACAAATAATGTGCAGCATGCCTAGAAGATAGGGACCGATAATGAAAAAAATGTAAATCAAGGACATTTCTAAAAGGTAGATTTTCATAAACATGAGGGTATGATAGTTTATCAAAGTTTGAGGTCTCTTGTGATGAAGAAAGGAAAAGAAAGTAGTTCAAACGATTCTTACCATGGTTATATGATGGAATATGGAGATGATAACAAAAAACATTATAACATATATGACAAACATAGAAAGATGACAATTGATAAGCTTTATGATGGAATCAGATTGCAAAATAGTATATACCAAGATGGAATGATAGTACATGATGAAAACCAGGTATTTGATCCAGGAAAAAATCAATGTTCAGTTTTGGGGGGCCTAGGGCCACCAAATGCAATCTTAATGTAAAAGAGATGTGATTGGCACATGGTCTACTTACACCAAAGATAGCTGGATTCTTGCTATGCCCATAGGGGCATACGTCCCTAGACAGAGCCCCTATTGGAACCCTAAATTTTTAATAACAATAACCCTGACATGATCACCAAGCTTTTATGTTTAAAGTGGTGAAATGTTGAAGCTACATAATTTTTCTTTTACCTAACATAGAATTCCACATATTGTCTCGA
Organism: Cryptomeria japonica; assembly: GCF_030272615.1. Lineage (NCBI taxonomy): Eukaryota > Viridiplantae > Streptophyta > Pinopsida > Cupressales > Cupressaceae > Cryptomeria > Cryptomeria japonica. Next base: position 218,755,523 of record NC_081414.1, on the reverse strand, counting down.
TTCTACCCTAATTATATATGAAAAATTTCTGATAAATCCAAGAAAGATCAGTAAGATAACCTAACCAAGCAAACATTTCATGTCTATATCAAAATAGCTATTTCGATATGATAAATCAATGTTAAATACAAATATCGGGATATCTAACCCGATCCAATAAATTAGTGTTGAACATGGACATCGGAATAGCAATGTCGAACATGAAGTCGATAGAACAAGCTATTATGATAAGAATTACATTAGTTAATTATACTGAACAAGATATTTGAGGCACCTATTAGAATAACCACCAAATATGGAGAAGCAATATTATGTAATGCCGATAGAGAAAACTATCCCGACGCACACATTTTGGGATACATCACATTGATACAAGTCCTATTGGAATAGTATATGAGATTGTGGTAAGTAATTTTTCCCGATGAAAGAAAATACAAAAGGAAAATGAATATGATACGTCTATCAGAATAACTTATGAAGTCAGAATAGAACATCAACAGGGTTCTGATTACCAAAGCTATCTTGATGGTGAATAAATAGAATGGCATCAAGGAAACTATCCCAATTATGCACTTATGATCAAGGAACTGCTATCAGTAAAACCTATGGCGATAAAGGAAAATGAAGGTGATACCCCTATCGGTATAACCAATGAGATCAGGACAATAGATTGTCTATAATCCGATAGAACAACTTATCCCAAAAATGAGTATATGAAGTAACATCGGAACAACTACTCCAACAACACTCTCTTGACCGAATACCTCAATTAGAATAACTTACAGAGAAAGGCAGAATCAAAAGTGAAGATCTTCATCGGCATAACTTGTGAAGTTGGGCATACAGTTTTGTGGTACGTCAATAATTAAAACATTCCCGATAAGCACCATCCAAGTGTGTTCGACATAGGTAACCCGAAGATCAAAATCAAGCTGTTGGTTACTTATCGGTATAACCTATCACACAATGACATGAATGATAGATAATTTACAACAAGGACTACATTGTCAAAAAGACGGCAAACTAAGAGATGTGACAGATGAAGTGAAACGATGTAACCCAAATATACAGTATTTATATGTAGAACATAAGATTTGAGGGAAAAAAAAAGAATAAATTATAATATATATAAAAGAAAAAATAGATTTGTAAAAATTATCATCAGACACAAATAAATAAAATACAACCAGTGTTCCTTATTCTCTATTGTGCTATAGTAAATTTCTCTTCAAATTAGTTCTTTGTAGTAACCATTTAAAGCAGGTGGTTGTTATCTTAAATCCTTGTGTGAAGACTTTATGTCATAATTGCAATTTAGAAAAATATAGAGTGCATCTGAGACAAAAGGCGACTATTTGCATTTTATTCTGATTGGTCTTTCTGTGAGAGTTAATTTCAACCAGACTAACTATAATTGAAGATATCTAATTGTAACATTGAGGGTTACGTAATTGATAGATCCATTTAAGGGACGATTTAAAATTTTTCTTCCAGAGTTATACATAGGGTTTGCAAGTGAATGACTCTATTGCCCAAAAGAAATAAGGCACTGGTCTAGTTGCATATTGTTGGTAAATAGATTTGTCGTTGTGGTCATTTATCTGAAACTGACCCTGTTTGCTCGATGAGCAGTGACAAACGTCCCAACAGTTGGAGAGATTGGAGTAAAACCACAATCTTCCTCTGCATTTGAGAGGGGCAGCTCCCTCATATGATGGGGGTGTTTAGGATTTTTGTGTACTTTTAACCTGAAAGTACATAAAGAAGAAAACATAAAACTAAAAAGAAATAAAGATAGAAACCCCAACAATAGACATATGACCATCAATTGAGATTTCTCAACATTAGCAACAAATTACAAGGAGATTTTATAAGGTAATATGCTTAGCCATGAGATGATGATAAAGAAGAATGGAAAATATCAACATATGGAGAGATAAGATACTTCAACACATTCAAACTGAGATACCAAAGGTTGCTTGTGCATCATTACATCAATTGTAAAAATCACATATGCATAAAAAGACTACCAATTTGACATACAAGAAATCAACAATGATAACACATGAATACATTTAGAACACACGAACTAAGACGTATTCTTCATTATCCTTTTAGAAATATACAAGTCCAAAATCATTTCTATACATAGTGCAAATCAAAATGTCATTACAAGTTTCTCCTAGAATTCCAGCAGAGTTTTTCCCTCCCTTCCTCCTTTTTTCTCCAACAATGCAAAAGCCTTCTATTTATAGGCTTGTAGGATAACTACCTTATAACCAACTTCAATCCTAGGTTAATAACTAACTCTTTTCTGTGTAAATTTCAATGAGTTAGTAACTTACACTTTTATGCACAGAAGAAGTCAACTTTCTAACCTTGGGTTACAATATGTGACATAAGTCACTTTTACAAAAAACTATGACTTTGAAAGAAGAAACAAGTTATTGTTAGGAGATGTCCATCATGAAAAGCTCTATCCTTTCTTGACTTCATGATCTATTGCATGACACTTGAGATGAATCTTCATAGTTATTTTACCACTTGTAAGAATTGTGGTTGTTGCTTGCCTGTCAAAAATGGATAACACAAGGATAATTCACATTCTTTGAAGTCATCTAACCGGAAGGATAAAAGTATAACTTCCCTTGCAAAAAATCAACCACTTATCATCCTTATAATTAATGTAAATCCCTATCTTGAACTATGATTGCAATAACCAAATTCAATGACCATGGTAGTTTCAAAGTCATTAGTTGGACTAATCAAATGCAATGCATCTTTCAAATTCATGTCATTTCTCTAAGCAAAATATTCTCCTCTAAACTTTAAGGCATTTTATCAAACAAATCCCTTGCCTTTCCTATGCTTCTACACTTGGTTCTTTGTTTTCTATGAGGAGAATTCTTTAAAAGTAAGATGAATTGGAACCAAACTCCGTAGAGCTGTTGCTCTAATCCATTAATTACATATGTTTAAGAACATCCAAGGCATCTTCAATGAGCTCATTTCCTGTATAATCTACAACCATTTCATCCGTAATTTTATCTACATGCTAAAATCATCTTGTTGTTCATTTTCTTGAGGACACAAAATATATCTCCTTTTGAAGCTCTCCATAAAGATGAAAAGATCTTGCATTGAAAAATATTTATCAATTGGAATCTTCATCATGACACAAAGAAATCATTCACGAACATCTTCATTCCAATAACACACTCTTTGACTACATCACTTAAACATCTTTCATTACCACTTGACATGCTTGTTGATTGTCTTCGAAAGATAATGTCCATTGAAAGATATCTGATAAGTGGCTCAAGCTTCCTTAGAATTCATTTGACACAATACTCTTCTCTCTCAAGGTATTCTGACAAACAATTCGCCCATCTTTTCTTTGACTCCATAGTTTCCATACATGTCTATCGTGGCGATTGCAACTACAATAGTTGGCAAAGACTCTTTATCATTTTGAAAGTTTCTAAAAACTTTCATTGAACTCCACTCTATGCATATCTTTTAGTTGTTGCAAAATGTGAGGTTATATTTCCATGAGGCACGGTATCAAACAATTCATACTCTATGCCAATTGCATTTCATAAGGTGATGTCTCTTTGAAGCATTATGTCAAATAGTTTACATGCATCATCAATACTTCCCATAATCTGCATTTTACAACCACAGTTATTTTGTCAAACCATCTGAATCATGGCATGCCATGAGATGACATCCATTTGAGGCATTTATATTTTAGCTACTCGCATGCATTGTAATGCTATCACACCTCTCCCGGTTGTGGCTATGCTTCACACTTCACGTGTATCATCTTTGCAAGCTCCCATGACTTGCATGGATATTGACCACGTCATTCTGTCAAACAACTTGCATCATTCCTTGCTCTCCTGTCATGATTGGTGATCATTTAAACACGAGACTCTGTCAAAGAACTTGCAACATTAACTTTGAGTCTAATTGTATCGAGTAGTTTCAAACAAAGCAACTTGTAATTTTGCCATGCTTCCATGCTTGGACATAAATGTCAATCACAACAACTTGTGGTATGATGGCTTGAGAGCAGCTTCAACTACTTTGTGTTGGAGTTTTTGAACAAAGCCAAATATTGAACCTTGCACGCATTAATTCAAACAACTCATGTGCATTGTCTATATAATCACATGCATTCTGTCAGCCAGTTCACTTGTCTTGTCTAAGTTTCTGCGATCTACAATACTTCAACTTGCCAACTGCAATCACTTGAAAGTTTCTGAATTCTACTCAACAAATATATTATGTGTGTTCTGTCATTATTGCAACCTGTGAGATGAAATCTCTTTCAGAGGCTCCCGTAATTCACTTTCATGTCTCCAATGCAGCTGCAACTTCAACATATGATGAACTCCCTTTCTTCTTCAATGCATTGTTGAATGTTTATAGCCCATTATTTGAAGTTTCTTTTTAAAAACTCTTATGGAGGAGGTTAATAATGCTCCAAAACGGAGCATTTCTAACCTTTTTGACAAAGCGGGCCCACAAGGTTAGGAAATAAAGTTAGAGATGCTCCATTTTGGAGCATTCCTAACCTATTTGAGAGAGTAACCTATTTGAGAGAGGTTATAAATATGGGTTAAGAATTCTCGAAAATGGAGCATTCCTACCCATTTTTTTCTCAAAGGTTAAGATTATGGGTTAAAAATGCTCGAAAATGGAGCATCTTTAACCATTTCTTTCAAAGACTATGACCTTGACCTCTAGAAACCATTGACCACAGAGGAGAATAAAGGAGAAATGGAAATGATGTTTATAGACAACTTTTTCCCTCAAATGACCAAAATATTAAAATAATCTGAAATATTTATTTATTTATTTGAAAAATAATTTAAATATTTTAAATTTAATGCTCAAGCTTGAGAAAAATGACCATATCTTCCAAACGGTAGGAAGTTAGATCCTGAAATTTGAAACACGCATTGATGGTAGGGAAAAAAGCCAACAAAATTATTTACTCCTCATGAATAATCATAAAATGAGAGATTTTAATCATTTCTAGGGGATGGACACCAAAATTTGAAGGTTTAATATATAGCAAAATATGAACTGGGTTCAGCCGAAAATTGGCCACATGACACAAAATGATGCTAAGGACATGTCTATCAAATTATTTCCCTCAATTCTTGGTAATATCCAAAATTAATCCATTTTTCATATTTTGACTGGCAACGACCTTGGACCACGTGTTCACTGCTTACGCATAGACACCTAGGGGATCTTCATTCAACATTGAGACCAATTTGAAGTTAAAATTTTAGGTATGCCAAATATGGGGGAAACACATATAAAATTCAATTCAAGATCAATTAAATCATTTTCAATTTCATTTTTATGTTAGTAGGAAGTAGAAGTAGAGAATATGAGTAAGAAGTAAAGATAATAGAATCAGATTGAACCAAGAGTTAATCAGACTAGTAAGACAATTTATCCCAAAGATAAATGACACTTCGAGATAAACAACAGAGGTATAAAGTATAATATAGATATCTGCTATAAAAAGCACCAAGTAAGAGGATCAATTGGTGAGTAGGTACACCCGCCTAAGTTCTTCAGAGCCTGAAGTGGGGGAGTTATCAACCTTGAAAGGTTCACTCTACTAGTTGGCCAAATAAATTGGAAGATTTGATTATTGAGCAAGACATACTCATAGAATTTTTGAATCTGTTGATTTGAGCACCAACAATCATGCTGATGGATGCAGACCCAGTCAAAGTGGAGCAACATTGAAGGAGCCCATAACCAATTGACCACTTCTTCAATAGAGAGATTAGTGGAGCATTCATGTTTGTTCCTAATGAAGCATAAATCTAGGAAAGGAGGATGCACTATATTTTCTCAGCAATAGGACAGTTGTTTGTTCTACTTTTATACGATGACTTCTTCTTTAATGTAATAAATCCTGCTCACCTATTCCTTTCGAAGGCGAGCTGATCAGTTGAAAGTTTGTTATAATTTTTTATTATAAATAAAGGTCTCTACTTCCTCGCGAGGGTAGACAGTGTGACCATCGAGTTAGTATTATTATGGTTTTCAAACTTATGTATACTAAAATCAACTTAAATGAATAAGATGATGGTATTCCGAGCTTAGCAATTGTTATTTGAGTTTTGGTTATACCCACTCAAGGGGGCCCACTTGGCGAGTAGTTCATGTGCATTTGTTAGTTAATTTCCATTTTACTATAGTTGTTGTTTTGGTATTCGACTATTCTTGTAGCCACTGGAAACAATTCATGTGTCTTTTCCTATAGCCAAAGCAAACAAAGTAGTTCCTGTCTGCTCACCAAAGTATTGTCATTAGTTACAGTTGCTTAAGTTGCTTTCAATTGTGAGTTTTGATAAATTGTTAAGTAATTACGATTCTACATATTAGTTCCTGTCCACTAACCAAAGCATTGTCATTAGTAGTAGTTGCTCAAGTTGCTTTCAATTGTGAGTTTTGATAAATTATCAAGTCATTATGATTATGCATATTTCTTTCAGAAACTTTCTTTTTCCTATAGTAGGATATAATGGATTCAACTTGAGCTTAGTGCACATGCAGTGCCGACCCATCTCAAGTTCATGACCCTGGTTTATAAAGTAAATGAATATTTTCCATAGGATAGGTAGCTGCTCAGTAAGGATGTCTGATCCCTGAACTGAGGTTTCAGAACCCAATTACTATTCCAATTGTGAGGACCAACAATTAGATCTATCATGGGTGCTAGGTTAGAGTGCCCTTATGCAGAGTCTCATAACCTCAAGGTGGACCCAGGTAAGGAGTTGACTTTTGACAAAGGAATCCTCCCTCTAGGGGAATTCATGTGCTGCTGAGGGTTCTGGCAACAATGTTTAAGATGGTCCTACTTTGGGGCCCAGTGGCAATGAACCTGGCACAGGAAAGCATGTTAAAAATTCAAAATTGAGAACGATTGGGAAAAATGTGGGGGGTAATCTACCTTGGGTTTCCCTCTTTGGAATTACCAAATGGAAAATCCTCTTTTCCCCCTGTTTCAGTTTCCTCAGATAGTAGCAACGGTAGTGTATCTATTACAATACCAGATTTGATTGTTGATCATAATATTTATTTGATGAATTTGTCTCTGATAGTAAAGTTTATGGGTCCAAGGCCTAATATTGAAACTATCAGAGAGTTTGTGAAGAAGAAATGGTGCTTTAAAGGGCAAGTGGAGGTCGCTAATATGCCTAAAGTTTTCTTCTCGTTTTATTTTTTGTGTGAAGAAGATATTGTTGTAGTTCGTTATGAAGGGCCTTGGGTTATTTGGAAGTCATCATTGGCTTTGAAGAAATGGACTCCAAATGGAATATATTATGGAAGTTTCTTTGAGGTCATTCCTATTTGGGTCAAGCTCCTTGAGCTCCCTATGGAATGAGGATGTGTTTAGAAGAATTGCAAGCTCTTTTGGGGTTTTATTATCAATAGACCAAATAACTGTTGCTAGGAAGAGGTTGGTCTTTGCTAGGATTTGTGTAAGTGTTGTTCAATCTACTGATCTCCCTTCTTCGATTGAGATTCTAAGTTAGGGAAATGGGTTCAACCTATTGAGTTTGAAACTCTTTCTTTTGTTTGTTTCAACTATAAAAAGTCGGCCCATTGGGCAAAAAACTGTCTGCTTAATGCTGATAAATCTAATGCCATGACAAAGAAAGTTTGGAAGGATAAAAATGATTTTCCAAAAGGAAATAATCTTAATGAAAATAATGCCAATATGGGTCTAAAGGAAGGCCACCGTTCTATCCCTGAAGGCGAAGTTTTCCCAAAGAAGCTAGAGAGAGAAGGTGAGCAGGAAGAAAAATAATCGTAAGTGAAGGTGAATGAAAAGGGTGAAGAGAATGCTAGCATGCTAGAGGATCATGAAGAGAAAACCCCTTGCATTGTTGGTAAAAAGGATAATATAGATGTGAATCTTATTGAGGAAATCTCTGAATCCCCCAACCTGTCTTTGGAGAAGGAAGAAATCTTGGAATCCCCTCTCTCATCTCTAGAGATAGTTGTGAGCAGCCAGAATGAGAATATGTCTCACTCATATGAATAGGCTAGTTATGTGAAGTCTACGTTCCCTGATGTTGAGCCATAGTACTTGGGAAATGGATCCCTACCCACACTAGAAGAGAAATGCCAAAGATTGATGTTGGAAAAGGGTACAAATGGTAAGCAAATAGAGAAAAACTATGATTCGAGCAAGGAAACCTTGAGTGTAGAAGATACCGATCTTGAAGAAGATAGTGGGTACACTATAGTCACCAGGAAGAAGAAGAGTGCTAAGAAAAATAGTATTCCTTGGATGTCTACTATAAATAGGGTTAGAGATGATATGGGGACGAGAGGGAGTGTTGGAAGAAAATCCTTGAGATGGCATAGGGAGCAAGATAGAAACCACGATATTGTAGATGGGATACAACACACTATCCCTTAGATCTGTAAGAGTCTAACACCTTCAAAGCAATGAAGATAATGTCATGGAATACGTGGGGGCTAAACAGATCTCACAAACAAGAGATTTTGTGTAATCTTGTCAGAGATCACAAACTAGATATAGTTTTGGTCCAAGAATCTAAAATGCCTAAAGATAGAGTTGAAAAATTGAAGTTCTTTACCTCTTGTGGGATTAATGGTAATAGTTTTGAAGGTGCTTCTGGAGGAATCGCCTCATTCTGGAATCTTAATTTTATAAGTGGTTCATTGGTTTGGGAAGATTCTAATCATATTGTTACAAATTTTCATCATGTTAGAGATAATTTTGGCTGGATCCTTTCAAACATCTACGCGTTGAATAGTAATTCTGCTAGAAGAAGATTTTGGAAGTCCTTGGCAAATTTTAGAGCCAAATTTCTAAATGATGTCTAGATAGTTATGGGTGATTTCAATACCTGGATCAATGATTCTAAAACATTTGGTGGATCCCAAGTGCAAATGGATAGTAAATTGGATCTTATGAAATTTATAAATAATAAAAGTTTGATTGATATGGATCTCAAAGGTGCTTCCTTCACCTAGACTAACCAAAGAGTTGGTAATAACCTTATTCAAGTTAGACTTGATTGTTCTCTAGTTTCTAATGATTGGGTATGTAATTATTTGTGTTATTTGTCTACTCTCTCTAGAATTGGCTTTGATAACTATCCAATCAATTTTGTTGTTGATTCTTTAACTAGGGAAAGGAACTTTCCTTTTAGATTTTGAGAAAATGTGGCTGTCTCATCCTTCTCTTCATGAAAATATCAAATGGTAGTGGAATATTAGTATTCATGGATCAACCATGTTTAGAGTTGTGAAGAATCTAGGGGAGGTCAAGAAGAATATCAAAAAATGCAAAAAGGAGTCTTTTGGGCATATTTTTGTTAACAAGATTGCCGTCCAGTTGGAATTGAAAGAAATTCAAGACAAAATTTAGGCGGAAGGCTATAAGTATGGATACTTAGCTAGAGAAAATGATATTCTGTCAAAATTAGATGATATTATCTCAAACAAGGAGGAATTTTGGAAGCAGAGATCGAGAGTAACCTGGCTTATTGTTGGTGATAGGAACACCAAATTATTCCGCTTCTCTACCATGAAACACATGGCTTCTAATAGAATCAACTACATTCTCAGGGATGGCAATAAGATTGAATCTGAGGTAGACATCAATTGCGAGATGGTCTGGTATTTTAGTAGACTTTTATCTGCTGATACTAGACTTAGACTAGAGGCTCAACTGTGTCTTATTGATGCTATTTTGAATATTCTCAATGAAGAGCATAACAAAATTCTATCGGCTATCCCTTCTAGCCAAGAGATCAAAAAAGTTTTTTTTTTCCTTTGAAGGCAATAAGGTCCCTGGGCTTGACGATTTCCCAATGTTTTTCTTTCACACATTTTGGGATATGTTTGCTAAAGATATATGTAATGTTGCGAAGGAGTTTTTTGGAGCTAGAAGGACCCTTAAAGAGATTAATTTGACTTTCATTGTTCTTATTCTGAAAGTTCCTAGAACTGACTCTTTTGACGCTTTTTGTCCCATCAGTCTTTGTAATTCCTTTTACAAGATCATATCCAAAGTGCTCACTTGTAGATTGCTGACTATGCTTCCTCTTATCATCTCTTCTCAGTAGACTAGATTTGTCCAAGGTAGACAAATACTTGATTCGATAGTTACAGTGCATGAAAATATTCATTCTCTGCTTGAGTCTAAGAGACATGGTTTCCTTCTTAACTTGGATTTGTCTAAAGCTTATGATAGGACAGACTGGGATTTTCTTCTCAAGGTTTTGGAGGCTTTTGGTTTTGGTAAGATGGTTCAGGAGCTTATCTAGTAGATAATATCTACAACCAACACCTTGATTTTGGTTAATGGATCGCCTTCTCATTTATTTCAGTCTTCTAGGGGCATAAGACAAGGGGGCCCCATTTCTCCTATTCTATTCACAATCATGGTAGAAAGTCTTGGAAGGTATTTACAGAAGATGGTTAGAGATGGAAGTTTAAAGGGTGTACGTCCTTCTTCTGATTCTACTATCTGTTCACATCAATAGTTTGTTGATGACACTATTTTGATGGGATCTTATGTTATTGGAGAGGCTAGAACTTTCAAAAAAGTCCTTGTTATCTATGAAGAATGCTCAGGACACTTCATAAACAAAGGTAAATGTTCTCTCTTCTTTCTCAATACTGTTCTTGAAAGGCAGCAAAAAATCAAAAATTTATTGGGGTGTTCTATAGGAGACTCCCCTTCTATTTATTTGGGGCTTCCTTTAGGATCCTCACTGCTAGATTCTTTCTGGGCTTCTCTAGTGGAGAGATTGAAAAAGAAGCTTGCTGGTTGGAAAGGTGCTATCCTTAGTCAGGCTGGAAAAGTCCAATTGTTGAAGGCAACTTTACAAATTCTTCCTGTTTATTCCCTATGTCTTTTCAGAATACCTACTAAATTTGAAGAAATCATTGATAGTATATAAAAAAGGTTATTATGGTCAGGCATGGAGGATAAAAAGAGAATTCCATTGATTACCTAGAATGAGGTGGTTAAGCCTAAGAAATTAGGAGGGCTTATTTTGAGGGATATCAAATCTTTTAATGAGGTGCTATTGGTGAAGCAGGTGTGGAGGATTTATTCAAAGAGAATGGAATGAAATTCTATTTTACATAATAAATACTTAAGTCAAGTTACCTTGTTCAAAGATTTTATCACTTTTGATTATCTACCTTGGGGATCCTATCTTTGGAACAATATTATTAAGGTTAGAAGCTTTGCTGCTAAAGGCGCTAGTTGGAAATTGGGCAGTGGATCAAAAATCCTATTCTGGGAGGATATTTGGATTGGCAATGGGCCTCTTCTCCTCAATCCTTCATTCAATCCCTTCAGGAAAGAATGCATTATAATATTTGGTCACTTGGTTGAAGATTATTAGAGGAATGGTTGCTGAGTCAATTTGGTTCAGATTAGTCCAGAGCTACTCCCCTTGCAAATTCTCCAGAACTAGTCCTCTGTGGTTCGATCAAATGATTTGATGGTGTGGAAAGCTAATCCTTCTAGTTAGTTTTTGATTTCTTTAGCTTTTGCTATGATGTTTCTAAATCAGAGCTCTTCTAGCCCTGTTTGGGCCAAGGCTTGGATCAAAAACCTTACCCCTAAGGTCAATATTTTTTCCTGGATCCTCCAAAACAAAATTATAACTACTGACAACTTATGTAAGAGGGGATTTCAAATTCCCAATATTTGCATCCTCTATATGGTTGATGTTGAATCTATCCCCCATCTCTTCAAACATTGCCCCTTTGCTTAGGAAATTTAGGGGAGAATGCTTCAACTTTGGGATCTTTGCTAGGTCTTTCCTTCTACTATGCTGGATCTTTTCAATCAATGGAGAGCTCTTGGTAATAATCAAGTTATCAAAATACTCTACTCTGGTCCTATTCTCTTCCACACCTTGTTTGGGGTATATGGAAATAGAGGAATAACCGGATATTCAGAGACTCTACCTTATCTACAAAGATTATATTTCAAAAGATTTAGAGGGTTGTAAAGGAAAACTTTAATTGCCTCAATGGTTCCCATTTGAGAAAAGAGACTCAAATCTCTATTGACTATGATTACAAGGCTGTAAATGCTTGGAAAATTCAGGTGGATATCTCTAGAGTCTTTAAGTTGATAAGAAAACCTCGTGATGGGACTTATTGGCTTGTTCCTCCTTTGTGATGGTTCAAAATTAATTTTGATGGGGTGACGAAGGTAAATCTGGGTCCGAATAGGCATGGGGGAGTGATTAGGGATAGTAATGGTGTTTGTCTCTCGGTTGTGGCACTCCCCTTGGGTATCTAGACTAACCACATTGCCGAAGCCATAGGAGCCTTCAGTCCCTCTTGACTGCCAAACAGATGAATTGTACTAAGGTATGGATTGAAGGGGACTCAAAAAATATTATCCAATGTCTTAAAAAATAAGTAGACCCCTCTTGGAATATTGCTAGCTGGATAAATTTATCTCATTCAATTATAAATTCTTTTGAAGAATGTCAAATTTCTCATACTTATAGAGAAAATAATAAGGTGGCAGACTAATTTGCCAACCTAGGAGTTAAAGCCCATGAAAAGAAAGTTTGGCGAATAGGGGATAAATTGAATGATGAAATGAGGGGGTTAATTAAGTTAGATAACCTTGCTAGCCGAGAAGCTATGTTGCAATGATTATTGTTATGATTTCTAAATTGCCCTTGCAATTTTTTTAAATTAGACTTAATTGTGTGTGGCGTGTGAAGAAATTTTCTTGGGAGATTAGAAGTAATGGCTATTCTAGAGCCTTCTTCCCACATACTTTTTGGGTAAGTTTGGGATCTAAACGCACTCACAAAAAAATTGATACCAATTTCTGGTTGAAGAATTGCAGTGGGTTGGCTATTCGCAGACTAGTTTTAGGGCATAGTGGTTGTGATAAAATGGGGGGAGATTTGAAGCATGTGGAGCCGATGGATTGCACAACACTGAAAAGCGATAAAACTATTTGGCAAATTTTGGGGAAAGGTGACTTTACTATTTACATTGAGAAGTTACATGGGTTTAAAGCTAAGGTTACTAAAGATTTTATCGAAAACTATAACAAGGGCCCTATCAACCTTTTTGGTAGAGAAATTGTCATTAATGAGGACCTTATTGCAAAGATCACTGGTCTTTCTACTAATGGTGCCATTCTCTATAAAGACAAGAAGTTTTTTGAGAATTTGGTTAAACTTTTCCCTAAGCAGGAGAAGGAGAAGAAAAATTTGGTGAGAGACAGGAGTATTAGCTACAACATTATGAAGATTAAGCCCATATGGGGTGTTGTCCTGAAGGTGATTATGGAGTATGTCACTCTTGATGGGATGCACACCAGAGCCTTTGCCTACCATTTTTCTCTCCTATACAATTTTCAACATAAGGTGAGAATTTCATTCCCCTTGTTTCTTGCAAAATCTTTAAATACCAACATTGTTGATCATAAGAAGGATCCTATCAAAAACTCTATTTTGTATGAAGGTATCATCCTTCTTATCTTTGATCATGTGAAACTTCCACCTATTACATCCACCCACCCCCCCGTGAGGTTAATTATGATACAAAGGACTCTCACTCTTTGGAGGATGAGTACCATACTAAGACCAAGGATGAGTAATTCATTCCCTCTTTGGCCTTTGCTAAAAATAAGGGGAAAGTTAGTACTGTTAAGAGCCCTACATCTAAAAACCCTAGCAGATCTTTCTCCCCATATTCATTAGATTGGTCCTAACCTTGTTGGTGCTTCAAATGACAATCTTCATAGCCAGGGTAACATTCCTTCTCCCTCTACTTCTAGTGAGTCCCTTCTTGATCAAAACCTTGAGAAACACCAACCCTTTCTGAGCTCTCTAGATCCATCTTTACATTTGCTTCATTCTAATAAGGAGTCCGTTAATGATTTTCTTGCTCTGGCCAGAAATGGGGCTATGGATATTTTTAAGATTTTTAAATGGATTTTTCATGAGATTAAGGATATCCATCTTAAACAAAGAGTCGGCAATAGCAGTTTGGAAATTTTAAAAGATAAAGTCAAGTAGATAGAGAAAGTGAAGGTGTTTGAGGAGATGACCCCCAGATGATATGGCCTCTATCATAGAATGTCTTAAAACTAATATGGAGGGTTTTGATAATTTCAAGAAGGGCTATGAAGCCAGGATGAAAACTATGAAAAATGAAAATGCTAAAATCAAGGAATCCATCAAGATGGTTGTTAAAACTAGTTGTGCAGTGATTGGTCCCACTGTGGAAAGCTTTAAGAATATAATTAGTAGCTTTGAAGAGAAATTATAGCTGAAGGAAGTGGTGGATGTGGACACTAATACAAAATAGGATACTTCTTCGAGACCCAACAAAAGGACTTGAGGTACATTGAATAGAAAGGAAGTTGGACCTCCTCCCGACTTTCAGAAGCTCAAGAAGATCACTAACACAATGATCACAATTGAAAAAGAGATGGAACAATCCATGAAATTGCTGGGATAGGGTTGTTGCACTAGTGCTGGTTCTTTATTGGCTTTTTTGTGTCGTGTTCTTTGCTCTCTCCTATTTTTGTTTTTTGCTTTGTTTGGTCTTTTCCCCTTTGATGTAATGTGGTTAATTTTTATTATGGGGCTGGTCAGTTTTTGTGCTCTTTGTTGGCTTAATTTCTTGTTAAGACTTCATTGAGTTTTGATAAGGGTTTCGGGTCCCTTCAAAACCTGTTTTTTACCTTAATAAAAAACTAATCAAATAAACACAATTTTTGATACATAATACATGTAAATTAATTAGAAATTAAGTAAAGATACATATGTGCATAATGTCTTTGCATTCTCAGTTCTCGATATATTTGTTCCGTGTTGGGTGAATACTTCCTTGAAGTCTTATTTTTCCTTATCTTCTTGTTCCCCATGCCTTTAAAATAACCTTCAAATATCTTCAAATGACTTAAATTTGTCGCCTCTTAAAATAACCTTTAAATGTCTTCTTTCATTAAAAAATGAGAAATACTTTGATAATTTATGTTTGAAAAAATGAAATAAAACATTTCTATTTATATGAGATTGTTAATTGTAAAAAAAATAAAATTTTTGAGTTGGCCTAGGTTCGTACGAACGTCGACCATTAAAAAATGGCATGTTTGCATAAACCAGTTAGTTATGTGGTTGTTTTTGCACTCCCTATTCGAGCAAACTACCTTGGGTTTGAACGAACCCCTTTTCGCAAGAACCAACTTCCTAGACATCTCTCTCCCAAATTCTTCAAAATTCTGAGAAATTTTGGCCTTGAAACCTCTTGTTCAAGGCTCAAATGAAAGAATCTTGACAACCCAAAAATATAGGCTGGTAGTGCTCAAAGAAAGCTTTCCAACAACTATAATTTTGATACATCGTGAGTTTATTATGAGCTTGTTTTTTAAAATTTTACAAAATGTTGTTTTTTCAGCGAACATGAACTTCTTTGTTCAACGCATTGGGAAAAATAGTACACAAATTCAAGAAAATTATGAAAAATATCTATGCCCTACATATTGATGTCTTCTTTCTAACAAAAAAAAATAAAAATTTCGATATATATAGAACAAGTTATGTATTCAAACTTACACCTTTGTCTAAAATATAATTAGTTAGATTTCAAAACTTAATAAAATGAAATATAATCAACACATCACTATCAAACCAACTCCATGCCCTTGATATTGATGTTACAAACCAAAATTCGAAAGAATTGAGTTTTTATCATTTATAGATAAAAGGTTATGCATTTCGGGAGGCACATCACTCTTAAAAAATGTTGTTTGCTGTAAAAAAACTACTTTTCGAGGGAAATGGAAACATAAAAAAAAATTCTTCAAAAAAATTTGAAAAAAATATATGTAGAATTTGCTGACAAGATGTTACAAATCACTAATTTACATCATTTTAAAATTATTAATGGTTTAAAAGTTATAGGTGTCAGAAAGTGAAGGTTATTTTAAAAATGTTCATCTTAGTGTCAAAGTTGCCAAAAAAGTGGGAATCATTATTGTGAGTTCACCCATAACACATTGAAAAATGTCCTACACTCAGTCAGAAGTCTATTAGTGCCATCAAAAGTCTGTGTTCAACACAACTTTTACCAAAGTAGTCCAACCAAACTGCCCTTCCATCCAAATCTGCTTTCTGTTATCATACTCTGTGAGAGGGATTGCTTCGAGTACCTTAGTTGGACAACCCAGAACCACTACCGCCATTGGGATTGCTGTGATGGGTTTGCTTTTCTCTGCAATTTTCTCTCCTTCTCTATCTCAAACTGGGATCTCTCATTAGTGGTTTTTTTCCAAGTGTATCCATGAGATATTTTCCAAGGAAACATCCTCGTGTGCCCATCTATTAACAATCTTTCAAATTTCTTCTTTGAGATTTTCATAACAAGAGTGACCTACCAATAAACATTAAAATTTATGAGTCTCCTTTGAGACTCCATAAGCAGTCTTACAATGACATTAAATACACCATTATTTCTAATTTTCCAAATCAACCACATAATCTTAGAGGAGAGTATAGACCAAAAGACATTAACAAATTTTGAAGGACCGACACATAGCCTATCACACTTTCCCAACTAAGGATATTGCAATTAATGGAAATACCAAACATCTTCCACACCTCTTTAGCAAAAAACAATTCAAAGAATATGTGATTCACTGTCTCAGGGACCTTGCAACATTTACAGAGGTTAGGAGCACCATCACAACAATAAATAGGGAACTTGTGCAACAAAAGACACCACAAAAAGCATTTCTTCTTTAGCTTTACCAGACTATTTCATAGATGACCAAGTAGCCTACTCCAGGTGGATCCATCATGACTTGTATTCCAACTCCTATTCAAGTGATTAAAGATCTCACCCTTATCAACCAACTGGGTCTAAATATATTTAGCTTTAACTTTGGGGAGGGGTGGTCCATTGGGCCACTTAAACTGTGCACATCTCATCATATTACTATCATTCTCCCTAGGGAGGTTAAGGATAGAACATGCTTCATTCAACATAGTGTAAGTCCTCCATTGGGTATAGGGGATATTAAAATCCTCACAAAGAGCAGCCTAAGAAATGAGGTGCCCATCCCTAATAATATCACTAAAGCACCTTATCCCTTTAGCAACCCAACTTTTAGCTGAGCACCCCTCTATAAGTGATAGGGGCCTATCCTTATAAATCAAATTCTACCAAACAAAATGTTCCCCACAAATTTTATCGTCCTTGTTTATAATTCCATTATTAGAGATGAGGAAACTCACTTCTTCCCAAGCCTTCCATAGGGCCTTGAAGATCACCTAACCACTTGGTTTGATAGTAAAGAGCCCGATAACCAGGTCATTCAAGGAAAGGTGCCCCCATGTTGATCCCTATTTAGGCACAAATTTTTTAATGTTGTGTTTGATAAGAATCTTCCAAGGCTTCATCCCTTCAATAGCCTTAAAAATCCATTTAGCAGCTAGCGACAGGCCTTGAAGCCGTAGATCCTTTAGGCCAAGCCCTCCTTTGGATTTTCTCATTGTACACTAGCTACATCTAACAACATGCATCTTTTTCTTCCCCTTTCCATCTGACCACAAAAAAATCCTAACCTGTTTCTAAATATGATTCCATTGGTAGTTACTAAACAACCATGATAATGCATAATTGATATTGTAGGAGGACAAAATTTTCTGACAAACCTGCACCCTCCCTGCCAAGGTGAATTAATGCTTGTCCCATTTCCTAATTTTCATATCAATCCTTTCTTTGATCCACTGCCATATTTCCTTAAAGTTAGGGCTAATAGAAAATGGGCCTCCCAAGTATTTAACTTGAAACTCAGGACCTCCCCATAATAGTGAGTATCTGTTGAACCATAGAGGGGGACTAAGGTCCCATCCAAGCATAATGGATTTGGATAAGGAAATCTTACTTCCGAAAGTGTCATAAAATATATCCAACTTATCCATTAAGGCTGAGAAATTGTTCTCTTCTAGTTTGAGCAAAATGGTAGTGTCATCGACAAATTGAACATTAGAAAGTTATTCCTGGCTAGGCAAGATTAAGCCTATAGCCCTATTGGATAATGAGTTATCCATCAAAAGATAGTGCAATGCATCTACTGCAATAACAAAAAGGGTAGGGGCCAAAGGGCATCCTTGTTGGATGGACTTGGAGAGCCCAAAACTCTCTGATATGTGCCCATTTACTTCTATGCAAGTATTAGCATTCGACAATAGAGTCTCAACCATTCTACAAAAGGTTCTAGGGAAGCCTAGTCCTTCTAACGTCATGAGTAGAAAGCTCCACTCTATCCTATCATATGCCTTTTCAAAGTCTAGGAGAAACATGGCTGATGGTTGATTGGACTCTTTTTCCCAATTCATGGCCTCCCAACAAGTTAGTAGATTTTCCAGAATGTATCTCCCTTAAACAAATCCAGTTTGCGTATGAGTCACTACCTCGGGGAGAATATCCTCAAGTCTTCTGGCAAGTAGTTTGCCAAGGATTATGTATGAAACATTAAGAAGGGTGATCGACCTCCAATTTTTTTATCAAGGTTCTATCTCCATCTTTGGGGAGAAGCTTGATGAGACCACATTTGATCTCATCTCCCAAAGATCTTGCATCTATAGCTTCCCTGTATACTTTTAGCAGATCCTCACCAATTCACTCAAGATTCTTTTTGAAGAATTCCACTATTTACCCATCTATACCCGAGGCTCTATCATTATTCAAAGAAGAAATGGTATTCTTGATTTCCTCAACTCTGATTTCCTTATTAAGATTGTCAAAGTCATCCTTACTCACCTTGTTTGGAATGACGGACTTGATTATGGTCCTCTAATAATCCTTATCGGGGTCACCATCTTCAGACCTGAGTAAGGAGGAGTAGAATTGCATAAAAGACCTAAGCATAGTCTTTGGATCCTCAACGAATTATCCTCCTTCCCAAATGCCTCCAATCTTCTCCTTAGCCTCCTTGCTTTTCAGAAGGTGAAAAAAAAATTGGTACCTTTATCCCCCTAGTCAATCCAATTTATTCTAGCTCTGGTTTTGATGCCTTGATCCTGTAGTTCTGTAGTCTCCTACGAGCATCATTGGATTGCCATAAAGCCTCACAAGCAACATCACTACTTAGGTTGCCTTGTATTTCTATTTTAGTAGCAACTAGATTATCATGCAAGGCAACGTCTAACCTCCTAGAATATTTTTCTCTCTTCCTCCACACCGTCTAGAATAAAACTCTTCAACTACAAACATTTTGATTCTATCTCTCTGATCTGAGACCAAATGCTTATTGAATTCATTAAACAACTTAATAATAAGCATTGCTTGGTTGACATCCTCATCCATAAGTAAACTAGAATTCAAACATGAGTTATTCCTTTTGTTAAGAGCTTCAATGGATGGGTTGCCCAAGTAAATCACTGCTTGAACTGGGTGATGATCAGAGAGAGTATAGGGAATAACCCTCACGCTGCTACCAGACCTATTCTTTTTGAATTGTAGCACCTCCTTATTGGCATAAAACCTATCCAACCTTCTATGGATCCTTTTATGGCCTTGCTGAAAATTTCACCAAGAGTACCAAATATCCTTAACCTCATCTTTCTTACTAGCCAACATATACTACAACTTCAATTTGTTCATCACCCTGTACCAGTAAAATCTTTCATCCCCTTTCCACTCAAACCTGTTTCCTCCTAGCTTGTTAGAAGGCCTCTCCACCATGTTGAAATCCCCTCCAATCACCTAGGGAATATCATCAAACTGTAAGATCCATTTCCAAAGATCAATCCTCTCTTTATGATTTTTGGAAGCATATATAGATCCAATCCCAAATTCAACCTCCTTAACCTTTAACACCACCCACACCATCCTATTGCGTGGTGAAAATCCCCATCTCATAACCAAGCTCCTCCATTTTTTTACTGACCAAGATGGCTGCTCCCTCTACCTCTCAAATGCTTAGTGGTGAAGGAGATTTCATCCCTCTAGATACATTTTAAATTAATGTCTAGACAAAATTGAATGACTTTGATTTCTTGCAGTAGTAGCATATCCACATCCATGTATAGCCTAAGAAATCTCTTGACAACATATTTTCTGTCAGGGGACTCATGTCCTCTAACGTTCCAAGATACATAATTTAATTCCATCAAGTTTTAGGGGAAGTGTCCATTGGCATCCTAAATGTCTTGTAGCATTTGTGAAACTGTTTCTTGTTATCAGTTTTGCCTATTGTAACAACACCAAAGCCCTTGGGCCTACCCCTTTTTCTTTTAAATTCAAACACCTATTCAGCTTCTAGAGTCTGAGATTCCACCTTCTTTCTCTTAGCTTTCTTCTTTTTATGTGTTTTGGATTTAGCCTTATTAGTACCATAAACTTTAATGGCTTCTTCTAGTATGATATTATCAAGGGTCCTTGAGTAGGGGACTATGGCCCATGTGAGTCTCTTGTCCTCATCACCACTAGATATCTGAGTGTCAACCTCCAACTGCCTACCATATCCTAAATTTAATCCTTCTCCTCCCAAACATGCCTCAACACTCTGACTAACACCTACCCTATTACTATCAAGGGCTAGGTTGTGGGTATTGGGGGGGAGAGCAATCAATAATAGTCTCAAGGGAGATTGAAGTCAGTACCAAAATTTTAGGCTCTCTACATGAGATAGAATCAGAAGTTACAACCGATGGCAACAAATCCACTTTCTGCAAGGTCAACTCAAAGTCCCCCTCCTCAAAATCCAAATTATGCACCTTCTTAGGACTAGGCGAGGTGTTATCCTTAGTGTTGCCCACAAGTTTGGCAAGAATTACAACCACTTCTAAGTCATTAATTTGAGCTTCAATTCTCTTTTGTCTCCATGATTTTTTTGAATTTATCAAGGACAATTGTTCAGGCATTTAGAGTCCTAGGTTTGGGGTGCCAGCCTAGGGGCTCCTTAGCCACAAAATTATTGCAAGAGAGATTGTGAACGGGGGTTGTCTCAGCATGAGCTACCTCTTTAACCGCAACATGCATGGCATCCAATTTAGAGATAGTAATCTCTTGGGGAGATGCATCTTCTATCCTAGTATTTTTTATTTGTTTCCCTATCCCCACTTTGTACATGGTTAGCAACATGAGTAGGTTTGGGGGGAGGGACAAAGTTTGGGGTCTTTGAGGGCCTCGTAGAGCCAGAGTACCCATAATTATTATCAAACAGGTTGGGGAATTTAGGGTTGGCCTGAGGTTTAGCTTTCCCACCACTACCATCTTTTGGGAGATTATTTTTCAACAATGAGAAATTCTTGCGAATATACCCTTCATTTTTACAAAGAAAGTATGCATTAATCTTGCCCATAATTTCAATAGGGAAAACATATACCTCCTCCTCCAAATCAATTATGATCTCCCTCGGGATATCCAAACCAATTTTAATGGAGACAAGTAGTCTAGTGTCCATATGTGGGAGAAGAGAGGATGTATTATCCATCCTGACAACATTACCTATCAACTCTAGGGCTTTGGGAAGCCATTTCCACATGATAGGGGGAACATTTTTAATTGTAACCCATCTAGGGCATGACAGCGAGGATTTACTCATGGATGGCCTTGGGAGTCCACCCGATGGCTCTAAAACACCCTTTTACCACATACCATAATTCTTTCTTAAGCACTTCTCTTTGGCTTTTGGCATCTTTGAAAAAATGATGAAAAGACCCTTTTGCACCATTTTGCAAAAATTAAACTAAAAGCCTATTTTATTAACCCATACATTTTGCAGCTAGTTATTCATGAAACCCCTAGAAGGGAGTTTTCTAGGGTCGATTACAATCAAGAAAATGGCAATATCCTTGTCTGATACTCTCCTCAATCAAAACTACGTTCATTCTTGAATTAGGCATAATGACAAGAGTGGCATTCGAAGATGACTTACCTCTTCGGGATCCTCCTGGTTAATCTCCATCTATGGATGCTTGCACAACCTCGAAGTGAGCACCTTCAAGAGTGACCTATTCACCCACAACCGCTTGCAAGAAAGATTTTCCACACTCCTCACTCGCCACCAAGGAAACTTGATGAGGAAGACTAGTGCCCCCATCTCTCATAAACTACCTCTTCCTAGGAGTGACGAGAGAGGGCATTAATTGTAGGAGAGGACAACCTCAGAAGACTACCTCCGTATGCACCGAGGCTCGTGTGAGGATCGATCTTCAAAGGACAATAGAGTTGTAGAGCCTTTTCTCTCTTTCTCTCTATATTATTTTATTTTTAAAAATAAAATAAATTAAAAAATATTAAATAGTACAATATAAGGTCATACATCATAAAAAGTTATATCCACTACACCTACTTTAATTTTGACAATTTGACAATTGATTTGATAATTTTCCACCACTCTAGGAATAACGAAACTATTTTTTTAGCTCCAAAGTGCTCCAAAAAAGCTTATTTTCCTATAGAAAAAGGTAGTCCCTCAAACAAAAATTTAAAAATAATTACATAGAAATGAAAATTGACAAACCAAATGTGCTTCATAGGGTTTTTGGATGCCACAAATGTAATCAAAGTATTAAATTACATCACGATGCCCTAAACATGTCGTTTGTTAAACAAGCCTCTTGAAATCTATGTTCTTCTTTGAACCCAAATGAACTCCTTCTTACTCTATGCTGTTGATGTCATGTTGGAGTCACTTTGAGAACTCTACAACAACACATTATTTAAAATCATACTAAGGTAAAAAGTGCCAAAACTAATTTTGTGTTCCTTGAGGTATTTTGCAAGCCGTATTAGGGGAAAGGACCAGTAGTTGAGCATGTACCAATTGTTGTGAGGGTTGTTGATAACTTTTGTTCCAAAAATTGAACAAATAAAACCTATTGTTTGAAACAAAAAATATCAATTTTTGTTAGGAAATGTACCAATAGTTGTTAGGAAATGTACCAATAATTGTTAAGAAATGTACTAATATTGTAAAAAGTAACCAATCAGGTGATGCCATGTTAGCTGCACAACTATTGGGATCTCTTTTGCATGCCTATTGGTCTCACTTTTTTGGGGGGCTGTTTTGGACACCTTGGCAAAAATCATGTTGATGTGGCCCTGAAACCTTAGTTATAAGCAGGGGACTTGCCAAGTAAGCTGCTGTAAAAAAATCAGAGTGATTTGAAATTTCCAAGTAGGATTTTGAGAAGCGTGAAGTTAGGGTGCACAACTACTGGGTCCTTTCCCCTATATATTTTGTACTTTCACTATTTTATAAAGTGTTATGGGGGCCATGAACAAGATTTTTTAAATTTGTTATCACAACTTTATTCAATGAGTGTCTTTATGCAACAATGAAGAATTCAACATTCTAGCCTCATGTGTGTGTGTCTTGTCTATCATACACCCTTTTTAACACTTGGACATCATATTGAATCTTATGTTGCTTCTTTACCCCTTTACATTGTAATGAGACACATTTTCAATAAATTTGCAAATACCTCTTCCTTGTCAACAATGTGGGGTATCATCACATGGCTATGTTAATGTTGCCTTGGTTGCAATGGAGTAATGGAGGCAACCTTCTTCTACCTTTATTTGGTTGATTGTAATGTCACTACTTAACTTTTTAACCATTAAAATCGAATCTAAAAATGATAGCACAACTTTACACCATTTACAACATATCTCCACACATGATGATAACTAGTTTTCAACATAGTAACACCAAAATGCATCAGAGACCCTTCCAATATGATTTAATTGAAAATATAAAATGTACACATCCAAAGAGACATATAACAAAATATATATTGTCAGCTCTACATAAAATCAATACAAACTAGCAAACTATTCAACACATAAATTGTCAACTCTACATAAAATCAATACAAACTAGCAAACTATTCAACACCAAAACTACACCCAATAAAACTGAAAGACTTGTAAAATTTATATAATGATATTTTTTAAATTTTTGCAATAAACAGGATTGTTATGATATTCATTAAAACATTTCCAGCTTATACAAAAACAAAAATAACTACAATAAAACTATTACACTTGGAATGCTAACAATCTCACTAGAATTTCATTTGAATCATTTAAAAACTACACCCACATAAAATGTGAATGATATGGCTTGAAGGAATGGTCTTGAGCACTCATATACTAGAAAAATGCACACCATACAACAACAACAAAATTTTATAAAATAATTGGAAGCCAAATTGCAAACCCACACCTACACACAAATGTACTACATTAAAAGTAACCGATCTACAATAACATGTGAAGCTCTGTTGCACTCCCTAGATGAGAATACCCTCTTAAATCAAATATTTCTCATCCTCAGGATCTTGTAACTTATGGGTTTTTATCCACAAGCTATGATCCTCTATGGGTTTATGCTCACATAAGAATATTTTACGACACTCAGTTTATACAATGAAAAGTTGTGTAGAAGAAATGACAAAAGATGGTCTTTTCAAATGAATTATTTTTCAATTTTAAAATGTTGCAAGCTAAAGTTGGGTGCCCAAAATTTAATGCCCCGTTTTGGAGGCAAATTAACTAAAAAGAACATCCCAATAAAACTTTGTAATTGTTGGCCAAAAATAGTGAATGATAAATATTATAAATATGCTCCATTTAAGATTAAAATAAATGACAGATGCTCCTAGAGATTTCCAACTAGCTAATAATATTAAATTTAATATTTAATATATCTCCAATTAATATTCCTTGAAAGTATAAATTACAATGGGCGGGTAGGAAGTAAATTAAGTAAATTATTTTATTAAGGCTCATTTTAGTCCATGGAAAATATTGGAATGAGCATATTGTCTATGAAATTAAATTAGTTAAAAATGGGACATGACATTGATTAATATTCCTAGAACTTTGGTACTTATGTAGAGCACCACATGTACATTTTGTAGTGTCAATGGAGTCACTTTTATAGCATTTAATCCGTGTCTCCTTGATCATAGCACTATTTGTACATAATTTTCAACTTCATAAATTGTTACACCTTGTCATTTAAACATAAATGGCTGATTAGTGCGATTGAAGGCAATCACACACTATTTTGTGCATCTCAAGTATCTTGATCTACATTCACTAGAGGGTTCTTTGATTTCAACAAAAAATGGTTCATCTTTGATAAAGTTTACAACTTCTACATGCTTCAAGAGTTGATGAACTCCTATATTTTAGGGACAAATTTTAAGGAGTTTTATTTTCCCTTCTCATTTGTTTTTGGTGGGGATTTTTATTCTTTATAGGTTTCTTCCTTTTATTTTCTAGTGAGAGACTTGTTTGTACATGGATGCCTCATCAGGCCTAGTTGTTGGGACCCATCATCATTTTAAATAACACTATCTAATTAAGTTATGATTATGAGGGGTGTTAGAGTGCATATTATTATTACACTCTAACACTCGATTTACTTAGGTATGTCTTGTAAATATTAGACCCGTAAATTATTTCTCTCTTGCAATATTAAAACACATACTAAAGTATTTATTTATAGATTAAACCCCTTGTATATTTTACTATATATATTTTATATCAAATAATTTCCAATAGAAATATTTATTGCATTATTGAAATGCAAGCTAACTGGATCTCTAAACAACTACAACAAATGTGTACTTAGAAAATTGTTAAATTCTCTTAAAAATTCAATACAAAATGGAGATAAATTACAACACAAAGATATGAATGCATCTTCGATTGATTTACTAAAGAAAATACATTGTCATAATAGAAACTAAACCTAAAATATGATTATGTTCATGCTTTTCCAAATAGATTCATACCATAATACAAAACAAAATTATAGAAATGAACTATATATTCTAGAAATTGCCTCAAAATAAGTAGATACCAACCATAACAAAACCTAGAAAGCTTCATCATTTAGCAAAATAAATTTCTCAAATTCGACATCATGCTAACACTTAATTGAACCTATACTCTTTACTTGTAACTATAGATGAGAATGGTATGATAATAAAATATATGAGCTTTATCTTCTTGCTCATATTTACAAAAGAAAATTTAATCATCCATTATGCTATGTTCCAATTTAATAAATCATCATTACCTATTTAATTTTCTTTTGATTTCCCTTAATTTTGTTGCATGAATTTAGTATATTTTTCTCACTTGCAAAAATAGAAACCTTCTCCTATTGTATGGCTAGTATGTATTCCTTTAGCACTTTAATCTAATTAGACAATAAATGCTCGATGGAATTTTAAAATTTGGGGCATTGATTTTGGTTGTTGGGACACAATTTAGGCATTAGTTGTACTCCATCAGTTGCTTAGCCATCAACTACCATTAACCAATGAAAACACACCATGTGGATATGATGCAGAGGCTCAGGTTCAACTCTCAACAAAATAAAAACATGTCAATGCCAATCAGGCATATTTCACAACAATGAGCTCAATAAATTCACCAAACTCAACACAAGGATTCTAACATAGACCTCTTGCTATTCCAACATCTCAAATGCATAAGATTCACAAGGAATCAGTGCTCAACAACTCAACAACAACCTTAACCATACTCTCATAAAATCCAAACTCTACAAGTCAAAACCTTGAGACACTTTGGAAAGATAAATGTGACATGAAAAAACCACACATGATCACCAAGAACATAAATAAATCATATAATAGTTTTCTGTAACCTTCCTATAGCAGCAGTGACAGGAACTCACATAGGGAATGACATGGTAGTTTTTAGAAATTGGCTCATTTGACCCCTCAAATCATAAGATGAATTTTTATGATAAAAAGGAAGTTTGTTAAAAATATCATAATCTATCCACACACCAAGTTTCAAGTCCTTACTCGACCATACATAGCTGTAACAACACAATTTCTAACTGGAGATCTAGAAAACCATTTTCTAAATAGGTTGCTTTCACAAAATGATCATAACTTGCTCATTCTTCCATGAAATTCAACCAGACTTGAAGAAAATGAAAGTAGACTCAATATTATTTCCATCCATATGAAATTTCCACCATAATATTGTTGGCATTTGCATGAAGATTGCATTAATGAAGTATAAGTGTTGTCATTGATGTCAATTGTAACCAGTAATGGAGTTGCATTACAACTGGTATTGATGCAGTATTGCAATCCGTAGTTGAGAAGTGAAGGAAACCTGTATTACTAGTGAAGCAGTGAGATCAACCGGTAACCCTACCTGTTGATATGCCAAACCCTAATTGATGGAGATTTGTGAATCTGTTATATTGATCTATGATCAAATGGTGATCAGAGATGATTATGCCACGTATGCATGTTGCATGTGATGAGTTTCAAATTGGTTTTGGCTCTTAGAGAAAATTGTTTTATCTTGGGAATGAGAGAGTGCATAGCATGAAGTGGAAACCGCATGATGAGTTACAGGATTCGATGAAGTGGTGATCAAGGAGCGGTCGAGGTTGTCTTGTACAATGTGCAATGATTGCTATATAATCCAATGGTCATGTTTGAACCAAATTTGTTTGTAATTTCTATGAGATCTTAGGTTTGTGATGTGTTACCGACCTATTGTTTTGCTTATAAGGTTGATGAGTTGTTTTGTTGTAGTGTTGGCAATTTTGGTTAAGTGTCAATGTGATTGATTGCTGAATGAGAAGGAGTATCTATAGAATGTTTGAAGAAAGATATGAGCATGAAAAGGATCTGATCAAGTAGAGTAGTGCTATCTACCAGATCAACAAGACCCTGTTGTTCTCTAACAATTACAAAAGTTAAATCCCTTAACTGGGGCTTTAACAGGCTTAGTGCTTTCTAAATCCTCTAACCAGGTGATCCATTAGCTTGGATTTCAAATCCTCTATCAAGGTTACTCCTAACAGGGTATTGCTTTTAATAGGGCATTGTAGTCAATCCCTTAACAGGGTGGTCCTTAACCGGATCTGTTCCTAACAGGCCATTTTTGTAAAGCTTTAATAGGTTTGTCTCCTAATAGGGAAAACTTCACAAGAGCTCAGAATACTTGTGGGTATTCATCCCCACCATGGTTTTTCCCCTTTGGGTTTCCGCGCCAAAAATCAGTGTCAAGTGGTGAATGGTTTTTGTGGTTATGTTTTGATATGGTTAATCTATTTAACTGATAAAGCCACTTAGATGTGCAAAGATGACCGATAGTAATATGAAATATGCTTTTACTAATGTTAGTAAAATGATTTGATGTTTTGGTTAAACAGTTTGAGAGTTTCAGATCTGTAACACTATTATTTTGTTATGCTAGTCAACCGGTAAACTGTCAGAGCTTTTGCAGTTTGTAGTTCAGTGTTTGAACCAGTTAGTTCAGTGATTGATTTATGAGTTAATTTTTGAGTTTGGTGAAAGTTTAGTTTGTTTTCCATCTACTGATTCACCTCCCCCTCTTAGTAGTTGACTAGATCATTATTGATTCATCATATCATCAATTGGTATCCGATCATTTCAGTTCCTCTAGTGTCTAATCCTAACAACTTGAGGTAAAGATCTAGGAGAACATGATTAAGAAAGAAGGTCTGAAATTAAATAGGGAAATATGGAGTGATAGAATGAAAATATATATCAAAATCTTAAGAAGTCAAGATTGGGAACATGTTGTGACCAAATATAACTTGCCTAGTGGGATTCTGTCTGATGATCAAAAGAAAGAGAAACAAGAAAATAATCAAGCATTGGAGGCCATTATGAGTTCCTTATCCGATTTAGAGTATGTTGATGTCCATGGTTTGGAGACTACTTATGATGTGTGGAAGAAACTTGAGGATATCTATAGCGGTGATGAGCATGTGAAGATTGCCAAAGAAGAGAGTTTGAGAGGTAAATTTGATGACATGCAGATGGCTAAAGGTGAGAATATTCAATAGTATGGTCAGAGGATCAAGGAGATGGTTGGTGAGATCAAAAGTGCTAATGATAAAGTGGAGGATACCACAGTAGTTAGTAAGGTGTCGAGAACCCTTCTACCGGTCTACGCTATCCGAGTTGCAGCCATTTAGGAACTCAAGTCTATTGATAAAACAAAGGTAACTCTTGAATCCATCATTGGCAAACTTACTCCATTTGAATTAAATAGTTTTGATGGAAGTGTTCAGAAATTAGAATCTACATTTAGAGCTTCAGTTTCTAATCCACCTGTAAAGAAAAGAAGAGATGCTAGTCACAGTCATGAGTCAAGATCCAGCAGAGAAGTTGATGATGAAGACAGTCTAATCAAGCTTGAAGCATTGTTGGCCAAGCGATTACCCAGAGGTACTGGTAAGTACAAAGGTAAATTATCTTTGAAGTGTTTTGCATTTAACCAGATTGGACTAATTGTAGCTAACTGTCCAAATGGAGACAATGAGCATAAACATGAGAAGTATAAGAAGTACAAAGGAAAAGGTAAAAGAGATTGCCTCATTGCAGTTGATGGTGGTATCACAGATGAGGAATCTATGGGAGATGCAAATGAAGGCATTGTCTTTGTTGCCATTAAAGAGGAGACATCTGATCAGAAGGCATTAGTTTCTCCCATGCATAATTATGATGATTGGATTATTGATAGTGGTTGTTCACACCACATGACCGGTGACCAGAGTAAATTTCTTACTTTGAAGGAATTTGATGGAGGAGTTGTGAGATTTGGAAAGGACTCACCTTGCATGGTAAAAGGTAAGGGAACCATTTCTCTTAATGGAAAGAGCAGTGTTGATGATGTCTACTGAGTTGAAGGATTGAAACACAATTTATTGAGTGTTGCCCAACTCAATGACAAAGGTTATCCACTAGAATTTAAGAATGGAATGTACAAAATCTATGGAAGCAAAGGTGAACTAATTGCATCCAGCAAGTAGACAAAAGGTAACTTGTTTCACCTAAATCCTAAAGTCAACAATGGTTTAATTGCTAAAGTAGAAGATAGTTGGCATTGGCATCAAATATTTTGTCATGTAAACTTTGATAATATTGTCAAAGTCAGTAAGTCCAAGTCAGTAAAAGGTTTGCCTCAGTTGGACAAACCGATGAATGCTCTGTGTAAGGAATGCCAGTTAGGGAAGATGACATCCTCAAATTTTAAGAACAAATCTTTCTCAGCAGAACATTTGCTAGATTTGGTTCATACAGATCTCTATAGAGGAATAAGGACTAGAAGTATTCAAGGTGATAGATACTTTATGATCTTCACTAATGATTGCTCAAGAATGATGTGGGTCACATTCTTGAAGGACAAAAAAGAAGCCTTTAGTAAGTTTAAGGCATTCAGGGCCTTAGCTGAAAAGGAAAGCGGAAAGAAGATAAAGTACTTAAGAATTGATCAAGGTGGTGAATTTACTTCAGAGGAATTCACTAGATATTGTGAAGACGATGAAATTAAGAGGCAAATTTCTGCACCTAGGACACTATAGCAGAATGGTATTGTAGAGAGGAACAACTGGTCAATTGTTGAAGTTGCTAGAACGATGTTAATACAAGGAGGTGTAGCCAAAAATTTCTGGAGAGAAGCTATCAACACAACTATCTACACTATGAACCAGATATTGGTTAAAAGAGGTAAGGATAAAAACCCTTATGAATAGTGGTCTGGTGGATCACCTAATGTCAGTTACTTTAAGGTTTTTGTTAGTAAATGTTTTATTAAGAGAGGTGAATATGTTGGTAAGTTTCATGCTAAGAGTGATGAAGGCATATTTATTGGTTACTCCACCAAGAGAAAATCCTATAAATGTTACAACAACCGGACAAACAAAATCATTGAAAGTGCTGATGTCGGAGTGGATGAGTGTCCTGAGGATTCAAGAGAAACTAGTGAGGAGAAGAAGGAAGATGAACCTTACATTTTGATTTTGGAGCCAGAAGTTGGTGAAATGAATGCGGTAGTACTAGTTCAACTGAAATAGGTAGATTTTGCAGAAGATGATGATATTGAGGAAGAAGAACCTGAAGATAATGATCATGTTATTCCAAGGTATGTGAGACTCAATCATAATCCTGATCAAATTATTGGAGATAAAGATCTTGGTGTGTTAACCAAAAGAAGAATTAGAGAGAATTCTTGTATGATCTCCACTATTGAGCCTAGAATAGTAAAGGAATCCTTTGGAGATAATCACTGGATCAAGGCTATGGAAGAGAAGCTTGACCAGATTGAGAAGAAAAATACATGGACCCTAGTACCCAAACCGATGAATAAAAATGTAATAGGTACTAAATGGGTGTTTAGAAATAAGCCAAATGAAGGTGTAGTAGTAGTCAGAAACAAAGCCAGATTGGTTTGCAAAGGTTATGCATAGGAAGAAGGAGAATACTATGGCGAGACATTTGCACCTATTGCTAGATTGGAAGGTGTTAGGACTCTACTTGCATTTGCAGCATATAGGGGATTCAAAGTATATCAGATGGATGTGAAGTCATCATTTCTAAATGGAATACTAGAAGAGGAAGTCTACATTGAACATTCAGATGGTTATGCTTTGACTGATGCAAAGGATATGGTGTGTAAACTACACAAGGCCCTATACGGTTTGAAGCAAGCACCAAGAGCATGGTATGAAAGACTAAATTCACACTTGGTGAAGATAGGTTTTCAGAGAACCAGTGAAAACAACAATATATATCTCAAGACTGCAGGAGATAAGATACTGGTTAGTGAAGTGTTTGTGGATGATATCATTTTTGGAGGAAATGATGACATGAGTGATGACTTTGCAAATGAGATGAAAAGTGAATTTGAGATGTCTCTGGTAGGAGAGATAAAATTATGTATAGGTTTGCAAATTCAACAGATGAAGAGTGATATCTTTATCACATAGTCCAAATATGTGAAAGAGGTATTGAAGACATTTGGAATGGGAGACTGTAAACCAGTTAGGACACCAATGGTTATAGGCTGTAAACTATCTAAGGAGGATGATGTTGCATTCATTGATTAAAAGTAGTACAGGTATATAATAGAGAAACTGCACTATGTTGTTCACAGCAGACCAAATATTGCTCATGCAGTTGGATTAGTTGCCAGATTTCAGAAGAACCCGAAGGAAACACACATGGTAGAAACAAAGGATATTCAGATACGTGAAAGGTACAATTGAGTATGGATTATGGTATCCATATGCAGGTAACTTTGATTTGAAAGTCTATACAGATGCAGACTAGGCAGGAAATGTTGATGACAGGAAGAGTACAACCAGAGGTGCATTCTTTCTTGGAGGAAGGCTTGTATCTTGGAGCAAAAAGAAGCAAAGTTGTACATCTCAGTCAATTGCTGAAGCTGAATATATGGTAGCATATATGAACTGTACCCAGGCAATCTGGATGAAACACATTCTGGAAGGATTCAAGTTGAAGATCATAGAACTGGTAAAGATCTTATGTGATAATATCAGTGCAATAAATATTTCAAAGAACCTGGTGTTGCATGCTAGAACCAATCATATTGAGTTGAAATATCATTTCTTGAGAGAGAAAGTGTAGAGTAAAGATGTGTTATTGGAGCATGTATTTACTAAGGAACAACTAGCGAATATCTTTACTAAACCTCTACCTAAGACTACTTTTGAGTATCTTAGAAGTCAGCTAGGGGTTGTGCCCCTACATGAAGTTCATTAAACAGATGTTGAAGACATTAGTCCCAGAGCTTATTGAAAAATATTGAAACAGGATTGGTGTAGAGTGGAGCTACTCCAAAGGGGGAGCAACAAGATGCAGAACCGTGAAGTATGACACTGAATGTTTTACTTTCACTTTGGCATTATTGTCAAAGGGGGAGAAGAACTGTATGATTGATAGGGAGATGAATTATAGCCAGTTACCAGCTGAAGATATGGAGACTCATTTGAAGGAGAGTACATGGAAAAATGTAAACCAAGATTCCTATGCCTGTGTATGCGCATTACTCTCAATCATCACAATCAAAGGGTATTGATATTTATATTGCCATCAATGCCAAAGGGGGAGATTATTGACATTTACATGAAGATTGCATTAATGAAGTATAAGTGTTGTCATTGATGTCAATTGTAACCAGTAATGGAGTTGCATTACAATTGGTATTGATGCAATATTGCAACCAGTAGTTGAGAAGAGAAGGAAACTGATATTACTAGTGAAGCAGTGAGATCAATCGGTAACCCTACCTGTTGATATGCCAAACCCTAACTGATGGAGATTTGTGAGTCAGTTGTATGGATCTATGATCAAATAGCGATCAGAGATGATTATGCCACATATGCATGTTGCATGTGATGAGTTTCAAAGTGGTTTTGGCGCGTAGAGATAACTTTTTTATCTTGGGAATGAGTGAGTGCATAGCATGAAGTGGAAACTGTGTGATGAGTTACAAGATTCGATGAAGTGGTGATCAAGAAGCGGTCAAGGTTGTCTTGCACAATGTGCAATGATTGTTATGTAATCCAACGGTCATGTTTGAACTGAATTTGTTTGTAATCTCTATGAGATCTTAGGTTTGTGATGTGTTACCGACCTCTTGTTTTGCTTATAAGGTCGATGAGTTGTTTTGTTGTAGTGTTGGCAATTTTGGTTAAGTGTCAATGTGATTGATTGCCAAACCAGAAGGAGCATCTATAGAATGTTTGAAGGCAGATATGAGCATGAAAAGGATCTGATCAAGTAGAGTAATGCTATCTACCAAATCAACAAGACCTTGTTGTTCTCTAACAATTACAACAGTTAAATCCCTTAACCAGGTAATCTTTAACAGGCTTAGTGATTTCTAAATCCTCTAACCAGGTGATCCATTAGCTTGGATTTTAAATCCTCTATCGAGGTTACTCTTAATAGGGTATTGCTTTTAACAAGGCATTGTAGTCAATCCCTTAACAGGGTGGTCCTTAACTAGATCTGTTTCTAACATGACATTTTTGTAAAGCTTTAACATGCTTGGCTCCTAACAGGGTGAACTTCAGAAGAGTTCAGAATACTTGTGGGTATTCATCCCCACCGTGGTTTTTCCCATTTGGGTTTCCACGTCAAAAATCATTATCAAGTGGTGAATGGTTTTTGTGGTTATGTTTTGATATGGTTAATCTGTTTAATTGGTAAAGCCACTTAGATGTGTAAAGATGACCGACAATAACCTGTAATGTGCTTTTACTAATGTTAGTAAAATGATTTGATGTTTTGGTTAAATGGTTTGAAATTTTTAGATTTGTAACACTATTATTTTGTTATGCCAGTCAACCGGTAAACTGTCAGAGCTTTTGCAGTTTGTAGTTCAGTGATTGATTTATGAATTGATTTTTGAGTTTGGTGAAAGTTTAGTTTGTTTTCCATCTACTGATTCACCCCCCCTCTCAGTAGTTGACCAGATCATTATTGATTCATCATATCATCAAATAATTCCGTACAAAAGAGTACAAATCTCTGCAACACATGAGAATCAGAGTTTTACCAGACTATAGCACTGTCAAATCAATATTTTGACATCATTTTGCACATGTCAACCTTAACTTGAGACCATGAAACCCCCAAAAAATAAAAATAAATTCTATTTTCTCCATTCCACCACATTTTATCCTTTGATCAATGTGGAATGGAGGTTTATTACATTTTCAAAGTTACGGTTTACCCTACCTTGGGTTTTAACAATTTTTACAAAAATTGGTAATATCTCTTCCAAAAATTAATGAAAAGAAATGAAACTAGAACCAAACTACTGGGGATTCACCCCTCTATCATTCTAAAGTGCTTTCAAATACTAATGAATAAGTTTCCAAGAATAAAAATAATTGATATCAGACTGTCACATTGAGAATACACTCAAACTTTTATTGATTTTCTTTTTTCAATACACACCAACCCCTCATGATTCAACCATCCATGGTTTTATAAGCCTCTTACAGCCTATTTTAACAATTATAACTAAAATTGAAACCATCATAACCATTAGGCTTCCCCTTTACAACCTTTCTGTAATTTTTGAAATGACAACTTTTGTCAACATAATAACTTTTTTTTTGACAACTTTGCAAAACTTGACCAAATGACTTCAAATTACTTGTTATCACCTTAGACACACTATAATAGGCTAGATAAGCCTTATTACATCATTTTCAACCTTCCTTGAGAATTTTCTATTCTTTGACAACATTTGACCTTCTTAGGACCTTATAGGTCTACATTGAACAAAAATGGCTTAAGGCCTTACAATATGATTTATAATGACTAAAAATGGTCTTTTGGACCTTATACATCATTAACACAACCTTGAAAACAAAAAAAACCATAAAAAAATTCATGAGGCCTTTCAGGGCCTAGGTGCTCCTGTGTCGTACAACCCCCCTAAAATAATTCCAAGCCTCTTGGAAATGGAGGTGTAACAGATCTGCACGCTACACATAATCTCTCAAGTCCTGAAATGTTTCTCCATTTGGTTGCCCCTTCCGTTCAGTTAGGTACTTGAAGAATGCACTCGATCTTGATCCTTCACCACCTCTAGCCTTCATCTTCACTCTTGGCCTTCCTACCCTCTTGCTCAAGCATATGAACTCGTGAAGAATTTTTTTGCACCTTTTCCAACTTATTCCCCTTGATTCTTGCATAACAATGAACATAACAACAACTTCATGAACAAAAATCAACGGATTAGTATCAAAATCATGCATGGAAGCAATGTTCTCCTTCTTAAGCCTTCTTGGTAACCCTTTCCATCTACCATCAACGTCTTCAAAAACCTGATTACTCTCTACCTTTTTTTCATCTACAACTTTGATGTCACCAACACAATCACCATACACATATAATTCTTCTTGTACTATCATCATCACCTCTACTTATTCAACTCCACCTTTACTTTTCCATTCTTCCTCAATGGTTGCATACATTTCCCACAAATCAGGTTCCTCACCTCTATTTGCTGCTTCTACATCCTCTTATTTACCTTCTTTGGATTTCTCACTACCCTCTTCTACCAAGGGTTCTTGTGCCTCTAGTTCCACCATCTTCATTAGTCTTCTGCATTTGATAGCCTTTGAGTAGGCTATACCACTTTCCTTTTGACTGTCAAGTGCCAAATTGGTTGCTATTCCATTCTTTTCTCTAACTCTTCTATCTTTTTCTTGATTTTTTCCAACTCTTGCCTGAACTCTCTATCCTTTTTTTTGCCTCACCTCTTCTCTCCTCTTTCTCTATTCCTCTTTCTTCTTCCATGAATCCTCACCTCTCAATTATTCCCTCAATGCACTCACCAACTCTCTATCTTCTGGACTCATCTTGTCCTTTCCTCACCCAGGTGCCTCATCTCTTCCCTCCTAATATTTTGGCAACCACTCACCAGGTTATCCTCTCAACCTGAACCAACACACAACTACCAACCACACAACCACCACAAACTTTATCTACCCAGATCTTCTGGGCTTTGATACCACTTTGATGTAGAGGCTTGGGTTCAACTCTCAACAACATGAAAACATGTCAATGCCAATCAAGCATATTTCATAACAATGGGCTCAATTTTATTCACCAAACTCAGCATAGGGCTTCTAACATAGACCTCTTGATATTTCAACATCTTAAATGCATAAGACTCATCAAGAATTGGTGCTCAACAACAACCTTAACCATACTATCACAAACTCCAAACTCTACAAGTAAACACCTTGAGACATTTTGGAAAGATAAATGTGACATGAAAAGACCACACATGTTCACCAAGAACATGAAAAAAACATATAATAGTTTTCTGCAACCTTCCTATAGCAACAATGACAGGAACTCACATAGGGAATGACATGGCAGTTTTTAGAAATTGGCTCATTTGACCGCTCAAATCATAAGTTGAATTTTTATGATAGAAAGGAAGTTTGTTCACAACATCATAATTTATCCTTTCAGGTCCTTACTAATCCATACATAGTTGTACCAACACAATTTTTAACTTTAGATCTGGAAAACCATGTTCTGAACATGTTGCTTTCACAAAAATGATCATAAATTTCTCATTCTTCCATGAAATTAAATAAGACTTGAAGAAAATTAAAGTAGACTCAATATTATTTTCATCCATATAAAATTTTCACCATAATACTTCCATACAAAAGAGTACAAAGCTTTGCAACACACGGGAATCAGAGTTATACTAGACTACAACATTGTCAAATCAACATTTTGACATCATTTTGCACGTGCCAACCTTAACTTGAGACCATGAAATCCAAAAAAAATGAAAATAGAATCCATTCCACCAAATATTATTGTTTGATCAATGTGGAATAAAGGTTTATTACATCTTCAAAGTCACGGTTTACCCTACCTACGGTTTTGAACAATTTTTACAAAAATTGGTATATCTCTTCCAAAACTTAATGAAAAGAAATGAAACCAAAACCAAACTACTGGGGATTCACCCCTCTATAATTCTCAAGTGATCTCAAATGATAATGAATAAGTTTCCAAGAATAAAAAATAATTGATATCAGACTGTCACGTTGAGAATACTCAAAAAATATCAGGAAACCTCAAACTTTTATTGATTTTCTTCTTTCAATACACACCAACCCCTCATGATTTGAGCATCCATGGTTTTATAAGCCTCTTAAAACATCTTTTGAGAATTATAACTAAAATTCAAACCATCATAACCATTAGGCTTCCCCTTTACAACCTTTTTGCAATTTTTGAAATGACAACTTCTGTTAACATATAACTTTTTTTTGACAACTTTGCAAAACTTGACCAAATGACTTCAAATTACTTGTGATCACCTTAGACACACTAGAATAGGCTAAATAAGGCTTATTACATCATTTTCATCCTTCCCTGAGCGTTTTCTATTATTTGACCATATTTGACCTTCTTAGGACCTTATAGATCTACATTGAACAAAAATGGCTTAATGCCTTACAATATGATTTATAATGACTGAAAATGGTCTCTTGGACCTTATACATCATTAACATGACCTTGAAAACAAAAACCAACATAAAAAAATTCATGAGGCCTTTTAGGGCCTAAGTGCTCCTGCACCAGGATACCAACTAGAACGAATTGAGTTTTAGTATCTTGCTAAGGATCCATTTTACATTATATTGTAAAACACAAATATTATTTAATAACACTAACACCATACATATGACACAAGGATATTGCATAGTACAAAGACACATTGAATGAGACATCATTTTTTCCTAAGCAATGTGCCACAAGTGGAAGAATTATAATGTAAAACCAATAAATTAACACCCAAGAGGGCTATGGCCCAAAAATGGGCCTCTAATACATGGGTTAAATCTCTAGAAGACTAGGGAGCCCCAGGAAATACAGGGTTCTTAGCACAAGAGAAGACAAGTTAATTTCATGTAAAGACACATTTCCCAATATAAAAGTTGTAATAAATTATCAATGATGAAACCTTGTAATGAGATAGAAAAACTAAGAGAGTCATATAAGTATATGGAACAACCTTTTTCAAAAAAATCCTAAAAAGTTTGGAATACTTGTTCGATAAATCAAGGGACGATAATGTGCTAGAGGAATACTTGATAGAAATTTATAACATAATGTAGACCT
This sequence comes from Cryptomeria japonica, assembly GCF_030272615.1. Taxonomy (NCBI): domain Eukaryota; kingdom Viridiplantae; phylum Streptophyta; class Pinopsida; order Cupressales; family Cupressaceae; genus Cryptomeria; species Cryptomeria japonica. The sequence continues at coordinate 218,716,962 of NC_081414.1, read as the reverse complement.
ATGAATATTGACATAACATAATTAACAACTAACTTATTGATGATTATTACTCAATTTCAAAAGATTGAATTAGTTCCAACCACCGAATACCAGTGCTTAATCTTATAGGTACAACCTCAAACAAGAACTAACAACAATAATGACAATGTGATTTACAATTTTAGATAAGCCTAATGTGGAGCGAGTAAGATTAAATTGTAGGATTTGAGAATTCCCACAAAAAAGAATCTATACATAAACAACATCATTGTGGAAGTATAAAATTTACAAAGAAGCCTTGCATATTGTTAGAATATTTAATCTTTACTTGGCTTAGGTTTCTTTATTTGTATTTTAGTTTGGGATATTCCTTTGGAATCCATACATGTGATTTGTCCTCTAGTACATGTGTGAGGACAAGTCATTTCTTTTATTAAGAAATATTAGATTTCCTCCTTAAGAGGATGTTGACACATTGCAAACACATATTGTGAATAGTGGCATTCATAGAAATGAGAGTTACCTTGTAACTCCTCTCCTCATCTCTATTTAAGAGACATTTCTTCTCTTATTCTTCACTTTTGATACATTTTTTTCACTGTGACCCCATCGTCCGCAACTTTATGGGTTTATTTTGCCACTAAAAAAAACCATCTGGGTCATTTCCATTTTTTTCATTCAGTCAATATATTGTGAGAAAATTGAGTCATAAAGCTACATCACACCCCCTTTCCATTGGAATTATGGAAATTGCAGTTCAACTTCTGAAGGCCATAACTTGGGCTTCTGACCTTCGATTTACAAACTTCATTTTTTGATCTTGGCTATTTTTTTGTGCTCTACGAATTGGTGTAGACTTTTTCTGATTTCAGTGCGTGGATTTTCCAAAAATCTCAAATTCTCACATGTGACTCTCTGTAGTCCCCATTTTGAGACTTTCAAAAGTGCATAAGTTTCACCCTGGTGCTCCATTTTTTAGAAACGAATAGGCATTGGAAAGCTGGTGAAGAGAACTACATAGATACAAAGGTAACTTTATCTTTGGTTCATTTTGTATTAGAAATTGTAATTTTGACCATTATGAGCCTGATGTGGATTGTAACTTTAAAAAAATCTCTGTAAATGCACTAAATTATAAATTACCAACTTGTAATATCTCCAGGGAGTGATTTTTGATCTAGTATAAAAAGGGGGTGGTCTTGTGTGGTCTCGTGTACTCTCTGTCTTTGATTGGTCTCTCTTCTTTTTTTGCACAACAATCTAATTTTCTACATTAAAAATGGATCAATCAACAACACCATTACACACACCCTATAACTACTATAAGTGGAAGTCTAAAATGACAATCTATCTTAAGAAGTTGGGGTTATATAGAGTAACAATGGGTGTTGAAATTGAACCATCATTGCTTGTAGAAAAGCCAAAATGGTTTAACAAATGTGATGAAGCATATGGTACTCTATGCATGGATATATCTCCCGATCTTCTTTTTCATGTTGAATCCGCTACAGCTCCAGATATTGTATGGACAACATTAGAAGGGTTGTTCGGTAAACAAGATGAATTGAGGGGGCACCAATTGGAGAATGAATTGATAGGGTTAAATCCATGTAACTTTGAAACAATTCAAGAATTCTTCACAAAACTAAAGGCCTTTAGATTGCAATTAAAATCGTGTGGGATTGAAAAGAAATATTCACAATTAATTCTCAATATTTTTTCCAAACTTGGTCCAACCTATTCAATGTTTGTTTCTACATTCTATGCCACAAAAACAAACACTGAATATGTTGGACCAAGTTTGGAAAGAATGCTGAGAATTAGTTGTAAATCTTTCTTCTCAATCCCACACGATTTTAATTGAAACCTTAAAGCCTTTAGTTTTGTGAAGAAGTCTTGAATTGTATCAAAGTTACATGGGTTTAACCCTATCAATTCATTATCCAATTGGTGCCCCCTTAATTCATCTTGTTTACTGAACAACCCTTCTAATGTTGACCATACAACATTTGGAGTTGTAGCAAATTCAACATGAAAAAGAAGATAAGGAGATATAGCCATGCATAGAGTACCATATGCTTCATCACATTTGTTAAACTATTTTGAATTTTCTACAAGCAGTGATGGTTCAATTTCAACACCCATTGTGAGATTTTGCCAAGATCAAGAGGCAATGGAAAGCACAAATAAGAGACAGAATATATGATAGAAATAAACTGTATTCTATCAAGATGAAAATACTGATCAACTGGATCATCAATCGATACATACAATGAATATGAGTCTGCTTATATAGGCAAGGCTATATGGATATGTGAGCACACAAACATGACATGTGGCTCAATAAGAAACAAGGGTAGGTAGGAAATAGCTGTGGGTAGGTAGGAGAAACAATATAATATTCCACATGAGGTGGATCACCCACTGAATGTGGAGTGTAACAACAAGATCACACCATAAAAGGTGGAAATTCTCCTACACACACTATCCCAATGTGGCATAAACACCCAAGTGTCTCATACCCAAACTACTATGAAATGCATTATCCTAAGTAAACTTAAGTAAAGTGTAATAATATCCATGATGAATAATTATTTACACCAACACCCATTGTTACTCTAATAACCCCAATTTCTTAAGATAGATTGTCATTTTAGACTTCCACTTATAGTAGTTATAGGGTGTGAGTAATGGTGTTGCTGATTGATCCATTTTTAATGCAGAAAATAAGATTGTTGTGCGAAAAACAAGAGAGACCAATCAAAGACAGAGAGAGTACACGAGACCATACAAGACCCCCCCCCCCCCCTTTTTACTAGATCAAAAATCACCCTCTCTAGATATTAAAAGTTGACACTTTATAATTCACTGTATTTACAAAGAATTTTTTCAAGTTACAATCCACATCATGCTCATAATGGCCGAAATTACAATTTCTGATACAAAATGAACCAGAGATAAAGTCTGGAAAAATTACCTCTGTATCTGTGTAGTGCTCTTCACCAACTTTGCAATGCCTATTCATTTTTGAAAAATAGAGCACTAGGGTGAAACTAATGCATTTTTTATAGTCCCAAAATGGGGACTACATAGAGTCACGTGTGAGAATCTAAGATTTTTGGAAAATCCATGCACTAAAATAAAAAAATGTCTACACCCTTTTGTAGATCACAAAAAAATAGCCAAGATAAAAAAAAAGTTTGTAAATCTAAAGTCAGAAGTGCAAGTTATGGCCTTCAAAAGTTGAATCGCAATTTCTAGCTTCCCAAGTTATGGTCTTCAGAAGTTGAACTGCAATTTCCAAAACTCCAATGGAGAGGGGGTGTGTTGTAGCTTTATGACTTGATTTTCTCACAATTTTTTTGACTGAATAAAAAAATGGGAAACAACCTAGATGGTTTTTTTAGTGGCAAAATAAACCCAGAAAGCATTTTTAATTATCACTTGCGAACAATGGGGCCACAGTGAAAAAAAATGTATTTTAACACCACAAAATGACCCCAACAACCAAAAAATGACATGCACAGACTAAATCAGCTACCTAAGACATGAAAAGGCATGTTGCAACTTGAAAGATTGATCAAAATACATAAAATGCAAGCCAAATGTTAGATTTGAGCTCAGAGAGTCTTCGGGAAGCTCCAAAAGAACCTACAACTGACAAGTCAAAATAAGAACCCCCAAGAAACTACATTTTTCTCCACACTTTTCTCATTCTCTAGGTCATCCGAAGATGCAAGACAAGAGCATACTCATGTGCTTCGAAAAATAGCTCTACTCTCTAAGATTTCAAAAAAAAACTAATCTTCCAAAATAGGCTCTGATACCATGTTGTGGTCTGAAAAGCGGATATAAAACCAAAATCTAATGAAAGAGTTAGATCAAACAATTGGAATAAAATTGACAAAATAACAATATTACATAAACTTGATGTAAATGCTCAAAGACATAATGTCATCAAGGGAAATCTCAATATGCAATATCCCAATATTTCCAATATATATAAAATACATGCAATCTAGCCTATTTATATAGGCAAGAGCTGATAGGAAGCATGGACAAGGTTGAGAGAAGTGTCTCAACCTGGAGGAAGTAGAGTCTTCATAGAACTCAACAATATCCTCTAGAAGAGTGAGTCCAAATTGGATTCAACCATATCATAGGAGGAGTTAGACTTCAAGTAGGACTCTACTTCCTTCAGGTTGGGACACTTGTCTCAACCTTGTCCATTTTTCCTATCAACTCTTGCCTATATAAGTAGGCTATATTGCATGTATTTTACATATATTGGAAATATTGAGATATTGCATATTGAGATTTCCTTTAATGCTATTATGAGTCTGAGCAATTACATCAAGTTTGTCTAATATTGTTATTATGTCAATTTTATTTCCAATTGTTTGATCTAACTCTTTCATTAGATTCTATTTTTATATCTATATTTCAAATCATATCATGGTATCATAGCTACATGGGTTTAACCCTATCAATTCATTCTCCAATTGGTGCCCCCTTAATTCATCTTGTTTACCGAACAACCCTTCTAATGCTGTCCATACAAGTTGTAGCAGATTCAACATGAAAAAGAAGATAATGAGATATAGCCATGCATAGAGTACCATATGCTTCATCACATTTGTTAAACCATTTTGGCCTTTCTACAAGTAGTGATGGTTCGGTTTCAACACCCATTGTTACTCTATATAACCCCAACTTCTTAAGATAGATTGTCATTTTAGAGTTCCACTCATAGTAGTTATAGGGTGTGAGTAATACCTGGAAGTAGACTTGCGGTCTTGAGTATTGCATCGAACCAAAGGTTTTCCCTTGATGCTATTATGCCTCTGAGCATTTACATCAAATTTGTCTAATATTGTTATTCTGTCGATTTTATTTCCAATTGTTTGATCTAACTCTTTCATTAGATTCTGGTTTTATATCTGCTTTTCAGATCATAACAATATGGTTTTAAGATTAAAATACTTAGAATTGATAATGGTAAGGAGTATACATTAAAAATGCATTTGATGGTTATTTGAAATCTTTTGGTATCAAACATGACCTTACTATTCTCTATACACTTCAACTAAATGGTGTAGTGGAAAGGAAGCATAGAACCATTATTGAAATGGCTGGATGTTTATTGCTTGTTAAGAATATGGATTATAAATTTTGGGTTGAAGCTATGACTTGTGCTACTTATCTCATTAATAGAAAGCTTACCAAATCTTTAAATGATATAACTCCTAAAGAGGCTTGGTCTGGTAAAAAGCCCAATTTTAAAGCATTTAAGGATTTTTGGTTCCATGCTTATGTTTATAAACCTAAACAAAAAAGACACAAATTAGATTCTAAATCTTCTCCTTATATATTTGTTGGTTATGATGAACATTCTAAAGCATATAGAGTTTTCAATCCTATCGTTAATTTAAAGTTAAAGGTGCTAGAGATGTTTGTATTGTTGAAAATGGTATTTATGATTGTTCTAATGTGTAGGATAATGAAATTGTTGAAACTAAGGTTGTGGTTTTGGAGGATGAACTTCCTTCTCTAAACCCTACTCCTAATGCATCTCTTGCTTCTAGTCTTGGTGATAATGATCATGATAATTTTACTCCTAATGGTTCTTCTTGTAGTGATGATTCTATTACTTCTAAAAGGAAGCCTAAATGGTTTAAAACTTTGATTCAAGAAGGTGATGATTATTTAGCTAGAATATATAAACTTAAGGCTAGTAAATGATCCTACTTCTTTTGAGCAAGCCAAAAATCAACCTCATTGGCAAAAAACTATGCAGGAAGAATATGATACTTTGTTTGCTAATCAAACTTGGGATTTAGTTCCTTTACCTCAAGGTAAAATTCTTGTTTCTTGTAAGTGGCTATATAAAACTGAATTGAATGCAAATAATGAAGTTACTAAGTTTAAAGCTAGATTAGTTGCTAGAGGTTTTTCTCAAATTGAACTTGACTTAAATTATAATGAAACTTTTTCTCCTGATGCTAAAATGCCTACTATTAAATGTGTTCTTGATTTAGCTTCTCATATGAATTGGCCTATTCATCAAATGGATGTTAAAAGTGCCAACTGTATATGATCGATCGTTTCCAGTGCAGCTGGTGTTGATGCTTCCGCGGTTGATGCATGTTGCAAAGGTAAAAATCTTGTTTCTTGTAAGTGATTATATAAAACTAAATTGAATGCAAATAATGAAGTTACTAAGTTTAAAGATAGATTAGTTGCTAGAGGTTTTTCTCAAATTGAACTTGACTTAAATTATAATGAAACTTTTGCTCCTGATGCTAAAATGCCTACTATTAAACGTGTTCTTGATTTAGCTTCTCATATGAATTGGCCTATTCATCAAATGGATGTTAAAAGTGCTTTTCTAAATGGTGATTTACATGAGGAGATTTATATGTCTCAACCTCCTAGTTTTTTTAACGAAGGTAATGAAAATTTAGTTTGCAAGTTAAAAAAATCAATTTATGGTTTGAAACAATCTCGTAGAGAATGGTATTCTAAGATAAATCCATTATTTCTTTCTCAGGGTTTCATTAGAAGCAAAAATGATCCAAAATTATATATCAAACATAGTGAAGATGGCATTGTGATTATTATTTTATACATGTAAATGATTTAATTCTAACTTCAAGTTCCAATAATTTGATTTCTGAAATTAAGTTTTATCTCAATCAAAAATTTCAAATGACTAGTTTAGGAATTTTACATTACTTTTTGGGAATGCAAATTTGGCAAACAAGTAATGGTATTTTTCTATATCAAGGTAAATATGCTCAAGATCTTTTATACAAGTTTAAAATGAATGATGTTAATCATGTTTCTACTCCTTGTGAATTTGGAACAAAGTTAATGGTTGATATGCAAACTTCTTTAGTTGATGCTACTTTATATAGACAAATAGTTGGAAGTTTAAATTATTTAATTCTTACTAGGCCTGATATTTCTTATAGTGTTGGTTTAGTTTCTATATTTATGTCTAAACCTCAACAAACTCACTTTAAAGTTTCAAGAATTTTGAGATATATTAAAAGAACTATTAATGTTAGTTTATTTTATGATGCAAATTATGATTTTAATTTAACAGATTTTTTTGATTTAGATCTAGGGGGAGATCCCAATGATGGGAAATCTACTTGTGGATATTGCTTATTTGTTGGTTCAGGTGCCATTTCTTGGAATAGTAAGAAACAACAGCCTACTTCACTTGGTTCCACCAAAGTTGAATATAAAGGATGCACTAATGACTCTAGAAAAGCCTTATGGCTTAGAAGATTGCTTGAAGATTTGGAGCTACCTCAACAAAATCCAACACCTTTGTATTGTGACAATCAAAGTGTCATTACCTTGGCTAAGAATCCTATCTTCCATGCAAGGACCAAACATATTTATCTCCAACACCACTTTATCAAAGAACAAATTGAAGACAATCAAGTTTCACTTCTATATTGCAAGGGAGAAGACCAAGTTGTTGATATTCTAACTAAGCCACTTTGTAAAGAGAAGTTTCATTTTTATTGTAAAAATCTTGGTTTGCAACCCATTAAAGGGTTTGATGTAAACTCCCCAAGTAAATCTTAAAGGGGGGTATTAAAATATTTAATCTTTACTTGGCTTAGGTTTCTTTATTTGTATTTTAGTTTGGGATATTCCTTTGGAATCCCTACTTGTAATTTGTCCTCTAGTACATGTGTGAGGACTGTTAGGATTCCCAAAGATATTGAGAGGGGGTGGGGGTGGAGGGGGTGAATCAGTATCTAACTGATATATAAATTTACTTGACTTAAAACATGAAAAGCATATCAAAACTGTGTACTGGTAAACCAGAAATAATGCAGTAACTAAGAATAATAACAACAACACGAGAAGCACACCATAACACAATATTTTAATGAGGAAACCCAGTGTGGGAAAAACCTCGATGGGATTTGTGACCCACAATATTTTCTTACTGGCCAATAAGGGAATATTATTCTTACATTAGGGGCCTACACATGTAGGAAGGCCAAGTGCCTAGAGCTCACTGCTCAATTACAAAAGAAGTCACACTGACTTACAAAATGGATTATACTAATCCAATGTCTGTACCAGATCAACATCTGCTATGCTAGATTTAGTAAAGGTTTAAGCTCTTCTACATACATAAACCCTTAACCAATAATTCACATATTAGGTCTGCATAATTTCGCATCCTATCTCTTCTCTACTCTACAAAATATTCTACAATGATCTCATACATATATAAGTCATATTACAATTCACCATGTCAGCTTACAATGATTTTACAATTAATTACAAAATACATTTTAAACAAAATTGAAGTCGGCCAAGGTGCCGGTATCCTTCCTTTCACTGTCGGTGTTCTGTATGCCAGTGTAGAGTCAGTCAGTCGGTGCCGGTGCTGATATCTTTATCTTTCTGGTATCATATGATTGCAAGGTTGCCATCAATGACAAAACCTTCAATCACCTACAATTTCTCATTGGAGTGTGCATTTTCCAACAATCTCCCCCTTTGGCATTGATGGCAACACTCATGAGAAAAATCTAAAAAATGTCATCCAAAAAGAATCTGCCAGAATTGTCTTACCAAAAATGTGTTACCAAAATAATGTGCTCCCCCTGAGCTGATGGTGTCATTTGCTGATCATTTTTCTCATTGCCTCTACTCCCCCTTTGACGTCAATGACAAAGGTTGTCATTCGGTGTCAGTGGAGTCCTACTAGGATTCTTGTAACCGGTGGGTTACAATCTGAAATATATTTGTCAAGATCAAATTTATACCATTGCTGAATATCTTGCTATCTTTTATTGCTTCTTGTGTTCTCTGCATTGTACCGGTGAGTATGTGCATTTGCTCTTCCAATGTCTTCAGTTCAGGAACCAGAGCCTCAGATATTTCTTTTCTCAAGGAGATAAGGTATTCTAGTCTTGGACTAAGTCTGCATTTCAAGTCCTTTGCCTTATCCTTTATTCCTTGTTTGTCATTCTCTAGTTTCTTGATTTTCTCTTCTTTCTCTACAATTTTCTTCTCTAACTCCAAAAATTAATCTGATGCTCCTATCAGATTGCCAACAATATTGTTTATCTTCTCTTGTGCTTTGCTGATCTCCTTGTCAAGATCCTCTGTTAAGACATTCGTTTTACAAGTGTCCCTGTATAGTTTCTTGAAGTCATAAATTATTTCTCCAAGTTTCGGTAAAAGGGTGTCCATTTCTTCCTTGTTCTTCTTCACAATATCCTTAAAGAATTTCTCTTTTTCTTTTATCATTCTTTCCTTAGATGTATCTTCATTCATTTGATCAATAGTCAATAGGTTACCGGTGATGAACTTAGACAATGTGTCTAGTTGTCCTAAAGAATCCTTATTATTAACTATGCACTTTGGTGCAATCAATTTAAGAATTGGTATTGTATCATCAATAGCCTTATAGGCTTGTGCATTGCATTCAATGATCTTCTTTATTGAATCTAACATGACCTCTGTTACATTAGTAGGTCTGAATTCTGTCATAGCTGTACCAGATGTTTGTCCAACAATTTTTACAATAGCCATGCTACCAGTTGTGGTAATTTCCTTGCTTGGTTTGACCTCTGGTAGGTCAGTTTGTGTTTGCATTTCTACAAACAAAGGTTTATGCTTTTTAGTTTGGGCCGGTGGCACTGTCTCTATCTGAACTTGAGCTTCAACTTGTACCTATTTTGGTTTCTCTATTTGTGTCTCAGAGGGTTTCTCTGAGCCTTTAACTGCCGGTTTCTCAGATGTGATCTCTGTTTGTACCTCAGAACTCTCTTTTGCTGGTTCTTCAAATGGTTTATCTGTTGTATCTACCGGTTTCTCTGTGGTATCCTCTGCTGGTTGCTCTGCCTATGAATATTTTTCTATGTTTATCTCAACCTCTGTAGTTGGTGACTCAATAGTCACATCTTTCTCCTTATCCTCAGTGGTTTCTCTGTCAACCACAATATTAACTTCCTGAGTATCTACATTTACCGTATACAAGATTTCTGACTCAGGATTTGTATCTTCTATCGGAGTCTTGATACTCTCTGTGGCCGGTTGATTTTCAATAGTGTCTACCGGTGGAGTATCTGAAAGAGGTGGGGGCATATTGTCAGTTATTTTTAGGCTTGGTGGTCCACCTACCTTACCTTTTCCTTTATCTCTATCCTTTTGATATACTTTGATAGTCTTAGGTCTAATTAATTCTTCCTATTTTTCTTTTTCCACAAAGAAAATATCGCATGCATCTGCAGTTTCCTCAGAAACTTCCTTTACTTTGCCAGCCATTAGTGCTACATGCTGGTGAGTAGTAGAAAATACTATCTGGTTAGCCTCACTAATTAAGTTGTCTATTTCATCAGGTGAGTTAACTGGATGCACTGCTAGTAATTTTTCAATCTTAATCTTTTTATCTAGTTCAATCTTAATCTTTTTTAAATTGGTTCAGACCATTACCCCATCTCCTTTACTGCCAACTCTTTTTCGGCAAAGAGAAACTTCCCTTTCAGATTTGAAAAAGCTTGGCTCTCCCATCCTTCTCTAGAAGCTCGCATTGCTGAATGGTGGAACTCTGAAGTGGAGGGAAAAGCTCTTTTTAGAATTGCCAAAAAGCTCAATATCATAAAAGCCAAAATTAAAACCTGGAACAAAGAGATTTTTGGGGACATATTCAAGAACAAAATTCAAGTCAAAGCTGAAATAAAGGATGTCTAGGATAGAATTCAAGAGGTGGGGTTGACTGAAGATCTTAGGATGGCAGAAAATGATCTTTTATCTAAATACAACTCCATTATTTCTAATGAAGAGACTTTTTGGAGACAAAGGTTCAGAGCCTTGTTCCTGAAGGAAGGAGATAAAAACACCCGCTTCTTTCACTTAACTACTCTTAAGCATAGGGCAGTCAACAGAATTTCTAGACTAACCTACAATAAAGGCATCCTAATAGAGGATTGCGACATCAGGAAGGAAGCTCTTGAGCATTTCAGCACTCTACTGGGCGAAGTGGATAACCTAGATTTCAGCAAGCAAAATACCCTTTTACAAGCTATCCCTCCTATCCTGTCGGAAGCTGATAACCACCTCTTATCCCGTATTCCCTCTAATCTACAAATCAGAAAGGCAGTGTTCTCCTTTCAGGGTGATAAATCCCTTGGTCCGGACAGCTTCCCCATGTTTTTCTTCCAAAACTTCTAGCACATAGTGGAGACTGACATATGCAATGGTGTTAAGGAATTCTTTGGCTCCAAAAGACTTCTTAAGGAACTGAATGCCACCTTCATTGTCCTAATCCAAAAGATCTCAGGAGCTGATTCTCTTAACAAGTTTAGACCCATCAGCTTGTGTAACTTTGTTTATAAGATCTTATCCAAGGTTTTGACTTCCAGGTTGTTGGATATTCTCCCAAGGATTATCTCTGTCCAACAGAATGGCTTTGTCCCCGGAAGATAGATTTTGGACTCCATTATTTCAGTTCATAAAAATATCCACTCCTTGAAAGTGGCGAATAACCAGGGATTCTTCCTAAAGTTAGACATGGCTAAAGCTTTTGATAGAGTGAACTGGCAGTTTCTCCTTAGGATCATGAAAGCGTTTGGTTTTGGTGACAAAGTTATCCAGCTCTGCTCTCAACTCATGGAAACTTCCTCCTCTGCTGTTATTGTCAATGGCTCCCCATCCAGTTTCTTCAAAAGCTCTAGAGGACTCAGATAGGGAGACCCCATATCCCCTATCCTGTTCACCATTCTTGCTGAATGCCTGGGTAGATTTATCCTTAAAAATGTGGAAGAAGGCAATCTTAAGGGTTTGAAACCATCTTCATCCAATGTTGTTTTCTCTCATGAACAATTCGTTGATGACTCTATTACCATGGGGGAAGTCACCATCTTGGAAGCTAAAAATATGAAGATTATTCTGAACACTTATGAATCTGCCTCTGGCCAAAAAATCAACTGGGATAAAAGCTCTTTGTTTTTCATCAATACCCCGGTCCAAAGGCATCTAAGGATTGGTAGGATTCTTGGCTGCAACATCTTTGAGTTTCCCTCTACCTATTTGGGGCTTCCTCTGTGTCTCAAGCCTGAGGGTTCCTTTTGGAATAAGCTAATAGACAGATTTAACTTGAAACTAGCTGTCTGGAAAGGGGCTGTCTTTAGTCAAGCAGGTAAAATCACTCTGCTCAAAGCCACTCTCCAAAATCTTCCTGTGTATGCTCTTAGCTTGTTCAAAATCCCCTCAAAGTTTGCAGAAGCCATCGAAAGAATCCAAAAAAAATTCCTTTGGTCGGGATTGGAAGTTAAAAACATAATTCCCCTTACTGCCTGGAATAAAATTTGTTCCCCAAAGGCCTCAGGTGGGCTGGGCTTAAGGAACATTGGTTCTATGAATAAAGCTCTATTAGCCAAACAAATATGGAGATTCAAAGGGGAGGAAAGAGAATGGAACTCTATATGGAAAAACAAATATCTCTATATGCAACCTTCTGAGGAAGAATTATTTGACAACTCTTTCACTGTTGATGGTTCTGCCATTTGGAATGCTGTGCAATCAGCTAAAGGTTGGGCTGCTGCTGGCAGAACTTGGAACCTTGGGGATGGGAGGAGAATAAGATTTTGGGAAGATAGATGGATCCTGGATAAACCTTTGGAGGAAATTCCTATCCTTAAAGATTGGAAAAACCGATTCAAAATCAGGTATGGTGAAATGGTAAGAGATTACTGGAGAAATGGGAACTGGATTGATTTTAGCCAGTAGTGCTCGGGTCTCAAGTTCCTTCAGATTGCTCTCTCTGCTAAAATCCCTAGAGACAACAAAGATGACAGATTGATATGGAGGGAAACTTTGGATGGGAAATACTTTGTTTCCTTTGCTGTGGCTATTCACAATGTCCCAGTGGAAGATATTCCCATCTGGGCTAAAGTTTGGAACAAGAATTTGGTTCCTAAAGTCAATATCTTCTTTTGGATTTTCATCCAAAATAAGATATTAACCCTGGACAATCTTCATAAAAGAGGTATTATTTTTCCTAATAGGTGTTCTCTTTGCTGCAGGGAAGAAGAGACAGCTTGCCACATTCTCAATCAATACACTTTTAGCCAGGATATCTGGAAAATTATCCTTACCAGGTGGAACCTGAGCTGGGTCTTCCCAAACTCTGTTGGTGACACTTGGCTTCAATGGCATTGCCCTAATTCTAATCCTAAAATAGTGGAGACCTGGAGAATTACTCTGTCGATTGTTATTTGGAATATCTAGAAAGAACCCAACAACAGGATTTTCAGGGATAAAAGGGCTATTGCTGAAGTGGTTGTTGATAAAATCTTTAGGAATATTTTTGAATGCCTATACAGTACTAATCAGGGACCTATTGCTAAAGATGATTTCAAAGACAGGTGGAACCTTTCTACCACTACTACTAGCAAGGAGACCGACAGAGAAGGAATTGTTTGGTGTTTTCCCCCGCAAGGATGGATTACGTCTAACTTTGATGGGGCCTCTAAGGGCAATCCGGGTAAAGCTGGATATGGGGGCATTGTCAGGAATTATGCTGGAAGTTGTCTCAAGGTGGTGGCTGGTCCTCTTGGGAATTAAACTAACCATTTTGTTGAAGCCTCTGCTACCTTGAACACCTTAATTATAGCCAAAAATCTAAATTATGATAAAATATGGCTTGAGGGAGACTCACTTAATATTATTAAGTGTTTAAAGGGGGAATCAGAGCCTTCTTGGTCTATTGAAAATATCATCATAAAAGCTAGGGAGATCATTGCCAGTTTCAAATAAATTATTATTCAACATGCCTTTAGAGAGCAAAACAGTGCTGTGGATTGCTTACCGAATATTGGAGTTAACTCCGATTCTCAAATGATTTGGCACGAGGAGGATCTCAATTTAAATATTAAAGAGATCCTTAGAAAAGACCGATATACGGGGAGAGAAGGACAATTAAATCATGACATGTAAAAAGCATCATTTATACCTTGTTGAAAAGGCCATCATTACCTGGCATTCCGATTGATCTTCTATTACCTTTAATAAATCACCGCACGCTTTGTGGGTTACTCAGTGCGAAAACTTGAGCAACATCGGGAAAGAAGGTTTCAATTTGCAGAGAAACAAAGTTGATAGCCCGTATCCGAAGAAGGAAGGAGACCTGAGATGGGAAGAACCAGACAACACGTCGACTTGGAAAGCAATGCCAAAAGTCTAGGCAAAATTGGAGAAGGGCTCTCTTACCAGCTTCATGGAGAAGCTTGAGGACTATGACAAAGGTAGAGTTAACTTAGTCATTTCCAAGATTTTTGAAAACTGGTCTAATGGCTCTTTTAAACTTTATGGAGTTAAGTTTAAGCTAGACACTGGGCTTATTTCCACTATGACCAGAATGCCCCATTCTGGGCTTAATTTCTTTCGAGACCTCAAAGTTTCCAACAATGCGGTTAACCTGTTCCCGCGGAAAGAGAAAGAGAGAGCTAAAATAGGCAAGGCTACTGAGGGCTACTACGACGCTGCAAACATCAAGAAGTTGTGGGGCTGGGTTCTTAATGCAATCATGGAGTACATCATGTTTAAAGGTCATTTCTCCAGGGCCCACACCTACCTCTTCGTGCTCTTAAACCATTTCAGACACGATAAAAAGGTGTCTTTGCCCTACTACCTCTTTCGGTCCCTTTCCAGGTCCCTCAACAAACACAGGACTAACCCTTCCAGCCTGATTCTCCATTGTGGGCTCCTACTGCTCATCTATGAGCATTGCAAAACCCTCGCCCTGCTGGAAAATAAGCGGATTTTCGCTTCCTCGGGCAAGAGAAAGATGGAAGAGGGAGAAACTAGCAAGGAGAAGGCATCATCCAGAAAAAAAAGGAAAAGTGCCCCCAGGCTGGAAATAGAGGACATCATCAAAGATAGCAGTAGTATGGAGACGGACGAATCCAATGGTGAAGACAACTGGAAGGACGAGGGACTGGGTAATGAGGAAGAAAGTGACGATTTTGAATCTGGTCAAGAAAGCCCCATCCTCAGCGAATGCCCTGGTAAGGACAATAGCCATCTGATGGAAGAAGGGGATCCCAAGGATAAAGAGGAAACCAGAGTGAATTCTGAGAAGGAAATGAGCAAAGAATCTGAGAAGAACTTGACTGAGGACAGGGATAGCAAGGACAAGGAAAGTGTTGGTGAGGGGCTTATCCTGGATAACCTCAAAAAGCTCTCGGAGGCTAGAATGGATTTTGATAGATGGACCTATGAGACCTTGAAAAACATGGAAAAGAAAGGGATAAATACGGATAAAAGGAGGGAGGATGAAAACAAAGAGCAGATTAATTGGAAGTAGGAAATGGAGAACAAGGTAAAATCGCTGGAAGAGGGAAAAGAAGTGATGAAAAATCCGATGGGAGTTATCCCAAGTATCCTCACTGCTATCACCAAAAACCTGGAGGACATCGCCAAGGTCATTGATCATACCTGCACTCCTAAACCGGTCGTCGATCTTGACCTGGAGGAGGAGACCATCCAGACTGGAAGTGGTGATGCTACTCCAGCGGGTGGTACTGCGAAGAGAACTAGGGCCAGTATCAAGAAAGTTATGGTGGCCTCTGCAAAGGAACCCCCTAACCTCAAAGAGCTGCATGAAATCAGCAACACCCTGGCTAAAGCCCTGGAAAAAATCTGATTGCTGGAAACCCTGCTGGCTTTTTGGGGCTTTTTTGGGTTTTCTTCGGTTTTCCGCTGGTTTTTTTTGGTTCTGTTCTTTTCTATTTCTAGTAGCTTTTCTATTTTAGTTATGCTTGTAAAGGGTTTCAGGGCCCCTTCAAAACCTACTTTTTCACTAATAAAAAACAATGACTAATCTTCTAGCTTCACGTCTCCTATACAGATCATTTGGGATTTCATCGACAACTTCCATTAAGAATTTATTGTATATATCTAAGTGTAGAATTACACTGTTCTCTATACTTTCCTTGTCGTCTGCTGATAGTGTATTGTATATTTTATTTATGTTTTTCAATTTACCATCCTCTGTTGTTTCGCTAAGAAGTTTGTCTAGAGGAGTAATAGTCTGTTTCACCTTCTTCCTAGGAGTCATTTTCTTCACCGGAGGCCTTACTGCCTGTTGCTTCTATCTTGTCCTTTTTGGTGTGAGAGAAGGTGTCGATGAGGGTTTTCTTTTCCTTTCAACTCTTTTAAATACTGTTGGTATGTCACTCTAAGAAGAAGTTCCAACGGGTGAAAGATGAGTTTCTGGTTGAGGTGCTTCCAACTCACTTTCACTTATACCAGTTTGTCTCAGAACATCTTCCTTGATTGCCTTTGCCTATCGGGTTCTTTTCCTTATGGTTGCTTCAACCTTCTTAACCCTTTTTCTAGATTGAATTTGACTCTCTATTGTTTTAGCACTACCAAACATTTTTTTCTTCTGGTTCCTTTGGAGCTTCAAGGAGGGATTTTGCATATGTTTCTATGATGTTGTCATCTATTTCATAGCCTATTTCAGTTACCCGAATAGTTCTAGGGATAACTGCCTCCATCCAGATTTCATCTTTCTTGATCACAAAACAGATCTCTTTCTGATACTTAACCACAATAGCTTGTGACAATCTTACTCTAGTTTTCATTTGAGCCTTCAGTGCTTGAAAATACTCATTTAGGTTTTTCTCCTTGTTCTCTCCCATATTGTTCAATAGTTCTGATAGTTTCTTTCCTACTGGAATGTCATAGCCAAAATCTCCTGGACCAATACCAGGTACTTGTTTTGTTATGTACAACATCAGACAAACAAACGAATTTCCAAACCCGAATGTTCCTTTCTTATCCTTTTTAATCTTTCCCAGTTTGTCTATCAACTCATCTTTAAGCCATTCACACATGTCTATTCTTGCATTATCATTGACCATATCATAAGCACTCTTGATACATAAGCTAGAAACTAAATTCAACCTATTTTCATGTGTAGCTTTATAACCTAAGACCATACTGATAAATATGACATTTATGTCTTTTACATCATTTACCCTTAAAGATCTCTTATCAAATGTTGCACCAGTTAAGTCTATCACTGTGTTATTTGAGACTCTCTTTGTTTTGTCAAGTCTGTTGCTGGTGGAGGGTAACCCTGTTACATCTTTTACCGCTTCTTTTGTGATTTTATAAATTGAGTCTAACCAGAAGAATTCACCATGTACCCTTCTTAACACAATCCTTATAATGTCCTTGGGAAAATCCAGGATACTAAGGATTTCAGCAAAACCTAGGGTTTCTACTATCTTATGTTCAATTTTGACATTTGAGGATTCATCATAAATCACTATCCGATACATATTCTTAATTTCCTCATCACCTAGTTCATCAATATGATAATGCATATACATCCTAGGGTCTTCAACATATACTTCTCCTTTAGGAATTTGAGAAAATGCACCTATGCTATCATCTTTCTTTGCAATTTCAGGAATAAGTTGGAATACGGGTCTAGGGTGCTTAATAACTTCAACAACAATAGGGTTTGCAATAAATTTAGAAGTGGATGAAGATGCCATAGCTAGAAATACCTCAATCTGCCTTAAGGATGAATGCTTTGATGGCTTGCTTCACTTCTTCACTTCGAATACCTTCGCTCGGGAGTTTTCACGCTCTCAAAGATTTGAATGCTCGGTGAAATGAAAATAGAGCCAAAACACTCGCTTTATAATGTTATTTTCTCCAAGTACCACATTTAATGCTTGCCGGTTAAGTTACAACTTAACTTATCTGCTGATATAGAAGTAATTTCAACTTCTCACAATCAACCGAGGGAATAATAGCATGTTTTTTGTTTGTTGCTAAACCCCCAAAGGATTTTCCTTCAGTTAGATGAAGAGTCTCCTGCCGGTGGAGTGTTACTCTGTTATGCCGGTGGAGGAGTATTCCCATCAACATTCTGATCTGACTTTCTGATCCATTGTTTTGAGAATTCTTGCTTTACCTCTTCAACCTTTTATTTACCTTTCAAATTGGGACCTTTTGTTATTTGCCGGTGATGACTTGCTTCTACAAAATTTAGCAATATGTCCAATCTTGTTACAAGCATAACAAGTCACATTGTTCTTCTGAATAGCTTTCCCATATCCTATGCCGGTTTGTGTTCTGCATTGATTAGATAAGTGTCCAAATATTCCACAAACATAACATCTTACATTCATTTTGCAAATTTCTAAGTTATGACCAATTTTGTTGCATTTAGAACATTGACTAGTGGGTGTATTAGTGTTATGATGGTTTCTAGATCTACACTGATTTTCTCTATGACCATACTTGTTACAGTTAAAACATTTTCCTTTAAATTTGTAAGTATTAGATTGCCTTACCAGTTTGCTGTGATCATGATGGTTTGCAGTACCAGAGCTTTCACCAATTTCAAAGTCAAGGCCATTTGTGTCACCATTAGGTTTCTGATTCTTCAACATGTCACCAAGTTCTTCTGAACTTTTCTTGAATTTCTCCTTGTGTTGATTTGCAGCAGCCAGTTCTCTTTCCAAGAATCCTTTCTGTCTCATGAGTTCATTTGTGTCATTTTGTGTATGCATCAGATCTGTCTTCAACATATCATTTTCATGACTAAGTCTTGTGTTTTCATTTGCAGCATCATTCAGCCTTCTAGTCAAGTCTTCTTCATTTTTCTTTCTATCTTCAATTTCTTTACAAAATCTCATAGTCATATCCTGCATCTCATTCTTTGTTGTACTACTTTATTGTCTTATCTTGTTTACCAGATCATTAAGAGTTTCCTTTTCATCATTCTCATTTTGCATCTTTTCACAAAGTTCTCTTCTCTTATTTCTTGAAATGGTAAGATTTTCTTGAAGTGCTTGAATAATATCCTGAGCAACCTTCATATCGTCTTCAAGTTTGATATTCTTTACTTTTTCTGCATCATAGTCTGAAAGAGCTATTTCCAATTGTTTTCTCAAGTTTTCCATCTCTACCGGTGACAAGATCTTCCTCAAGTTGTTAGGCTTTTGAAAATAGAGAACTAGGCTCTGATACCAATTGTTAGGATTCCCAAAGATACTGAGGGGGAGGGGGTGAATCAATATCTAACCAGTATATAAATTTACTTGACTTAAAACATGAAAAGCATATCAAAATTGTGTACCGATAAACCAGAAATAATGCAGTAACTAAGAATAACAACAACAACATGAGAAGCACACCATAACACAACATTTTAACGAGGAAACCTGGTGTGGGAAAAACCTCGGTGGGATTTGTGACCCACAATATTTTCTTACTGGCCAATAAGGGAATATTACTCTTACATTAGGGGCCTGCACATGCAGGAAGGCCAAGTGCCTGAAGCTCACTGTTCAATTACAAAAGAAGTCAAACTAACTTACAAAATGGATTATACTAATCCATATTAGGTCTACATAATTTTGCATCCTATCTCTTCTCTACTCTACAAAATGATCTACAATGATCTCATACATATATGAGTCATATTACAACTCGCCATGTCGACTTACAATGATTTTACAATTAATTACAAAATACATTTTAAACAAAATTGAAGTCGGTCAAGGTGCTGATATCCTTTCTTTCACTGTCAATGTTCTGTATGCCAGTGTAGAGTCAGTCTGTCGGTGCCGGTGCTGGTATCTTTGTCTTGCCGGTGTCATATGATTGCAAAGTTGCCATCAATGACAAAAACTTCAATCACCTGCAATTTCTCATTGGAGTGTGCATTTGCCAACAATAAGTCATTTTTTAAATTTATTTTTATTAAGGAATATTAGATTTCCTCTTTAAGAGGATGTTGACACATTCACACACATATTGTGAATGGTGGCATTCATAGAAATGGGAGTTGCTTTATAACTGCTCTCCTCATCTCTATTTAAGAGATGCTTATTCTCTTATTATTCACTTTTGATATCATTGTAATGAGCTTCTCTCTCTCTCTAGGCTTTGCCTTCATTCATAATGCATAAGGGATTTTTCTTTGCTTTTCCCCTTTCAAAAGCTCATGTCTCCTCTTCAAGTTTTGGGTGATTGCTCTCAAGTTGCTCTCTACTTTGGTACCATTACTTCAATAAACATACTAAAGCAGTCATCGGTGAGGAGGGACCTCAAGGAGATCAATCCAAATGGGTCAACAAGAGTAACACAACAGAAACACATAAATATGATGGAGGCAATGCAAAACATATAGTTTTATTATATGAAATCTGATTACATCCAACCAGTCACAACCAGGTTACAACATACTGACTCATAGGTCTGGTAGAATAGGTCACAACTGGGACCCTGAATCGAAAGATCTATCTTCCATGCACAATCTAGCTACTTGATTCTCTTCTTCGTTACATTCTAAAGCATAATTATATATATATATATATATATATATATATATATATATATATATATATATATATATTATATATATATATATATATATATATATATATATATATATATATATATATATATATATATATATATATCGATCTAAAGGATCTAGTTAGCCCAAAAGGGATCAAATCCCGAAGAACAAGACCTAACATGAAAATAACAAGTTCAGCCTCTGCCAAGAGATTCCTTTGGAAAATCCAAAGGATGAAACATAGATCATGGGAAAAGGTCGACCACATGCCAAGAAAAATCAAAATCAATGCCCAAGGATTCACAAGCTTTAGAATGGGTTATGGTAGAACACCAGAATAGGTCCAGGCAACCGGTAACAAAGGAACAACTGGTAACAAGAAAGTGTCATGGAAACCAGTAATGATATCTTATTGGAAAATGATCCAAGTGCGATGCGGTCTGGAAGCAAGAAGGATGGTCAAGTCTTCAAGTAGAATCCAACTCCATAGGATCCAATGAGCCAAAGCCGAGACACAAAGAAAGGAAAACTGAAACTGCAAACAAAAAACAAAACATAAAGGAAAATATTTTTGGTTGATGCAAGATTGTTGTGAACCGGGGATGCTCCTGCATCACATACTTACTCGGATTTATTTTTTATTTTCTCTCTCTTGTATTTCCTTTCATATATAAAGGTAAGGATGAAGAGGCGAGAATATAGGATTGAAAGTATGACCATCCCTCCAAAGGTGTGACACATGTGACCACACTTGGGACAAATGCGAGGAAACACATAGTGCACTCTTGAGGCAAGACAAAAGAAAATAATTCCATCTAAGTTAGCTTAAGTGTAGTGTCAAAAGAACCTAGTCAAGTCAAATAGATAAAACACTTTTTCACATTAACACTGACATTAAGTTATGCTTAGGGGGGAAGTTAAACACTAGAAAAATACAAAGATGCATGGATTCTCACAATGTCCAAAAAAGTATTACATGTTGAAAATATAATGTTGCTACAAAATAAGTAACTAATGGAACCATTATAAAATATGCATTTTCAAAAAAATACCAAAAAAGGAGTTCATACACATACACAGACACAGACACATACATAGACATAGGCACACACAGAGAGAGAGAGAGAGAGAGAGAGAGAGAGAGAGAGAGAGAGAGAGAGAGAGAGAGAGAGAGAGAGAGAGAGAGAGAGAGAGAGAGAGAGAGAGAGAGAGAGAGAGAGAGAGAGAGAGAGAGAGAGAGAGAGAGATACACATACACATACAAACACACATAGATAGATAGATAGATATATAGATTAAATTTTAAAAAATTAGCACTTGATTATACTATACAAATGTCTTTTTTAATATATTTTTTTCTTTCTTCAAAATAAAACAAATAAAGTTAGTTTTAAAAAAACTGTTACAATAGTATAATACAGGGTCATATGTCATAAAAAAAGTTATATCACCATACCTACTCTAATTTTGATAATTTGATAATTGGTTGAAGAATTTTCAACAACTCCAAGCATAGTGAAACTATTTTTTTTTACCCAAAGTAATCTGAAAAAGGTTATTTTCCTATAGAAAAAGGTAGTCCCTCAAACAAAAAAATTAAAATAATAACAAATAGAAATAAAAATTGGCAAACAAAAGGTGCTTTTTGGGGTTTTTGGATGCCACAAATGTAATTGAAGTGTCAAATTAATGCCAAGATGCCCTAAAGATGCCATTTGTTAAAACAAACCCTGTGAAATCTATGTTCTTCTTTGAACTTAAATGAACTCCTTCTCACCCTATGACTTTGATGCCATGTTTGAGTCACCTATGAACTCTACAACAACACATTATTTATAATCATACTAAGATAAAAGTGCCAAAACTAATTTTGTGTTCCTTGAGGGGATTTCACAAATCATATTATATATTTTATACTCTCACTATTTTATAGAGTGTTACAGGCCAACATGTTTGATGAATCTAATTTGTTTTGGGAAATTCCTAGACAACATGTAAATGGTGCACATATGTATATATATGTGAAGGAAATAATTTTGTGTGGGATTTGAGTTAAAGATGTCACTATCATAAAATAGGTTGTTAGAGACAAAAATTGTTGCTTTGTGTGAATCATGTTCTATCCTTTGACGCATAGGTAAGATGGTTGTTGTAGAATAGTGTGTGCGGACTAGAGACTGATAAATGACAAAGAAAAATTACAAAGGTCTATTCTAATATCTTCCTAATTGTGTCTCGCACAATAGTATGCCTTCTATGTGGTTTGATTAGTTGTGAGGTTGGTGCCTCTTTACTTTGTATAAGGTTAGCATCTCTTTTCTTTGTATGAGGTTGGTGCATCTTTACTTTGTATGAGGTTGGTGTCTCTTTTCTTTGTATGAGATTGGTGCCTCTTGAGGGGATTGGTGTCTCCTTTGTGTTGGTGTCAATAAACTTGTATTGATTAAGAGATTGGTGTCTAACTTGGGTCAGTGCCCATAAATTAGATTGTATACTTGATTATTCATTTATGAGGCTAGATTTGGACAATTGATCTAAGAAACTTGTACATCGTGGTTTTTTCCTTCCTGGGTTTCCACATTAAATCTTTCTTCATGTTCTCATAAATGGTTGTATTTATTGCTGCACTCTTTGATGTTCATGCTTCATGTTAATAATCCTAATGGCTAAGTAATGATTGGTTATGATGCAAGAGCATCCCCGGTTCATGGCAATCTTGCATCAACCAAAAAATATTTTCCTTTCTGTTTGCAGTTTCAACATTTCTTTCTATGTGTCCCAGATTTGGCTCACCGAAACCTGTGGAGTTGGATTCTACTTGGAAACTTGATCACCTTCCTTATTTCCAAACCACAGAGAATTTGAATCATTTTCCGGCAAGATATCACTACCAGTTTCCATGATAGTTTCCTGTTACCGGTTGACAGTTTCCTATTACCGGTTTGCTGGACCTATTTGCTTTGGCGATCTATCGGATCCCTTCTGTAGCTTGCAGAGCCCTGAGCATTGATTCTGATGTTCCTTGGCATGTGGCCGACCTTTTCCCATGATCTACACTTCATCCTTTGGATTTTTCCGAAGGAATTTCTTTGGCGGAAGCCGACCTTGTGGTTTTGCATGTTAGGTCTTGTTCTTCGGGTTTTAATCCCATTTTGGACCAACCGGATCCCCTTGGATCGTATAAATCATTGTAATTGTGCATTAGAATGCAATCAAGTAGCTAGACTAAGTGTATAAGATAGATCTTGAGGTTTGAGGTCCCGATTGTGACCTATTATGTACTTTGAGTATGTTTTAGCAGGCTTGTGAGCCGGTTTCTTTGAGCCAGTTGTTACCGGTTGGTTGTAATCAGTTTTCACAAAATAAAACAATCTATTTTGCATTGCCTCCATCATAACTTTGTGTTTCCATTGTGTTTATTGTTGCTGATCAGTCTGGATTGATCTCTTTGAGGTCCCTCCTAACTAGTGACTCGTTCAAGTGGTATTAGAGCGAGCTTCATTCCAGAGATTGCGTGTCTTGAGAATTTTTTTGTAGGGTGGGAGACTGTGGATCTGACCTGCAACTGCAGAGGATTGGCATAAAAGATGGCATGAAGAGGAACTAGGAATGATGGAGCGCATGGGAATGCAGACCTTGCTGTGATGGAAATGTTGCAAGGTATAGTAGCCTGGTTGGAAGTCGTGGAGAACACCTAGAGAAGGGGCTGACACATTGAAGATGTAAGTGAAGATGAAGGAGAAGAAGCCCTGATAGAACAAGTAAACCCACCGACAGTTGATTTGGATGAGGAAAGGTTTTTGAGGATTTTTAGTAGGGCGAATACTAAACCTCATTTTACCCCATCAGAATATGATGAAAAGTTGGATTCAGATGAATTGATGTGTTGGATCTTGGAGATGGAGAAATATTTTGATTTTGAAAAGACTGCAGAAGAAAGGAAGGTGAAATATGCTTGTACCCGGTTGAAAGGTCATGCATCTCTTTGGTGGGAACATTTGTAGGTTGATAGACAGATGAGAGGGAAAGAGAAGATCAAGACATGGGATCAGATGGTTGCTAAGTTGAAGTCAAAATTTATGCCAGTTGATTATCAAGTGAATCTGTTTCAGAAGTTGCAAAATTTGAGACAGAAGGAATCAAGTGTGAACGAGTACACCAAAGCATTTTACAAGTTGAATATCAAATTCAGACATGTTGATGATGAAGTTGAACAAGTTACAAGATATTTGAATTGGTTGTGGATGTCTATACAAGATGAACTTAGATTGATCAAATTACAGAGTGTTGAAGAGGCTTACGAGTATGCCCTTAAGGCTGAAGAGAAGTTAAACAAAAGACATGAGTAGAGGCAAAGAGGCAGAGGTGGAAGTTTTATCGGAGGTAGATTTCAAGGAGGAAGAGGATATACTAGAGGAAGAGGTACTTGCATAGATCAGAACAAGGATAAAGAAGTAAGAAAAGAAGGTAATTCATATAGAAAAGATGATATAAATTTCTACTAGAGGAGAGAACCAGATGGCTACCGAAATGAGAATTTTGGAAGACAAGATGAGAACATTTAGAGGAACTTTCTATAAGTGTGGAGGAGAAGGGCATCATGATTTTGAGTGTAAAAAGACAAAGAATACTAGAAGAGCAACAGTGGTGGAAGAAAACCCCACCAGATCAAATAATAAACTGGAAGATGGAGAACTGTTGATGATGAGGAGAGCTTTGTGTCATACTGAGACAGATGAAGAACCCTTGCAGAGGAAGAATTTGTTCAAGACCAGATGTAAGGTATCCGATAAGTGTTGTAAAGTTGTTATTGATAGTGGCAGTTTAGATAATCTTGTTTCAGAAGAGATGGTGAATACATTGAAATTAGAAAGATTGAAACACCCTAAGCCTTATCAGATAACATGGATTCAGGATGAACATAAGTTGTTAGTAAGTGAGAAA
This sequence comes from Cryptomeria japonica, assembly GCF_030272615.1. Taxonomy (NCBI): domain Eukaryota; kingdom Viridiplantae; phylum Streptophyta; class Pinopsida; order Cupressales; family Cupressaceae; genus Cryptomeria; species Cryptomeria japonica. Next base: position 218,691,662 of record NC_081414.1, on the reverse strand, counting down.
TGTTTGGTGAAATTGAAAATTAAGAATTATCATGATGAAGTCTTGTGTGATATTATGCCTATGGATATTTGTCATATTTTGTTGGGTAGACCCTGGCAGTTTGATAGACATGCAATACATGATGGGAGGAAGAATACACACACTATTGTGGCCAATATGATGAAGCAAACCTTGTTTCCCTTGGAGGAACCTTTGAAGAGTGAAGTCTACATGAATACTAGAATCTATTTGGTTGATGGAAGGAAATTCTTTGATGGATTGAGACATGAGAATGTGTGTTTTGCCTTAATTCCTAAGAAGACTCAGAATCCAGAGAATGAAGAGGAACAACTGGAAGAGATGAAAGATTTGCTGATAGAATATGAAGACATCTTTTTAGATAACATGCCTGATGGATTGCCACCTTTGAGAAGTATCAATCATTGCATAGACTTGGTTCCCAGAGCTAGTTTGCCTAACAAAGCTGTACACCAGATGATACCGACAAAGAATGAAGAACTGAATAGACAAGTGTAGGATCTATTGAAGAAAGGTTTGATTATAGAAAGTATGAGTCCTTGTGTAGTACTAGTAGTATTTACACCTAAGAAGAATGGAGAATGGAGGATGTGTACCAATTCCAGAGCAATATACAAGATCACAGTGAAATACTGGTTTTCTTTGCCTAGGATGGATGACATAATCTGTTTGAGTAGAGAAAAATACTTTACAAAGATAGATTTGAAGAGTAAATATCATTAGATCAGGATCATAGAAGGAGATGAGTGGAAGACAAGATTCAAGACAAATGAAGGACTATATGAATGGTTGGTGATGCCTTTTGGGTTAACTAATGCACCGAGTACTTTCACGAGGTTGATGAATGAGGTATTGAAGAAATTTTTGGTTAAGTTTGTTATTGTGTATTTGTATGACATTCTGATTTTTGGTAAGACAAAAGAGGAGCATTTATTGCACTTGAGGCAAGTTTTGCAGAGGTTGAGAGAAGAAAAGTTGTTGATAAATATCAAGAAGTGTAATTTCATGAAGGATGAGTTAGTCTATTTGGGATTTGTGATATTTGAAGATGGTTTGAAGATGGACCCTGAGAAACAGAAAGCAATTGTTGAATGGCCTACACCGGAAAGCATTGGAGAGGTAAGATCATTTCATGGCTTGGCTAGTTTTTATTGGAAGTTTATCATAAATTTCAATTTAGTTTGTAACCCTATGATTGAGACCATGAGAGGAGAAAAGAAGGAATTCAAGTGGTCCACCAGAGTAAACAAAAGTTTTTAACTGTTGAAGTAGAAGCGACTGTGCAACCTATGTTGGCTTTACCAGATTTCAATAAAGTATTTCAAGTGGATTGTGATGCAAGTGGAACAATGATAGGAGCAATCTTGAGTTAGGAAGGGAGAGAAGTACCTTATTTCAGTGAGAAATTGAATGATGCATGAAGGAGATATTTAGTATATGATCATGATTTTTATGCCATAGTTCAAGCCTTGAAGAAGTGGAAACATTACTTTTTGCCTAAGGAGTTTGTGTTGTATACAAATCATCAAGCCTTGTAGTATTTGACCAGTAAAAGTAAGTTGAATCAGAGACATATGAGATGGGTAGAATTTTTGTAGAGTTACACCTTTGTGTTGAAGCATAGAAGTGGGAAATCTAACAAAGTTACTGATGCATTGAGTAGGAGAAGGAATTTTTTGATAGATATGAGAGTGACAGTATTAGGATTTGAGGAATTGAAGACATTGTATGATGATGACCCAGATTTTGCAGAACCTTGGAGAGCATGTAGAGAACTAGTTATGGTAGATAGAAGCAATGGGTTGGATTATTTCATTCAGGTTGGGATGTTATTTAGAGGAGTTCTGTTGTGCATACCTAAGAGTTCTATGAGGGAGAATCTGATAAAGGAGAAACATAGTGGACAATTATCTAGACACTTTGTAGTTGAAAAAATAATAGCATTGGTGGGCAAGAATTACTTTTGGCCCCAGATTCATTAGGATGTTAAGAAATATGTGAAAAGTTGTAGAGTTTGTCAAGTTGCAAAGGGCAGTAGCCAGAATGTGGGATTGTATAAACCTTTGACAGTACCGATAAGACCTTCGGAGGATATAAGCATGGATTTCATACTTTGATTACCTAAAACATTGAGAGGGAATGATTCTATATTTGTGGTAGTGGATAGATTATTGAAGATGGCTCATTTCATACCTTATAAGAAGAAATCAGATGCATTACATGTAGGAGACCTATTTTTCAAGGAAGTAGTGAGATTGCATGGATTACCTAAGAGCATAGTTTCAGACAAAGACACTAGGTTTGCTGGTTATTTTTGGAGAACACTTTGGAAGAAGATGAAGATAGATTTGAAGTTATGTTCTACTTTTCATCCACAAACTGATGGACAAACATAAGTAGTTAACCAGAGCTTGGTAAATTTGTTGAGATGTTTAGTTGGAGATAAAATTGGAAGTTGGAATTTGATTCTTGTACAAGCAGAGTTTTCCTAAAATAATTTAGTAAACAAGAGTACTGGAAAAACACCTTTTGAGATTGTTACCGAAGTGCATCCTAGAGGTATATCAAAATTAAGAGATATTAGTAGTGAAGACGAGAGATGTTCAGAAGGGGAAGACTTTGCAGATCACATGGCAACCTTGCATATTTAGGTTAAGCAACATTTGGAGGACATGAACAACAAGTATAAGGAGAAGGCAGATGAGAAGAGGAGACATAATGAATTTGAAGTTGGTGATGAAGTGATGGTATATCTGAGAAAAGAAAGATTCTCGGTTGCATATAAAAAATTGTAGATGAGAAAGTTTGGACCTTGCAGGATTTTGAGGAAGTTCATTTCTAGAAATGCATATGAAGTGGAGTTACCAGATAGTCTAATTATTTCACCCATGTTTAACATTGCAAATCTTCATGAGTATCATGAACTAGAATTCAGTGAAGACAATATTACAGACTTAGAGAAATAGTTGCCTTGGAAGGAACCAAATCAGATTGAAGACATTCTGGATAGTAGGAGAAATAGTTGCCTCGGAAGGAACCAAATCAGATTGAAGACATTCTGGATAGTAGGATTGGGCGTAGTACCTGGAGCAGTCAGTATAAGATGTATCATGTGAAGTGGAAGAACATACCAATTGAATATTCATCTTGGATTTCTTAGGAAGAGGTAGACTGCCTTGGTTTTCCTCTGACCCCAACAAAGTGAGAGACTCACTTTTTTCAATAGCCTCGGATGTCTGATGCATGAGCATTCTCGATTCATGGCAATTTTTTTTTTTTCATCATTTCTTTATGTGTGTCTTGGATTTGGTTCATCGGAAACTGTGGAGTTGGATTCTACTTGAAGACTTGATCATCTTCCTTATTTCTAAACCGTAGAGCATTTGGATAATTTTTTGGCAAGATATCGCTACCAATTTCCATGATAGTTTCATGTTACCGGTTGACAATTTCCTATTACGGGTTGCCTGGACCTATTTGCTTTGGTGATCTACCAGATCCCTACCATAGCTTGCGGAGCCCTAAGCATTGATTCTAACATTCTTGGTACGTGGCCGACCTTTTTCCATGATCTACACTTCATCCTTTGTATTTTTTGGAGGAATTTCTCTGGCGGAGGCCGACCTTGTGGTTTTGCATGTTACATCTTGTTCTTTGGGTTTTGATCCCTTTTTGGGACGACCAGTTCCCCTTGGATCGTATAAATCATTTTAATTGTGCATTATAATGCAATCAAGTAGCTAGAATAAGCATAGAAGATAGATATTGAGTTTTGAGGTCCCGATTGTGACCTATTCTGTACTTTGAGTATGTTTTAGCAGGCCTGTGAGCCAATTTTTGTGACCCAATTGTTACCGGTTGGTTGTAATCAGTTTTCATGAAATAAAGAAATCTTTTCTACATTGCCTCCATCATATCATTGTGTTTCCATTGTGTTTACTCTTGCTGACTGGTCCAGATTGATCTCTTTGAGGTCCCTCCTAACCAGTGACTGCTTCAGGTTAACAAGCAATTGAAGTTGAAGATTTGATAATATATAGATTCATCCCCCCTCTTAGTATATTGGTGTATTTGAAAATAATTGGTATTAGAGCTAAGTGCCTTGTTGCAACCTAACAACTGAAGGTAGATCTTTATTTGGGACACATGGAAAGTCAGGAATGATCCTCATCTAACAAGTCACCATTGTTCAATGGAATAGACTATGCATTATTGGGCTTTAGGATAGAAAACTATCTATCATAATTATGGTTTTATGTTTGGAAATCTATTATGAGTGGACACACTACTACTACACGCCCAAAAGATTAGGCTAGTAAGAAAGCATATGAGGGCAATGCTAAAGTAAAGAATGCCATTTTGTGTGGATTGTCAAATTCTAAATTTGTGAAAGTGATGCACTATAAATCTACTAAGCATATCTGGAAGAAATTTCATAGTATCTCTGAAGGAGATGGAAAAGTAAAGCAAGAAAATTTACAAATCTATAGGTAAGTTTGAAATTTTGAGGATGAAAGAAGAAGAAAATATTGCTGACAATCTACTTCGAGTAGATGAAATTATCAACGCTATCAAAAGGATTAGGTGAAGATGTCAAGAGTATTGTGATTGTAAAGAAAATTAACAGATCTCTTCCCTCAAGGTATGATCCTAAAGTTTTTACTATTGAAGAAGCTAGAGAACTAGATAAGTTTACAATGTATGAATTGCTTGGCTCTCTTACTACTTATGAAATGAGAAATGTGAGTAATGCGGCATCAAAGAAGGAGTATACTTTTAATACCACTAAAGATGAAGAATTTGATCATGATTGTGAAGAAGCTAACTCTGTAAGGAATCTAAGAAAAGGATCTAGTAAATAAAAAGGTACCTTACCTTTTCAATTGTTCAATTGTGGTAAGATAGGTCACCATATAACCAAGTGTCATTTTGAAGAAAATAGTGAGAAGGATATTAGTTCTTCTAAGGATTGTAGTTAGTGCATCTCTAAGAGTCAAAGAGAACAAGCACTATTCATAAATATTGTGGAAAATGAAGACAATCCTACAATGGATAATGATGAAATTATTGGTCTTGATGAAGAAAAAGGTGAAGTAGATCTTGAAGAAGAACTCATATTTGCACTGAATGATTTCAAATCTATGAGGAAATAAAATTGGAGGCAAAAGGAGAAGCTTTAAGTATCTGACAAGTTGATCATCAATCTAAAGATCCAAATAGAGGAAGCAAAGAAAATTGAAGAGGTTATGATGACTAAATTGTGGTAAAAAGGAGGACTATGAGAATCTTGAATATGAGATATTATCTGTAAGGAAAGCCTTTGAGAAAGCAAATGGAAATTTGGAAAAAAAATTGAATTTTGAGAACAACACTGAAATTTTAGATGAGATATTAAGCTATCAAAGGCCACCCTTCATCAAGACATGTCATGGATTTGAAAAGGGCCAGAATTCAATGATTGTCACATCTTCTATGAAGGATTAAAAGGAGAAAGAATCTAATCAAGTTTTGATGCATCTAATAAGACTAATGACAATAACAAAGATGATGGATTTATCAAAGTCAACAATCAAGATAAGAGTTTCAAAGGGGCTACCCCTGCAAGGCAACCATACCCAACCATGCTCAATTATTCGTTCTTTGGTTGTTTTTATTCATGTAATAATTTTGTTCATAGAGAAAAGGATTGTAAATAACATGTGAGATATGATTGGAGCAAGAATAGAAAACAACCTAGATTCTCATGTAGGAATTACAATACATATTCTCCTTTAAGGAATTGTAACTCATATATTTCTTTAGTGGATTATCGTGGTGTATGCTTCAAATGCAATAACTATAGACGTATTGCACAATATTATAAATTTGGTTGTATGAATTTACCTAGATAGTACAAGATTGAGGATACCATGTTCAAATGAAAGTGAAATCCTATTAAAGTATGGAGAAGGAAGCAAGAGAAAGATAATGAGAAAAAGGAAACTGCACTACATGCACAAATTTGAGAAGCCAATCATTGCAATATATTTCAATCTCACTAGAGGAGACAATTCAAAGACAAATCACTTGTTGTAAACTCCATATAAAGGATTTGAGCATTCAATTGTTTTTGTTGATATAAAAATAGGGCAAGTTACTAGAGATACATCAGAGAGGGAGAGTAATGCAAGAGTGAGAACTATATAGAGTGGTTTAACAAGATTGTGTTACTAGCGTTAGAGAATGAATATAAGTGGCCCTTTGCCATTGATGTCAAAGAGGGAGAGAGAAAGAAAAAATTCTTTAGAAATGGAATGCCAGTGTATCATAGAAGAAGATTGGAGTATTTGTCATAAGGGGATCATTTTGTTTGCCATCAATGACAGAGGGGGATATTATTGGCCACAGGTGTTGTCATTGATGTCAAGGTCTGTAATTAATGTGAATATGCAAAACTAAAGGGGTGTTCACCGTAGGGGCATATTTTGTCTTTCAAAGATGTTGCAAATATTGTCAATATTTGTCATGCAAAGTTGAAATGTTGTCTAGGTTTGTTACGATCTTTACAGTTACTCATGAATCACTCATGTAAGGAAATGATATAGAAATGTTGAATACAACATTGTAGAAATAGTGGCATTCTTAGAATATATGGTTTGATCAATTTTGGCCCTATAATTAGTTCCTTATGCTCTCTAGTCTATTTAGGGTTTATACATGCTCTATATCCCTAAAACACTAGGTTACATTTCTAAGTGTGAGCACTTTTCTTATAATTGTCCATTAATTAGGTTTAGCCTATTGCTAGTTGATTTAGTCATAACTTGTGTCTTCGATGTCATGGTCTTATCAGTCCCTTTGCCTAGTAGATTATCAACTTGACCAAACAAAAAAATTCTTAACATTTCCAAAGTTGGAAGGATTTATGAAGTTGAATATTGTAATGCATCCCTAGAGATTTAACTCTGATTGCGTCATCACATTATTTGAGAGGTGTCCTTCTCCCTTGGCTTCAAAATTGTATTGCAGTGACACATTAGCTAGGTGGTAGAAGATTAGATGGTAATTACATGACCCCAAGATAGTTTTGGGGTCCTCTTCTTTTGGTTGTGAAACTGAACGATGATGACAAGTCTACTTGGTGTCAAGATATATGATGTCTCACCCATTTTCACGAGGCTACACATGTGAGAATGGGTTTCCTTGTTGTGATAGTGCATGGTAATGCCACATGTTTGTAGCTAACCTTATCAAAAATCATTACATCACATTCATCCATTGTCACATGAAAGGAAGAGATTAGTAGATGAGGTTTAAAACTAGAAAATGAACAGTTCCATATTATGAATGTAAATATTTTGGTACTTAATCTTAAATGGTGAAGAAAATTAGTTACATTTTGACATGTTTGATGAATCTAATTTGTTTTTGGAAATTCCTAGTCAACATATAAACTGTGCACAAACATACACATATATATGTGTAGGAAATAATTCTATGTGGGAGTCGATTTAGAGGTGTTTCTATCATATTGAACTACTTGTGTATACCATGTTCTATTCTTTGATGCAAAGGTAAGGCGGTTGTTATAAAAAACTATGTGGACCAGAGGTTGATAATTGATAAAGTAGAATTATGGTCCATTCTAATATCTTCCTAATTGTGTCTTAGACAGTGGTATACTTGTTATATGGTATAATTAGTTGTGAGGTTGGTGTTTCTTTTCTTTGTATGAGGTTGGCACCTCTTTTCTTTGTATGAAGTTGGTACCTCTTCATATTTAGTTGATATTTTGATCAAGTGATTAATGTCTCCTTTGGGTTGGTGCCCATAAACTTGTACAAATTAGGGAATTGGTGTCTCCTTTGGGTTGGTGTCCATAAACTTATACAAATTAGGGAATTGGTGTCTCCTTTGGGTTGGTGGTCATAAACCAGATTGTATACTTCATTCTTCATTTCTGAGATTAGATTTGGACAGTTAATCCAAGCAACTTGATCATTGTGGTTTTTTCCTCCTTAGGTTTCCTACATTAAATCTTGTGTCATTTTCTCATGTGTGGTTGTGTTTATTTATACACTCTTTGATGTTCATTCTATTAATCTTGATAACTAAGTAATGGTTGGTGAAGAATCAACCAAAGTTGAAGACTTGATGATATACCAATTCACCTCCCTCTAAGTATATCGGTGTGTTCTAACAAACAAATCTCCTATATGTCATAAAAAAACCTTTAATCTTGAAGAAACTTTCTACTTCTATACCAGTTGATCCATAGTTGACCATAAATTATGCTTGGGTAAAAATTAGTAGGATCCTTATTTGACCATATTTTATCTATATTTTTGTAAGAAAATTTTCTCTTCACCTCTATGTAGTGTCGTAAATTGTACACCCTTGCTAGGGTGGTACAATTCCATGCTTGGTTTAGCACCCACCTTAGTGTGTTTTGCATCTTGCATGTCTAATTTCCTCTAAGAATTTAATTAATTAATTTAATTAAATCTAAATTCATATTTCACCTCTTCACATGTTATAAAGTTGGGCCTTTTACCCTAAGTGTGCCCCTTTTCATTTTATTCCTTCAATAAATCATTAAATCATAAACCCTAATTATGTCCTATTTCAACCTTTAAGGCCCAATTTCACATATCAAAACATCTTGAAATCAGTTGTTACTTTGGGATTCACTCTAATATCATCATATCTAACGACCCTGAAAATTTGGTAAAAATTTGGTCAGACCATATGCACTTTGCACACGGTCCCCAACATTTTTCTCAAAATTTTGGGAGCATAATTCTATGATCTTATAATGCTTAACCCCAAAATATTGGCAGGAAATTAAAATCTTAGGTCGGCCTAAAGGTGGAATTAAGATCTAGGGTTTCATACATAAGAGATCTCTTTCTTCATTTAAAGGCATCTAAGGAAATATAGGAAAGAGCTTTTGGAGTGAGCATAAGAAGCCTTCTATGTAGTGAAAGAGAAGATCTTGTGAAGTATTCAACAAAATTCAACAACACTTATCAAGCACTTATCAAGCATTCTTTAATCATTTGGGGGCTTTTGAAGATGTAGGAAAGCAATAGCAATAGGAGATCACCAGCTAAAGATTGGCTTGCACATCTCTCTTAGGGTTTGGTATAGTTTCATGTTGTTTCCATGTCTTTGTATGAGCTTCTTTATATCAATTTTATTTACATTCATGCTTTAGATCACTTTGCATCATTGAATTAGGGAATTTCTTTTGTCAATTACAAGCAATTAGGGTTTACTCTTTAGGGTTGCTCTAGATTGTTTTCTCTCATCCTAGAATATTGCACACACTATTTTACTTTACAAATCGGCTATTCATTGAGGTGGAAATCACCAACATGGGGGTTTGACTAAGGCAAAACCCTATTTTTCAGCTATAGGTGTAGATTCAGATCCAAGCATCGTTGCAAGTTTCAAGACCAACAGAGTGCATAGATACTGTTTCGAGGGACAAAAATCAACAAAAAACCCTGGGATAGGGGCGTGGCACCCCGGTCCTCCCTGTTTTCAACATAGTTTGATAGATTAGCAGGTCTCAGTCTTCAGATCTCAGTTTGATAGGTACAACTTCAGGTTTGCAGAATCAGGACAGTGGCGCAACACCCTGGTCCCAAACATTTTAGCTCAAATTTTTGACACAAGTACACCTCTGAATTCGCCTCTTGATCTATACTTTTCAGCAACATATCATTTATTCTTAGTTCTGCATTTTCAATGTAGGGTTATTATTGTATACTTGCATCTTTCCTATCTCTCATTCATAGCAAAGGAATAGAAACCCTAAGAGGTAATCCTCATCTCTCTCTTCCTCACAAGAAGTAACTGAAGTGTGTTACCTCCCTAGGCTCTTTCGTATTCCATGAGTGTGTATGTAAGAGTGGGATTAGGGTTTTTCTCGTCTATTCTTACTTTTTCCCCTACACATCTTTGGTGAACCCGATGTGAATCTAATCTTATTTTTATTGCATTGCATTGTTAGATATAGATTTAGTATCATTTCATTTTTCTTTATAAACATAAAATTTCAAAAAAAAAAGGGAAAAAATTCAAGAAAAAGAAAAATAGAGCTTTCCTTTTACTTGCATTGTGTGTTTAAATCTCATTCAATTTCCATCTCAAAATGTCAGATCTTTATTTGCAAGATGTTTATGATTTTTATGATGTATGCAATTATGTTGATTATGAGTTTAGTAAGGATAAATTAGATGAAGCTCTAGAAGAGTTTTTGAACCCTAAGCCTTCTAAACCCTCATTTTGCCAAAAACTAATCAACCTTGTTACTATGTTATTTCATGGTGATAAGAAAGATAAGTTGAATGATTCCTCTCAAGGGTACATTCCTATCAACTCCTCCACTAGATCTAGTGACATGGTTTCTTACAACAATTCCCTTTATGAGGATATGTCTCCTTTTCAATCAAAATATAAACCTTTCAACTTATATGACCATGCTTTGTTGGATGATGCCCTTGATGACTTTATGTCTTTGCCTAGATATTTAAACAAAAGCAATACATCTAAAAGGCTAATTAACATGATAAATATAAATGAACATAGCAAGCCTCTTTTTTGTAGTCCAAGGTTCTTATCCTTCCTTAATTTTGTCTCTCCCTAATCAACCTCTATTAACAGCTCAAGGTGGATATAGTCATGATTCATTTAGTACTCCTAACAAACCTGTCATTACTGTGCAAGGAATAAATCCCACTAAGAGTCCTTATAGTTATACTAAACAACTAACTAAGGAGAGTCATGATGCAATTTCCCATACTTATAATACAATAAATAATAGGCAACCTAATACTCCTATGGTTATCCCAACTTCTCTTCCTGATCCTCAACCTATTCTTCCTCAAGCACCCCGTATCTCACAAACTCTTGGTAAGGAATATAATCTTATTGAACAACTCAAAGCTACTCTTGCCAAGATATCCCTTTGGGAGTTGATTCAGACTTCCTCAACCCATCATGGAATGTTACAAGATGCCTTGAAAAAATTGAATGTCCCATCCACAGTGACATCCAATAATATGGCTTCCTTAATTAATTCTATTACATCCCCTAAAGCTCAAATTGTGTTTACACAAGATGAGTTACCTACTAGTGAGATCCAACATCAATATGATCCTTTAATGATCGTGGTTATCATAAATGATAGTGCAACAAGACAAACAGAAGTGGACAATGGTTTTGGCCTTAATGTTTGTAACATTAACTTGTTGCAATGGATTAATATCGATACGCCTCTTATTAATCCCGATTCTGACCTTACTATCCGGGGCTTCGATAATGTTGCTAAATCTTCACTAGGTAACATCACTTTTCCTGTTAAGGTGGGTCTTGTTACTTTGCCCACTCCTATCCATGTCATGTATGGATATTTGACATATAACTTGTTACTAGGGAGACCTTGGATTCATAGCATACAATTTGTCCCCTCCACATATCGTAGGAAAGTTAAATTAATTTACAAAAATAAAAAATATACCTTTCTAGGTGACACAAATCTCCAGGCTTGTTTTCAAACATCGACATCCAAATTGTCTTCAATCAATTCTTCTCCGAAAATCTTAGATGATTGTTCTAAAGCCTCTACTCCCACTAGTGTGTCTGTTTCTTCAAACTTGTCTCCTACCAATAATTCCTCAAGTTAACCTAAGGTTCTTGAAGAAGAGCCTTCCCAACTTGATTCTACCACTAAGGATGCCTTCTCTTCTGAAAATATTCTTGCAGAAGATGATTGGGTATCCCTTGAATTTACTCCTACTCTTATAGGAGAATATGGAATTCCCCTAGAGAACCCAAGGTTGAAAAGAAGAAAGAAGAAGAAGAACCTAAAAATCAATCTACTCTATCTAGGCCATTGAGTAATAACTTTGTGGCGGCTTCTCAAACTTTGTCTCCCTTGACTTCTAATCTAGAGGATTTTGATCCTTCACTTTATGAAAATCTTCCTCTTTCAGAAATGGCTAACCTCTATGGTCCTGACTTTCACATCTTAGCTAGGTGTGGATATAATGATAATGGATGTGGTGCTCAAGAACAAGGGATAAAGGTTCCCTTGGAAAACAACTTCCGTGATATGACATTTGGGCTTGGCTATGATCCTTTCAAGTGTACCAAAGCTTCCAAGAGATCATCTATTAGTGTTGATGTCATCTCTACCCGCCTCTCAATAAAATATCCAGAGTATATTGACTATGACTCTTCTAGTGTCTTTGATTTGGATGTTTTTCCCACTAATGATTCCTTAGCTGAGATCCCAGGAGTTTATGACAACCTTCCTCGTTATCACCATAATCATGGTTTTCCCTATTGTTTAAATGCAGAAGCTTACATTGGGAAAGAAAGAAATAATGATGAGATCGTTAAAGAATTTCCTCAGTTGAAAGATACTCCTCAACAAAGTAATCTCCTCATAAGTGACACTATTGATATTAGGATGGATCCTTGTGTTGAAGATATAATCATTAAGATAGGGAAATGGCTTGATGAAGAAGAAGAAAAACACAACTCTAAATTGTTACATGAATTCTTTGAAATATTTGCTTGGATATATTCTGACATTCCTAGTATTGAACCTAAGATTGTCAGTCATAACATTGTCTTAGTTCCTGATGCTAAACTTGTGAAGAAAAAGATTCGGAAGATGAACCCTAAAGTAGCATTACTTATTAAGGCTGAGATTGAAAAGTTATTGGATACCAGATTCATTCACCCTATTGATTAATCCCCATGGATTTCAAACATTGTGGCAATGGCTAAACCCGATAACAAGATTAGGATGTGTACGAATTTTTCAAGATCTTAATAAAGCCTCTTTAAAGGATTATTTCCCTCTCTCAAATATCGATATGATAGTGGATTCCATAGCAAGTCATGCTTTATTATCCTTCATGGATGGTTTATTAGGATATAATCACATCTTCATTAACCCTCAAGATCAATTTAAAACCACTTTCACCACCCCTTGGGGCATGTTTTGTTGGGTTATGATGACTTTTGGATTGAAAAATGCAAGTGCTACCTATCAACATCCTGTGACCCTTATCTTCCATTATTACATGCATAAGATCTTAGAAGATTACGTTGATGACATCTTAGCTAAATCCATTCTTTGTGTAGATCATGTTAAGATCCTTCGTCAAGTCTTTGAAATAATTCATAAGTACAACATGCTTGATTCCCCGAAAGTGTGTTTTCCATGTGGATAATGGTAAACTATTAGGATTCATAGTCTCACATCGTGGAATCGAGGTGGATACAAAAAAGATAGATGCCATTGTTAATATGCCACCTCCTAAAAACATTTCTCAACTAAAAAGCTTACAAGGAAAGATCCATGCTATTCATAGGTTTGTTTCTCAACTTGCGGATCAAACTTTTCCTTTTTCTCAATCTATTAAAAAGAATACCACCTTTCAATGGAATGAGTATTACCATCAAGGATTTGAATACTTAAAAACCTATTTGGCCAATCCTCCTATTCTTCAACCTGTTGACAGTTCTAAACCCTTTCTGCTATACACAACTAATTCTCTTCATGCTCTTGTAGCCTTATTGGCACAATGTGATAAAGATGATAGAGAATGTCTGGTTTATTATATGTCACACTCTACTCAATTATGAAACCTGATATTTTGCGATAGAAAGGTAGTGTCTAGCTTTAGTCTTTGCAACCCAAAAATTAAGGCATTACCTTTTGAATTCTGAAGTCCATGTTATCATTAAATTCAACCCTCTCAAACATATTTTCTCTAAAAATGATCTTTCAGGATGCTTAGCCTTGTGGGTTATGATGTTGATCGATTTTGACCTTAATTTTGTCTTGCAGAAGGCAATAAAAGGTCAAGCATTGACTGACCATTTAGTGGAGGCTTCTTCACTCTTTTCCCTACCCGACCCAGAGTCTTTCCCTGATGAATGCATTTTCTCTACCGAGATTGATGAGATCGGGGAATTATATTTCGATGGCTCTAGGTGTCGTACAGGATTAGAGGAAGGGGTGGTCCTAATCTCTCCTAAAAAGAAACCTATCCCTTTATCATATAGTCTTAATTTATTGTGTACTAATAACATTGCTAAATATGAGGCTCTTATAGCCTTAGCATTAAATGTAAAACATCTACATATCTAGGGGGATTCTCAATTAACCATAAGGGAAGTGACAAGAATTTATCAAGCTAAGAAAGATAAATTATCACGATATAAAGTTTTAACTATATCCTTGTTGCAAAAGTTCTATTCTTATACCATGGAGCCCGTTCCTCAAAAAGATAATGGACATGCTTATGTAATGGCATGTGTAGCCTCTCTTGTGTCTTTAGAGGACCCCTTGGTAGATCTCAAATTCACCATTCACAAACTCACTACCTCGACTATTGATGATAATCCTAGTGATTTGGCATATTGTTGCATTATATATTCTGATGAGTGGTACTTGCATGTTGTGAGATATTTGAATGATGGTACATTTCCCGACTCTACGAATAAAAATACTAGGGCTAAGATTCACAAGTTGGCTACTAGATACGTTATACTTTCCAATGTTCTTTATAGGAGGGGTTATAATAATCTTCTCCTTCATTGTATTAACAAAGATGAAATCCTTGTTTCCCTTGAGGAAACACATTCAGGGGCTTGCGGGGGGCATTTTGGAGGAAGATCCTTAGTTCACAGATTGCTCCGAATGGGTACTATTGGCAGACCATGGAAAAGGATTCCTTTATATTTGTTAAGAAATGTCATCAATGTCAACAACATAGCAATTTGAGCCATGTTCTTACCCAAGAACTCGATCTCAAGTAACGTCTTTTCCCTTTTCTACATGGGTTTGGATCTCATTGGTAAAATATCTCCTCCTTCATCTCAAGGACATACTTTCATCATCACCGCAAATGATTACTTTACGAAGTGGGTAGAAGCAGTTCCTCTTCGATCCACTGCCGCTAAAGTAATTTGTCAATTCATCTTAGAAAACATCATTTCTTGATTTGGAATACCTGCCGCTTTGGTTTTGGATAATGGAACACCATTTAAAAACAAAGATGTGAAGAAGTTTCTCGAGAAATATCATATTCAACATAAATTTTCTACACCATATTATCCTCAATCAAATGGTCAAGTTGAGTCTTCAAATAAGATAATTGAGCAAATTCTTCATAATACTGTGAACACGCATGGTAAGGATTGACATACTCAGTTAATCTACACTCTTTGGGCTTATTGAACGAGCGTACACATTGCTATGAGATGTACTCCTTATAATTTGGTTTATAGTGTTGATGCCATTATGCCTTTGGAGTTGGAAATTCCATCTTTAAGAGTTTCTCTGAAGGGTATAATGGATGATGATTCCTATAGAGAGCAAAGACTTCAACAACTTGAGATGCTTGACGAACGTCACATAAATGCTCTTGAGCATATTCAAGCGTATCATAAAACTTTACAATGAAGTTACAATGATAAAGTTATTCAACGTTCCTTCTCAGTAGGTGATTTAGTACTTTATGAGAATCAGTGCAATGTGAATGCCTTACCTGAAGAAAAAGGAAAGTTCAGCCCTAATTGGCTTGGACCATACATTGTTGTTGAAGTCTATGGATTAGGTGCTTACAAGATAACATAAGAGGAAGGTACGCCTCTCAAGGAACCCATAAATGCTATGCACCTTCGTAGATACTATGCCTAGTCTCTCTCTCTCTCTCTCTCTCTCTCTCTCTCTCTCTCTCTCTCTCTTCTTCTCTTAGTGCCTCTTTATTTCCTCAGATTGGATAATATGTTAGCATATCACCATTAAAGTATGTGGTATTAAATGATATTGCATTGTTTAGTCTACATTACTTCATTCTCAATAAGCATGTCTCTTCACTTTATTGTTTGTCCTAGATTCATTTATGTAAATTGTATAAGATTTACATTTTATATGTGCTAGCATGCTATACAATTTCTTATGTGTTAAGTAGGATTATATCATGTTGTGTTTAATTAGTTAATTGAATCACATTAGTCATATAGTTCTTAGGCTTAACACATTTTCCTTCTACATCACCAAGGTAGCATTTAATTAAATACTTAGTTATTTAATGAAATCACACATGTATCAATTTAATCATGAAGCATTGAGAAATCAATCACCTGGAAATTAGATTAGACATACATGTTCATTACCAAATATGTTACTTTTAATCAAAGAAAATCATACATTATTTCAAGAATTAAAATAACATGTTTGACATAAAACATAAGCATAAATAGATACATATTGACAAATGTCACTGTACATTAAAAATATCATATCATGATCATCTCCTATCCCTAGGACTAGTAGCTCGAGGATGGTGACTAGATGTCCCCTTCTGATCTGGCCGTGGGGGTGGGCCTATGGGTGTATATTGTGATGTGGAGCATGAGTGACTTCATGAGGAGCTCCTATGATCCCTCTCCATCATGATCCTATGGTATGTGGCTGCCTTTGCCCAAGATGCTGCTAGATCATGCTCTGTCTACTAAAGTCTCTCTAGGAAAGATCTCTCTCTCTCTCTCTCTCTCTAGACCTCCATCTCCACCTGAATAGGGGTGAATAGGTCTTTGTACCACCCTGCACTCCCCTGTGGTCTATGCACTATCTACAAGAAGCTAGGGATGTGTGCGGTCATGACGAGACCTATCACTGCATTCTGTATAAGGGAGTGCCACTTCTGGACACCAACTGCAGAGATAGAGAGAAGTTTTCATTAGTAACATTCTATATCATTAAATCTAAAAATATTAAGAAGCATAAATTGAACAATCATAAACACTTTACCTGGATCTCCCTCTCGCCAATATGGGTTGTGGAAAGGGACCTCATGTGACTGGGACTTGCTAGGCTCTTTGTGCTCATAGTGTCTCTGCACAATGGGCATTAGATGGTGGGGACTAGAATCGGGACCCCTTATAGGGTCCTTCTCCACTCACAATGGAAGGCTAGATGGATCTAGGGCTATGGTGTCATCCCTAGAATGATGAGGAACTACACCTGACTCATCCTCCTCGACCTCCTCACCCTCCTCCTTGTCCTCTTCATTCTCCTTGTCCTCCTCATCCTCCTCATCCTCTCCCTCCTCCTCCTCCTCTTCCTCCTCCTCCTCCTCCTCCTCCTCCTCCTCCTCTCCATCCTCCTCATCATCACCATCTTGATCTCCCTGTCCTACACCACTAGTCTCCTACTATCCTGCATCATCATCCTGATCATCTGTGTCCTCCTCATCAAGGTCCTCGGATGCATCAGGGTCCTCCTCATCACCCATGTTTCTGCATGGTTCGGGATTCCCTCTCAAGAAGTCTCCTAGAAAGATGGCTCTAGGGTACGTCCTACCCCACC
Organism: Cryptomeria japonica; assembly: GCF_030272615.1. Classification (NCBI taxonomy): domain Eukaryota; kingdom Viridiplantae; phylum Streptophyta; class Pinopsida; order Cupressales; family Cupressaceae; genus Cryptomeria; species Cryptomeria japonica. The sequence continues at coordinate 218,674,261 of NC_081414.1, read as the reverse complement.
ATGCGATGTACCATTGATGTGCGCCCACATCATCCCTATAGTCGATCGTGATATCCCAATCGGACCCATTTGAATCTCTGATATCAATCTCATTGCTAGTAGGCCTCGGAATGGCTCTAGACTTACGAGTCACATGTGAGTGCCAGATATAGATAGGCATATCTATAGGAACACACTACTCAAACCCAAACTACTGTTGAACTCGGTCAAAGTAGAACAGGACCATGATGTGGTTGTATCATCCCTTTAGTAGATGGTTCTGCTACATGCAAAACAACTACCTATGTATCCCTGCTCACATGTACATCTTGAGGTAGGGTCTCCATCTAATGGCCTCTGCTGTCAATCTGTCAAAGTTCAATCTCCAATGTATCAAATCTCCAACCGCCACTCACGGGTGAGTAGATATGCGAACACTCTAGGGTGCTCCAAAACCAAGTCAATGGGTACCCCAACAGGTCTAGTGCATGCAATGTGCTTGAATATCCATACCTGTAGCAATGTGTTAGTTATCAGGTTGCATCCCTGTCCAAACACATACTCTCCTAGGTCGTGGTAGAGGTGGGCTAGCATGCTCCACCCCTAGGAGAATACTCTTTGATGTCTCTCCATAGCTCTAACTGTGTAAGTGAGACCTCTGTCCATATGTGTGTTGTGCCCATTAGGGCACATGACTAATGAAACCGTAGCAATCATTAGTCATCTCACTAGTGGAACCTCACCAATGGGATGCAAGAGCCAACTGACCATAATGCAACCCTCATCTCACCGGGCATATCTCTCTCAATGCAGTAGACCTGCTCCCTACTGTAATTGGTAGCGGTGCAGTATTCTCGGTATCTCACCATCTCTCCTCTGATGGGAAGACAAAGTATGTAGTATACATCATCAAGTGTGACTATCATCTCCCCCATGGGTAGAAGAAAAGTGGAGATATCCACATCCCATCTCTCCATCAGTGCCATCAGAATCGACGGATGGAACTTGATGGCAGACATGGTCATCACGTACCACAAACCTACCAAATGCAGCAACTCTCTATCCTCTAGTGAGAGCCTCAAAATCTGACTCTGCAGGCTCTAGAAGGTGTGACCAACAGTATGCTCACGAATATATAGAAGAATATGAAAAATCAAAAACATCCAATCATCAGTAATCCCTCAATCGATCATAATCATCTAACATAAAGCATAATCAATCTATCGTATTTGTCTGACGCCTGATCCCATGTGACCCTTGGCCTCTTTAAGTTGGGACTAGGCACCCTGGGAGGACCAGGGTGCCCGTGGGGCCCAAACATGGAGCACAAGCATGATCTAGGTGGTGACATCATCAATCATGAAAATCAATGCAATCAGAAAAGTCAAAGAAGAGTCAATGGAAAGTCAACTCACCTCGTCTCCCGGTCTCCTGGTCAACACGACTTGGCATAGGATCTCCATCCGCATGGGTCACTCGGGTCAATGTCGAGGCATGATAACTGATGCGTGGGAACCTCTGTAGTGAATAATGCCGAAAGTCAAAAAGTGACAAATGAAAGTGTCACTTTCATATTTATGAGGTATGCACTTTTTTTATTTTATGATTTTAATTTAAAACCCTGATTTCACATCTTTCACTCAATCTATCATAACTTGAGCCAGGGAGCTCCAATTTTTGTGTCATCGGTGGTGTTGGAATTATGATTTTCCCTCTTTCTCTGCATTCATTCCATAAAGTTCTTGGATTTACAATCAATCCTTGTTGTGAATGTGTTTCATCAAGGTCTTTATTACAATTCATTGTGGTAAATATGATACCCCGTTTCACCTCACTAATAAGCAAGCTGAAATAGGGGGAATATAGCTACCCACGAATTTCATCGCTTTCCTTAGTAATCATTAGGTGATTTTGTGATCTAACATGTGGTTTTGTAGGGTGTGGTTCCTAACTATGTATTGCAGATACTGTTGGGGGCTTCGTCTGACAACTTATGGATATATCCTTTTTCAAATGATGTTTACTTTTGTAGTGTCATACCCTAGCAATTTTCAACTGCATTAGGGTCCTCACTCATGTAAGTTCGAATCCTCTAGCCTAATTAGAGATCGAAGATTGCTCAACCCTCAGAAATAGGTTCTTCCTTGGCCTCTACATCACCCCGTTCACACTTTGCCCTAGAGAAAGGGGTAGGATAGGGGCATGGTGCCCCTGTCCCCCCTTGGATAGGGGTGTGGTTCCCTTGTCCACCCAGGATAGGGGTATGGTGTCCCTATCCCTGCCCTATTTTGGGGTAGGACCCTTCCTAGGGTTGCATTGTTGGTTGTGCCTTGGGCAGGAAACTCTCTCGATGTCGGCCTATGATGAAAATAAAATCCATTAACATGTATTTAAGGGGCATACATCCTCTCATTTGCAAAGGTGGATAAGTTGGATGAGTGGGAATTTTACAAGTGATCAAGCATTCAAGAGAATTCAAGCATTCAAACATTCTTTTCCAGTGTTGAGCATCCTCAAGTCTCCCTTCAAGGCTAGGTGTTGCATTCAAGTCAAGGATTTAACCATTGAAGAGGAGATTGATTTAAACATTCAATTCCACACAACATTTCTATCAACATTGCTAGTACAACCTCCCTTGAGGTGATTTATAATTCAGTCTTTCATTTACAACTACTTGCAAGTACTTTCTTTCATTACTTGGTTAATTCCAAAACTAGGGTTTGACCTAAAGGCAAACCCCCAACCCCAACCCATTTTCCTCTGTTTTCTATGTGTAGGTTGCAGGTGCACAACTGTACTTTCAGATTCAGACTTCATTTACAGAGGTAGAAACATCCTTTTCATTTTATGGATTTTTCGGAGGACCATGTACATTCCCGCCACGGTTCAGGCAACTTTTCCTCAAATTTGTAGGATGATTTCATCTCGACATATTACTGCCAGATCCAGGTGCACAGTTTCATCCCATATTCTAATCTCAAGTTATAATCAATTCTTTGTCACTTTTGCACTAAATAATTCTATCAATTCCTTTCCATTTCAAACAAGGAAGAGGGGATCAACTTAGCATTCTCATTTCACTCAGAATTCTACCATCTTTGTGTGGAGAGATTGAATCTAGTGAATTATCATCTCCTTCTTCCTAATGTAATGGTGAAAAGTTCTTGAATGGTAATCGATAGCGAAACTCTCATCTCTCTTTGAGGGAAAGGGTAGTTTCCTTGTTGATTTCTCATTCACCATTTTCCCACCATTACATTTTGGTGAACCCGCTGTCTTGCATGCTTTCCTTTGAAAAAAATTGCATATTTTCATTTACAAGTTTCAAATTTGTGCAAACTTAGTGGTTAAATCATTAAAAAACCTAGTTGTTAATTAAAATTGAACTTGTGATTTGTAAAAATTGCTTGTGGTTATCTTAGATCTGAAAATTGTTTTGTTTTTCAAATTCAATTTCCTCCTTGTCTTGTTCAATTTACAAATAAAATTTAAAAAATTAATGGTTACTTGTTAAAAACCTAATTTTCAAAAATCATATTGAACTTGTGCAAAAATTGGATTTCAACTTAATTTTCAGATTTCTGATTGTTCTCAGATTTGTCTTCAATCCTGCTATTGAAAATTTTAATTTCCCTCCTTTTTCCCAAAATTCAAATTTTTAAATTAAGTGGTTACATCATAAAACCCTAATTTTCAAATTTAATTGTATTTCATGCGAATTTCAAATGAATTTCATTTCAATTCAGATTTTTGAACATTTTCCAAGGTGTCCCTATCTATTAGGTTTGACCATTTTCAAAATTGCAATTCAATTCCTCTTTTTCTTCAAAACCCTAATATGGTCCTATTTTCACATTTGCGCCTTCATTTCGCCCATGTAGAGATCATAAAATTCACCATTTTTTGGGGGGGTTAGCTTTAAAATCATCGTAATATCCATCCCTAAAAATTTCAAAATAAGTTGGTCGGACCATGTGTGTTCCCACCACGGTCATCAACTTTTTTCCCAAAATTTTGGGAGACTGTTATGACTGTATTTACTAGCCTAAATCTGGAAGATTGGTTGATTTTATCAATTTTTGATCCCTCTAGAATTGGAAACACCTTCAAAATTCAACATTTCAACTTTCAAGAAATTTTTTAAAATTAAGAGGTTGATTATAGTCTACCCCGATTTTAAAATTAAGTGGTATTCCCTTGGTCCTAATTTTAAAATTCCAATTTCCTTTCATTTTTGGAAATTGTGTCATCCTCTTCCCCCAACAAAGTTCAAATTGTGTAATCATTATTTTCTTGAATTTTGCATTACTCAATTTTGTAAGCTTTGTTCTAAAATTCAAAATTCAAATTTTCCTTATAGTGCATGAGTTTTACCACTATTAGTCCTACCTATCCTATCCCCGTTAGACGAAGCATTAGAATTAAGGCTTCCCAAGGTTTAATTAGCGAGGAGATGGATCCTCATTTGGGTGACTTCTTTAATGAGGATCATGCTAATTCTTCTCATCTTAATCATGTGCCTATTCACCCCATTGATGGATCCCATGATGAAGAAGAAGCTTTAACTAGGGTTTCTTTAGATCGTCTTTCTACATTGGACAATCAATTTGATAGATTTCAACAATGGATGTCCCAAGAATACCCTAATAGTGAAGCTCTTCCATTAATTGAATGTCTTAAGAACATTCTTTAAAGTGATAAGAATGAAATTGATATATTGCATGACATTGCACATATTGTTGATTCTAATGTCATGCTTACCAAGAGTTATGCCGAAAACCTAGATTATTTACAACCTTCAACACAAGTCAATTCCTCTATTCCTTTGACTAATCCTATGACTAGTATTCCTACTTTCACATCTAACATTATGGCTACTTCAACCCAAAATGTCATTCCTGAAACCATAGGTCATGGGGGAAATCCCTCTTCTTCATTTAATCCTCCATCATTACCTATGTCTTCCATGAGTGTTCCTATTATTCCTCAACCAATTAGTGTGACACAAGGGGGCAATTCCTTCAACAAATTTATTCCTCCTTTAAGTGTACCTTTTCCTACTCAATAATCACCAATGCCTAGATATCATAATGTCCCACCACCCTATTCTCAGTCCTTGCCTTCTTTCAACAACATCACACCACCTTCTCAATCACCTATGTCTAACATCAATTCTTCCACCGAAATGACAATCAACAATCTTGCTCAAACCGTGTCTTCCTTACAACAACAAATTGCTTCCATGAGTCAATCCAAGTTTAGTGTGCCCACCTTTGATGTTGTGAGCCCACTTTCTCTTGATATTGTTAAAGACGTGCCACCTAAATATGTGGAGATCCCTCAATTAGAACTCTATAATTGAAAAGGTGACCCTCTTACGTATGTCAAAACATTCCAAACCTTGTGTACTGATTTTGCTTATGATCAAATATTGCTTGCAAAATTGTTTACAAGAACACTAAGAGATAAGGCCTTACAATGGTATTGCTCTTTGCCTTCTTATTCTATCACTTCCTTTCAACAATTGGAAAATGCTTTCATCCAACAATTTCATAACAACATTAGTCCTAAAATCACTTTGAATGATTTAATGCATTGTAAACAAGGTGTTTAAGAAAAATTGATTAATTTCATTGGTAGATATAAGCATTTGTGTGCTCAAATTTCTTTTCATGTACCTGCAAATAATTTTCATTTCTAATTTGCAAAAAGATATCAGGGAAAAGCTTCTTTTGTCCGAGTTTACTACCTTTCTGTAGTTGTGCACAACACTCCACAATTATCAATTGGTTGTGAGTCAAATGGAGCAATCCACTCCTATGGCTTTGAGTGATAAGGGGGAGAGTGTTCAACAACCATTTGTGAAGTTCAAACCAACAAAAATCTTCATCAAATTCAATGATCCAATCAACAACAACCATGTGAATTCTACAACATGTATGCCTTCTATTTCTAAATTTTTCCAAAGAGATAGACAATTTACTCCTTTGAATGAATCCTTACATAGTATTATGTCTTAGTTGTTGCACATAAATGTTATCAAACTTCCTCGTATAAAACAAATTAATCCTTCCAAACTTGCATCCCCTTATTTTGATAAAAAATCTTTTTGCCAATTTCATTGTCAGCCTGGTCATGATACTGAGAATTGTTTTGCATTGAAAAATAAGGTTCAAAACTTGATTAATAATAATACTATATGTGTGGCAAGTGTAAATGATAAAGGGAATAAATCAATAGCTCCTCCTAATCAAAATCTTAAGATTTTCACTGATCCCTTGCCATCTCATACCTATAATGTTATTGAGATTGTGCCTAATTCTCTATCTTCTGAAGAATTCACCTCTATGGCTCCAAACTTGGTTAATATGGTAGAGACACATGATTTACCTAAGGATCCTTTTATTACATTTGACCCTAGTGAGACCATTAGAGCACCTGATGGCCCTTATACATAGTGGCGAAGGTTAAGGACATCTCTTGCCGTGGTGCCCTGATTGATCCCTCTTGGATGGTTAATGCCATAAGTGAAGAGTATCTTTTCACTTTATGATTGCAAAAGCCAATCTATGATGCTTCTAATGTGGTTGTGAAGTTATTTGATCGATTCTCTTATCCTACTATTGGCTCTATCACCCTTCTCATTGAAGTTCATACTAAATCCATGGATGTTGACTTTGTTATCATACATTCTTTTGAGCAATTCCGTCTGAAGTTGGGCTATCCTTGGATATCTTCCATGAAGGCTATTGCTTCTCCAATCCACAAGTGTCTGAAATTTCCTCATAATGGAGAAATCACAACCGTGAACCATAGCTTATTTCATCCATCCAAAAGAAGCCCCGGTGTTCCTATTGATCTCTTTTGGCCTAAATAATTTCAATGCCTTCCATCAAGGAGCGATACTCTTTTTCAGTCTTATAAAAAATGGAAGAACGATATGATTTTGTCCTTAAGTCAAACTAGATTGCCAACACTTGACATTCCTATTATTCTTCAAGATGAGGTTCTTCCCCTCTCGGATATAACTAATCTCCCTCCTAAGGAAAATTGTCCACCTACACCTATGGATGTGAATTTAACTTCTCTTAAGGAGAACAACAATATTCCTCCTAAGGTTAGACCTATACCTCCTCCTCATGATGGACCTAGTTTTCTTCCTACACCTAATATTCCTCCTTTCTATAGCACAGTTCCACCTCCTTCCTCTTATTGAGAGAAGAGGCCTGCTTCTCCTCTTGTTCAACCAAAAATATCTCAACCTAAACCTTCCATTATCAAGGAGAGAAACATTTCTACTTTTTCAACTGTTCCTCCTCCTTCTCAGCCTTCCACTAAGACTCGACGGAATCATTGTGCGAGAGAACACCGACAAAGAAGCCATGTTTGAGATCATGAAGCTATACCTCCAAACACTTAATCTCCTTCGATTCCGACAGTTGACATGATTCCCTTTTCTCCTAAGCAATATGTTCAAACTACATCTCCAAATGATAAGTTGCATAAAACATGTGATGGTTTTACTCCTATTCATGTTCTTGCTCCTCTTTCTTGAAACTTTGATGAAGAAATGACTGAAAATGTTATTCATAATGGCAATACAACTTCTAATACTTCTTATAGTGAGTATGAATATGTTGACATAGACAAGCATTTATCAGATGTGTTTTCACAAACCCTAAACCTAGCTCCTAGAATCAAATAAAGTGACTTACAACATGAGCATCATCCTTTTTTGGATCTTGTGATAGGTCCATCTACTGTGATCAATGTCGCTTCTCTGGCATGTAGCTCGCCTTCCTGAAATAGTGATCAGCAAGATCGAGAGGAGGATGTCATGCTAGATTAGCAATATTAGCACTACAAATCTTTATTTCTCTCATTTCTTTCTCTTTTGTGACCATTCTTCTATCTGTCTCCCTATTCTTCTATTATTCCCTTAATGTCTACTTGGTGATGATGCAAAGCATTGAGATCTTTTCTCGGTCTCTTTCATGTTGACTCAAAAGACATCCTCTCTTCCCTTTCTTCTTAGGTAGTCTCCTTTGAGGAATGACGATTAATATATGCATATACATACATGATATACATTAGTTATCATACAACATACTGACCCCAAGGAAAGCGACACTACCTTGTATTTTGTGTTCATTATCCTTGGGTTTACTCCTTGATTGGGGGCTAAATCCTTGCGATAATGTGTTCCCTTCTTCTCTCTCTCTTGGGTGTATCCTACCTTAAATAAATCACTCTTGATAAGGCACATGTGATCGCTTTAATGTGGGGGCATAAACTCTGCTCATACTTTCCTTCTTGTGATCCTTAGAATTACTTAGTGAATTTTGTTTTGCTTTGTAATATTTTGTATCCTTGCTTTCATGACTCATAGTGAAGGTAAATTTTCTACTTGTAGTCATGGTTCTCCCCTTCTCGATCCTCCCTTTAATTTGTCAATTGAAGTCAGAAGATCCTAAGTTCACTGGGGGCTTGGCGCATCTTGCCTCCTTGACATGGTAAAAGTCTTTCAATCTTGTTTCCTTGTACTTTACCGATAGTATTGGCGTACACTTATACTCCCGCTAAAGTGGGGGCTAAATGTAGTGTCATAAAATTGTGACCCTAACAACTTTTGACTAGATTAGGGTCCTCATGCACACGAGTTTGAATCCTCTAGCCTGATCAAAGACCGAAGATTTCTCAACCCTCAGAAAAAAACTTCTTCCTTGGCCTTTGCATCACCCCGTCGACACTTGACCTAGAGAAAGGGGTAGGATAGGGGCGTGGTGCCACTGTCCCCCCTTGGAAAGGGGTATGGAACCCTTGTCCTCCCAGGATAGGGGCATGTCGCCCCTGTCCCTGCCCTATTTTGGGGCATGAAACTTCCTAGGGTTGCATTGTTGGTTGTGCCTTGGGCGGGAAACTCCCTCGATGTCAGCCCATGATGAAAATAAAAAATACTAACATGTATTTAAGGGGAATTTGTCCTCTCATTTGAAAAGGTGGATAATTTGGATGAGTGGGAAGTTTACAAGTGATCAAGCATTCAAGAGCATTCAAGCATTCAAGCATTCTTTTCTAGCATTGAGCATTCTCAAGTCTCCCTTCAAGGATAGGTGTTGCATTCAAGTCAAGGATTCAACCATTGAAAAGAAGATTGATTTCAACATTCAATTCCACACAAGCATTTCTATCAATATTGCTACTACAACCTCCCTTGAGGTGATTTACAATTTAGTCATTCATTTACAGCTACTTGCAAGTACTTTCTTTCATTACTTGGTTAATTCCAAAATTGGGGTTTGACCTAAAGGAAAACCCCCAATCCTAGCCCATTTCCTCTCTTTTCTATGTGTAGGTTGCAGGTGCATAGTTGTACTTTTAGATTCGGACTTCATTTGTAGAGGTAGAAAAATCCTTTTCATTTCACGGCTTTTTTGGAGGACCGTGTACATTCTCGCCACGGTCTGGGCAACTTTTCCTCAAATTTGCAGGGTGACTTCATCTCGACATATTATTGGCAGATCCTGGTGCACAAATTCATCCCATATTCTGATCTCAACTTATAATCAATTCTTTTTCACTTTTGCACTACATAATTCAATCAATTCCTTTCCATTTGAAACAATGAAGAGGGGATCGACTTAATATTCCCAATTCATTCAGAATTCAATCTACCATATCTTCACGTGGAGAGATTGAATCTAATGAATTATCCTCCTCTTTCTAATTTAACATGGTGAAAAGTGTTTGAAGGATAATTAATAGAAAAACTCTCATCTCTTTTTGAGGAAAAGGGTAGTTTTCCTCTTGATCTATCATTCACCATTTTTCCACCATTACAATTTTTTTTGTACTTTAGCTTGCATATGCACGTAGTGTCATATGATTGCTAAAGTGGGGGCTAAATTTAGTAACATAAATTGTACACCCTTGCTAGGGTGGTACAATTCCATGCTTGGTTTAGCACCCGCCTTAGTGTGTTTTGCATCTTGCATTTCTAATCTCCTTTAAGAATTTAATTAATTAATTTAATTAAATCTAAATTCATATTTTACCTCTTCACATGTTATAAATTTGGGCCTTTTACCCTAAGTGTGCTCCTTTTCATTTTATTCCTTCAATAAATCATTAAATCATAAACCCTAATTATGTCCTATTTCAACCTTTAAGGCCTGATTTCGCATATCAAAACATCTTGAAATCAATTGTAACTTTGGGATTCACTCTAATATCATCATATCTAACAGCTCTAAAAATTTGGTAAAAAGTTGGTTAGACCATGTGCACTTTTCACACGGTCCTTGATATTTTTTCCAAAATTTCAGAAGCATAATTCTATGATATTATAATGCTTAACCCCAAAATATTGGCGTGAAATTCAAATCCTAGGTCAGCTTAATGGTGGAATTAAGATCTAGGGTTTCATACATAAGAGATCTCTTTTTTCATTTGAAGGCATCTAAGGAAGTCTAGGAAAGAGCTTTTAGAGTGAGAATAAGGAACCTTCTATGTAGTGAAAGAGCAGATCTTGTGAAGTATTAAACAACACTTATCAAGAATTCATCAAGCATTCTTTCATCATTTAGGGGCTTTTGAAGATGTAGGAAAGCAATAGGAGATCAACGACTGAAGATTGGCTTGTATCTCTCCCTAAGGGTTTGGTATGCTTTCTTGTTGTTCTGTTTCTTTGTATGAGCTTCTTTATATCAATTTGATTTCTATTCATTCTTTAGATCACTTTGCGTCATTGATTTAGGGTATTTCTTTTGTCAGTTAGAAGCAATTAGGGTTTACTCTTTAGGGTTTCTCTAGATTGTTTTCTCTTTGTTGGCATTAGGTTGTCATTGATGTCAACCGGTATGACATGGTCACTAGTGAGTAAGTAGTGGTAACTGATATGGGTGAAGTTAAGTAGTGATGTCAAACAAAATGAAGGTTGGAGTGTGTAAGTAGACAGAAAAGGTATGATTACCGGTACACTTGAAGTGCAACATCTACTGATAAGCCAACAAAGGATAATAGGGATGTGATCACCGGTATCCAAAGAGAAGTATAATGCAACTGGTAAATAGACTTAGTGGATGGACACCAAGTGGCGAGCACATAGAGGTCGGTGAAAAGTTCATCAACGTGGTAGTTGAGGAGTAGGTTGACATTAATGGAGAGCCCACAAATCATGGGACAATGGCAATATGTTTCGACTCGAGCAAGACAAGGTGGAAAGGTGATTGAAATGATCTTGCAAGATGATCTGATCCTTGTGCTTGTTGGCTGAAGGAAACAACTGAGCCATTAATAGTGTTTGATAGAGAAATGCTGAAAGGCATGTTGCAGGCATCTAAAAATAGAAAACACACGTTGGAAGCTGAGGAGATGGCAATGCTAATTGATGTGATACAGATCATCATTCCAAAAAAGAAGATCTGATTAAATTTGATACTGATTGAGTTGGTGGAGGAAAAGCCTAGCACGCCATCGTTTAAATATTGCTTTTGGTGAGAACATTCGGATATAAATATGTGAACTTTTGACTGAAGATAATTGATGTTGAATGCCAGTGGTGAGAAGAGTGAGTGTATGAGAAAGTAGAGAGAAGTTAGTTTGAGAAATATCTTGCTGAAAATAAGTGTTGCTGAAAATAGGTGTGTCTGAGTGTTAGTAGGTTAAACTGGTGAGAGGTTCTAATAGGCAGAGACAAAGTAACCGGTGAACTGTTATAGTCTTAACAATCAAGCGTACTAATAGGGATTGAAAGGTTAGGAAGGCATCCAAGTGTAGTACTGTGCAGGGTGAGGTTCAAAGAAAGAGAAGAAAGGGAGAGAGTAATTGACAAGTGATCAAAAAGGGAAATTTGATAACCGACAGTGGAAGAACCGGTTAAATATAGGATGTAGGTAATTGACAGACATCAATTGATTAGGTATTGCAAAACCCATTTGCAACAAGGTGCTATTATTGTATCAAGTTGTATTTAATTGTATTACATTGAGTTGGTGCTTGGTGCAGAGGTTGGTGCTCCTTGGGTTGGTGCCCTAAATCAGTGTAATCCATTATTTTATTGTGAGGCTGGATTGGAGTAGTAGACTTCAACAACATTTCTCATCGAGGTTTTTCCCTTATTGGGTTTTCCTCATACATTTGGTATTGTGAGTTTTGCATTTGTGTGTTTGCCTTTTTTATATCCTCTCATATCTTACTGGTTTGATTGCTTAGTGCTTAGGTTGTTAACTGGTACTCAAAGCTTGTTTTAAAAGTTAAAGATTTCTTAGGAACCACTAATTCACCCCCCTCTCAGTGGTACATTATGTTCAACAATTGGTATCAGAGCCTTAGGTTCCTAGTTGGTCAAATCTTTCTTTAGCTTGGGTAGATTTTGGTCAAAGAACACAATGGCAAGAAATGAGTTTGCCTCCTCAAAAGCCCCCATGTTTGATGCAACTAACTATGCCTTTTGAAGCGAAAGAATGGAAACATATTTGTCCTCTCCAAGATTTGATGTTTGGATGTTTGTAAAGAATGGGTATTTTGTCCCTAGTGTTCCTCTCATTGACCTAGATGCTAAGAAGGAGTATGAGAATAATGTGAAGGATAAACATGCTATTCTCAGTGGGCTGTCAGATAATGAGTTTGTCAAGGTCATGCGCTGCTCATCTTCCAAGGAGACTTGGGATAAATTGTAGAGATTATTTGAAGGAGATGCCAAATTCAAAGAGGCCAAGCTGAAATCATTAAGAGATCATCTTGAAGGCTTGAAGATGAAATATGAAGAAAATATTGTAGACTACCTTCACAGAGTAGATGAAACTGTGAACACCATCAAAGGACTTGGAGAGGAAATTGTTGACGAAATTATTGTCAAAAAGGTACTTAGATCACTCACATCTAAGTATGATACTAAGGGATCTGCTATAGAGGAAGCCAAGGATCTGAAAACCTTCACAATGGATGAGTTATTTGGCTCCTTAACTGTCTATGAAATGAGGATAATCGGTGAGATATCTTAAAGGAAAGAGGCAACTTTCAACTCCATCAAAAAGGGTAAGGAAGAGGTTGCTCATAAAGGATCTAGTAAAGACTCGGATGTTGAGGTAGAAAACTTTGTCAGAAATCTCAAGTGAGGATCCGGTAAGTATAAAGGAAAGTTACCACTCAAATGCTTCAACTGTGGTAAAGTTGGACACTTTGCTACAAAATATCCCTACAATGAAATAGATGGAGATGAGCAAAGGAGTTTTTGTAGATCAACCAGTAAAGAGAAAGAGAAGAAAGTCTATTGGCCAGGAAGAAGTGGCTACCAAAAAAAGAACAACCTATATACTATTGAAGATGATGCCACAGATGAATTGAGTGCATTAGAAGATGACTGCCATGAGGATGAGAGAGAAGTTAATCTCTTTATGAAACTAGATGAACCAATTGATGAAAATGAGGAAGAAGAAGACATTGAAGATAAAGTAGATCTAGAAGGTGAGCTCATAAGTGCTCTTGAGGAGTTAAGTAAGACAAAGAGATAACTCAAGAAGGTTAAGCCTGCTGCAGTAGAAGATCAAGATCTCTTGAAGCAATCACTGGATGAGTCCAATCAAGTCATTTCCAAATTGAAACTCCAGTTGGAAGAAGCCAAGAGGATATGTGAAGTTACATCCTCTAATTTGTTGAAGAATGATAAGGTGCATCAAGGTCTAGAAGAAGAATTTGTAAAGCTCAGAAAGGAGCTTGAAAAGAGTAAGGAAGAACTGAAAATGAGAAGCAAGTATGAGGGCAACATAGAAGCCTTGGATAAGATGTTAAGAAAATAGAAGCAATCTAAAGATACCAGTGGCTTAGGATTTGAAGAAGGAAAAATTTCAAACAACAAAGACACATCTAGTAAGGAGATACAGTTCACTTCTTCAAATGAAGGTGAAGAGAAGAAAAAATTCATGGTAGGCAAGGATACTGGTAAGAAGACTTATGCAGATGTTGTTAGAAACCACCCCACAAACTGGTATGCTCAATCAATGATCTGGAGGAAACACTCAATGTACCAGAATGCAGATCTTAGGAGCAAATAAAAGGTTGATCATGAAGGGCTCACTAGAGTTAGTAGCATGAAAGGAAGAACCCTGATGAGATAGATGTTTGTAGGACCAAGGCAACCAAACCGATATGTATCTAACTTTCATGGCTATTATTACTAGTGTAACAAATTAGGACATAGGATAGCTAACTGTAGATTGATGAATAAGCCCACTGTGAGTTATGAAAGTAGAAACTCTTTTTCTGAGATGAATGTCATTTGCTATCAATGTAATGGATTGGGTCATAGGAGTTATGAGTGTAGGAGAAGTCAACTGGTTTCCTACAATAATTTTTCAAACTGATCATTTATGATGAATGTGAAGTGTTATAATTGTCATGAGTTTGGACATATTGCAAAGCATTGTAAGAATAGGAAAATCAAGCAGAAGAGGATAGCTCCTGACCAGGAACTTGAGGAAGAAGAAGACAAAGAGTTAAAAGGATAGCTTCAAGAAAAAAGAACACAACACCTCAAGACCACTTGAAATTGTACATATAGATCTGTGTGGTCCAACTAGGACAAGAGCTCTTGTCGGAGAGAGATACTTTATGCTCTTCATTGATGACTATTCAAGAATGACAAGGGTCACGTTCCTACAAGATAAATCATAAGCATTTGATAGGTTCAAGATCTTCTGGAAGATGGTAAAAAAGGAAAGGGGATGCAAGATGAAATGCCTAAGATCGGACCGGGGTGGAGAGTTCACATCAAATGAGTTTTAAAATTATTGTGAGAGATATAGAATCAAAAGACAATACTTAGCCCCCAGGACACCACAACAAAATGGTGTGGTAGAAAGGAAGAACAAGACAATCAAGGAGATGAAAAGAACCATGTTGAATGAGGCAAGTTTACCAGATATGTATTGGAAGGAAGTGGTTCATACTTCATCATATACTTTGAACTAGGTTCAATTGAGAATAAACAACATGATGACACCTTATGAGTTATGGTATGACCAGAAACCAATTGTCAAATACTTCAAAGTATTTGTAGGTAAATGTTTTATCAAGAGAGACATGGATGATTTAGGTAGTTTTGATTCTAGGAGTGATGAAGGGATATTCCTTGGTTACTCAACTCATAGTAGGGCCTACAAATGCTACAAAAAAAGACTAAGAAGAGTCATTAAGAGTGTGCATGTAAGAGTTGATGAGGATATGCATAAAGGAAGACAAGCACAAGTGAACCGGTATAATGATTCCGGTAATGAAGGTGAAGAAGCTCAGTTAGACAATGAACCAGAAGAAGCATCCAATAAGGTCCCTAACTGGTATGTGCAAAAAAATCACCTGAAAGAGTAGATTTTAGGAAATAAGAGTGATGGTGTGTAGAATAGAAGAAGGCTTTCCTCGAATGATGAACAAGTCAATTTTTGCCTCATGACTGAAATGTAACCTAAGATATTCAATGAAGCAAGAAAAAATCAGAAATGGATGGATGCCATGGAAGAAGAGTTACAACAGATTGAGAAGAACAAGACTTGGGAATTAGTCCCTAGACCGGCAAACAAGAACATCATTAGCAACAAATGGGTCTACTGGAACAAGATGAATGAAGAAGGTAAATTGTTAGACATAAAGCTAGACTTGTGTGCAAGTGTTACTCTCAAGTAGAGGGCATTGATTTTGAAGAAACATTTGCACCGGTAGCTAGATTAGAAGCAATTATGATGTTTCTAGCTTTTTGAGTCTACAAGCATTATAAGGTATATCAAATGGATGTAAAGCCTTCCTCAATGGAAGTTTGGAAGAAGAAGTGTATATGGAGCAATGAGAAGGTTTTTTTTTACATGATGATGAAACCTTTGGGTGCTGGTTGAAGAAGGCCTTGTATGAGTTGAAGCAGGCTCCTAGGGCCTGGTATTCAAGACTGGATAATTACTTGAAGGAGAAAGGATTCAGAAAGGGGAGTGCTGACAAAAATATATACATCAAAGTAGATGGAAACCACATGATCATTGTGGTTGTGTATGTAGATGACATCATTTTTGGAGGCAACAAGGACACCCATTGCAGTGATTTTGCTGATCAGATGCAGTCATAATTTGAGATGTCAATGCTTGGAGAGTTGACATACTTTCTTGGTTTGCAGATATCATATCTAGATAAGGGAATCTTCATCTCATAAAATAAGTATGCAAAGGACATGCTAAAGAAGTTTCAAATGGAGGGTTGCAAACCGGTGAGTACTACCATGGTGGCCAGATGCAAACTTAGCAAGAATGACGAGTCACTAGTAGTGGATCAGACCTTGTATAGATCCGTGATAGGCAATTTATTATATCTTACTGCTTCTAGACCAGATATAGTATAGGCAGTGTGTATGGTGGCTAGATTTCAAGTAGCACCTAAGCAGTCACATATGAATGTAGTCAGCATAATTTTTAGGTACCTGCAAGTTACACTTAATTATGGATTATGTTACCCTAAACAAGGGGAATTCATCTTGGAAGCATATAATGATGTTGATTGGGTAGGTTTCATTGATGACCGGAAGAGCACAAGTGGTGGTGCATTCTTCCTAAGTGACTGGTTGGTCTCATGGCATAGCAAGAAGCAAGATTCAGTCTCCCTATTGAGTCCTGAAGCAGAATACATTTCTGCTACCACATACTGCTCTCAAGTGCTTTGGAAGAAGAAGACCCTCAAGGACATACAGGTGGACATCTTTGATCCTATTCCCATCCAGTGTGAAAATTCAAGTGCCATCAACATATCAAATAACTCGATGATGCATTCAAGGACAAAGCATATAGCCATCAAGTATCATTTTCTCAAAGAGAAGGTTAAAGGACAAGAAGTCTTGATGGAGTATGTCCCTATAGGAGAACAAGTGGCATGCATATTCACCAAACCATTATCGGTAAGCACTTTTGAGTACTTGAGACACAATTTGGGAATAGTGTCACCTACCTCATACACTTAAGTTTGTAAGGAGATATATGTTTCAGGGGGAGTTCATAGAAATATCTATATCTCTTCAACTAGATGCTGATCATAGGGAGAGTTTAGGATTGTATGTCTTAGTACCTAGTTGTAATCGCAAAGAGGAGATTTGACTAAGGGTGAGTACCCATAGTCTAACCAGTTAAGTAGGCATCACAGGGGGAGAATAAACAGGATAATAAAATACCCTGACCCTTTGTCATTGTGTCAATGGGGGAGAAATCTATCGATGTGGAGACTTGCAAGTAATTTGACATCAATGCCAAAGGGAAAAATAGTTGGCATTAGGTTGTCATTGATGTCAACCAGTATGGCATGGTCACCGGTGAGTAAGTAGTGGTGATGGGTATGGGTGAAGTTAAGTAGTGATGTCAAATGGTATGAAGGTTGGAGAGTGTAAGTAGACAAAAAAGGTATGATTACCGGTACACTTTGATGGGGTTAACCTAGCTTGCTCACACCCCACCTAGTTGGTGTTGCTCAATTCCACCAACCTCTCCAGGTCTAGCTATGCTCCAAGAACTCCAAGTCCTTCTCAATCTCTTCTAGGGATTTCTCTTTGCCAATCTCAAGGTGTTTGCAACAAGTATTTAACTAGGAACCCTACCATTTCAAAGTGTTTCCCATATGCTCATTCTTGCTGTCTTGACTTCAACTTGTCAATTTCACTCCCATACTGTTGTGAGTCATTATAGAGGTGTGGAGGTTGCTTTTCCCATGAAATTAATTCCATTTAGGTCTATTTTTTATTTGCCTTCACTATCTTTCTTGCTGATTTCACCAATTTGCCTAGAAATAGGGCTACAAGGAATGAGCCACTATTAAGCCTCCAAAATCCGATTTTTGAGGGTTTTGAGGAAAATGGTTCAAAAGACCATGCAACAAGGTTTTTTATCTTCAAACACTCACCCAACCCTAAGAGATTTTGGTGGTTTTGGTTTCTGAGCTCGCAGTACAATTCCCTAACCCAAAAATGAGGGTTTGCTAGGGTTTCTAGGCCTCTTAACCGACAGTGACTATTCAAGTTTGTGAAATGGGAATTTGTAGGTCTTTTCAAGGCTTCTCCCTATTGTGGAAACTCTTTATTGACCTTATGAACCTCTCCACATGATTTGGTTAAGGTTTTGTGTTCACCTCCGCACTATGTACTCAAATTTCACCCTGTCTTCTCTAGCCGGGTTGCTCCTGGACTTGCCTAGTACAAGGTGATAACCATGTCAAAAACCACTTCCATAACTCCTCCCTACATATATACATTTTACAATGGGTTTTCTTCCATTTCCCAACAAGACATGATGGTAGCACAGAGGGATTTTATGGGGCAACCATTTTACATGAAAATGCTATGTAAAAGCCAAAACTCGCCGATTGGAAACAAAAAAATGAAAACACTAACACACCCTATCTACAAAGAATGAAATGAAGCAAATGACACTAGAAAAAAACAAATAACTTCAATCCATAACTGGACCAATGGATTCAATCCATTATCATTCACATTTTATGCAAAATAAGACCAAAACAGTGATAACAGTCCAAAAATGAGTAGTTTTAGATTGTTAATCTTATAAAATCAAACTTCCAACCTTGGTAACCATTCAAGAGGAGGTTTAAATAGTCTTCCCAACATTTGGAGGCATTCTAGGGCATTGTGCTATCCCTAACTCCACCACTAAGCACTTTTAGGACAAAAGTTGTCATGACAACTTTTACAACTTTTCACTTTTTTCTTTGCCAACCTATGCAACCTATTTCAAGTCATTACTCATGAATTTTTAAGAATTCCTAAGAACATTCTAGACCTCTCTAATTCTCATACCAAGTTACGCCACTTTTGACCATCAAGAAGGCCAATTTCCTACTCAAACTACTAACTATTCACAAAGTGCAAACATAGGAAGAAAACCAACTCCACTAGGCCTACACTTGACTCAAAACAAACATCACACACACTCCTTGGACCCTCCTCAAGTCCTTATTAGGAACTTGACTTGGCTAAGGTCAATACAAGCCAAAATTATGAAAGGTCTATGAGCCTAAGTCCTAGGTGCTCCTGCACCATTCTCCCAAACAAAAGAAAACTAAGTCACCTCCTTGGGGATTAGATTCTGATCAATGCCTAACTTCTTAAATGTTGTCTTAAGCACCCATGTAGCTTGAAAATCATCCATACCCTACCACTTGATTAGGTGCTCCCAATACATTTGGTGCCTTGTCTTCTTAGCGATCCTTGAACTCAATACCTTTTCAGCCTTTGGATTTGGTCTTGCTGGTATTTGAAGGTTGTTTACATCATCTGATACCTCTGAGTGACTACAATCTGAACCTTGAATTGGTCCTTTGTAAGCAACTAAGTTTTCTATGTTGAAAACCGGTGACAGTCCTATGTCACTAGGTAGGTCCACCTTGTATACATTTTCTCCATACTTGGCTAGAATGGCACATGGACTCAATCTTGTCATTTGCAACTTGTTAGGTACTCCTTGTTGTAGCCTTTCTTTGTTTAGGTGCACCATGACAAGATCTCCCACTTGGAATTGTAGGTTATTCCTTTTCTCATCAACCTTTTGCTTGATTTTACTTGTGTTCTCTATCAATGATTGCTTGACTGATTCATGTACCTCCTTCATTGACTGAGAAAAGTCTTCTACATATCCATTTCTTGTTGTTGCATTACCGAAGTCCCTTAACTCCAATATACCCCTTGGGTGAAGACCATAGACCACTTCAAAAGGACTCTTTCCTATGGTTCTATTTATTGTGTCATTGTAAGCATATTCAAATTGTGATAGCACTTGATCCCATGTTTAACAATACTCCTTGGTAAGGCACCTCAATAAGTTTCCTAAGCTCCTATTAACCACTTCGGTCTGCCCATCTGTTTGTGGATGGTAGGCTGATCCAAAAGATAGGTTGATGCCAAGCTTTTGCCAAAGTGTCTTCCGAAAATGACTCATAAAATTTGAGTCCCTATCTGAAACAATGCTCATGGGTAAACCATGTATCCTTATCACTTCCTGGAAGAACAAATGAGCTATATGGCATGCATCATGAGTAGTCTTGCAAGGTACAAAGTGGGCCATCTTACTAAATCTGTCCACAATGACATAAATGTTGTCAAATCCTCACTTTGTCCTTGGTAAACCTACTACAAAGTCCATACTTATGCACTCCCAAGGTCTATTTGGTATGGGAAGAGGTTAGTATAAACCGGCATTTGAAGAAGTGCCCTTGGCCTTTTGACAAACAATACAAGTTTCCACATACTTTTTCACATCTTGATTCATCCTAGGCCAATAGTAATACCTTTGAACTAACTCTTGACTCTTATTCACTCCAAAATGACCACTAAGACTGCCATTATGCTTCTCTTGTATGAGATTTTCTCTCATTGACCCTCTAGGCACACAAAGTTGTCCTCCTCTAAACAATAGTCCATCTCGCAAGGTAAACTATGAATACTCTCTATGAAAATGATTTTGATACTCTTTGCATACCTTGTAGGCATTTGAGAAGTCTTCATCATCCAGGCATAGGTCTCTAAAACTATCTACACCTATGCTCGTTAACTGAATTTCTTGGACTGTCAAGAGTTTTTTGCTCAATGCATCAACAACCCAGTTTAATTGACCTTTTTTGTGCTTGATTGTGAATGTGTAGGCTTGCATTTACTCCACCCACTTCATATGTTTTTTACTGAGTTTGTCTTGTGAGTTTAGAAAACTTAAAGCTTGATTGTCTATATAGACTACAAATTCCTTAGGAAGGAGATATTGTCTCCATTTCCTCAAAGCCTGCACTAAAGCATATAATTCCAAGTCATAAGAGGATTATTTCATCTTTGCATCACTTAGCTTCTCACTATGGAAAGCTACTGGTCTTTTTTCTTGGCTTAAGACAACACCTATTGCAACATTGCTTGCATCACATTCCACTGTGAAGAGTTTCTCAAAACTAGGCAACACTAACACTGGTTGAGTAGCTATCTTCTCCTTCAAGGTTTCAAAACCTCTATTTGCTTGTTCATTCCACTAAAACTTTTTCTTCATTCCACCTCTAATAGTGTCCAACATTGGTGCACATATAGCACTGAATTGCCTAATGATCTTCCTGTAATATTGAGCTAGTCCATGGAAGTTTCTCACCTCTGTTGATGACTTAGGAGTAGGCCAATCTACTATGGCTTCAACCTTGCTGGGATCCATCTTGAGGTTTCCTTGAGACAACACAAAACCAAGGTAAACCAACTCCTGCTTAACAAATTCACACTTATCCAAGTTCATGGTTAGCTTCTCTTTATACAATCTGTGTAACACATTTTGCAAATGATTAATATGGTCTGCCCTATCCTTACTAAAAATGAGAATATCATCTAAATATACCACCACAAATTTATCTATGAAATCCTTCATTACCTCATTCATGAGTCTCATGAAGGTGCTTGGAGCATTGGATAAGCCAAATGGCATTACAAGCCATTCATAAAGACCCTCTGTTGTCTTGAATGCAATTTTCCATTCATCACCCTGCTTAATCCTAATTTGGTGGTATCCACTTTTAAGGTGAATCTTGGTAAAGTATTTTGCTTCCCCTATACAATCCATTAGGTCTTCTATTCTAGGAATTGGAAACCTATATCTGATAGTGATCCTATTTATAGCTCTAGAGTCAGTGCACAATCTCCAAGTACCACCTTTCTTTGGGGCTAACACAGTAGGTACAACACAAGGGCTAATGATTTTCCTAATTAGGCCTTGGTCTAAAAGCTCTTGGATTTGTTTGGCAATCTCAAAATTTTGTTGGAGAGTCATTTTATAAGATGCCTTGTTAGGTAACGATGCTCCGGGAATAAAGTCTATTTGATGGCTTATGGTTCTTTTAGGAGGTAAGGTGGCTGTGTCCATCACTCACTTTCCCTTTGAACTTCTTCAATAGGTCTTGAACCTCTATTAGCAAATCTGGCTGCTCTTGCTTGTCTTCTTCTTTATGCTTCATTACTAATGCAAACCCTATACCTTCACCTTCCTCAAGTGTCTTCAAGAACTATTTTTCACTCACCAAAAGAACATTAGGACCTGCTGCCCTTTTTTCACCTTCCTCAAGGATAGATTGGATCTTGAATGTGACTCCATCTTTCTTGAATGAGTATGCATTCTTGGCTCCATCATGAATAGCTTGTCTATCAAATTGCCATGGTCTTCCTAATAGAAGATGACATGTATCCATGGGTAGGTGTTAGAAATTAGGATCTTAGGATACTAATCATTATAAACAAGATTATAAAGTAAATGAAATATGAAATATACATGAAAAATGTACACATTACACAAGATATACATGGGGAAAACCCTTTCAGGTAAAAAACCCCATAAAGCATCATTTAATTAAAACACTTACAAATATAGTCTATAATAAAATAGACATGAACCTGGGGACACTCTTCCAATACTTCCACATGGCCAATAATACCTCATATGCATAGTGATACAACTCACCATAAAGCTCCAAATTCACACACCTCTCAAATGAGAGAGAACCTCCTTAAATATAGGAGGAAGGGTGACTTCACTAGTCACACCTTTTCAATAACCCCCACTCATAAATAATTAATAATCTAATAGTTATTAGATTATAATTATTTCAAATGGGATATGCTTATAAAGCATATAATATATAAGGTTTTATAACCTTATATTAGAACATTATATATAAATGTTATAAGGATGTGATCCCTAATAACATTATGTTCTAACACTCCCTCTTAATGTTAATAGGGGATCACATGTCAATTTCCATAGAAGAAAAAATGAAGCACCCCAATAACGCAGGTCTTCTTTGACAGTGATAAACAGGGACACAAATATATGCCAACATGAAGATCATGCATTCCAGACTACACGAAAGTCATCTTGTCATAATTATAATCCCAGTGTTTTAAAAATGATGCTGTGAGGTCTTAAAAAATTATATTGGAGCCGCGGTCCCCTCAAATTAGCCTCTCCCCAGGTTCATTACATAGTGCCCGTAGGTCTTAATAGAATACTTTTACAAGTGGAAGTTTTACAAGGAGAAGAATTTACAATATGCCCATAGGACTTAAAGCAATCTGCCAATAGGTCTTATGATATTGTGCCCGTAGGACTTTTAAAAAAATCTGCCCATAGGTCTTACGATACTGTGCCTGTAGGACTTAAAAAATAAAGGATTTAGCCACTAGGTGGTGTCATTGACATGCACACTCCCCCTCAATGGCATCACCTAAGGCCAAACATTATTTAAATTTGGAGCATATAATGCCTAAAGGTCTTATGCCTGTTAGGTCTTAAATCTAGGATTTAGCCACTAGGTGGTGTAATGTACACTCCCCCTTAATGGCATCACCTCAAAGCCAATCACTGCATAGAGGATTTCAAAGTGATGGCTAGAATTATAATATATAGTATGTTCTCATGATCTTCAAAGTGTCTTTATTATAGAATGATTTCACTTGAGTGAGGTGCCCATGATCTTCAAGGTGCCTTTATCATATAATGCTTTCACTTGAGTGAGGTGCCCATGATCTTCAAGGTGCCTTTATTATAGAATGCTTTCACTTGAGTGAGGTGCCCATGATCTTCAAGGTACCTTTATTACATAATGATTTAACTTGAGTGAGGTTCCCATGATCTTCAAGGTGACTTTATTATAGAATGCTTTCACTTGAGTGAGGTGCCCATGATCTTCAATGTACCTTTATTATAGAATGCTTTAACTTGAGTGAGGTTCCCATGATCTTCAAGGTGACTTTATTATAGAATGCTTTCACTTGAGTGAGGTGCCCATGATCTTCAATGTTTATTTTGATCTTTAGAAATGATATTCCTAGAATGAGTAAAGTAACTTCAAGTAATATGGTACTTTCATATGTATCCAAATGTAACTCTTCCATAAATCTTCAAGGCCATATTGATTCTTTAAGAGTTACATTCATATTTTGTCCATTTGACTCAAAGACACATATAAGATAGTCTTCTTATTAAAGTATTACCGCATCCATGTAATAGCACTTGCACCATATGTTTTGAAGGCATAACCTCGCCATAGAAGAAACAATATAGTTAGTAACATAGTAATCAACTTCATTTTTGGTGCAAAGAAAGAACATAATATTATTTTTGTCATTTGCCAAAAATCATATAATATTCCTTATAAAAATATAGTCCAATGATTGGTAGAAAGGAGAACAACATATATTTTCATGAGAATAGGAATGGATAATTTGTTGTCTTGTTTAAAATAAAAAAATAGACATGCTACTACATATAGTAATGATCCATAAAAAATTAGGCAACGGGTGAGCTATCCTTTCTAGGTTTGCTCCCCAGACAGTTATAAGGGCGATAGTCACCCATTATAAATAGTATGATTGAAAAAAAAATGGATCAAATATAGAATAGAATAACAAATCACTTGGATCTCCAAAAAAGGATGCTAATGAGAAATTTTTTTAATTTACTTATAAATATTTAATAGCCTTTATATTTTATCGGTAAATATTTTATCCTCTATCTATAGATGATCATTGTGATAATTTGATAGTAAATCATTCGTACAAGTAAGAATATCCTCAATGATAATATAATGCATATCCTTCATCAAATACTAAAAAAAATTAAGATAATCCATGATGTTCCTTCCTTTTATTCCTGCTAGTTCGTATGTGACATTTTAAATGCAACATAAGCACTAATATAGTTAATAATAAGTAATTTGGAAGGCCCACTTGAAAGGGTATGTTGACACATTGAAGTAAAGTTAGTTGATTAAAGATTCAAAATTCATTACATGGGTCTTAAATATATATGAAGTGAAAAAAAATATTGGAAGTAAATGGGAAATGTCATACATACATAAATTTCATGATAATAACAATGGATACCAAAAATTACCCTATCAAAAATGTAGTTTAAGATATTCTCCTAATAATTTCATGCCAATTAGAATGACAAAGAGACCTCAAGTATATGGTTTACTTCTAGATATTATCATGCCAATTTATATGCTTAGAAGGGGTGTAGAGAGTCTTCCCTTCTTTTCGTCCTCATATCTTAGTGAAAATGGAATTAATTTGTCAAATTTAATATAACAAGAGTCCAAGTTCTTTGAGAGAAATAGTGACCTCTTTAGATGGTTGTGTGGACCACTTATATTCTTTAGGGTAATTTGTTTCACAATATTATATCAACTTTGGTACATAGAAATTATTGACATCTAGTTACAAGTGTGAGGCCAAAAAAGGATTACTCTTTTAACATACATTCTCAATAAATGTCTTTAAATATTGTTACCATGGGTCACTTAGTTGTTCACCAATTTCTATATAAACCTCTTTGCATTGGTTCATTAATTATTAAGGATCACCCAAATGTGTTTCTAAGTGTCTCTTTTCTTCTCTGAATTAAGATTGAACTTAGAGGCTTTTGATAATACAAAATTTTATGATCTATTTACTCAAGGATAATATATAATGCTTAATGACATATAATTATAGATGTGAATGGGATAGAAGATCCACCCCATAACATTTATAAAAAAACATTTTTGTTCTCCAAAAAAAAGTTGATCCATTTTATGTGAATACAAAAATTAAAAAAAAATGATCTCTTGAAAAAAATGGTTCTACTCTAATGTATATTCCCTTTTCCATATAGTAGAAATATACAATTCAAAGTATTTTGATCCTTTAAACATAAAAATAGCTTCTATGTTTTCCCAAGTTAGAATTAGCATTTTGAGTCCATAACTCTAAACTCATATTTAAGAGTTATTTGATATGAAAGATCCCCACAGAAAATAGTCTCATTACTATGGACCCATATATGAAAATGTATTTTATTATTAATTGTAAAAATCTTTCCTCTTCAAGCCATCCATATTGAATGAGAGCTTTGAATTGTAAGAATCTAAAAACTTGTACGATGGCTGTTCATTTTAAATAGACAATTTTTATTGGCCCTTTACTTGTTAGATGGAGATGTTGATGATAGGCAAAATCCTCCCAATATACTGAAGATGAAGACTTTACCCTCACTATTGAATGATATGGAAACAAGGAAACTAGTGAGCAATCTTCAGGACAAATGTTTCTATATTTTATATTTAATTAAGGAGGTGCGCCAAGCCCTGGAATTTAACATGGAAGTTATGGGGATAAGAGAAGAAAATCTTGGTGTCTTAATTATGGAAGTAGTCTCTTTGCCTATTATAGTGGAATTTGAATCAAGGAAGTCTTTGAAAGGAATAACCAAGAACGTAAATATTATGTGTGGTTGACTTCCAAACAGATGACAATAATGAGAACCGTTAAGAATTCTAAAAAAAACTATCAAATAACTCCAAACATTGAACAATTTATTAAGGTTGCATAATTTATTAAGGTTGCATATCATATAATGCTTGACAATGGCTCTGTTGATATTATGCTTAATAATGCCTCTCTTGATAGCGGTGGCTCTTGCTTTTTGTCTTGGAATAGAAGCAGCGGGAAATGGGCGACATGAAGTGGTGAGGCGAGGCCAGTTTATAAGTGTGGGTCACCCTGTCCAAACTTTCCTTGCAACATGCACTCCTAATCTCTTCCATATGGACAAGTTTTGCAACTTACCCATTTTGAGTTCCAGTACTTCTAAATACACATCTGGTAAATTTCTTACCTACTATTAAATTTTTTTTTTAATACTTGTTTTGGTTCCACCACAAAAATGCGAGACTGGACCACATGACTTAACCACTACGTTCCCTTTACTTGCATTCACCCTTCTCGTTTTAGTCCAAGACGTTTTAGTGTGCTTGATTGGCAAATGATTATCTACTTGGATAGACATCAATTGATACATTGGGCAATATCATGCCAAAGGTCATGACTTATTTACATTCGAGCAGTTGCAAAGAGAGTCCCTTTTTTACTATTTATAAGATGAGTACTAGTTCCTTGAGTAATATAAGTACACAAACTTTTATGAAGATAAGAAATTGACACAAATGAGGGATTCAATAAGTGATTTGAGTTATTTAAAGATTTCATTTAAGGACTCTTATTGAAATAATGGTTTGATTAAGTTTATACTTAACAAACTTAAATATAAAGATAAATTATAATTTTGACTGAATATTGTGATATATTTTTCATATTTTTTCATAATAAAAAAATGACAATGATCTTATATCAATTGTGATCAAATTGCAAGTGAAATGGTGTTTGCTTGAAATGTCATGTTCAAGAGCTATGAATTTTATTTCCCTTTTATAAGTTGAAAAAAAAACAATTTTTGGCTTTTATAAAGACATGAAATTTATTAAAAGACTTCATGAATTCAATTTTAAGGTTAAACTAATGAAAAACTATGGTTTCTAAGCATTATATCAAGCTATTTTTTAATAATTTATAATCTCACATATCTCTCTAAGGAGAAACAACATCCAACTTTCTAAAGTAATTGATCTAGTACCTACACAACTTTCTATACAATTGACACTTAAAAAGGTTTTACAAGGGAATAATTTTGAGTTAGTAAGATTATGAAATTTGATGTTATTAAAATATAATTCACAATCTTATGCTATGTAAACATTAAAAAATTTGAAAATATCACCTATAAAAAAGAATAGTTAGAATTTCCTTACTTGGCCTTGATAAATTGAATTTAAATGACTGGAGAAGGCATACTAAATACATAGCACAATTGGCCTTGCACATGTGTTGATTTAGCATAAATAAATTTTCCATTAAGTTTTATATGTCTTCTAGTATAACCTGTAAAAATGATTAGTACTAGCCTAACCTGGCTCTGATACCATGTTAGAAATTAGGATCTTAGGATACTAATCATTATAAACAAGATTATAAAGTAAATGAAATATGAAACATACATGCAAAATGTACACATTATACAAGATATACATGGGGAAAACCCTTTCAGGTAAAAAACCCCATAAAGCATCATTTAATTAAAACACTTACAAATATAGTCTATAATAAAATAGACATGAACCTGGGGACACTCCTCCAATACTTCCACATGGCCAATAATACCTCATATGCATAGTAATACAACTCACCATAAAGCTCCAAATTCACACACCTCTCAAATGAGAGAGAACCTCCTTAAATATAGGAGGAAGGGTGACTTCACTAGTCACACCTTTTCAATAACCCCCACTCATAAATAATTAATAATCTAATAGTTATTAGATTATAATTATTTCAAATGGGATATGCTTATAAAGCATATAATATATAAGGTTTTATAACCTTATATTAGAACATTATATATAAATGTTATAAGGATGTGATCCTTAATAACATTATGTTCTAATAGTAGGACATCACATAACACTTTGTCCTTATACCTCCCAATGGTAAAATCCACCCATGCTTGCTCATTGACTAGGACATGTTGACCTTTGTTCAACCAAGTGACCCTATATGGGTTGTTGTGAGGTATCCTTTGCAATTTAAGCTTACTCACTTCCTCTTCTGACACAATGTTGTCTGTTGACCCTGAATCAATGATCACTTTGCAAACTTTGTCCATAATCTTGCATTTGATCCTAAATAATGACCTCCTTTAACTAGGCTCTTCTCTAACAAGTTCTTTTTATCAAATTTCTTCTTATCATGAAGTTGTCACCTACCTCTAATTCTAAGGCAACCTCTAAAGTCTTGCTGCTTGAAGTCTCTTCTTGAAGATAGTTCACTCTCCTTTCACTACTCTGTGATGATTATCCCTTCTCTGGACACCTATATGTTGGATGACCAAGTTGGTTGCAATGGTAACACTTCATTAATACAAAATATGAGGATCCTCTACCTTGTCCACTAGACCTTCCTCTAAAACCACTGTTTGACCCCCTTCCTCTATCGAATCCTCCTTTACTAGTGCCACTTTCTTGCTGCTCAGTGAGTTTAGACTCACCTTGTGTTCTTTGTTTTGAACTTCTTCCTCCAAAGCCTCCCCTATGGCCTCTATTTTCTTTTCCTCTACCCTTGCCCCTATTACTAATTGAATCATGTTTTCTTTTCAGTTTTTCTTCCACTTTAAGGGCACATTGATAGATTTGATGAACTGTCTTTGGGCTCATTAGAATGATTTCCTCTTGGATGTTCCACCGTAATCCATTTAGGTACCTAGCAACTTTAAGACTCTCTTCTTCCATTGCATGAGATCTAAGGCTAAGGTTGTAAAAATCCTCCGTATAACCACTTACATCAAGGTCTTTTTGTCTTAAGTTTTGTCTTTTCCTATGAATCTACACTTCATAGTCATCAGGGAGATAAACTTCTTTGATTTTGACTAACATCCCTTTCCAAGAAGAGATGGGTGTTTTGCCCATTTTCTTTCTCTCATCTTGCACAAATTTCCACCATGTGAGAGCAACTCCTCTCATCCTAGACTTGGCCACTTTAACTCTTTGGGCTTCAGCTATGCCTTCACATTCAAAATGGTTCTCCATGCCCTCTATCCATTCTAGAACCACTTTTGCTTCCATCTTATCGGTAAACAATGACAATCCTTTTAGTGATTTACCACTTAAGGCTTTCAATGCCTTTTGGAAAGGTTCTTGTTCTAAGATAGGATTAGGTTTAGGAACTTTGTCTATCTCTGACACCTCTTTACCCTTCCCTTCTGCTCCTTCAACCTTTACCAACACTTCATCTGCCTTGGTTTCAACCTCACCAAGCTTACTTTCCAATTCAATCAACTTATCCTTTAGGAGTCTATTTTCTTCCTCCTGATCATCCACTTTCTGTTCCAACTCTGCATTGGTTACCATGGTGTTGTCTCCTACAGATTCCACTGAGGACATCTACTCACTTAGCCCAAATCTTATAGGCTTTGATACCAATTTGATGGGTTTAATCTAGCTTGCTCACACTTCACCTAGTTGGTGTTGCTCAATTCCACCAACCTCTCTAGGTCTAGCTATGCTCCAAGACCTCAAAGTCCTTCTCAATCTCTTCTAGGGCTTTCTCTTTGCCAATGTCAAGGTGTTTGCTACAAGTGTTTTCTATTTACAAGCCAAAACTGGTTGATTGGAAACAAAACAATGAAAACACTAACACACCCTATCTACAAAGAATGAAATGAAGCAAATGACACTATAACACAACAAATAACTTCAATCCATAACTGGACCAATGGATTCAATCCATTATCATTCACATTTTATGCAAAATAAGACCAAAACAGTGATAACAGTCCGAAAATGAGTAGTTTCTGATTGTTAATCTTACAAAATCAAACTTCCAACCTTGGTAACCATGCAAGAGGAGGTTTAAATAGTCTTCCCCATGTGTGGAGACATTATAGGGTGTTGTGCTATCCCTAACTCCATCACTAAGCACTTTTAGGACAAAGGTTGCTATGACAACTTTTACAACTTTTCACTTTTTGCTTTGCCAGCCTATGCAACCTATTTCAAGTCATTACTCATGAATTTTTAAGCATTCCTAAGAACATTATAAACCTCTCTAATGATCATACCAAGTTATGCCACTTTTGACCATCAAGAAGGCCAATTTCCTACTCAAACTACTAACTATTCACAAAGTGCAAACCTAGGAAGAAAACCAACTCCACTAGGCCTACACTTGACTCAAAACAAAAATCACACACACTACTTGGACCCTCCTAGAGTCCTTATTAGGAACCTGACTTGGCTAAGGTCAATACAAGCCAAAGTTGTGAAAGGACTATGAGCCTAAGTCCTAGGTGCTCCTGCACCACACTTGAAGTGCAACATCTATCGGTAAGCCAACAAAGGATAACATGGATGTGATCATCGGTATACAAAGAGAAGTATAATGCAATTGGTAAATAGAATTAGTGGATGGACACCAAGTGACGAGCATGCAGAGGTCAGTGAAGTGTTCATCAACATGGTACTTGATGAGTAGGTTGACATTAATGGAGAGCCCGCAAATCATGGGACAATGACAGAATGTTGCGGCTCGAGGGAGACAGAGTGGCAAGGTGATTGAAATAATATTGCATGATGATCTGATCCTTGTGCTCATTGACTGAAGGAAAGAGCTGAGCCATTAATGGTGTTTGATAGAGTAACATCGAAAAGCATGTTGCAAACATCTAAAAATAGAAAACACATATTGGAAGGCGAGGAGATGGCAGTGTTGATTGATGTGATGCAGACCATCATTCTAGAAAAGAAGATTCAATCAGATTTGATATAGATTGAGTTGGTGGAGGAAAACCTTAGCACACCACTATTTGAATGTTACTTTTGGTGGGAAAATTCATATATAAATATGTGAACTCGAGACTGAAGATGATTGATGTTGAATGCCGGTGGTGAGAAGAGTAAGTATCTGAGCAAGCTGAGAGAAGTCAGTTTGACAAATATCTCATTGAAAATGAGAGTGTTTGAGTGTTAGCAGGCCAAACCAGTGAGAGGTTCTAACAGGTAGAGACAGAGTAACCAGTGAACTGTTATAGTCTCAACAATCAAGCATACCGGTAGGGATTGAAAGGTTAGGAAGGCATCCAAGTGTGGTACTGTGCAGGGTGAGGTTCAAAGAAAGAGAAGAAAGGGAGAGAGTAACTGGTAAGTGATCAAACAGAGCAATTTGATAACCGACAGTGGAAGAATCAGTGAAACCGAGGAGGTAGGTAACCGACGGACATCAACTGATCAGGTTTTGCAAAACTTATTTGCAACAAGGTGCTATTATTGTATCAAGTTGTATTTCATTGTATTACACCAAGTTGGTGCTTGGTGCAAGGGTTGGTGCCCTAAATCAACGTAATCCATTGTTTTATTGTGAGCCTAGATTGGAGCAGTAGACTCTTGCAACATTGTGTGTGGGGGAAAAAGTGACACTAAGCAAACATGCCCTAATCTCACTTTCAACCACACACTTGTGGAATACGAAAGAGCCTAGAGGTATCACACAATTGGCTACTTCTTTTTGTGGAAGAGAGAGCCACAGGCTACCTGTTAGGATTTCTATTCCTTTGTTGCAAATGATAGATAGAATGATGCAAGTTCAACTATTAACCCTAAAGTGTAAGTATGAACTAGTAACAAGATTGCAGAATTAAGATTAAACAATGGAAAGCTATAAACACAAGGACAAGATAAGAATGCAGATGCATACCCGGAGTTAAAATCTGAGTGGAGATGTTTGGGACGGGGGCGTAGGCGCCACTGTCTTGATTCTGCTCCTGAAACTGCTGTTTTGCAACCTGAAAAGCTGTCAGAAAAATGTTGAAACTTGCTGTCTGACAGAAGGACCAGGGTGCCCAGCACCCCTGTCCCAGGGACTAGGGCACCCAGCGCCCCTGTCCTGGTAGGACCAGGGTGCCCCATGCCCCTGTCCTGGTCTTTTGCCCTGAAATTTGGTGTGAAGTTCTGTCTCCGTCTGCTTCCGCCGGATCTAAAAACTTGCGGCATCGTCCGAATCCCGAAACCTGCACTTATATCTGAAAAGGTATGGTGGGCGGCTATATAGGGTTTTGCCTTAGTCAAACCCCCGCTTTGGTGATTTCCACTCCACGAATAGCCAAGTTGTATTGTAAAAGTAGTGTGTGTGTAGACCTTGTGTGTGTGCAAGATCCTAAAATGCAAGTAAGCAAACTAGAGCAACCTAGAAAGTAAACCCTAATTGCTTGTAAATGATAATGTAAAGTCTCCAAATCAAGATGCAAAGTGATCTAAAGCATGAATACAAATGATATAATGAAGCTTATGCAAAGACATGAAAACAACATGAAATCATACCCAACCTCAAGGGAGGGGTACAAGCCAATCTTCAGTCGGTGATCCCCTATTGCTCTTCAATGTCTTCAAAGCCCTAAATGGATGAATGAAATTGATGAATGCTTGATGGATGGATGTTGAATGTTGAAGTCTTCAAAGATCTCCTCTTTCGCTGCATAGAAGGTCCTTGAAACCAAAATTCCCTCCCTTTCAAATGAAGAAAGAGAGCTCTTATATATGAAACCCTAGGTCTTAATTTTAACTTTTGGCTGACCTAGAGATTGAATCTCCTACCAATTTCTTGGGGTTAAGCTTTATTTTATTATTGGATCGCGCTCCTAAAATTTTGGGAAAAATGTCTGGGACCGTGTGCACTCCGAGCGCCATGGTCCCGACAACTTTTCACCAAATTTTCAGGGCCGTCGGATATGATGATTTTAGAGAGAATCCTGAAGTTACAAGTGATTTCAAGATGTTTTGACCCCCGAAACCAAGCCCCCAAGTTCAAAATAGGACCTAATTAGGGTTTTTGATTAAATGATGTATTGGAAGAATAAAATGAAAAGGGCACACTTTAATGAAGGGGGCCAACTTTATGATATGGGAGATGATAAAATAGAACCTTAGACCTAATTAATTTAATTAATTAAGTGCTAAAAGGGAAATACAATGCAAAATGCAAAATGTGCCAAGGCGGGTGCTAAACTAGGTGTGAAATTGTACCACCCTAGCAAGTGCGTACAATTTACGACGCTACATTTAGCCCCCACTTTAGCGGTCATATGAACACTACGTGCATATGCAAGCTAAATTACAAAAAAGTAAACATTATTTGAAAAAGGATATATCCATAAGTTGTCGGACAAAGCCCCCAACAGTATCTGCAGTACACAGTTAGGAACCACACCCTACAA
Source organism: Cryptomeria japonica (assembly GCF_030272615.1). Taxonomy (NCBI): domain Eukaryota; kingdom Viridiplantae; phylum Streptophyta; class Pinopsida; order Cupressales; family Cupressaceae; genus Cryptomeria; species Cryptomeria japonica. The sequence continues at coordinate 218,640,602 of NC_081414.1, read as the reverse complement.
AACACACGTTAGATCAGAAAATCACCTAATGCTTACTAAGGAAGGTGATGAAAATTTGAGGGTAGCTATATGCCCCCCCTGTTTCAGCTTGCTAATTTTAGTGAGTTGAAATAGGGTATCATGTTTACCACTTCGAATTGTTAAAGAATATTGATGACAAATGCTCACAAGAAGATTTGATATGAGATCAAAAACTAATGGAGAATCATTTGGCAAGAAAGAGGACTAAATATCAATTCCAACACAACAAAGAGTGTGAGGGTTTGAGAGTTCTCTAACGCAAGATGAAGTATGTAAATGGAAACAAAATGCAAAGAGAAGAAAAGAAAGGGAAAAAGCATGAATACACACATTGGCGATCCATGAGAAGAATAGTGAGAGAGAAAACATGGACTTCTCGCCCCTAGATCTTGTCTAGGTGATCCATGGGAAAAAGGACATGGAAAACTAGCCCCTAGAGTCTGTCTCGGTGATCCATGTAAGGGAGGAGAGTGAGAAAGTCTAGCCTTATGCCACTAGTTCCACTCAACCTCGTGCATGTGTGTGTAAGTAAGGTTAGAAGCACCTCATAGGAGTCTATGCCCGAGTATGCTACAACCTGTATATGTATAGTACAAAAGCGTGACATCTCGCTCTAAGAGTCTGTGCTCTGGTTCCGAGAATGACCCATTGCTCAAAAAGTGTAATGTTTATGCCATAAGAAAAGTAGAACAAGGATACCTACCTTCATCACAAAAGAAGATACCCCAAAAATGCAACAATGTCATAGATCCAAGCAAGAGAGTTTTGCACTCTTTAAGCAAGGATAAGATAGTTGAAAAGGGATATCCTGTAGTATGTGTAAAGGAGATTCTTAGAGGAGAAGAGATCTTTGTACAAAAGACACCTATCCCCGAGAGGAATTGTCTTAGACAAATATAACATCTTCTATAATAAGACAAAGAAGAGAATAAGAATGCAATACTTCCTTCTTTTGCGAGGTGAAAGTGATTCTTAATGAAGGATGACGCTCTTTTTAACCCAATTAGGAGAGTGAATTCATTATGGATGTATTATACCAGGTGCAAAAGAGGTTGTAGTCAAGGACTTACACCTCTTGTGAGAGAGAATCCTTGAACAAGCAACAACAAATGCATACAAGGAATAACATCAAGTAATAAAGTTCAAACCATCCATGAAATAGGAAAAAGTGGATCCTTAGATAAAAATAAGGAAAGATCATTGCCTCCCAAGGATAAGGACAATGAGAAGGACTTACACAATCTTCCAGGGAGAGATTTAGACATGAACAAAATGTACTACATACTCACATGAGTTCATGCAAGCAAGACATTAGTGTATGTAAAATGCTCCTCACAAGAAGTGGGTAGGATAAGAAAGAGAATACACATCTTCTCCTATATCTAGGAAAAGAGAATTCTAAAGCAAAGATGATCAGTATTTCCACACTATTACCCCATGGGAACAAGAGATAACATAGAAAAATTAGGCTATTATGTTGCTTCAAAAATATGATTGCACTTGAAATTGTACCACCATGAATGACAATGAGCCCCCAGTAAATGAGCTACCAATGTCACATAATGATGAGCAACATAATAGCCATTAATGTTATTTAAAGACATGATAGATTGAATGAGGTATTTGAATATGACATGTTGAATGCTCAACTATAAGTGAGATAAAAAACATGTATAAAATGATAAAAATTGAAGAAGGAAAGTCATGAGAAATCTTAGAAGAAAGATGAGTGTAATTTATTAGAGCCTTATCCTTGGAGGAAAGGACTTTATGATGAATAGGAGATAAAGATTCATAAGTGGATTTAGAAATTTGAGGGGAGTCATAAAGAGATTTGTTCATCGCCAAGATTTCCTTATGAGGGGAATGAGAGTTGATAGAAGTAGAAGATGATTTAGTTGAAGTGAGATGATCATCACTACTAAATATAGCATTCACATTGAGAGATGGTCTTCTAGATGCTTCGGTGGGCTTAGAAAGATTATATCCAAGTCCAAATGAATATTCATGCATTTTATGTTCTAAAGGAACTTTAATTCCTTGTTCATTTGTGCCACAACCATTTCCACTATAGCCACTCTTAGCCAAAATATGAAAACCACGACCATAACGATTAGCCATTTCAGAAAGAGAAGGTGGTTTTTCATAAGACAAAGAAACAAATTCTTCAGAATTAGAGGTGTGAGGAGAAGAAGTTTGAGAAGCGGCCACAAAATTATTGCTCATAGGTTCAGGTAAGATTGATTGATCTCTAGTTCCTTCCTTCTTTTTAACTTTAAGCTCTCTAGGAGGAACCCTATACTCACCTACAAAGGTGGGATTGAAATCAAGAGATCCCCAATCATCTTCTGCGAGAAACTTTTTAGGATCAAAAGCCTTTTCATGTGTAGATTCAAGTTGAGAAGAATCTTCTTCAGGAACTTCAGACTCATCCAAAGAATTTTTATTATCAGAGGGTGATGATTCATTCATAGGTATCTTGTTTAACGAGTCATCACTAGAAGAGGAAGGCTTAGAAGAACTCCCTTTGGAAGTAGATGTTTGCAAACAAGCTTGAAAATTAGTATCACCTATCAAGGTATATGTCTTATTATTATAAATAAATTTAACTTGTCTATGCAATGTAGAGGGGACAACTTGCATACTGTGAATCCAAGGTCTCCCTAATAACAAGTTGTATGTTAGATTTCCCGACATAACATGGATAGGAGTAGGCAAAGTAACAGGTCCCACTGTGATGGGTAAGGTGATAATACCTAATGAAGACTTAGCCACATTATCAAAGCCTCGAATGGGATGAGAGTCAGGCTCAATAAGGGATGTATCCACATTCATCTTATGTAATAGATTAATGCTACACACATTAAGGCCAGAACCATTATCTACCAGTTTTCGTCTTATAGCAGTGTCATTTATGATAACCACAATCATCAAGGGATCATATTGATGTTGAATTTCACTAGTAGGCAACTCATCTTGAGTAAACACAATTTGAGCTTTAGGATTCATCACAGAGTTAACCAAAGACACTATATTACTAGATGTATTAGGTGGAGGAACATTCAAATCTTTCAAGGCATCTTGTAACATTCCATGATGAGCAGAAGAAGTTTGGATCAAATCCCAAAGGGATATCTTAGCAGGGGTAGCTTTAAGTTGTTCTATGAGATCATATTCCTTACCAAGAACTTGTGAAATACATGGAGCTTGCGGAAGAATTGGTTGAGGATTAGGAAGAGAAACTGGAGTAACAGGAGGAGGATTAGGCTGCCTATTATTTCTAGTATTATAGGTATGAGCAACCACATTATAACTCTCTCTAGTCAGTTGCTTAGCATACTCATAAGGGCTCTTAGTAGAATAACCTCCTTGCACAGTAATAATAGGTTTGTTAGGAGTGCAAAAAGAATCATTAGCATAACCACCTTGAACCACTAAGATAGGCTTATTTAAAGGTTGAGAATTTTGAGAAGGACAAGCACCTTGGACAGTGAAGATAGGTTTGTTAGGTGTTTCATTCACATGTATCAAATTGATTGAGGATGGTTTAGAGGAAAGAACAAAAGTGTTGGAAGAATTATAGATATTCTTCTCTTGCACTAAAATCTTATCACGGATCAAATCAATTTTAGGAGAGAGACAAGGGATAGGCATTGATGTTCTAGTATGTAGAGTAATACTAGGAAAGGTCATATCATCCTCTATCATCAAAGGATCTACATGGGGAATAAACTCTCTAGGAGAAGGATCAACATTACTCTCTAAAGTCTCACTCTTGAGAGGGAGATCTTTGAAAGAGATGTTAACCATCTTGCCTTGAACTAGGGTTTCCTTATGAGTAGAACCAAGTTGAGGAGAGGGAGAATAATTGAGATTCAAGGAAGGTGAGAAACTGTCAAGGGAGTTTTCAATCTTGATTTCATCCCCTTTGGCTAGGGTTCTCTCATGGGGTAGAGAATAATCTACACCTTCTTCTAATGGTTCATCCCAAATAGCAAAGTTGTTGAAAGGAATGTTTGAAGTATTGTCAATTTCGGGAGAGGAGATAACATTGTTTATTAATTCCTCATCCTTAGGAGGGAGAGAATCAATAGATGTGTTAAAATCATCCTCTTTCCTCAAAATATGTTCAATATGATCTTTAGGGGAGAGAGAATTAAGGAAATTGCTTATTATTTCATCTTCTTTCTCTAAGGGATGCTTATGGGTAAGACAAACTTTAGGAGAAGGGTAAGCATTTATCATTAATTCATCATCTCTAGTGGGAATTTTGTTGGAAAAGGAAATGCTATCACTAGGGAATGTAGGGATCATGTCATCTTCTTTCACAAAAGGATCCTCATGAAGGGAGTGTTTTTTAGGAGGAACATGAACATATTTCTCCAAAGATTCATGCTTAGGAAGGAGATCTTTGAAAGAAGTGTTCATAACCTCTTGTTGCACTAACATGCCCCCATTGGAAGGACCACCTTTAAGAGAAAATAAGTCAATGTCCATCAATTCCTTTTCACTTAGAGAGGAATCATGTAGGGAAGGTGAAGTAACATTAAGAAAGGTGTTTATGATATCATATTCTTCCTCTAGGATAGCTAAATAGGAAGGGCACATTTTAGGAGAATTGTCAAGATCACTCTTAAAGTCTTCATCCTTAGAGCATGGGAGAGTCTCAAAGGGATTGGTAGAAACTCTTTTAGGCACTAAAATGTTGTTATAGATGGGGGGAGGTTCTTTAGGAGAAGGAAAAATTGAAACAAGGGAAGCTAACCCATTATCACATCTATGAAATGAATGCATCATGACAACAATTTTCCTCTTTCAAATGATAACACATGCAAAAATAGAAGGAAATGTTTAATTTTAACCAATGCAAGCACTTAGAATGTAGATTTAGAAAATGAAATTTATGATTCAAATGAGTTCCTAAATCAGATTTGAAATTATTGATCCCAATTAAGCTATCCACAAGTTCAACTTTGAATTGAAAAAAATTAGGATTTTAGCAAAAATTTCCTCTAAATTTTTGAATCTTGCAAGAAATTAAAACTTGTAAATACAAATTTGATTTTGAAATAGCACAAATACTCAAATTTGAAAACATAAATCAGAATTAGAGAAGATTGGAATTCACATCAGGTTCACCAAAATGTGTGGGGGAAAAAGTGACACTAAGCAAACATGCCCTAATCTCACTTTCAACCACACACTTGTGGAATACGAAAGAGCCTAGAGGTATCACACAATTGGCTACTTCTTTTTGTGGAAGAGAGAGCCACGGGCTACCTGTTAGGATTTCTATTCCTTTGTTGCAAATGAAAATGATAGATAGAATGATGCAAGTTCAACTATTAACCCTAATGTGTAAGTATGAACTAGTAACAAGATTGCAGAATTAAGATTAAAAAATGGAAAGCTATAAACACAAGGACAAGATAAGAATGCAGATGCATACCCGGAGTTAAAATCTAAGTGGAGATGTTCAGGACGGGGGCGCAGGCACCACTGTCCTGATTCTGCTCCTGAAACTGCTGTTTTGCAACCTGAAAAGCTGTCAGAAAAATGCTGAAACTTGCTGTCTGACAGAAGGACCAGGGCGCCCAACACCCCTGTCCCAGGGACTAGGGCACCCAACGCCCCTATCCTGGCAGGACCAGGGTGCCCCATGCCCCTGTCCTGGTCTTTTGCCCTGAAATTTGGTGTGAAGTTCTGTCTCGGTCTGCTTCCGCTGGATCTGCAACTTGCGGCGTCGTCCAAATCCCGAAACCTACACTTATATCTGAAAAGGTATGGTGGGAAGCTATATAGGGTTTTGCCTTAGTCAAACCCCCAATTTTGTGATTTCCACCTCCACAAATAGCCAAGTTGTATTGTAAAAGTAGTGTGTGTGCAAACCTTGTGTGTGTGCAAGATCCTAAAATGCAAGTAAGCAAACTAGAGCAACCTAGAAAGTAAACCCTAATTGCTTGTAAATGATAATGTAAATGCTCCAAATCAAGATGCAAAGTGATCTAAAGCATGAATACAAATGATATAATGAAGCTTATGCAAAGACATGAAAACAACATGAAATCATACCCAACCTCAAGGGAGGGGTACAAGCCAATCTTCAGTCGGTGATCCCCTATTGCTCTTCAATGTCTTCAAAGCCCTAAATGGATGAATGAAATTGATGAATGCTTGATGGATGGATGTTGAATGTTGAAGTCTTCAAAGATCTCCTCTTTCGCTGCATAGAAGGTCCTTGAAACCAAAATTCCCCCCCTTTCAAATGAAGAAAGAGAGCTCTTATATATGAAACCCTAGGTCTTAATTTCAACTTTTGGCTGACCTAGAGATTGAATCTCCTACCAATTTCTTGGGGTTAAGCTTTATTTTATGATTGGATCGCGCTCCTAAAATTTTGAGAAAAATGTCCGGGACCGTGTGCACTCCGAGCGCCATGGTCCTGACAACTTTTCACCAAATTTTCAGGGCCATCATATATGATGATTTTAGAGAGAATCCTGAAGTTACAAGTGATTTTGAGATGTTTTGACCCCTGAAATCAAGCCCCCAAGTTCAAAATAGGACCTAATTAGGGTTTTTGATTAAATGATGTATTGGAAGAATAAAATGAAAAGGGCACACTTTAATGAAAGGGGCCAACTTTATGATATGGGAGATGATAAAATAGAACCTTAGACCTAATTAATTTAATTAATTAAGTGCTAAAAGGGAAATACAATGCAAAATGCAAAATGCACCAAGGCGGGTGCTAAACTAGGTGTGAAATTGTACCACCCTAGCAAGTGCGTACAATTTACGACGCTACACATTGCTCACTGAGGTTTTTCCATTTTGGGTTTTCCTCGTACATCTGGTGTTGTGAGTTGTGCATTTGTGTGTTTGCCTTTTTTATATCCTATCATATCTTATCAGTTTGATTGCTTAGTGCTTAGGTTGCTAACCGATACTCATAACTTATTTTAAAAGGTAAAGATTTCTTGGGAACCATTGATTCACCCCCCTCTCAATGGTAAATTGTGTTCAATACTCTCATCCTAGGATCTTTCACACACACAAGGTTCTTAAAAACACTATTTTAATTTACAAATCGACTATTAGTTGAGGTGGAAATCATCAAAACAAGGTTTTGACTAAGGCAAAACCCTACATAGCCACCCAAAACCCTATTTTTCAGCTATAGGTGCAGAATTGGATCCAAGCATCGCTGCAAGTTTCAAGACCTATAGAGTGCACAAAGACTATTCCGAGGGACAAAAATCAGCAAAAAGCCCTGGGATGGGGGTGTGGTGCCCTGGTCTTGCCTAGGACGGGGGTGTGGCACCCTGGTCCTCCCTATTTTTTAGCACAGTTTGACAGATGAGTAGGTCTCAGTCTTCAGATCTTCGTTTGATAGGTACAACTTCAAGTCTACAGAATCAGGATAGTGGCACAACACCCTGGTCCCAAACATTTTAGCTTAGATTTCTGACACAGGTGCACCTCTGAATTTACCTCTTATTATGTACTTTTCAGTAGCATATCAATTATTCTCAGTTCTGTATTTTTTAGATTATGGTTATTAGTGTATACTTGCATCTTTCCTATCTCTCATTCACATCAAGGGAATATAAACCCTAAGAGGTAATCCTTGTCTCTCTCTTTCTCACAAGAAATAGCCAAAGTTTGTTACCTCTCTAGGCTCTTTCGTATTCCGTGAGTGTGTATGTAAGAGTGGGATTAGGGTTTTGCTCACTTAGTCTTACTTTTTCCCATACACACTCTATAATTAGATTCATATGCATATCCATTGTAGAAGGAAGAAACCCTAATCCCTCTCCAACATCAAAGTGTCGATGGGCTTCCCCTCTAATATCCATTTCTCATGTTTGGGCCTCTTTCATAACATCAACTATGTGTTCTTCAATGTCATTTGATCCAATATCTAAATTAGGCTTGACTTCTACTATAGTTCATGTTAGAGAAATCTTTTATTAGCTAATAATTATTTATTTAATTATTAGTCTATTATACTCTATGCTTAAACTAAACTCAGAAATATTATAATTCTTTAGGGTTTTCACCTTTAGGGTTTCTAGTATCCTTTTATAAGGATTCTCTCTTTGTATTTTCATAACAACTGTAATTATTGAATTGCATTCTTGTTGCACAATCAATATGACTCCTCTTTTCTATATCTCTGAATTTTGGCCGCCATAGCTTTTTTGCTTATCTTTCTGTGGTAGGTTTGAATGTAGGTGATCTTTGGGAGATGTAGAGTTGATTTTTCCTCAACTCCAATAGTTCCTATATGTTGATCTCGTACATGTTTCATATATAAAAGAGAAGAATTTATAATATGTTTAAATAAAGGAAACATCATGGATATATACATACTTAAACTTCTCAAATTGTTAGAGTAATTTTCTACTATACATATAAAGAGCAATCTAATGGAGATTATAAAACTTTAATAACAAAGAAGGATCCAATAAAAACTTTAGGAAGCTTTAATTACACATGTACAAACCTCTCAAATTGTTATGTAATTTTCTATTATATATTTAAAGAGTGATACAATGAAAAATAAAAATATTAAATTTTAATAATGAATTCCAAAAGAGGTTTAGAAGAACATTCATCTAAATAGGTTCTTCCTTATAGGAAATAATTCTTCAATACCCAATTCATTTAATCTATTTTCTACATAACCCATGAGAGAAAAGCATGCATACAAGCTTACACAATAACCATTATGTAGAGATCAAATAGACAAGCAAAATAATAATACATGATATACCCTCGAAAAACCCTCTCGAGGGAAAATCCCAACCTCCAAAAGCATCTGTACACCATTTTATTATTTAGTAAATAAATAATACATGCACTTACAGAGTTACTCATGTACAAAATAATGCAAAGCAATGCAACTCTCAAAAATAGAGAAAAAAAAGAGTGGTAAAAAAACCCCTCTCAATAAGAGAGAAAAATAAAGTACATGTGGAAAGCATGAAGGACTCAAGATGTCCCCCCAAGTAATGTTGGCAAGAGACATTATTTCAATGGAAGTTGATGTATGAGAAATGCTTCAGAGTTGGAAAGACACAACCATTCCAAAGGTGCATACAGTCGTTCCTGATGAGCAGAAATATCAAACTACTGAGAAAGTCATTATGGCAGAGCAAACCAATGTGCATGTAGTAGTTGATGATGTTGATCAGAAGGTTGATAACTTTGGTGAAGCTGAACAAGACCCTCTAGTGATAAGTGTTGATTTAGTAAAGGCAGCTGAGGAGATTGGTAAAGTTGATGGAGGAAAGGGAGAAGTTGATGTGGAGAAGGGTGAAAAGGATGCTTTGAACAAGAGCATTTCGATAGATAGAAGAGAAGCAGAGATGCACACATATCTTTTTAGTGGTATGATCAATATTTTGCAGAGTTTGAAGAAGGGTTGGGATAATCACTTGCTAAACCTAAAGACAATTTTTTCTAATCTTCAAATTTTTGTAAATCATTATATATATCCATGTATAAAATTTTTGGCGAATTCCTATTTTTGGCATTATTGTCAAAGGGGGAGAGACCGAAGTGAAAAATGGTGTAAATCCTCAGGGGGAGCTTGTTGAGTTTTGGAGATTTTTAAAGTTTTGAAGTTTTGCAGCTTTGAGTGTACAATTTATTTTTCACAGTGTTGCCATCAATGCCAAAGGGGGAGATTGTTGGCAAGAGACGTTGTTTTGATGAAAGTTGATGCATGCAAAATGATTTGGAGTTATCATTCATGGAAACTCAGTTCAGATATCATATCTGGTGTACATTTGACTTACCAGAAGTTGCATTGTTCATTTGGCATAAAGTCTGGAAGGTGGAATACAATAACTAGTAGAGCATGAGTTTAGTATGCAGATCTTGATTTTGGTTACATAATTTTGGTTGTGGTAATAGAAACAAATTATTTTTGGTTCGAGGAAAATTATTCCTTAATCCTGATATCCGGTGTTGATTCATGAGTGAGATTGAATGTCCAGTATCCGGTAATTCAGGTAGAACAGAGTTATGTTGATATAACGTGTGGTCCAAAATCTTTGGGATGATTTCAATGATTGGTTTCATGTTCATGGAGTTTGGGCCGACATATATAAAGATTTTTATCATCTTGTTTAGGTCCACATATGGATTTATGGAAGGTTTGAGCCAACATGTTGGTACACGTTTCATGTTGCGTGTTATGTGATTTTTGGAAGCCAACATGGAATTGATTTATTTTATTGGTGTGGATATATAAGATAAATTGGTTGAGAATTTTGTAAAGGATATGAGTGTGAGAAGTTTGTATGAGAAAAGGTGTGAAGTTTGGTGAATGTGATTGACGATTTTAGTGCTCCGATATATGACAAAGCATCAGAATGGAGCAAGAAGACATTACAGTTGCCAGAAGGCTAATTGAGCTTAATCAAAACATCTATTTGGCATTAGTAGATGCTATTCTTCAGTTCATTCATTTTTTTAATCAATTGTAGGATTGAGAGTCCTCCGAGTTGTAGCCGTTTTTATGTATTTGAGCAACGAGCTCTAGGCAATGAGCTTGAATGCAATTGCATTCCCCTTTTAGTAATATTATCATACTCCTAATCAAAGTATAATAATATTCTGGGTTCAAATCCCACTGTGGTTTTCCCTTTCCGGGTTTCCATGTAAAAATATTGGTGTTATGGTTTTGTGGTTGATTGTTTTATGTTTCTACACTTTACTTTCATTCTTATGCATCTCGTTGTTAAAGAATCAGTTTAATAATTTTGTAAATTGTAGAACACTGATTCCAACAAGTACTGAATCAATCACTAAAGTATAATCAATATCCCACTCATACTTGAGAGAAAAGAAGAGATGATGTATCCCCCCATAAGAGAGAAGCTCCAATAACAAATATGAAGGCTCAAGGATAAATGTTGATGAATATCAAGAGCAAAAAACCACATTCCTCCCTTTCAGAAGAAATAAATCGAATGATCAAGTCATAAGCAACTCCGTGAAAGGATATGGAAGGAATAGTCTCATGATGTGTGCCCAAAAAGACTGCTCAACTATCGAACTATCTAAATCAAAAGATCCCAAATAAAATGAAGAAAAAATAAACAAATGTGAAGATACCTGATGAATAACCTTTGAAGGCACTGAAGATGGGATGACAACAATGAATAAAATTTCCATCAAAGAGGAATGGAATATCCTTAATTATGTCCCCAATGTCTGGAGTGTGTGATGTATCAAACAATGTTGCAATGTCTGATCAATACCCATCCCACTCTATGAAGACTAGAAGGGAACAATCAACTTGTTGAACTAAACCAACCTTTGAAGAAGAAGGAGGTGGAGGAGGATCAATACAAGTCTCAATAACCATTATGGATGACTGAAGCACATAGAGATTCAAGTGACCAAACCTCTCCTCAAATAATTGATCCACTCTTGATGCATGAAAGATAGACTAGTTAATGGAACTACATGCTCAATGGGAGAAAAATGAGATAACTCATACACTATGATGCATGATCAACACTGTCAACCGCAATAAGCTCTCTACTATGCATGTCTCTAATAAGCACTGAATTAGGGGTAAACTCAACAATCTTGCCTATCCCACTATGAGTAATCTGGTAAATGGAAAAGAGGTTGGAATATAATCAAGGGACACAAAGAATATTATTGAATATTCCACCATCAATCTCAATAGAACCAATCCCATTAACACTCATGTAAGTGTTATTACCCATCAAAATTTATAGAAAAGAATGATTCTAAAAAGAAGAGAACATACCCTCTGATGATGCCATGTGATGTGAGGCTCCTGAATCAATAAGCAACCCGGAGGACTAATTTGTGGATGAAAAGAGAGCATGACCCTTCATCTTGTCTTCACAACATCCCATAAAAGATGACCTAGAATGTCTAGGTTGTGAAGTGGTAGATGAAGATGTACTATATGAAGGTGGCTAAATATTGTGCTTCCGGAGAAGATGTGCCATCTCATCAATTTTCTTTGCATAATATTGATGCTCATAATGTCCCATCTTAGTGCGATATGTACACTTTGTCTTATCCTTCTTTGATTATGACCTCCTCGAAGAAGAATAATAATTTGAATTATCATGTGTTTGCTTGTCCTTGGGATTCTCATGTGACTTAGAATCCTTGTGTTTATGTTTCTTGCCTTTTCTATGTGAAGCCTTTTTCTATGTAGTTCCTTGAGAAGCTACAAGAGCCTATGATTTGAAACAATTAAATCAACCCATATGAACAAACTTGGTTTTCTCTTGAGTGAGTTCAGAAGAAAATTGATTAGCTAAAGGCATAGTGAAATGAGCACGAAGTGCATCTCTAGAGGTATAAAAGGTAGAAACAAAAAAATTGAATAATTAGGACCAAGATTGGAAAGGATGGAGACAATCAATTGAGAGCCATCCTTCTTTATACCACACTGGTGCAATTGTAATATGAGAGATTGAGTTTGGTGAAGAAGTCCTTGATGTTGTCAAAATATATAGGATTGAAGCCAATAAGTTCATTATCCAACTATAAATCCTTCATCACATCTTGCTTCCCAAACATGGACTCCAATGTAGTTCACATTTGATTGGGTGTGGTGCAAGACTTAACATGAAAGAGAAGATCTGGAGACATGGACATGTTGAACAGACTCCAAGACTAAGAGGGGGGTGGATTAGTCTTGAGCAATCACTCAAACCTTTTGTAATCATAACTTTACATCAATTGATTCATAATTTAAATAGAAATAATCAAAGATAAAACAATGAACACCATGCACAAAAGAACCCCAAAATTATGTGGAAAACTTAAACGGGAAAAAACCATGGTGAGAATCAACTCACAATATATGAAAAAGACTACAATATTTGTTTTAGGTTCACTACTCCCCAGAAGGACTTGCAGGTTGAGATGCACTAACCCAAGACAAGATATAAGGGACTTGTAGGGGAGAATCACTATCTCTGAGTAAGGTACATGAACATATGGATCAAAATTAATAATCCTTCAGCATACTTCCTTTAGTAATCTCCAATTATGAAGTTTCTCTTAAATATCAGTCTCAAGCAACCAACTTCAAAACAATCACCACACACTTCCTCTACCTCAACTTCGCATCACTAAATATACAAATGATATAATCATGTAAGTGCAACACACATATTGATTCACACACTCATCCACACCATCAATACTAATTTGATCTTCCTTATATATATTCACCATATTCATCACAATATATTAATTAGGTTGACTAGAGTAGGGGACAAACATACATCCTATCAAATCGACCACCAAACACAATTGTGGTAAAAGTAGTCAAATCCAAGAGATAGGAAGAACCTAAAAAATCATATTACATCTTTTTAAGTGGCCTAAAATAGCATACACATGATGGTGCACATCCTCCAAAGTCAACAATAAGATAACACGTAGATAAAACATGTAGCCCATAATCATTTGGCCCAAAAATATGAATTAACTTGATGGAAATCCTCACACACCAAAGTAGGACCCAAATACAACTCAACACAATCTCCAATGCAATCATAGACCCTTACAGACATAACATAAGTAGGAGAATAAACTCTGTCGACCAAACCACAACAAATACCTTGAAACACCAACACTGGACCCAATGCAACCTCAAAAAGATCTTCTAACATCATACGAAGCACGTAAGGACATTCCTTGAACATCCAAGCACATTCACAAATACTTATTTCTTACTATATCATCAAAACATGTTGGTGCAACACAAACTGATACACAACACTTCATTTTGGAAGGCCAAAAGACACAATCATGAAAAAAACATCATTAATTACATTTTTAGAACACTTCAAAACCTAAAACATGAACTGAGACACAACATAAACATTATAAGAATTTCCTCCAAGATTAAACAATAGAAACATCAAGTGAAGAAATGCAGAGCATTTTTTAGATGAATCTTGATAGACAACTAGACTGCCAACAAATTATAATTACCAACCACATCAGCTACAACACTCGAGACCTAAAAATATAGGAGTGCAATATCTACAAAGATTACATACTATGTTCAAATCTACAAGACTATATCATCAAATACGGAGGAATGCAAAGCATTCTTCCAAACTATCTTTAGCACACATCTCTACAAATACTTGTTCCATCAGCCTCCAAGGACTTAAGTGTCCTAAAAGCATCATAAATTATCATCTTGTAGTACACAATATCATCACATCCACTCATTTTCATGCTTCTAACCCTTGTCTTAATATTTTTTATTCTTACCTTAATGCATCTAATCCTCATCTTAATATACCACCATCATCATACCATCTTTTTCCATCAACATCAACACAACATGTTGAGTGTAGACATAAGACACCAAGAAGGTGGACATCTAACACATGATAACAACACCTAACAACTGCCAACAATCTCCTCATACTCTGACAATCATCATACCAATCAACACAAAATTGAAAGTGACATAAATGACAAGAATAATAGGTTGACACCAATGACAACTTCCAATAGGACATGCACAATGTCCCAAAAGCTTCATCACACCTATTGAACCACTTTCTCTTCTCAACAACAATTGTAGGCTCAATTTTTGTACACATGGTCACTTTTTATAACCTATGTTTCTTTAGGGAATCTCCACTTATTTTTTCCAACCATAGTAGTTGAATGGAGTGAGGGGAGCAATATGATTGAGATCCTTGATAAATTATGAAAAAAGTGTATAAATGGACTAATACAACAATATAGATCCTTTCAATGCTAATAAAATTCACTTGAATCACAAAAAAATAAGCACATTTTCCAAGAAAGGAACCCGAAAGGACAAGATTGATATCTTTGAGTACCTAATAAGAATTTTGAAAAAAATGGACCTAAAATCTAGATAGAGGACCCTGAGAGCTTTTCAACAATATTTAGCTTAAAAAAAAAAAGTCTAAATGTGCAAGATATGACCTCAAAAGCGCAAAATTAAAGGCTGAAATTTGAGGCATGGTATAGAAAATTGGAGCAAAATTAAATAAAACTACCTATAGATTAAATTGATACCATAACCATGCAATTTTGACCTTGTATGATCAAGTTATGGCAAAAAACCAAAAGCACTTTTTAGGGTTTGGAGGGTAGGAAGGAGCTTGCATGTGCAAGTTGTACGACTGATGCCATCATGACGTTAGTGGAATATTATCAAGAATATTTCATGCACAAAAAATGATCAACTTGCCCAAAAAATAGGATATTCTATAGAGATTCTCTGGTCACCAAATTTGGAGAAAATTTGTTAAAAATAGAAGTCGCTAAAATAGCCCAAGCTATTAAAAATAGGAAGGGCCACCAAATTTGGATGAAGTTAGCATATAATTGAGGGCTTGTGTAGGCCTAGAAAGTTGGTATGGGTGGCTTCCAAAAGGTATGCATTCCGCCTTTGACCAATAAAATCCAATGGATATGTTTTAGAAACTTGCAAAAAGTTTTAATAATTTTTTTGATTTTTTTTTTACAAACCTATTGTTTATTGTTGTCTACCTACGATGGAGGTGTGCCTCTCGGAGCTCCATGGATTCATATATAATCTTACAAATTTATTAGGGGCTAATTTATTTTTTGATTTTTTCCTATTGCTCTATTTTTCGTGATTTGATAGTCAATTTTAGGGTTCTTGGGTCTTTTGAGCACAATGGTAATCATTGTTCCAATCCAAATTTCCTATATTTTTAGCTACCCCCATATTTTGCCTCAATTTTTTGGGCCCCCAATTAAGTTGGCCTAAATTTCAATGCCTCATATTTTGACAAAATGACAATCAATCTTAGTAAGTGCAAAAACTGTCAAACTTTGCAAAGTTGTATCTCAGAGATAGTGGCAAATACAAATGTTATGTTTGAAGCTATAGAGTCATGTGAGGCCCCTCTACAACAACCTCTCTCAATTTATGAAGACTCAAAAACATATACTTGTTGTTAAATTACTAACTGTAACAGGGGGAATGATTATCCTAATTGGGAGATGCAAAGCATTTGATTCAATTAATTCACCTATGTATTAGTGGGAGGATGCTACACAACCTTAAAAAATATTGCCCTTCTTCAATTATGTGATTTTGATACTATTTTTCCCTTCTACAATGGGATAACTTTATAAATTAAAAAACTAAAATGTTGTCAAAGTCAATAACACCATTAGTTTATACGTTGTAGATAAGATTCAATTTATATTTAATTTCTAAAGACATAAAAATAATGTAGAGTACAAACAGGTGTACCTTTTTCTTTTACTTATTTTGTTTCACATATATTTTGATCTTGTCATAAATATATTGTGTGATAGTTTATTTGTTTTATTTGTGTATATACAAATACAATCTTAAAGTCTATTATCTATCAACTTGCTTCAATTTATAAATGGAATAACATTTAATATTTGTGTTCTTACATTCTAGATTAGAATGTAAGTTTTAATATATCCTTTGGACAAAAATTCATTTCAAATATATTTCTCTCGTTCTTAATAGGTCCTTTCAGATATTTTAAATGTAATATCTTGGCTTTCTCATTAAATATCTCTAATTAAGTGATTATAATCTTGTATTTGATAAATAAGCCCTAGGATAATAACATTGATCCAAAGTTGATTAAATTATATTGAAAAGCATTATAAAAAAGTGTTATCTCCACTCTTGCATCAACAACATATTTTCCACATTAGATACTACACTTTCATCAAGGTAATTTGAATTGTGTCTTATGTGCTCTCAATCATTATAAGTTAGCAAAGGCTTTGACTCACTATCAAGGAAGTCTCATACTTTCCCTTACACACAACAAATACCTAATGTAGTTTTCAATGTCTATTTTTCCCAAGCATAGGAATAGATGAAGGCAAATAGGAGATGAAGACCATTTTGTAGAGGATAGTCCACATAGTGCAAAAATGTTTAAAGACTATACTACAAGTGCAACCTAGTCTAAGTAAGCCAAGATTTACGGTATAGAATTGTTGCAATCTAACAAATGTTGATATGATTAGAGAATCTTGATTTCAAGCATGTTCTACCTCTCTTTTACATTTATTGTTTCAACTCTTTATATAATTTAAATATGATCATTTGTGATTGATTTAATATTTATTGGATCTTGAAATAAATTCAAAATATGTGTTTAATTTCTATATGCAAACCAAGGAAGGAAGAAAAATCATTTGAGGTTATAATTCTTGTGATTAAGGAAGTTTCAAATTGGTTACTAAGAATAGTGAGCAATTATTTTTCTCATTTTATGGTTACTAACAAATAACTAAAACCATTTATCCAATTAATCATTTGTAGGGCAATTATGGATAACAGTTATAAAAATGATTTTCATTGACCAAAAAGTCATAAAGTCATACAAAATTTTATGTCAATAAGAGTATAAAATATATCCAATAATGTGATACAAGCTTGCCAAAATCCATATGAACATAAAATATCACATATGCATATACAAAACATATTCTCAAAAAATACCACATAGGCATACAACAAAGAACCCTAGTCTAGTCATTTCCCACTAGGAGAAGGAAATAGATCATGACCTACCTTCAAATGTCAAGTGGATGGAGATGTATATGATGTTGGTATCTTTCTAGTACACTCACTAGTCCTCATCTCTCGACTATTATAGAGATCCAGTTGATACAATAATATTTATGAAATTAATGTATAATATATATAAAAATTGAATTATAGAATGACATATAGCAAATTAATCACTTACTGCATGCAAATAATCATGATGTTCATCCACAATGGGGGCATGTTCATGATTAGGAGTGATAATCCCATGCAACAAGGATCAAGATAATAATTCAACTACATGCGAGTATCATTGAATTTTTTAATAATAGACCATTAAAAGGACAAGTAAAATTTACTATTTTGTCTCATACCTCTGTCAAAGCTTAAAAACTTGCTACAGTTGTATTAAAACCATTCTCTAATGCAAAATGAACATTAGGAGGAGTATTTGATGTTAGCAACTAAAAAATGAAACAACAACTATTGTTCAATTACTAAAACTACCTAAAATTCCTTTACAACACCATTAATGAATAAAGGTTGCCTAGGTGAAAGTGCCTTGAAAACCTTCACTATGAGGTGTTGATGTCGAAATTCCAACACCAAACTATTTGACATCCAAAGTAACATATGAGAAAACCATTCATATAATATTCAACTATTCACATGTAATAACTAAATTTTTTATTGGATACAAACCAGTGGACTCAATAGTGTTGTGAAAAATAGGGTTGAGGGAATGTCACGGGTAGTGAAAAAACTCTAACCATGGATTTTCATTATAATCTTTCTACTGATTTAGATATTCCTATATTTCAAAATAAAATTTAATAAACAAAATTAAATGAACCTGCAAAAATTTACCTTAGTATCAATGTCCAGTGTCTCATTCAGCAAAGATTCTATCATGATCATATCCTTTGCAACATATGTCTCCTATGTACGTACATGTTGACTACTATCAAGGTCATAAGTGCAAATAATCTTGCATGATTGACAAAAGTGAGCTGGAACTTGAGTAGAAGATTCACCCATATTAGCATGTACTAGAGGCTTGGAAGGCTTTGAGTTAGTGAGTTGGTGGAGCCTATTGTATCCACCTTGACACTCCTTCACAATGGAAGGAATGATGACATGCTCTACCACAATTTTTCCAAGATTATTGATACCATTCTTCGGTCATGTTGTGCCCTTGCTCTATCATGTGGGGATCCCCCACCTTAAGAACAAGCTCACAATAGAGTTCCCTCAAAAGTATTGAGGTAACTCATGATTATTGCATGGAGGCTAGTAAAAATCCATCCACCTCCTATCCCAAAACCTATTCCTTACCCCTTCATGATGGAACCAATGGATGGGGAAACTCCTACATTTAGGGTGTTAATGTTGATTTGTTTGAGGGTTCGTGAAAAGTACAAATAGGTTAGATTTGCTAATTTTATTTTTCTTTACTTCTGCATATGATAACTTGTTTGGATAGCACTATTTTTATTCTTCTTTTTTATTGGATCAAAATTTAATTCGTCCACTCATTGAACCTACATTGGCCACGATAATTGCAATTAGTCAATAAGGCTTGTCCTATGAGGGTTTGTTGCAGTGGGATCTTTAAGCCTTGTGATCAACTCCTCAAGTTATTTTTTTTTTAATTTTCAATTTGCCATATATTATGTTTTCTTGTGTGTTTGGGGGATGTCTACGAATTAAAGGAGGTATTTGTTGTGCTTGTTCTTTGGTAGGGTCTTGACGAGGAGTTGATGGTGGATTTTCAATATTTTAAAGGTGGATTCCCAATTCCTAGAAATTAAAACTAATTTTAATTCAAAAACCTAATTCAATCTATAATTTAATAAAAAATTAGGTATTAAAAAATCAGAAATAGATACCTCTTTGACCTCCTCAATATTGTGGTAGCATTTTGATGAAATTCTCACATCTCCAAGATCAAAAAATGGCTTCTCCTTTTGGTGAGTATAATATGGAGGAGCAAAAAAACACCAAAACACAAGTTGGAACAAAGAATAGCTCAAATGACATGATTTTTTTGTTTTTATGTTATGTTTTACCTTTGGAAAGCACTGTATTTGGCACTCACCAAATGGCTTGAAGGGGGGTGGGGGGAATTGGTGTCCTTTTGGTCCCCCATCTTGGTGCACATGCCCCATACACATACACAGTAATCATCATGCATAAAACTCCTTTCTCAAGTCACATTTAGTTGCAAAAAGATTAGTGTCACATGCTTTCCATACTAGTTGTCATACTTGGCCATCCTTAAAAAATCATATTTAAGGTTTTGTTCATGCCAACTCCTTACAATATTGAACCTAGTGCAAGCATGTTAGCTTGAGGGGAATATTCTATCATTCTAACTAGAACCATCATAGAAGTCATGTAATTTGATAAGATTTATGACAACAATTAAATCTCAAAATATGTGAGGAATGATACAAAATTTTTTTATGGGGATGTTCCCAATAGAATTTCACCTAATGTGGCAAGCTTTTGGATCAAAATGCCTTTAGATTTGCGAGATATTAAAAGTTAAAATTTTCATTAAGAAGTTTGTGGAAATGATTATTTATCATGAGTTTTATTAAGGCTAGATAAAAATGATTTGGCAAGGAGCTTTTTACATCATTATTAAAAATGTAGAAATATTTTAAGAGAAAAGGTTAACTTTGTAAAAAATTATACATTCATCTTCATTTGTCAAGTTGGAGGATTTGTCAAGAAAAAATTATTAAATTTTCAAAAGAGAATTCAGACACTTTGCAAGTTTAACCTCACTTGTCCAAGTTGAAAAGGTTATGTGAAAAATGTATTTTACCTAACTAGTTTACTAATGGGTCCTATGAACACATGTTAAGTTAAATTAGGTCCTAAGAGTCTTTCTAAAAGTCTTATTTGTCACTGATATCTTATCTCATTTACTTCTTGTATCCTAGGTCCTTTAATATTTGTTTGAATTATTTGTATTTTGCTATAGGATCAAAACACATATCATGACCTTTGCCTAATCTCTCGTTGCCTTTATAAGTAGGGTCAATTCACACTTGTATCATAGATCAACATTTGATCATATGTAATATATTTTAATATAAACAAGCTCCTTTCTTGCATACTCTTTTGTGGAAGGTTGTCTTGTTTTTGTAGGTGATACTTGGGTATAGAGATAATATTCAACTCTTACATGGTATAAGAGACTTGACCTTGTAAAAACTTCTTAGTTTTGAGGGTAGATCTATTAACAAATGAGAGATCTAGGTGAATCTAGTAAATTTGAGTATGGTCTTCTCTTAAATCATATGATGACTAGTAGAATCATAAAAACTTTAAAGACATCGGATTTGGGTTTTTCCTTTTTATGGGCTTCAATTATAGGTTTATTTTGGAGTAAGTTGGAGCAAATGTCATTTCATGATTGAGTTTAGGTAGTTGACAAAATTCAGTTTTACCTTTTGTTTTGTCTAATTCGGGCTTTGGAGGTTAGATTTACAAGGGTTTGAAGTTGGGAGGTGGTTACCAAATATGGGAGGTATCTCATATTTTGGAGCATTTTGGACCAAAATGGACCTTATCATTGCATCTAAGAGGCTCGAAACCCTAAGATCAACTATAAAATCATCAAAATTTAAGACTTTTTCCCCAACCCCTTAGAGTTTTTTTGCCCCTCCTTTCTATTTATGTTTGTACAGTTATACAAATCCATTTAGATTGTGTGGTCAGTACGTGAGTAGCATCAATTTTTTTCTGTAGTTTATTAGTATATTTTGTACGAAGTTTGTCTTTCATAGGCAATATCTTTTGAAAAATGTTCCTCTACTAGCTCAACTATCTAGATCACCTCATGTGTTTGTTGTACGATTTCTATCGTGTGTCAATATTTTTTGATTATATATTTGAGATTTTTGTTGATTTATTTAGTTCAAATCATAAATGGTCACATGAAAATGGATCAATATTATGCCTACCAATAGTGGGACTTCTCTTGTCACCCAACCATCACCATTTCTTGAGCAACCTTGTTGCCACAAGCAATGATAGTTTTTTCATACATTAGATGTGAGAGTCAGATGGGTGACCTATTTTATAGCTCACATGTGCTTAATTTACCCTTCAAAGACCACAAATTGGAACTTTTTTCTTTTTCCCATAATTTTTAGCCTAGGTTAAAGATATGAGATTTCCATAATCCATTATATTATTCATTTGTTGCTTCTAGATTTGATTGTGTGAGCAAATTTTTATCATTAACGTTTCGGTTCACACTCTGTGATTCATCATTAGGATGAAGAAGAATTCTAAGGAGATGAAAGATAGTGAGTCACATATTTGAGGAAGAATAAAATATGGGAGGAAATAAAAGGGCACGTAGAACAAGGAATATAAATAATAGAATAAAAACATTATCCCATCTATTATTTATCTTCCTTGTTCTTCATGCCCTTTTCTTTCTTTTTATTATTCCTCAAATCTGCAACTTACTATCTTTGATCTCCTTAGAATTCTTCTTCATCTTGATGATGAATCACAAGTGTGATTTGAAACGTTGATGATAAAAATTTTCTCACACATTCGAATCCAAAAGCAACAAATGAATTTTAGCCCAGGTGTCAAAATTTTGCAAATGGGATATTGACAAAAAGATGGTTCCGCATAATTCACAATGGTGCAAGTGATTTTGATAGATTGTTTTTAAGTAAATTTAGTTACTTATTGAATTCATATTCTCCCTTTTATACCTCTGAGCTCATAAGTTTTTGTCACGATCTCTAATTTTTTAATGATTTTGTGGTGTTGGAAAGGTATTGAAGAGCCATATCATTGTGCATATGCACTGTTTTTTGAATTTCATATGGAATACAAATATCTTTCTCATTTGAGAATCAATATGAAGCTAATACAAGCTCTTTATGAGAAAACACACTAGAAATAACCTATGGAAGACCAAGAATCAGGTTATTTAGAAATATACTTTTATTTACAAACCACCTCACCAACTATGAAATACTAAGAGTCATAACTTAGAATTCCACTTTAGATGTCCCTAAAAGGACTTGAACTTGGGTATCCATAATGAAAACCCAATGTTTTACCGAATTGAACTTAATCCCTTCAACAAGCACATGCATTTTTTTCTAGATTCAACCCCAAGTATATTTTATTTAACTTTTTGTGCATTTGGAATTGTGACTCATGGAGAGGTTCTATCTATTTAGGAAGGCTTCATACACAATATTCATCATATTTGAAGGTTTCTATATTCTAGTGAGGGTTTCTATCTTTATAATTGTGGAGATTTCTCATAGATGATTATGAGTTTTTTATTTCATCCTTTTATGATCATCTTGAAAAGAAAAAAATATAAAAAATAGAAAGATATGAATCATAAAACAACTTTGATGGCTTTATTTATCACAACATTTGTATGTTTGTTCCCCCTCTAGGTACACCAAGTAAGAAATTCACTTGAAATTGTCAAAGGGATCATTTCTTAGCAGTTATCACAATGCACATTGATGATGGCATTCTTGATTTTGAGGCTCCTTGTGCTATTTGGACTAAAATTTAGGAGATATAAAGAGATCTTGATACTCAACCATTCCTTTATGATCCCATTTTAGACTAAATCGCTCATCTTCATTTTTAAAAAGGATATTGTATGATTGTGATATTATTCTACAGTGCTTGGGGCTCCTAGTCTAGTTCTGATACAAGGGCTAGTAGCTAGTAATTTGTGTTGATCTAAAACTCATATGGACTAGCTAGTAATCAAACCTAAGACCTTCCATTTTCTATTGGAATTCTCTACCAACTAAGCTACTAGCCCTTCTATGACCAACTCATTTTCAATATGTGTGGCTTATTTCTAACACCGCTCTTAAGCCATACTCTAGGTGCTTGGGGCTCCTAGTCTAGCTCTGATACAAAAAATTGGGAAATTTCTAGAAATATCTCAATATTTAATCTAATTATAACATTGATGAAATTCAAGGCTTAGGCTATACCCAATGAAATTTTGTGATTGTATGCAAATCTAAAAATTATTTTTTCTTATATTGAAAAACTATTGAGATAATAATCTTCTTTGTCATGCCAAAAAAAACAAGTTTAACATGATTAATAGAACTATCTTAGATGAACATAAAACATCATGTAAATTAAAATTACTTCACCACAATATAGAAGCAATAAAGAAGGATAAATAAATAGTTACACAAAAAGAACATCTCATAACACATGGTTTACATGGAGAAACCCTTATGGGAAGAAACTCCACCAAGAAGAGAGGCCAATCATGCATTATATTCAATAACAAGATTAAAGTCATTCGCTTCCATCTGTCCTTTGATGTATTCAGTTTGAAAGCACTTTGGTACTCATTCAACCTACAAAGAGACATTGCATTCTACTAACCAAAGACACAAATTTATAGAAGATCTTAGGTGAGAAATATAGATTCCCAAAATAATAGAAAAATACCACCACCAAAACCATATGCTTCCCATAGTGGACAACCTATAAACTTAGTAAAATAATAATAATAACATGGGCTTCACATGGGTACCTAAACCATAGCCAATAAAATTTGGTTAAATCTAAGTTCTCCATAACTCACCAACAACTCAGATGGCTCCACAAATAGAATATGCAATAACATGCACACTTGGGCACCCCACTAAGGAAGCCATGGAAATGATAATAGTCAAAATGCATTGACATGTAATACAATATGCTCCCACTTCCCAGAGTGGATGCCTAAGTAGAATATTCCTCAATAATTCTTTGCAACCATTACCAACAAGTGTCCACCTCTATGGAATACAATTAAAAATATTCCATAAGAACTAGATAATAAATATTTTATCTCTCATGTCTCCTTTAGCACTTTCTAAAAAATGTGGCTACATGTGAGAATGACAGATGATTGCAAGGTTAATGTCACCTAAATTCTTTCACTTGACATTATACATTACAATTCTATCCATGAGGTACATAAATAATCAAGTACAATAATCAAGACTCATGGCCTTCATGCACCAAAGGAAAGACATCCCTTAGCCAAACATGTACCACTTGATTCTTCAACCTTCTCTTGTGCTTCAATGTGATACCTACAAAAGAAACCATGATAGCCACCATCAAGAAAAAACTCCTCACATCTTCCAACATGATACCTATGAAAGAAGAGGAACGATCCATGGTGAAAATACACCAATACTAAGAACACAAGAATAAAATCAAAGTGATAATAAAGGCTCCAAGATATTTGCATAATGAAGAATAATCAAACATGACTGAAAAATAACAATAACAAGAAATGATAAACCATGCAATCATCCATACCTCTAAGGTATAAAAAACATTAGTAAACTCATGCCATCAATATATGCAACCCATAAAACACAATCACCAACTCTAAGTGTCAAAACTATCAATGAATAACATACACATTCAAGGGCTCCAATTATATGGATAATGTCAAATATAAAATAGATTAAGGCATGCCAAGTCTGCCTATAGTACTTCACATATAGGATGTGACTAAATCCTATATTAAACACTATCAAGGAAACACACAATGATTTGCAAATTATGCAAACACATATGTTGCAATAAGCCAATCATTCCCACAATAAAACCAATATGCCCAAAGCTACAAACCATTTCTTATGAACCTTTCCAAATGTCCTCAAAACTAGATTCGTAGCTCAAGAACAAAAATAAGGAGAACAAAAATACATAAAACATGTATCTTCTTCTCAGGAAATCCTCATAATTTCTATATTCAAGACTAGATCACATGGGAAGGGAAGCTATAAAATAAATAATGTGTCTGATATTTAAGTGGTTAATACCTCTCAGATCATTTACTTTCCAAGTACACAAAGAGAGAGATACATAATTGTCTTGTGCACACAACATCAAGTAATAAAATCTTACAATAAATAAAAATCTTCTCTTCAAGTTGACAATGGATTCATCTCCATAACTAGGTGTAGGATACTTAATCTTTTGTCGTATCCTCATCAAATAGTAACCATCTTAACATACGATCCTAGAAATAAGAGATCCCTTCTAACCTCACTCAAGGCTCTCTAGTATTTATTGCTCATAGATACCTAGAGACTTGGGTGAGGAATTTATTGAAATAGGTACTCTTTAGAGGTTTTAGCAGAAAGTATGAGGATCCTTTCACATGGATATGGACATGCATCCATGATGGTCTTGAGAAGAGGTTTCTCTTGGAAAAATTCTATGAGACATGGTATATCTTGAAGGAGAAATCTCATTTCATACTCTTGGTCCACATAATGAATAATCATCTAAAAGGTATGTCCCATTTTATTTTCAAATGCATTGTATTTATTCTTTCTCATGGATATGGATCTTAAGATCCGTTTATATTTCTAAAGGGTTCATTAAAGGATTTTTTCAGCATGGTTATTTCTTTGGGTATTTGATTATTTATTTTTATTCATGCAAAGTTTTGGAGATGTTATTAGGTCGATTTCCTGATATGAGAATGGTTTTGAGTTTGATCTTCCTTTTTTTTGCAGAAGTTTACATCTATGATGGTAATATCTAATATAAGTTTTTCTTGATCTAATGAGTTTCAATGTTTTCATGTCATTGAGGCTTTTCATTAGGTTTGTGAAGGAGATTTTACTTGACACAACTTAACACTTTCTAATGTTGGTATAAGGACATGACTGTGATATTATTTACAAGTTATCTCTTTGCTATATGGATAATTCCTAAAGATTTGTGATCACGTGGTTTAGTGTGATGGAAATGGGAGAGTTGTGGTGATAGGTTACCAGAGGTAATGCAACAATTTATGTTGGATGTGTAGATCATTGTGATTGTTCTTTGTTACTATATGTTTTAATCATTTGCCACCCCTTTGTTATAGGTATTATTTGGTAAAAATTTTATGCTATGATTTATATGCTCCATTACCCATGCATTGGGAGTTTTTGGATATGTATGTTCTTCATTGACAAGTTTGACACATTGAGCTAATGATTGTAGTTTATGGGTTGGGTGTTATTGACATTGGTTCCATTGATGTTTTAAATAGATTTTAGGTATGGATGATTGGATAATTTAGCATTTTCTATGGTTTTTATTTTCATTCATGTGGGGTTTTTTAGTGTGATGTAACAAATTACTTGTGGTTGTTGTTCTAACTGTTGTAGAAGGGTAAAAGCACAAAATTGTGTCACGTTTTAGGCCAACTTATCAACACAAGTGAATTTAAGTAATTCTAACTCAAAATTAATTTTATTCAAACATATGGTCTATATAGATTCATTATAGCTAAGTTATATATGGGCCACAACTTTTCCAATTGGAAATGTCTACTAAATGTATATTTTATACCACTTTGGGTCTAATTACCAAAGTTTATTTTTAGAAAAACTCGATGTTTCAACAACTCCTACTCTTATAAATAATATATATATATTTTAAATGTAAAAAAACACTTTTATAGATTTATAAGTGAATTTTCCAAAATACATATCCTTTAATATTTTAGTTAGTTTTTATATTTTATTTTATTTTTATTGAAAGTAGGTCATCAACACAAAAATATAAGGTTGATCATCTTGTCAAGGAAAAATACTAAATTTTGAAAAAAATATGATGCAATAGAGAAAAGAATCTATGTCAAGATGATATAATTCTTTTCTTTGGATAAATAATTAAGGAAAAAGGTGGCGGCAATTGGAAAGAGTTATATTTCAGCACACACAACTTTTTAGATTTATTAACTATATATATATATATATACAAAATAGTTAAAAATATATCCATGCACTAAAGTTTGATGTTATCAATATACACAAAAAAATTGAAAAAAAAAGGTAAAATTTACTAAATAAAGTGTGGCAACTTATGTAACTTCAATATTAGCATTTTATCAACAACTGAATTATACTGTTTACTTTATTAAAAACTACATTCAAATAAATTTTTTTATTTTTGTTTAAATTACAAACATAAAATAGACAAAAGAATATAGATTTTATTAGTTTACATCATTTTAAAATTCAAAACATATATTTCACTTTCTATTGATTTAATTTAAAAATTTAAATCGACATTGACCATTTCCTTTATAAAAGTGTGACACAACTTTGTAATTTTACCCAAAACATCTATGTTTGTTCTTGTTCCCAGAGAAATTTTTTAACTTCAAAGTTGTGTTCTAATAACAGGTTTGAAGTTTGATATATTGATACTTCTATGAAGCTCTTGATTACAATGGAGTAGTGATAGTAGCCTCTAGCCTTTGTCATCACTTGGACTTGATGCTTGTGTTCTTTGAGTAACTTGTTGGACCATGAGATAATGTTGGAGATTCATGTGGTTTTATGAATAGATATAATCGATTGGATATTAGTAGTTAAATATTGTTCATATTGGTAACGGTAAGGTGTTCAACAAGTGGGAAAATGTTGGGAATCAAAGTGTCTCAACCTTAGTCATTCATAGCATTGTATTTATTTATATTTAATTATTTTATGCCTAAATTTTAATTTATTTCTCATTGTATGGTATCATCTAGTGTGACATGGCATGATGAGTTGTATTTATTCTAGTAGGTGACATGGAAGATGAAAAGGATGTGTTTTTGTCCCTATATGGGAAAGTAGGCATGCCATTTTGGTAGAGAAATCCAAGCATGCGTTATCATCTTAGAAACCTATGTAATTCATTATTGTATGATACATTCTTATGACCAATTCCTTTGATAGGTTGGACAATTGTTGGAAGACATCTTGCATGGAGAATATGGATTCCTAAGTTTGGTTATGACAGGTTGTAAGAGAATTAACTATTTATAGTCAATTATGATAGATTATTTTACAATTTTAAGAGTTGTCAGTTGTGACATATTCTATGATAGTTGTAAGATGTGTAAGAGTATCTATATACCTATTTTGAACAAAAATGGAGTACCAACGTTTGTAGGTATGTGAGATGGGTTGGAGAATCTTAATCAAGTGGGTTTTGAATTATCCCTTTATGAAGTATCTCCCTCTCTTCTATCTCTCCCCTCACTTCTCTATCTCATCCTTCCCTAGGTCCCTCACTCCCTCCATGTCTACCTCTCCCTCCATCCCTTATTACTCATCTCTTTCTCTCTTTGTTCTTTTATATCTCCTCTTCTCCATCCCTCCCCTCTCTAGGTCATTACATCTCCCTCCACTTTATGTGGTATAAGGTTCAAAGCATATTAAATTTTTAGGGTATAGGTTTTAGGGAATTAGATGGAGGGAGGGAGAGACCTAGGGAATGAGGAGATAAAGAGGTGAGGGAAAAGAGAGAAGAGAATGAAAAAGTTCATAAAGGGAGAGTGATAAGAGAGAAGGGAGAGAGAGATGGAGATGGAAGGAGAGAACTAGAGAGGGGACATATAGAGGGCTGAGATACCTAGAGGGGGAGAGAGAGAGAGGGTGTAAGGGAAAGGTGATTTCCTAGATAATAGAGAGAATAAGAGTTAGTGGGTAAGGAAGAGAGAGATGAGGACTATAAGGAGGGAGAGGGAGATAGAGAGGGAGTTTGGGAGAGGACAAGAAAGGGATGGAGAGACCTAGAGTGAGGAGGGAGGGATAAGAGGAGAGTCAATAGAGGGAGAGAATAAAATTTAGTGGGTAAGGGAGAGAGAGATGTTAATGAGGGAGGGACTAGAGAGATGAGAGAGGTAAGAAAGAGGTGAGAGAGAAGAGATTGGGAGGTATCAACATAGGGAATACCCAAGTAACCATATATACACTAAACCCTATCCCATCAATATTGTATCATAAACCTTATAACAATTTCCTAACCCATATACCTTCAATCCCATACCATAAACCTTGTATCCTACACCCTACTCTAAAAAATGTATACCCTAAATAACTTATATAACCTATACCCTATACCATATAAACAAGAGGGAGAGATAATTACCTAGATAAGGGAGGGAGGGAGAAGAGGAGAGTCAAAAGAACAAAGAGAGAGGATTAAGAAGGGGTGGAGGGAGAGACAGGTCAACTAAGAGAGAGAAGAGAAGATGAGAGTTCATAAAGGGAGATGGGTAAGGGGTGATGGAGAGAGAGGTGGAGAGGGAGGGAGAGAAATAGAGAAGGGACAAATACAGAGTTGAGATACCTACAAGGGAAGAGAGAGATTAGAGACCTAGATAGGGGGAGAGAGGGGTGAGTAGGTAAAGGGGATAGAGAGAGGTGGGTAATAAGATATGGATGGAGAGGTAGATATTTGAAGAAGGAGAGAGGGAGAAACCTATAGAGGGGGGAGAGACAGAGAGGGTGGGAGGAAGAGGTGACAATCTAAAAAATGGAGATAGAGAATAAGAGAGAGTAGGGGAGGGAGATAGATATGGGGGAAAGGAGGGACGGGGATATAGAGAGAGAAATATGAAGAAAGGGAGTGAGAGACCTAGAGTGGTGTAAGAGGGGAAAGAAAGAGAAAAGAAAGAGGGAGAGGGAGAGACAAAGAGAACTACCAATATGGGTAATACACTTACCCTATGTACCCTAAACCCTGTACTATCAATCTTGTACCCTAAACACCATACCAATATCCCAATCTCTAGACCCTTCATCCTACACCCTATTCTCAAAAACATATGCCCTAAACAATTTATATACCATATACCCTTTACCATATACCATATAAATAAGAGGTATAGGTAATGAACTAGGGAGGGGAGGAGGGAGAAGAGGAAAGACAAAATAAAAAAGAGAGAGATGCAAGAAGGGATGGAGGGAGAGGTAGACATGGAGGGAGTAAGGTCCCTAGAGGAGAGGAGAGATAGAAGATAAGGAGAGAGTTAATAAAGGGAGATGGTTAAGGGGGGATGGAGAGAGAGAGAGATAACTAGAGAGGGGACAAATGGAAAGGTTAGATATCTGAAGGGGGGAGAAAGGTGAGAGAACTAGATGGGGAGAGAGAGGGGTGAGATAGATAGAAGGGGATAGAGAGAAGTGGGTAATAAGACATGAATGGAGAGAGAAAGGTTTAGAGGGAGGGAGGAAGAAACCTATAGAGGGGAGAGAGAAGGTAGGAGGGAGATGTGACAACCTAAATAATGATGTGTGTGTGTGTGTGAGAGAGAGAGAGAGAGAGAGAGAGAGAGAGAGAGAGAGAGAGAGAGAGAGAGAGAGAGAGAGAGAGAGAGAGAGAGAGAGAGAGAGAAGGGGGGAATGAGATAGATATGGTAGTAAGGATGGAGGGAGAGCTAAAGAGGGAGAGAATGGGAAAGGGAGGGAGGAATCTAGAAAGGGGAGAGAGAGGTGAGTAGAGAAATGGAGAGGGAGGGATAGAGGGAAGTATCAATATGTGTAATACTCTCAACTCTATGTACCCTAAACCTTGTACTATCAATATTGTACCCTAAACCCTATATGAATATCCTCAATCCTAAACCCTATACCCTCAACCCTCAACCCTCAACCATATATCCTACACCCTATTTATTAAAATCGTATACAAGGGAGGAAGATGCGATAACCAAGAGAGAGGATCTAGAGAGAAAAAAAGAACAAAGAGAAAGAGAGGGCTAAGGAGGGCTAAGGAGAGAGGTGAGGGAGAGAGAGAAGATCATAAAGAGAGAAAGACAGATAAGGGGGAAAGGAGAGAGGTAAAGAGGGAGGGAAAGAACTAGAGAGGGGAGAGATACCTAGATCCTAGGGAGAGAGGGGTAAGAGATGTAGGGGTAGACATAGAGGTGAGAGAGATAAAGAGGAAGAAAGACGTGGGTAGTGAGATAGGAAGAGAGGTAGTGAGGTAAATATGGATGGAGGGAGAGACCAAGAGATGGGGAGATAGAGGGTTGTAGGTATAGGTAGTGATCAAGAGAATGGAGAGAAACAATAAGAGAGGGAAAGAGATGAAGAGAGAGGGAAGGAGACATAGATATAGATGGGGGTAAGGATGAAAGATGAGGTAGAGAGGGTGGGAGAGATCTGCAGAGGAGAGATAAAGGTGAAAGAGAGAAGATAGGGAGAGAGATAGGTCTAGAGTTTGGGGAGATAAAGAGAGTGAGATAGAGAGAGAAAGAGTATGATGATAGGAGAATGTTGATTACTTAAGTTTTACTAAATCTGAAAAATTTATATGATCTTCTAAAATGTAGAATCTACATTATAACCCCTAGAGACCTGAAACCACTCTCAAACATCCTACTAATACATACATAAAATATAACTTAAAGTGTCATGCCCACTTTTTAACCAAGTGAACATAACACAACACTAACAATTTTTAAAAAAAAACTTGAACACAAATAACATAATATTTCAATGGAAATGCAATTCCCAAAACATTCACACTTAATAAATGCAACTAAACATAAATGAGTTACACCATAGTTTACTATTTTTGCAAATTTATTTTTAACCACAATAAAATACATTGTACACTTTGAGCAACAGTAGAAAATAACAAGTTACCATTTCAAATAGGATTAATTGATAAACATCAACGTAATGCTTTCTTTAGTTCCCAATACAATATACCTCCTTACCCAAGTTTCTCTTGCATTCCTTCATGATGTGATTGCCTTGTCACCCCCTATACCTGCACCTGCAAGATGTCTATTTGTCTAGATGTCTAGACACAAGATCAAAGGAAAGTTGGATATATGATTATCTTGAATCATTACTTTAATTGGACCCATCTACAACAATCTCTTACTAATTTGCATAGATGAATAGAGAATGCATAAGATTGTGATGGAGTGGCATGATCAATCAAAACTCTGACATGCAAGACCTAGTGCCTCGGGGGCTCATCATAGATGGCCTTGCCTAAGTGAAAGCTTAGAGACTTCGTAGTTCGTAAAATACTTTAAAACCCATTTAATATGATGGTATAAGAGTGGATATGCAACCCTTTCTATGGTCCAGTCCCCAGACATTTTCCTTGTCGACTGCCACCCACTAAGGTGAAATAGAGATGAAACTCTAGCTATTTTTCTAAACGGATCAATCACACATAGGTCTCCTCACAAGGTTTCTCCAAGGACCTACACATAGGGTTCTAATGATATCGAACCATAATATAACAATACGAAATGATAGGTTACTTTCGAGTGTGTAAACTATGTAAGTATCGATCTTATATGTTACGTTGTGTACAGGATTGAAACAACATAAATTTATACCACCCTACTTAATAACTCTGATAACCATTTCCTCTGCAAGGTATAAGTAGTTTCAAATGACAATATTCGAAGCTCGACATCTACAATCAACATAATTTCCTTTGATAGTCACAAAATGACCATGTCCATAAAAATTATTAAAACAAGTATATCTATTTGATACCTTGATACAATTTATAGTAAGAAATGCTCATAAAATTCAAATGAGTAATAAGAAACTAATAACTACTTACCATGCAAGGGCACTTAGCCATTAACAAAACCTCATAATTTAATTGAGAAGTCTATATTGTCCTGAAATATCATCTAATCACTTAGATAATGAAGATCCATGAACATTAATAACATCTAATAACTCTTAATGATGAAACTTCAAATATCATTTAACAATATTTAATAATTAAAATTATGAAACACTGTTATCATTTAATAACATTTATAACTCAATTTATGATACCCAATTATCTTTAATAACATCTAATACACCAATTTATAAAACTGTTATGTTTCGATTTCTTAGTTCTATGGTGGAAGTAAAGATATAGCAAGAATGACATTAGAAGAGATTATGAAGCCTAACAAAAAAAGCTAAGCCTATACTCTTTTATGGAACAAGATAATGCTTCTGGTTTTACAAAAACTAGAGAAGGAAAAAGCTAAATAAGGAATTATATTAAGAGCTTTAATGTGAAATTTTCCGCCGAATTTTTTTGGTTAGCTGATTTTTCGGAGAAATTTCAAATGAACAGAGAGTATAAAGTTGAGGGGTTATCTTTGAGCTTACAGTTTGAATAGAACTTAACTAAAAAATTTACTGGATTCTTTATTTTCTACATACCCAATGTTCAATCACATCCCAAAAATAATAAATAGGAATTTGTCGAGATTATCTTAACATTTTAGTTATTAAATACTGAGTATATAAGCAAATCACGTAATCGTAATATGAATTAGACCTGACCTTAAACAATGGTGACCATACTGCCATTGAAGGTCAAGGCACAACCAACATCCAGAAATCCACCTGAAAGCGTATCTTCATCCTCCCGGAATATGGTCTCACGGGCTGCCATGATTGACAGATTTGAACAAAATGAAGTTGTTGAAAGAAAAACTTTAGAAACTGTTCCAAAAAAAATATCAAATCTAATATGGACCAATTTCTATGTATTCACCGCGCCAGCTACTAGCATTTAATAGAATTGTGACATACCATTATGATTGCATTCTCATATAACTTTAAATATCCAAGCACACTATTGTTGTTACAATAATCGGTTCATTTATCTCTTACATAAATATGCTTTTGATTTACATTCTTATTGGATCAACACTTCTTAGATCACTCCTAAATATTATTGTTAAATATAAATATATTACCTAAATATAAAGATTTGGTACTTTTCTTCAAATTCACTATTAGTAATGTGGTATTAATGCTTATTACCTCATTAGTATTTGAAATTATATATTTTATGATGACTCGTAAAGTATACAATTAAACTTCCTATGGAAAAGTGATATACTTATATAAATCATAACCTAAGTTAAAATGGATGACAATGTCACCTCATATAAAGGTAACTATGTCTTATATTCCTACATTTGCTTAATCACAATATTGTAATTTGCATCAATGGGTGGGCATCACACATTCTACATTTTCATTATCATTATTCTTCTTGTTAATGATATTAACATAGATACCAAGCTTAATTGTTTCAATAGTAACCATCATATAGACATTAGAATTCCCAACTCTAGACAAGTTAGTACTTAGACATTTATTTGCATTAACATTTATAATGAGGATCAAGACAATGGTACTATTTGACCAATATAGAATGTAGAAGTCTCTTCATTCTAATTACTAATAACCATTTTAATAAGAGTTTTAAAGAAAGATAAAAGGTCAATTCCAACACATATTTAGATAAATTAACCATAATACTTGATTTCTACTCTTAATCTTCTTTCAAAGTAATAGAGAAAAGTAAATAAGAAAAGTACTCACCTTCTCATAACGAGATTTCTTTCCAACCTCTTGCTTCTTTCAAATCTAAGATAGGATCACACGCAATCAAAAATCATTAGTACAATATAGCATCTTGCCGAAAGAAGCATGAACTTTTAGTCATCATATAAACAAGCATCTCCATCCACTATAGGTGAAATATATCCATAATTTATCCTTTTAAGATTTTGTTCATACTAGGTTGATATTGAATATCAACTACACCACATTGTATTTTTCATTATTGCATTAAGTATAAAGGTTCTCAACATAATACTATTATATGCGAGAAATATAATTATAATTAAGATGTAACCATAAAACATATGTTCATTTCATCATACTTAAGCAAAGAACCTCAAAGTAGCATCAAGATATAAAACATCCATGTCTAGATATAGGTGGGCATCACATAAAGTATAATAAAGGAAAGATACGTTAAAATGTAAAAAGTATATTTTTAAAAATTTGGCAAGTGACAAATTTGGGACTCACCAAATGAATTGCATTGGGAAATACCAAGTGTTTGTCTTGGGAATCCAACCGAAAGGCTTGGATGACCATTTCAAGCCTAAGAGATTTTTTTTTGAAAAGATGAAATAATTTCTCACATTTTTGTTATTGCTATCCATCAAGTTTGAACATGTTTCAAGTGCAAACAACAAGAATTACTACAATGACGTTAAGCTCTCTCTTAGCTATTATTTAAAAAAAATAAAAAATAATGTGAAGGTTTTTATCTCTAATTTATTTTGTTAATCTGTCCATTTTTTTGTCAAAAACCAACATGTGCTAATTTGGGCATGGTGTCTTTATTCATTCATCGAATTTAAAAAAAAAACATTTTTTTAGAAACTAGACCCTGTTCTACACATATTGAAAAAAAAATTATTTTCAATTAGTTTCAAAAATTCTAGGGGGGAGCATGCTCAAATTTCCATTTGTAAGGATGTGTTCACTTCAAAAACTAGTAAAAAATCATATATTCATAAAAAAAATAGCTAAAAAAGATGATATAAACTATATGGTGTTAGCTAATTTCTCATTGGAGCTATTTTTAAAATAAAATAAAATAAACTTAACATTTTATGGGGATAACAATAGACTCTATGTTATGTTTTTCTAATAAAAATAGGATTGCTTTGTGTTGCTCCCATTTTTGAATCCCTTAATCTCAACCATTTTCAAAAAAATAAAAATTAATAGTTTAGAAAGTAGATTCGAAGCACTAAAAGTCTTTTTCTTGTTGCATCTCCAAATTTTGAGTGTAGATATATTCAATTTCTCATCAACATTTAGACTTTGCTAATTTAAAAAAATAGTGGTGTCTTGAAACCCCCTTTTGATCCCCCACCTTGGTACACATACCCTTTGGTAGAGATATTCTACTATGTGCTATCATCTTAGAAACCTATGTTTAGTCATTATTGTATGATAGATTATTATGACCAGTTCCTTTGATAGGCTAGGCAAGTGTTGGAAGATATCTCGCATGGAGAATATGGATACCAAGTTGATTATGACATGTTGTAAGAGAATCAACTATTTATAGTCAATTATGACATATTCTTTTATAATTTTAAGTATTTTCAATTATAATATATTCTATGATAGTTGCAAGATGTGTGAGAGTATCTATATACCTATTTTTAGCAAAAACAAAGCACCAAAGTTTGGAGGCATGTGAGAGGGGTTAGAGAATCTTAAAGAAGTGTTTGTTGCATTCTTAGAGTTTTTAAAAATATGTGCCACATGCATTTGGATTCCCACCTTTTTTGGATTGATCTAAAAGTTACTTTAAACTTATAAACCTCTATATATTTTCTAATTTTTGTGTCGGTGTAAGAGAGGAGTGAGGAAAATTATTCTCTGCAAGGGCACACTATCAAATTTCCTCTAGAAGGGCAATATCATAGTCCCCATGATAAGGCTATGAGCCTGCAAGTGTATTGTAACTTGATTGTGACAAATTAACACATTGGTTCAATTTAGAGAGTACAATTTTTTTACCCAAAGCGTTTTCCCACATATATCAATATTTATTCTTTTCTAACTATCTTTCTTCTTTTCTTCTTCTTTCATGTGAAATTAAACTATTGATTTACATGTTGTTATGCTATCAATTTTTTTTAGATCTTGAAACTGTATTATCTTTCCTCTAAAGATTTATTTTGATGGGAAATCAATTATGTGTCTTTCCCCTTTAAGGTATAGTAGTATGTGCTTATATCAAAATTTTGAATATTTGATTAAAGAAACATAGGATACTAAAGGTGCATACTCAATCTCAAACGTCTTTGTGGGTTTGTCTTTCCCTTTCACAAGTTGTATCTCAAAAAATACTTGTATTTATTAAAAATAAAAGATGGTGATTCTATTGTAGACTATTTAAACGTGTTTAATTTGATTTTAGTTAAACTTGTTTCTAGAGATGTTAAGTTGAAAGAAGATGATAAATGCATCTTATTACTTTTCTCTTTACACATTAGTTGAAAAAATCCAATTGTTGTGATTAGTGGCAGTGATGCAAAGACAAACATGAAACATATTTATTTTTAAAAATATGAGAAAGAAACCCATTAAAAAAATCTTGAAAGACACTTTACATGTACAAGGAAGGTCCAAAGTAAAGGATGAAGTAATGTGTAAAACTAATTTTGAAGCACCTATAATTTATATCCACACATGTTTAAGGGTGAAGTAAGAAACTCATTATTGTACTAGAGAATAATTGAGTTTTATAATTACTTTGCTAAGTCTTTTATGCAAAATATTTTACAAGGGGAAAAATACATATAGTCTTTGCTTTCTATTTATCGTGTTATTCGTTTTAGATCATATGTGCACTAATTGTATTATACATATTTATTGAACTTATTTTTCTTAACAAACTAAGCTATTGAGATAGAATAATTGAAAAATAAATTTTCTTACTAGCATATTGATTCACTACCTTTACTACATTGACATTTTTGGTGACTTCTCTTGCTATACACTCAAATAGTTACATGTCTTACACATGAATCTTTTTTTATGCCCACTTCCGCCATTGTGCTCACTATCCTCTACACTTCCATTTTTTATATCTATAAGCAATCGAGATAGGAGTCTTAAAAATCTCCATGCCCTATCTACTCAAATTCTTACATTACACAAAGTAGACCTACACAATCACATATAAAATGGTTGCAAATCATACCTTAATGTTTGCTAAAATAAATTGTTGGTCAAATAAAATGTTTAAATAAACAATTCAAAAAGAATATGGCAAGATAAACAATTGGGGAAATATATGATTGATGGCTCAACATTCAACAAAATGATTAACAATAGACTAATAATAGTTGTATATTTATTAACTAATAATGGCAGTTGATTGGGAATAACTTTATATTACTAACTATTCATACTAGTAGACATTCTAGAGTGAAAATAAGAAATGAAGTATCATATTGTAATCGTGTAAATAAAACACAACATGCATATTTAAAAAAATTAAAACTATAAAATAATTTTTAACTAAATTAAAAAAAATTAAGTAAAATAAAATAAATTTTAAGTTAATTTTTTTAAATCCAAGATTATTGATATCTCTTCATATTTTTATATAAAGTATTTAAAATATCTATACATATCTTTTTTGTATTTAACATTATATATCATTTGAAAAATAAAGTGCATGTAACATATGGTGTTTGAAAATTCTTAAATATAGATAAATGAACATAAAATTTGGGCCTATCTCTTGTTCATTGAGATTAATCTAGATTTTACAGCACATAAGTAGAGGCAAATAAAAACATATAAATTAATATATATGAAAAACTTGTAAAGAAAAATAATTTGGATAAATCTATACAACAAAATAGTGTATATATAATTTAGAGAATAGTGGATGGTATAAATCCAGTATAGACATGTGAGGATATAAATAAACATGTTGAAGATAATTAAGCATATTATAAAAATGATGTTAAAGAATATCTTAATACATAAACAGAAACAGAAAGTATCTAAAATAACACAAAAAAATCTAATAAATATGATCCAGTATAGACATGTGAGGATATAAAAAAACATGTTGAAAATAATTAAACATATTATAAAAATGATGTTAAAAAATATCTTAATACATAAACAGAAACATAAAGTATCTAAAATAACACAAAAAAATCTAATAAATATGATCAATTTTTCAAGCAATTAAGAAGATTGATCCCACCCAAACTGGTAAATGTGAAAAAAATACAACACTTATCCAATGACAAAAAAAAATAAAATCTCAAAATGATATCTACCCAACTAAATTTGCAGAAATAATTGTATTGCTGAACAAGTGGATTTAATAGTTTCAAGCTAGAGCCCCTATGATTAGTCTAGTTAGCAAATGTCAATTTAATTTCAGCCTGGAGCCCCTAACGCACATCAGAAAGGGGCAATCTCCTGAGGAAATTTGTCTGTCGCATCTAAAACATGTTCAATTTAAAACCATTTCCCTTCTGATTTATATGTCACCGTCATCAATGGAAAAAATGTGACTAAATAATATAAAGAACGATAATGACAGAGATAAAATACACTGATAAAGTAAGAAAGCATGCTGCATGTTAACATCTGAATTGCTTTGTTAAATCAATTGAACTAAAGACAATTCCTATTTACAAGAATGTTAATTTCTGCTAACGAAAATAATATCCTGTACGAAAAGCAACATAAATTTGGAACATTTTTGGAAGCTTTATAATATATACAAGAATTCAAGGGTTGTTCACACACATAAATCTAAGACTATCAAAGTGTCTCTTTAGTACATAGCAATGAACTCATCCACAGGGTGACTGCAAATAAAGCAATTCAAAGGTCTTTGAGAAAGTTTAAGATTGTTGCGGCAATCAGTGCATAGAGTTCTGTGAGCACATGGCACGGCTATCCAAATAGCCTTTTTATCCTTACATACTCTGCAATTGCCCTTACTAATACTGCTTTCAGCCATTTCTGAGGGCGAAGAGTATGCTGGGCTGTACGGTGACAGAACGCTATGAGGCGACTTCTGTCAAATTTCAAAACAAAAAAGGAAGTAAGATTACGACAACAAGACCAATTCAAAAAGTCAGAAATAAGAGAGTGCCTGTGGAATCATCAGTAAATTATTTACTACCTCCCATAATTTAGGGCTGAAAGTGGATGTCCAGAATTGGGCCTCAGGCTTCTGTTGAGTCCACGGAGTGAAAAATGAAGTTCCTCCCTGTTGGAGAAAACTTAAGGGATGTCCATGTCCCTGCCCAGATTCAGAGGATGATGGTGGGTTGTATTGATTAGGGGCAGCAAGCTGAATATTTGAACGAGGAATATCCATGATGTTATAACACACAGGTGATTTCGTGCTTTCCGTGGCTTGTGCGAAAGAATTAATGGCTGCAGCAGGTTGATTCACTGTGTAAGTGTTAACTAGTGTATTTGGATTTGCGCTAGTAAGAACCGTCCCATCAGCATTTACATTGAAGTCAGACAAAAGATTTGTAAGGTAGCGAACATCTTCTTTGGTTCTGATTGGGAATTTGCCTGTACAAGTAGATTGATGATAAAGCAAAGGACCAGAATGTGAAATATTAGCATTTGAGCGGGTCTCGGCCTCAGGAGTTGTAATTAACTGGCTAGCTTGAAGAGGGGTACAAATAGATATTGATGTTCCTTGTGGGATTTGTCCTGCAGCATCTGCATATGTGCGTCCTTTGTCCACAAATGAATTCTTCCCACTTCCAATAGTTTGTTGATGCCTTGGATGATATTCAGGCTTTGGAACTGAAAGTGACGGGAGAATAACCATGTGGGTAGCAGGACCCATTCCAACAGGAACAATTTTCATCCTGCACAAGCCTGGTATAGAACGGATGAAGTCGCTGAGCTTGATGTAGCCAAGAGAAACATGGTCCAGCTCCAAGCCACAGGTTGCTCTGAAATCTCCCTTGAGAGAAGAGAGGGGATACCATTCCCCTCCCTTGAGCCGCTTTGATACTTCCCCTAGGAATACTGGCAGCCACCTTTTAAATTTCTCCACCCAGGCTAGAGATTCTACAGGGGTTGGCAATAAAAATGGTGTGATAGTATGCGCTGAATCTCTCCTTTCTTGCACATCCCCTGACAAATGATCTCTATCCAATGATGTCGCTGATGATGATGATGATGATATACTTTGCTTTCTAGCATCAAATTCTCTGTCATTTTTATGCATCTCATCCTCTTGAATATTAGTTCCTTTCATGAGCTCCAGCATGGACTTGGGAACTGCGCCTTTAATCTCCACCTGTATACACTTATGCAACAGTCAGGCACTTTACAATATGTGATATAGGCATAGAATTTCTTACCATTTTACCAAAAATTGGTATATAATGTGCTTGCACAGCAGTGGCCACAGATTCTTGGTGTTTAAATGTCACAAAGCCAAAGCCGCGGGAGTGAAGGTGTTCTCCACCTTGACTGCCGATGACTACTGCATCTATAACTGGCCCAAATTTACTCTCAAAGATATCTCTCAGATCCTCTGTCGGTTAGTAGATCCATTATTATTAGAACCAACTAGTTTGTAAACTTTAAATCTGAACTTTATTTTATCTCAAAACATTAGCATTTCTAACAGACCAGATTCTACTGAAGGGGAGAGGCCTCCAATAAACACCTTCTTGTTTAAATCCTCAGGGCTACGCTGCTAGAATATCACGGTGTTATAAATTTATTATCATGTGGAGTTGTTAAGAATAAAAAATACATTCTATTAAGGGAAGGTAACAAACAAAGTTCAGTAATCTTTATGACTGATAAATTTTAAGGTATCCCACAACTAGCCTGTGAAGTGCTTCTGAACATCTTGACTCGTCGCAATTCTCCTTCTCCATGAGCAAAATAGCACTTATCCCCTCTGACACAACCACTGGGAGATTCATGGTACCTGCAAATCTCTGTTTTGGTGTACAATGACAATTTTGAACTGACGAATGACAAGCAAATGTCAAATTCTTGTTTG
The DNA here is from genome assembly GCF_030272615.1 of Cryptomeria japonica. Classification (NCBI taxonomy): domain Eukaryota; kingdom Viridiplantae; phylum Streptophyta; class Pinopsida; order Cupressales; family Cupressaceae; genus Cryptomeria; species Cryptomeria japonica. The sequence goes on along the minus strand of NC_081414.1, from coordinate 218,598,763 downwards.
ATGTACACTTGCTGGCAATAGATAATAAGCAAAACTTGTTTTAAGAACAACAGACTATAACCTGTCTTCGTGTTGTTCTCGATCCTGATTTCCGCTTCCAGCTTTAATTAATAGAGGCTTTGCAGAATTATCGAAACATTTTTCACTGGTGATCTCTAGTGACGCCGGAGCCATCAGATACTCCTCTAATTTACCTGTGGAAAGGGGAAATCATGTGGCTTGTTGAATAAGCATTTTATTATAAGATAAAATAAAAGAAAATCGAACATTGAGTACCGAATTCAAAGACGGATTGAGAATTTAGCATCTCTCTCATGTCTTGTGTCTTTGCCACATCAACAGGCCTTTGTTTCCTGCACAGGTATAGACAAGGTTCTATTGTTATAGCATAGCGAGAAACTTATTGGGAAACTGAATAAAAAACAAATATATAACCTTAGATTTAATGCTTGACGATTAGCTCCATAACCAAGCAGAAGCATAGCACATTCAAAATGATTATTTTTAACTGCATAAAACAAAGGGGTCTCCTTTGTTTCTGTAACCATGTCAACTGCTTCTGCGTCTTGAATCAAAAGCATCTGTGGTCTCAAAAAATGATCTTAAATTTAGCTCAAGTTCGACTTAAAGATCCAAGGTTTACTAGGATTGCGACACATCACTGGAAAAGTAGAATATACCGAATTAAATAGAAATTTAAATTAATATGTTCTCTGTCGAAAGCCGTAATTCTAATTGTCATGACTGAAAATTTGAAAAATATTTGAACATAGGAAATCAAGATCTATGTCAAGGGTTCAAACCTGCAATCCTTGAAGATGACCATAATTTGCTGCCACGTGCACGGCAGTCAAGCCTAATCTGTTCCTTGCGCTCACGGAAGCTCCGTGACTAAGTAGTAAACTTATAAGCCTGGTCCAAGATTTCATACACGAATTATTCTTCAAAATTAAATACAATTGGTTACTAGCTAAAAAAGATTCGATGAAAATCAGAGAACCTTGTATCTTGATTACTGGCAGTAGCTTTAAGGCCCCAGTGAAGGGCAGTATTTCCATCGCTATCTGCCTCACTGGGATCCACGTTTCCATTTAATAGCAATTTCACCAATGCTTCATCTCCAGTCTGCAATCAACTAGAAAACTAGTAAGCTAACAGCTTAACATAAAAAGTATCAACAAAATGCGCCAAAACTGTTTGTGACGACTTCTTCAAACGTAAGCTCAAGTCAAATATGATTTGACCTGAGAAGCTCGAACGAGTGGCAAGAACAGAGCATTAGTAGTCAATCTTTTGGTGTCTCTGATAGGTTTTATGACACTTTCCCTAAAGTGCAGGAGGAGTTCGATTTCACTGAGAAGCACTTTCCTTTGTTGTTGAATGTTTGAAAGAGTTATACTGTTCGTGCTTCCCTTATCAGAATCGTCACTGTTGTTATTATCACTATTCCGAGCTTCGATATGCCATAGTGAGACAGCATTTTTTACCAAACTTTCAAAGATTGTTTGAGGTTGATTGTCACTTTGCATCAATGTAGAAAGAATCAAATCTGTAGCCGCAATAACCAGAATTGCGAAAGAAACTATGTGTCCATCTACGGCCTTTTTGTATGCTATTTGATGAATGTCTTTAGTGTTCACTGCAAGAATTCTGACTGCAGCGATGTCCTGAAATTTTGGTAACCAGACCATTAAATTATCATCACTAGCACAAATGATATGTCAACTAAACAAAAAGTAGATTTAAAATACGCGGACAATATTTAACAAATTCGTCAACAAAGTTTTGATTAGTATATTATAAACTCAGATCTTTGTAAATAAACAAAATTAAGTCTCTAAATTGATGCAACTACTTATTTCAGAAAATTTCGAGACAAAATATATCAATTCAGCTCGATAAATTGATTCCTAATTAGAAGTAATTTTACATTACTTTTGGCACATAAGCAACTTTTTGACATCTAAATCGATGATTATGTTTAAATGACAGGGAATTTTGCTAAAAGATTTGCATGAAAGATTAATTTTTCAGTAAATTTGGTACATAAAACAACAATATTTCTTTACCTTATCTCCGATTAAACTGAGAAGCTCAGCTGTACCGCTAGTCAAGGACCAGTCAACCTGCATCCTGTTTTGCAAACTTGGCTAGATAAGCATTTAAAACAAAAACACGAATACATAAATCTTTGACGAACCTGTAAAGCCAAATATCAAACTGTACAAAGACCTTTTGGAGAGCAAGGCCATATCTAAGGGACTTTGACCTTCTTTGGACTTGATGTCGGTGCGGGCTTGATTACGAAGTAAGAGATTTATGCAATTGTGAGAATGAGACTGAGCAGCGTGATGAAGCGCTGTCTTACCATTTTCATCAAGCGTGTTAACAGGTAAGGAAGGACCGATCTCACCTTCAATTATAGCTCGTGCACAGGCAACAGAATCGAGCTTACATGCCAACTGCAGAAGTTTTTGCAAAAGGCGGCTCATTTTATCCTCGTCATCTTTGGATTTTGCGTTTCCATCGGTGCCGGTGATTAACTCGGAAACGCTGGCCTTCCGGATGCACTTAAACAGAGAGACAAATTCGAGGCTATCATCCTCGCAAATTAACCTATTGAGCTTGCTTTCTAGTTTGAATAGGTCTTTGTCATTTAGATTCACGTCTTCCTCGACCTTGGCAATAGAATAAAGTGACTTATTTTCGGCAATCGGCTTGTCAACAAATTCTTCTTTTCCCGATTCTTGATTCTTCTCCATCTTAAAGCTTTAGATTTTGAATGGAAAGACTGTGCCTACAAAACATTCAAAGTTTAGGTATATCAAAAGTAAACATGCCGTGCTGCAAATTATTAATAACTTTAGATTTTAGTAGTCAAAACAATGTCATGCCTGTAACACACTCAAAGATTTAGGTTCTTAATGCAAAAACAGTGAGGCTAAGAAATATTCAAAAGCTCTAAATTTTATATTAATGTAAGAATAGCATGGCTCCAATATTTAGAAGAACAGATCATCAAATTAATAAATTCAACTCTTTTCGCCGTATCTAAAATATCCTTTAACAATCTATTTAAAAGGAACTTGATTTTCTGATGAGATTTGCAGACATGTTGATAATTGAAACTCATTCAGAAATTTTCTGTTATACTTTGGTGCTTCCTACCTCAACCTTAGGATTTCTCCACAAATTTTAACTTTCTATATTTGAATCGCTCATGATTTCCACAAGATTTGAGACACAGAACGAGAAGATCATTTAAAAACCTTTTTGTCTGTGTATCTTGACGTCTACTACCTGAATCTCAAGATTTCTCCCTGAAATTTAACTTTCTTTACTTGAATCGCTCGTATATTTCTATGTAAGATAACATGTTAATATTTGAAATTGCAAATTCCTTTGAGTTCTTAAGACATTTTTTATATTTCTAATTTCAAAACATAATCCAATCATACAATACAGAAGTAAATTTGAAGAAATTTGTCCACATTTCAAAAATTATTCTCAAATATATACAAATTTCGCAGTGCAATGAAGAATTTTAACGAAGGAATGTAACAGTTCAAAAATTCTCACGTAAAAAACAAACAAAGCGAATTCTGTGAAACCGCTCTCTGAAATACAAAGCTATTTTATTTCCACTGTAAACAGGCAGTTTTAATTCCCGAGGCTGTTATAACAGTAGCTGAAGCCGCAGAAAATTATTTATAAGCGCCAAAAAGCCAATTCAGTGACGGTTCCGCAGGGGAAATTATTTTCTTCTTCTGCGAAACCTGTTATAAAGCAAAATACGCTGATAGGTAGGGTTTCATAACTTCGACCTGCTTTTAAAAGGCGATGAAAGAAATTCCAGAAGTTTCGAGAGGCTTCTAAATCATTTTGTGGCAATGGCTCTCAAGATCGTAGAAATGTATTATGGATGTGTTAAAGCGGAGCTCGGCTAATGTCTTGTAGAAAGATCTTAGTATGTTTATTATGGCTTGTAGAAAGATCTTAGTATGTTTATTTTTAAATTGTTTTTGAAAAGATCTTAGAATGTTACGGGTACGTTACTATTTTTAATTGTGAATTGTTTATGCTATAGTTGACTTCTTGATTTGATGCTATTTTGAAATTCAAAAATTAGAGTTTTTTTTTTAATTTCCTTTCTATAGCTTTGTGTTCAATATCTTATATTTTTATTTTCTTTTAATAGTTTTGTGTTCAATATTTTGTATTTTTGTTTACTTTTTATAGTTTTGTGTTTTAATATTTTGTCTTTTTGTTTTCTTTTGATAGCTTTGTGTTCAATATTTAAATAGAATTCTTACATATCTTGATTTTTTTTTGTGTTTTGTACATTGCAGTAAAGATTTAGGAATCTTTAGTGATACGCTTTTATATCTTTTTATTAATCTTAAATTGAACGAGTCGAGAGATCTAGAGTCTAATTATGTTTCTAATAATGTGTAAGTTGTGTTCTCACTTGCCAAATTTGTAAGATAAGTTTCTCTACTTAACTATGTAGAATTATTATTGTGAAAGATGTCATGAGAGTTTCCCTAAATGTGATTATAAATATAAGTTTCACTCCAAAGTGCAAGATCATGCTAGTTTTACTTGCGTTACTACTTTTGAAGAGGCGAGTGAACAAATTATGGGTGTTACAACAAATGAATTAAATAGATTGAATTGTGAAGAGCAAGATGATGTTGAGTTTGGAGACATTATATAAAAAGTCCTTTTCAATAAATACATATTTAAGCTTCAAGTGAAAGAAGAGACTTATAAAGACAAACAAAGGGTTAAATGCATAGTCCAAAGAATAGAAAAATTTGATTATTCATTTGAAAGCAAAGTTTTATTAGATAATATTGTTTAGTTGTAGGTTTTATTACATTCAATTTCTTACATGTATATCTATTTTTTAAATACGACTTCATTTTTTTTACGAGTTGATCAATGCAAAATGGTCCTTATATTTGTTTTATTTCTTTTAAATAGTAAATTTAAAATTAGATATCTCTCGACATCTTCTACATAAATTTTATTTATAAAATATAGATATGCTAGTCTATAAAACTATCTAATAAGTTAATGATTTTTACCCTAAATTTTTTAGTATCAATGCGCAAGATGCAGGAATCTAAAAACTTTCTATAGTAACCTTTTAAAATGTCAAAGGAGTAAAATGCATTGCAAATTGAATAGTAGAATGAAGTTTAAGAAAGAAGAATGTGTAATTTATAGGGATGTTCTAGAGGATCACCCAACAAAATATAATAAGCATTTTATATACCCTAGTTATTAAATTTTATATAATTTTAATTCTTTATATCTATAGAGAAAAATAAATACAAATTTTATATTTTCAATTTAGAAAATAACTAAAATGATAGTATAATTTGCATATTTTCTCTCTCTATATTTTCTCTTTGTTCTTAAGTGTCTTAGATAAAATAATAAGTATGTATGGATTATATTTTTCTCTAAATTCAGTTTATAATATTATTATATCTCGACTCTAAATCAATTATTTTAAATTTTTTTATCTTATTTCTTAGATTTTTCATTCATCACTCTATCTCATATCTACATGTGTAAATTTCATTCAAGTTATTTTTGAAATCATAAATTTGAAGGTTGCAGAGAGCTTTGTGCTCTAATTGTGAGACAAATAGTCATATTCCATTGCTAACCTACTATGCTCTTGCTCTGGCCTCTTGGTGCTTCTTGGTACCCTTTGTCTACCTTGAGGAGAAATTATTGTTCCCTTGGATGGTTTCAAGGGGGGATGTTTTTGTATTTCATTTTGTTAGTTTATAATTAGTCTTCCCATCCTTGATCATTTTTGTTTTAAATTTTTTGAGTTGGTAATTGACCTACCAACCACTTGGGTGCTTGATCATTTCTCATTTAATGCTTGAAAATGGTAAGATAATGGGGGAGTCACTTGAGGATAAAAAACAAAGAGATTTTTTTATGGTTTTACTATTTTAGAAAATCATTGAAGGAGGTAATTATAGGTAGCAAGATTGAGACAATTCTAGTCTCTACAAGATTTGAGGTGCAGATAGATCATGGGGGGCTCGATGGTAGTTGGCAAGATAGAAGAGAAGAGGGTAATCAAGCCTCTTCTAGCCTTAACACCTTGGTTGTGGAACTCAATGATGATATGTCATGTGTTTTGAATAAGGAAGAATGCAGACTAAAAAATTTGGTAATATTTTTTGTGGCTCTTAATATCAATAAGATTATTACAATTTTTTTTATCAATGACTAGATTTATAACATTTGGGGGATAAATTTAGGATTAAATGTCTCCTTTTCTAAAATGTTGCAAAAAAGTTTGTTTATCATGCTATTTAAAAATCATTCTATACAAGAGATATCCCTTTCTAAATAGTTTTTGAATGTGAATAGCTATATTTTTAGGGCTATACAATGGCCTCCGGATGTCTTGAATGAGGAGGTTTTAGCCTTTTCATTTCTTAGATGGATCATAGTGAAGAATATGTACCTCCTAAATTATGGTCATTTTTACCTCAATTAACATCTCTTGTGGGCAATGTGCTCCAAATTGAGGAGAGCAAAGCCACCCTTCCACACATGGATGCCAGATTATTAATTTACCTCTCCAATGGTATAAATACTTAGCCAAATTTAGATTGAGCTTGCTCGTAATCTATTAATTTCCAAAATTAACTTGTTGGAGAGATTAAAATCATGTTTCTTGTACAAAACGAAGGGTCATCAAAGAAGAAATTTTCCTAATCCCAAATTGAAACCAATGGGGGAACCCAAGTTTCATCCAAAAGAAAATGATCCTAACCCTAATGGCCCTAGTAATAAAGCCTGACCAAAAAAATCCCATAAGTTTGTGAGTTAATGGAGGTTGATATGTTAGAGAAAGACAATGTGGATTCTACTAGCTTGGCTAATTGTAGTGAGCCTCTTCTTTGACACAAATCCCCTCAAAATAATTATGTAACAATTCAAAACACTTAGCTAAATTGCCTAGTTGCATCCTCTTGTATAAAATAATGCCTAGGAGCTAGTATTGGAAAACGTGAGAATCAAAAGTGACGAGGCTAAAAAAGAAATTGAGTAAGACGTGATTAAAAAGATAGAACCAAACAGATGTTAGAGTCTTTGGTTAATAAGGACCTCATAGAGAATTATGTTGATACGCATGTACTATGAACAGTTCTCCCCTATCAAGTGATGAAGACCAACTAAAAGAGATTGATAAAATAATGTTGCATTAAAAAGAAAGAGGAAAATAAATGAAACATTTGAGTAGAGGGGAAAGTGAACCCAAAACAAAAAAGGTAAAGAAGATAGGATACCCAAATGTTTTGAAAAATTTAGGAATTCGAAAGGTGGGCAACAAATCCCAAATGATGATGATCTTGAACTTCAATAGCTGGAATGTTAGAGGATTTGAGTCCCCAGATAGGAAATATATTACTAGAAGAGGTTTAAGATAATATGGAAATATTGAAATGCTTCTCCTTTATGAGGTGAAATTAGTGGGATTCATTCTTAACACCAACTTAAATTTTATGTATAAATATTATTTCCAATTCTCCACTAATATATTATCTGTTTATAAAAAAGGTCCCAGTTTGTTACCGAGTCTATGGTTTCTCCATGTAATATGGCTATATGGATTGTTCTAAGTAATATTGATAGAATACAAATTATATTTCTCAATCTATGCTCCTAACCTTTATAATGAAATGATTTAAAGTTATGGAAATGGCTTTATAGCTTTCCTAACATCCCTTGGATTGTTAGAGGGGACTTTAACATAAGAAAGAATAGTGAAGATAAAATTGGTGGATTCAATATGGGGTGGAAAGGTGATGAGAATTTTTTTTCTTTAAGATGAAGAATAGGCTAATTTTGTTTATCTTTTGGAAGGGTTAAACAAACATAAAATATAAATGTGATTTACCTAGTGCAAATCTCAAAGGTGTCAAAAATATATATTGCAGGCTTGACAGGTTTTATGTGAATAAATATTTTGTTTTATCCAATTGAAGATGATTGCGGAGTGAAAGTTCACTCCTTCTCCCTATCTGATCATCAACCTATTGAAGTCAGGATTTAAATATATAATGATAGGCCTAAAGACGTTAATAAAAACAATATTTTTATGTTAACACTTCCTTGCTTAATCTTGAGGATTGTAATGAGTTCATATTTACTCTTATGGAGACTAATAGAACCCAAGGCTAAGGAATTACTCTCCTATTGATAGATGGAACATAAATGATCCAATTCCAATGTATTTCATAAAAAGGATCCATGGATGGTAGAAGAGTGAAAAATGGCCCCTTTAATGAAGGATTAAATGATGAAATGATCTCTATTAAGAATGATTTGAGGGTTCTTCAAACTAAAAATACTCAAGGTCTAAAATTAGGTATAAGCTGAATTCACTTAGTAATGGGGATAAAGGCTCTAGTTTCTTCTTTAGATGCATTAAATAGAGAAACATTAGAGAAAAATGATTGTGTTTGGATTATTGGTATTTTAGTGAATGACTCGGAAGAGGTCAAGAAACAATTATTCTTATTAAATTATAAGTCTCTTTTCTCTTATCAAGGAAATGAAATTGATTTCTAGGTGGCCAGGAACTATTATAAGATGATCATTCAAATGAAAGTAAATAATTAGGACTTTTAAATTTTAAGTAAAGATATCTCTAAAGAAAAAGCTATAAGAGTCATTCATACTCTCAAGATTGATGAGTATCCACTTGTGTTGATGGCCTACTTGTAGATTTTTATAAAAATAATAGTCAGTGGACCGGTAAGGATATTTTTCAACTCCACTCTCAAGCTATTACTAATAGATCTTTGGGGAGTAGTATCAATAGTTGTATCATTAGGCTTCTGCCAAAATATGGCTCAAACAATCCTTGATTAAGAATTGGAGGCCCATTACCCTCCTTAAAGTTTCATACAAGATGTGAGCTAATATTTTTTGTTTAAGGCTAAATGATATCATTCCTACATTCATTAGTAATAATTAAACAAGATTTATAAAGGGGAGATATATTCTTGGATACAAATAGAATCCTCTTGACTAGTCTAGTAAACTAGATGTTTAGTGGGTAGGCCCTGGTAAGTAGGTTAGATATTTTTCTATTTCTTTTGCTATTAACCCTTCTCTTAAAGACATGTGGAATTGGATTAAAGTTTAGATAAAAAAAATAAGATTTCCAAATGGAATAACAATATTTGTCATTGGTTGAAAGACTCCAAGTTTGCTAGAAAGGACTATCTTCCTATAGAATACACTACTCTTTAGTGTGGTTTTTCTATAGATACCAAGTTAATGATATTCAGAATAAAAATAGAACATCTATATACTTAGATGGAAAAGGTAAAAAATAGATATAATATAAGATGTGATTGGTGTTTCTCAAGTAAGTATGAAGGTGGCCTAGGTCTTAAAGATCTAAAATTTCATGGTATTTTGTTTGTTGTTAATTAGATCCTAAAGGCCTTAGATGACAATTAGCCCTAGAAATTGGTAGGGAAGAATATCATTTGAATGGATTCTCCTAAACATGCCTAATTTTGGAAAGAGATTCACCTTTATGACTCCTTGTTTGACAAATTCACTCTCACCCCCTCTGGTTCTCATGTTTTCTTTTAAGCAGGGTTATTGGTTGTGACTAAATTACAATAAGGATAAAAATAAGAATTTATGTTGTAGATCTATTTTGTTGAACTTATTTCATGAAGAAAAACCTTTGGCACTGATGAAGGGTTTCTCATCAAATATTTGGAGAAAAAGAGCCATTTATATTTCAATATTATTCTTGAAAATAATTTGTTAATATTTTGGTATTCTCTAAGTACAAATTTTGAGCTCCCCATCTCCAATTGGAGAACTTAGTCCATGATTAGGGAAGCCTATAGGATATTGCACTATTCTATTCAATTTGCATTTGATTCAGTTATGATAAGTACTAAAATCAACTCCAAATTGATTTACAATGCTCTTGTCAAGTCCCAAGTTCTAGACCCATTTCATTAGGTGTCCTCTTTAGCATATCTCCTTGCATTCAAATTTAATTGCATAGAATTGAATAGTTGATAAATAAACTAGATAATAGTTAAATAATTAGATATTTATATTGCATATTGCATATGTTAGTTTATAAATAAAAGTACCTTAACTTTCCCTTCTTAGATTAAAAACAAAACCAAACTAGATAAGAAAAAATTATCTTATATGTGCAGATTTTTGGAGAAAGTAAGACTATTTGACCATCGCATACCTCTCTCTACAAAATTTTGATGTATTTGAGGAGCCATATAGTAGTGATGATTATGTTATGGTAGATAAATACCATGATGACTTCATCTTGACAACATCATCCTCTATGACTCCTATTACATCTCTTGGTTGAAGATTTCTTAACATAATTTATTGTTTTCAATTATCAAAACGAACTTGTGAAACCTCCAATTATTGTTCATCTTCATCTTGATGTTCATCAACCTTAAACTAAAATTTTCACCGTTGTTTAAGGCATTCCAAATCTACCTTGACCTAAAGGTTACATTTTAAACTTTTCAAAACAACTTACTCAAAATATTAACAATAATCCAAATGTGTCGAACCCACAAATTTATTACCATGTGGTCTCTCACACATAAAACACTCATAATAACAAAATAACTATTATTCCTCCTCAACATTTTCTTCCTTCTCCTCATCTTTCGCATCATGTTGGTAAAGAGTGTGATCTTGCTCCACAACTTTGTGCTGCCCCAGTTGAGATCTCATTGTGAGACCTCACACAAACTTTGTTTGCATAATATGGAATGCTCCAAGAGGCCTTATAGAGGATAGTTATCAAAAAAAAATTCTAGGACAAATAATGTAGTTATTCTATTAGATTCTAATCATGCAAAAAGCTTGGACATTAGCTTCTCAGCATGAGTTAGCTTCCTTAAAAGTTCAACAACAAAATGATTCTCTTATGATTATTGTTGTCATTGTTTTAAATAGAACAAAACATTATTTATTCAATAACAGATCAAGCCTTAATGTTTGGAGAATAGACTTGTTGTGTAAGATCAATGTAGATACATCTCTCATTACACATGAATATCTTTCTATTTGTGGCTTTGATAATGTGGGTAGATAGTTATTAGGTACAATCACACTACCAATTAAGGTAGGACCCATGACTTTATCTATGATCATATATTTTATACTTGGTATTCTTTCATACTTGGTCTTCTTCTAGGTAGGCTATGGATTCATTCCATTGGGGAAGTCCCATCTACTCTTCACAGAAAGATAAATTTCATATATAATAATAAGATTCATATAGTTGAGGCTAATAATATTCTAATAAATTTATTACAAGTAGAGGTTGGTTGTCAACCTCATATGTCCAAATTTCTTTGCACTTCTATTCCATCTTTAATAAAATTTGATCCACCACCTACTATTAATAACAATATTATGGATAAAAATTGTAAATCACCTACAAGTATGCTCTTTGGTGATTATTAAGATTTATTAGACTTTATAACTTCCTTAATTGGAGAATATAAATAATCAAAATGAAAACTAAAGTCTTGAATGATGGGTTTTATTTCCTTTAAACAATAGTGAGAATAAATAATAAATAATATATTCCCACTACACCTTAAACATGCCTTAGGAAAATTTCCAAGGATATTGGAACCATGTCACAAGATTTACAAGGTAGATGGTACCTTAATCCTAACAATCCTTTCATAAGCATTCTCACAAAATGGGCTTCCTTTTCATCTAATTCATTATTGGTTCTACAACTTAACTTAAGCTCTTTATTCTTCATGTTCTTTGAATATTTGAAGGTTTCCTCTTTCTTTGATGGCTTCTCTTTTATAGTTCTACTTTAATATGCGCTGAGGATCCCGTGTAGCTCAACCATTGTTAATGTATCCAATTCTTTCATTTCTTCAATGGTGAAAACCTTTGCATCAAATATTATGGGGCAAGAGCTTAGCACCTTTTATACAATCATTGAATGTTCAACCTTTTTAGTAAGTCCTTTTATGGTTTTGATAATTTCATCCATACAAATGAGATAGGCTACAATACTTTCATTTTAAATCTCTTGAATTGTCTTCTATGAGTTTAAAGCTTAGCCTTCTTAACTTTGTTATCACCTTCACAAATACTTTTTAAGTTTGTGCTACATTTATTTTACTAATTCATAATGAATCACTTTGACAAACTCTAATTCTAATAGACCATGGAAATGTAGCATTCATGACTTTTGCATTATTTTCACTGACCTTATTTTCATCCTGATCTATTGGTGGAGGTGTTTGATCTTTATAACCACTCACAACTAATTACAAAATATCAAAACCAAGTGACATTAGATAATTTTACATCATTATGTTATATAAAGCATAAAGCATAGTTTGTTCTATCAAATAATTGATCTCTATTTGAGGATAAAACTTATTAACTCACCATGTGTGCTCCCAAGACCTACCTTCTAGCAGTTGGACTATTTCTCAAGGAGCTTGCTCTAATACCAATTGATGACAACACACTTATGGTAAGAGGAGTGTGTGAATTCGTATAAGAGACATTTAATTATTAAAATTTAACAACCATGATAAACCAATTACATAAGATCTAAAAATTAGGAAAAACAAGATTTACATGGAAACCCTTTTGGGAGAAAGCACAAAGAAATACTGCTTGGATCTACTATCCAAATCTAGCCACAAAAAAAAAGTACTCTTACAAATATTTGCAAGCACCAACCCATTAGAGACACCAATCCCCACTACTAAGCACCAACTTAGCAAAAGCCACCAATCTCTTCTATTAGGAAGCATCAACCTCCACATAAACAAATTTTTCATTTTCTTGGATGTTTATTCTTTAATGGATGATTATTATTCAAATCTCTTTCATAAAATATGCTTGTAAATAATGCAATAATTTTCACACATGCACTCTTTTTCAATATTTTCTTGTATTTGAAAGATATCACATTTTTTTTCTTATACTCCAACTTCTCTTTTCCTTTATATATCCCCCTTATGTCTCTTCATGAAGAGAGGTGACTTCTCCAAGTTGGGTTGGACCCTTTCAAAGAGGTTACAATAGATTATTGTAAATGGGATGATTACTCCTAATATGGGTGTCAATATAAGACTATTTGTGTCGAACAAATTTTGCACATAAATTAAATTATGATTAAACCACCATGGGGTCAACTATTTAATTCTCTTTTGACGTGTTGTGATATTTTAAAATCAATGATAAATTATCTTTTCATTAATTCTCCTTTGACATTAATAATAATATTTCTATCGTGGTTATCATAAAGTTCACATCCATTGACAATTATAAAGAATATATAGTTGTAAAGGAGATATATTGTGTCAAGTGTGAAGAGATCCTTATCAAGGATTCATGAATATAAAAGTGGGTGGAAGAAGTCTTTGTCTAAATATATCTACCTCCATAAAGAAAAGGGATATGCAAACAAAGATGCCATTTTCAACATAAAAAGGGGGAACAAGATCAAGAATACACACCTTCTTAATTTTGAAGAGAGTAGATTCTTGATGAAGGATTGTACACTTCCAACACTAAGGAGGGATCTTTTTAAAAAATATATTCTTTAAAGAAAGGAAGGACCTAATCAACGATACACACCTCCAAGCAAGGATAAAATCCTTGTGAAGTACAAAAAATTCTATGCAAGAAACTTAGAAAATTGTTAATAAAGATACAAATCAACAAAGGGAAAGTGAAACCTAATGAAGCATAAATGTTTGAAAACTATTCTTGCCCACCAATATCTAGAGATAAGAATAATTAGGCTATTATATTGCTACACAAGTATTATTGCACATGAAATTATACCACAATGAATGATAATTATCCTCTTGTGAGATTTTGCCAAGATCAAGGGCACAATGAAAAGTATAAAAATAGAGACAAAAGAATGACAAGAACAAACTGTATTCTCATCAATATGAAAATGATCAACTGGATTCACCAATACAATGAATATAGGCCTTCTTATATAGGCAAGGCCATATGGATGTACGAGCACACAATCATGACATGTGGCTCAATGAGAAACAAGGGTAGGTAGGAGAAATAATATAATATTCCACAAGAGGTGGATGACCCACCGAATGTGGAGTGTAACAGCAAAATAAGACCACAACAGGTGGAATTTCTCCTACAAGCTCTATCCCTATGTGCACACTTCCCTAAGTGTCTCAAATCCAAACTACGAAGAGATGCATTATCCTAAGTTAACTTAAGTAAAGTGTAATAATATCCATAATGGATATTTATTTATACCAACACCCCCCCTTAAGTGCAACTTAGGGGAATGAAGACTTAAGTCAACAATGCAAGATGGGTCCCAGCTACTAGGCCATGATAGGTACCCATGTACAATATGCAAATGCAAGTAAAACCATGCAATGCAATCTCTCACAAATGGAGAAAAGGAGAAAACCCAGTGGGAAAAAACTCCCCCCCAAAAGAGAGATGAAAGTACAAAAGACTCTCAAAGAAGAAGGACAAAACCTCAAAGAGGAAAAAGTCCCCCCCCATAAGAGAGGAAGGAGAAGTCAGCTGACCCCCCCCAATGACACATCCTGTACCCCCAAGAGAGCTCACAACTGCTGGAACTTACTCTCGGTGAAAGGTTTGGTGAATATGTCTGCAACCTGCTCCGCTATAGGACAATATTGGAAATCAATGACCTACTCCTGAATGAGCTCTCAAATATAGTGCATATGAATTTTGATGTGTTTGGTCCGCTGGTGCTGGACCGGGTTCTTCGAGATTGCAATAGCACTCTGATTGTCGCAATGTAGAACTGTTGGTTGTGGAGTGGTGAACCCAAACTTTGTGAGAATCTGCTAGAGCCAAGTGGTCTCAGTCGCTGCGTTAACAACGCCTCAATACTCAACCTCAGTCGAAGAGAGAGCAATAGCATGTCGCTTCTTTCTCTACGAACAAATGGGGCCTGAACCAAGGTGAAAACTGTAACCGGAAGTAGACTTACGATCATCAAGATCGCCAGCCCAATTGGAGTCTGTGTAACCAACTAGGGGAAGTCTTGTGCCTACTGCATAGTGAATCCCATAGTGATGTGTACCCTAGATGTAATGAAGGATGCATTTGGTGGATTTCCAATGAAGCTCATGTGGTTCTTGCATGAAGCGGGAAACCATGCCAACTGCAAATGAAATATAAAGGAGTGTATGGGTCAAGTAGATGAGACTACCCACAAGTTGACGATACAAAGTGGCATCAACTGGTGGAGAAGAACATTGAGCCTCAAGCTTGACTCCTGAAAGAAAGGGAGTTGGTGCAAGCTTACAATCAGCCATATGAAAGCATGCAAGTAGCTCAAGAGCATACTTGGGTTGCGATAGTGTAATCCTGGAAGGTGACTGTGAAATCTCTATCCTGAGAAAGTAGTACAAAAGACCCAAGTCAGTCATAGAAAATTTGTCATGCAAAGCATATTTGACCCTACTAATGATGGATGCGGTACTCCCTATAATGATCAAATCATCAACATAGAGCACAAGTATCAAGTGAGAGTCATCCTATCGCAAAATATAGACATTCGGATCAGAATGACACCTAGTGAACCCTATTGAGAGAAGAAAGGAATCCATCTTGGCATACCAAGCCCTGGGGGCCTACTTAAGGCCATAGAGAGATTTCCTTAGTCTGCAAACCAAGGAAGTATCCTAGATGAAACCCTATGGCTGCTCCATATAAATCTCCTCATCAAGGTCACCATGAAGAAAAACACTCTTTACATCCATCTGATGTACAACCCAACCATGAGCTGCAGCAATAGCAAGTGTCAAGCGAATGGAGTTCATCTTGGCTATGGGTGCAAAGGTCTCAGTATAGTCAACACCTGCAACCTGAGAGAAACCTTTCGCAACAAGCTGAGCCTTACACTTAACCACACTACCATCCGCCGCATACTTGGTCCGATAGATCCACTTACATTGAGCCATATTTCTCCCCTTAGGGAGATGGACTAAATCCCAGGTGTTGTTCCTCATCAAGGAACTATACTCCTCCTCCATAGCTTGGTCCCACTCAGGGAACCCTGATGCTTCCCTAAATGTTTGTGGATCGGAAGCGGTAGCAATGAATGCATGTGGAAGATCCTGATGTTGTGATCAAGTTCTCTGTGTATCTGAAGGATCCCCAACAAGAGAACCCACGAACTCAAGTGTTTGTCGAGCCCAACGAGGTCTAGGTTGAGGTGGAGAATGAGGCTCCTCAACTACAAGTGGACCCTGCGGAGGTGTAACCCTACGAGTCAGAGTTGAAGAAGTCTCATCATCTGAATCACTAGCATCACTATCCACAATGGAGAGAGGTGGATGAGGTAGAGAGGATAAGATAGGAGAGATTTCCTCAAAGTGAACACTCCTCTCAATGAACACCTCATGTGTCTCAGGATCCATCAATCTATATGCCTTAACACCCTCAGGATATCCAACAAATATGCAAGGTTGACTCCGAGGTTCCAATGCCTTGCGTTTCTGTGGAGGTATGTGAGCCCATGCTGGACAGCCAAAGACTCTAAAATGTCTCACAATCAGTTTCCTACTGGCCCAAGCCTCAAAAGGAGTAATACCTTGCAAAGCTTTGTGAGGAACCCGATTCTGGATGTGTGTGGCACAACTGATAGCCTCTGCCCAAAAGGTGGGATCAAGAGAACGTGCATGTATCATACAACTAGCCATTTCTTTGAGAGTTCTATTCTTGCATTCTGTAACTCCGTTCTGCTATGGATTGTATGCGACAGAATGTTGAAGATCAATCCCCTCAAATGTACAAAAATCCTCAAGTCTTTTGTTCGCATATTCCTTTCCATTATCTGTGCGAAGAATCTTCACCACTTTCCCGGATTGCTTCTCCACACGAGTCTTGAAGTCCTGAAATCTGTCAAATACTTCACTCTTATGAATAAGAAAGTAGACCCAAGTGAAGCAGAAGTAGTCATCAATGAAGGTGAGGACATAGCGGGCCTTACTAAATGAAGGTGCTGGAAATGGACTTGCTACATCGCTGTGAACAAGTTGAAGAACCTCCAAAGCTCTCCAAGCTTTCCTTTTATCAAACTTTTCCTTAGGATGCTTGCCCATGGAACAACCTGAACATACACCCTCTGAAAAAATGATTCAAGGTAGACCCGTGACCATGTCTTTAGTGCTGAGCTGCTGAAGATAGTGGTAGTTGAGGTGACCAAACCGCTTATGCCATAGCTTACTTTCTGAATTTGAATGAGTAAGCAAGGCCCTAGAAGGTTAACTTGGCACAAAGTGGGCGAATGAATAAAGCCTTGAGTTGTCATTGACTTGTCCCACTGCTACCAAGGCATCATCATCAAGTTCCTTTACCACAAATGAATCTGGTGTAAACTCAACCTTTTCCCATTCCCATAGTGAATGATTTGGTAGATAGAGAGAAGGTTGGTAGACAAGTTAGGAACATAGAGAACATTCTCAAATGTTCCATCATCCATGTCAACTGAGCCTTTGCCTTCAATCTCTACTTGTGTATCATCACCTATGTAAATGTGAGGTACCTTAGATTGCTCCAATGAAGAAAACTGCTCCTTTGTATAACCCATGTGATATGAGGCACCTGAGTCAAGTATCCACTACTGTGAAGAACTTGTTGTAGCCACAAATGCTTGCCCTTTTCCCTTAGATTGTGAGGAAGAGGAAGGAGATGAATCCTTCTTTCCGTAGGCAGATGGCAAGTTGATGTTGTTTTTCTTAAGAAGATTAGTTAACTCATCAACTTGCTTTGTGTGGCATCGATGCTCATCATGACCATACTTCTTGCAATATGCACAAGTTGGCTTATCCTTCGTAGGTGGTGTCCCCTTCTTGAAAGAGGATGAAAAATCGCCTTGTGTTGGAGAGGATGATTATCCTTTTTCATGTTGTGGCCGTGACTTAGATTGCTTCTTCTTCTTCTTGGAATCTTTGCCTTGACTTCCTTGATTCCCTTGATTAGCCACCAAAGCCTTGGACTTTCAAGACTTGAGAAACCCCATGTTCAACAACTTAGATTGTTCCAATATCAACATTTTTGTGAAAGCATCAAATGAAGGCATAACATAGGAGCTCCCCACTGTCAAACAATGAGTTTGGAAGCTAGACACAAATGTTGCATATTCTGGTGCAAGCTTGTCTAACAAGTTGAATATCAACTGAGCATCCTTTTTGTCAATTCCACAATCCTTAAGCTTTGCTCTTAGCTCATTTGCTTTGGTGACATAATCTTGGATTGTATCAAAACTCTTGGGATCCAAGTTGGTGAGCTCATTGTCAATCTTATAACCTCTGATTTCATCAAGTTGACCATACAATTTCTGAAACATATCCCAAGCATCTTTGATTGTAGTACACTTTTCAATATGAAAGATGAGGTCATCTAATACATACTTGCACAAAGTTCCAAGAGCCATGCAATTCTTAGTGAGCCATTATAATTGAGCATTAGGATCAGCCTTAGGATCAGGTGGTGCTCCTATTGTTCCATCTATGTAATGCGTGGGACCTTTTTCCATTAATTTGCTCCATACTTTAATTTTCCATGATGCATAATTATGTGGAGTTAAAGGTGGAAATTTATGAGGACTCATTGCAATAAAAATGAAAGAGCACAAGGAAAGAGAGGCACAATCACACAATACACCCCCCCAAATTCACTCAATCAAAGAACCCCCCCAAAAGTGATGATTTGGCACTTTATACTTAGTGCATGTACAATGGGCCACTTGCAAAAAATGGCAAAGTGGACTTCTGATTTCAATTTTACAACTACCTCAATAAGGCCAAAAGAGACTCAAACTAATAATGCAGGAGATCTAAACTAAGATCCAAGCAATTTACAAGTACCAAATAGGCCAAATAAGACCAATATCTGAAAGTACAATTTCTACTTAAAATCTCTAAAATCTGATCATAGATTATGAAAGTAGATGAAAAGACATGCACTTTCAAAAAAAATAGCACCTGAAAAGGAGGTCGTATGAGCTCAAATGAGGCCTTTGAAGTTGCAGAATTGAGGATTGGACAGGTACAGCTGAGAGAATCTGAAAATTTTGAAAACCCTATGCACCAAAACCAAAAAATAACCACACCACTACAAAGAGCACAAAAAATTAGCCCAAATAAAAAAAAAATTGCACCCAAAAAGGAGCAAAATTGAGCAAGTTATGGGCCTCCAAAGTTGACCCAAAAATCCAAACTGCTCAACGGAGAGGGGTCTAAAAATTTCCAAAGAAAATGTTGACTAGGTGTTGACTGGGCGTTGACTGGGTGCTACTGACTGGGCGCTGACTATGCACTATTGACTGGGCAGAAGGTAAATAATTTTCAGAAAAAAATAATTTTTTTCTTTTTTGAAAAAATCCGAAAATTCCATACCGTACCCCCCGAATTGGGTAGAAAATTTCCTCCACACCCAAAAATCGATTTTCACCAAAATAGGTTGAATTTATACTCAATTTTTATGGAAACGGCCTCTTGGACACAATGGTGAGGTTGAAAACGCTCTAAGATGCCTCCAAAAAATGCAATCCCTCAGATCTGAAAATAGAAGCCTTCCACGATGTCTCCAAAAACCAATCAATGAAGCCCCAATGGCTTTGATACCATGTGAGACTTTGCCAAGATCAAGGGCACAATGAAAAGTATAAAAATAAAGACAAAAGAATGACAAGAACAAACTGTATTCTCATCAATATGAAAATGATCAACTGGATTCACCAATACAATGAATATAGGCCTTCTTATATAGGCAAGGTCATATGGATGTACGAGCACACAATCATGACATGTGGCTCAATGAGAAACAAGGGTAGGTAAGAAATACTAGGGGTAGGTGGGAGAAATAATATAATATTCCACAAGAGGTGGATGACCCACTGAATGTGGAGTGTAATAGCAAAATAAGACCACAAAAGGTGGAATTTCTCCTACAAGCTCTATCCCTATGTGCACACTTCCCTAAGTGTCTCAAATCCAAACTGTGAAGAGATGCATTATCCTAAGTTAACTTAAGTAAAGTGTAATAATATCCATAATGAATATTTATTTACACCAACACCTCAAAAAGGTAAATGATAAGTGTCATATAGTGAGGAAAAACATAATAAGAATAAGTGTTATTTAGAAGGGATGGGACAAAGTTGCAACTCATTATCACTTGCCATTTGAATGATGCTAGATATGATAAGTTATAAAATTTTACATTCATAGGCTTGGGATTCATTAGTGGAATGGCCATGCATTTGATGATACACACAAACAAAAAAAGTTTCATGACTTCTTTAGGATTTATCCTTGATTTTGGCCAAGGGAGAGTAATCAAGATGGCTTTAAGAATTACTAACAAAATACTCTCTTGTTTAGATGAAAAACTAGGAGAAGAAGACATAGATGTATTAGACAATGTAAAAAGGGATGCAAACAAAGAAAGAGGTTGGAAACCTAAACCTTCTTTGGGAAAGTGTGATGCAAATTTATCATGAGCCTCAATACTTTGTTTCATACATCCTAAACCATGTGGACATAGTATACATGCTTAGAAAGGATTGTAGAACCAACTCCATACTATTTTTCCAAACCAAAAGTAGGATCCTTAGTGAGTGTTGAAATGTAAAGAGGAGAGGGATCACACTTAGTTTCAATTGGGTTGAAGTCTAAAGAGCACCAATCATCATAAATACATGTTTTAGAAGAATAAGTTGGAATGAATTTAGAAGAATCTTGGATAAATGAAACACAAGTGTCCTTCGAGGCTTCAATCTTAAATTTGAGGAATTTATACTCTTCAACAAAGGAAGGTGTAAAGTCTAATGGACCTGAATTTTTTTCTAAGAAAGCATCATCAATAAGAGAAAATGTTGTATAAGGAATCATAGTGTTAAGAAAAGATATACATCCTACTTATTTTCCAACACCACCATACTGATTTTTATCACCTTCTAGTATGTACATATTGTCAATGTAAATGAATTTTATTGTGCAATAAAGGGAATACTTGCATAGCATGGAGCCAAGGTCTACATAGAAGAAGATTGTATGTGAGAGTATTGGGAATGACAAGGATAACCATGGGTAGAGTCACAAGACCTAATTTAATAGGAAATAAAATTATACCTAATGAATATCTACCAACATCATCTAAGCCACAAATATAAAGAGAATCAAGTTGAATTCAAGCGAGGTATATTCTTACATAACAAGTCTATTTTGCAAACATTAAGGCTTGACTAGTACATTATCAATTAAGGTATGTATTATCCTATTTTTATTAGTGATCACAATAACCATGAGGGGATCAAACTAATTTTGAACTTCCAAAGGAGGTAACTCATGTTTTAAAAATCCAATACCCATTTTTGTTTTATGCATATGATCAAACAAAACAGCTACACCATTTGGTCCAGTAAAAGGTGAGACAACTACTATCTACAAGGCCTATTGGAGAAACTTGTCATATGTAGGTGAAGTTTGAATCAAATCCCAAAGGGAGATATTAGATAGAGTAGCACAAAGTTGCTCAACAAGATCATACTCCTTACCAAGATGTTGTGAAAGAAGAGGGGGTGAAGGAAGAAAATTTATAGTAGGAAGAAAATTTGAAACTTGTTTATTGTTTGGTGTGTTATATGTGTGAGTTACTTCATGATAATGAGTTTTTTATGACACTTTTTGATTCATCCTGTTACTTTGAGTGAGTTGTTTCACAAATTTCGAGTAGAAATTAGGAGGTCTAATTAGATTTTTAACAAAGAGCATTGGAAACATTGCTAGTGATATCCCCCTCTTGAAGCAAAATATCCTCATGAGAAAGACCAAATTTTGGAGAGGGAAAAACATGATTCAATAATAATTCATCTGTAGAAGATATGTCAATAAAGTGAATAGTAGGTAAAGTGTCATTAAAGAAAGTCTTAATGCTATCATCCTCTTGCATTAAAATATCCTCATGGGTAGGACCGATTTTGAAAGAGGGACAAGCATGATTCATCAATTCTTAATCATTAGAAGGGAGAACATTGAGAAAGGTTCTAGTGTTATCATCTTCTTGCGTCAAACTGTCCTCATGAATAAGAGGATCTTTAGGAGAGGGATGGAGGGTCATAAGAGAGATAATAAACTATCAAAACCATGAAATGGCTTCATTGTGAAAATAGATTAACCCACTACTTAAGCAAAGAATGAGATAATCAAAGAAACTAAATTTATTTTTAAATAATAATAATGAGATAGAAATGATGTGATTAATTAAGAAATACAAGTACTTAAATAATGAATTTTAGAAATGAATGAATCTAAATTTGATAAATTCATGCAAAAAATTAGATCTAAAACTAAAAATAAAAAATATGCAAATGTAAGATTTATTGGGCACACCAAAATGTAATGTAGTAAAATGGGGTCCTATCCTAGACACGTAAACTAAGATCTTAACTCTCAAATCACTATCATTCATTGGAGGAAATAGTCAACAAGATCCAACTTTAATCTGAAAGGAGAGTTTGATGTTGTGTATGATTATTTCTTCTTTTTGATTTGATTTGATTTGAATATGTAATTACTAGCTAAAATTATACAAAGTTGACAATATTTAGCAAAAATAGATAGAAATAGAACTGAAAGAAAACATAAAAATACACATTTGGAAATGAGATGCAAAGAGGAACCTTTAGCTAAAATCCAGAACTAAATATGCAAGAATATGGATATATTCACCCTATTCCTAATGGTGTCTTCATCAATTGAGAATTCAAATTCTAGATCAAGAGGCTCCATAGATTTTCCCCTCAAAATTCAGCCCAAAAGTGTTAGACATGTGAGCTATCCGACATAGTCCAAGGGTTTTTTCCTATTCAAAGTTTCAAATTGTGTCTCAAGTTTTCTTTGTGCAAATATGCAACTATCTACTATCTGTTGGCAATTGACACTCATCCGATGACTTTTGATGCTTGATTTATGACCTAGGGTTGTCATTTATGGCAACTCTTCTTGGTGATTTGATCTGGTGGTCATGATTTATCCTATACAGAAGCTAGAGTTAACCAGTAGGTAGTTAACTGGTAAAATAGGGCTATCTCAATAATGTTTTGGTTCAGAAAGATTTCCGATGATTGAGATAATTTTGATGGTTTATTTCGTGTTCTTGGTGAATGGGAAGATCCTTAGGAAGCATGTGATTATACTCTTTTGGTCTAGTGCTATGCTTTGTTCAAGATTGAAGTCGACTTGGAGCTACACGTTACACTTCTTGAAGCCGACTTGAAGAAGATTTTTTTTGTGTTAAGACCAGATACATAAGATCAATTTGGCGATTGGTTTTTGGTGTATTAGTATTGTGGTGATCCATTTTGGTGCGATTGAGCAGATTTTCACGTGCGCATGTGGTTCACAGACAATTTGGTAGTTGACAAAGACAGAAACAAAGTATTTGTAGAGTGAAGATAGTCAGAGATTCGGTGCTTAATCAAAACTCATTCTTGCATTGTCAAATGCTATTTCAGAGTTCATTTCATTGTATTTCCTCAATGTAATCAAATTGTAAGTTAGTGAGACTTACCTGAGGGTTGTAGCCTTTCGAGCAAATATCTTTTAAGCAGTGAGCTCTAGGCAATGAGCCTGAATAAAAGTGCATTCCCCATCTATGTAATATTTATGTAATCCTGGCCATAGTATATGAATATGTTAATCTAAGAGGATCCGGTTAATACTAAGAGGGGTGGTGAATCGGTATTAACAATAATTCTTAACTTAAACTTAAACTGATAAAACTTCACCAAATCAATCACAAACCAATAATAAACTATTCGCCAATACCAGTAATCACTTATATCCAACTGTTTACCTGATTTAACAGAGCTACTCATTAAGTGTTCATCAACATGCATAAACTAAAAGTAAATAAAACAACACATAAAAAACATTCACCACATGAGCACTAGAATTTTCATGTGGAAACCCAAATAGGGAAAAACCACGGTGGGAATTGGTAACCACAAAAATTGTTTACTCTTTCAGAATGCGCCCTGTTATGAGCCTATCTCAGTTAGGATCTTATAATGATGCCCTGTTAGGAGAAGACTTTGTTAGGAGTCACCCAATTAAGTGATTGCTATGATGAGCCATGTTAGGAGCTTTGCTCTGTTAGAAGCAACCTCACAAGAGGGTTTAAGACTCACATGTTGAGCTACCCAGTTAAGGGATTTGCAATTTAAGGCTTGCTAGAACATACCCGGTTAAGGGATTTTGTCTATTGCAACTGTTAGGGAACAATAGATTAATGATCTAGAAATAGCTCTAACTGCTTGCTTGTTTAGATCCAATTCAGGCCCGCTCTGCTACAGTCTGGCAGATACACCACACTGGTTCGACTTTACACTCTTTTCTCAAAAATCATCGACACAACAAACATCAACTATACCGACCTAAATAACCTTTACATCTTAGTCAGTTATAAAACCCTAGATACATCAAAATTCAAATGAATTTACAATACACATCATCATAGATCATAACAACAAATTTCAAGACAATATCAGTCATTGAATGATCATAACTCATCATAGCAACTCAATCTAATAGGCAGTCAAACCCATAAAACACTCTTCTATGCTCTTCATTGTTTCCCAAGAAATTCCATCCTTAATCACACCAAAACATCACCTTATCTTTTCACATGGGTTGTTGCACATCACCATCAACAATTGAACATGATATAAATCACCGCAAAACCATAAAACATCACCGGTTAAAAGAATTTGTTACTGGTTCTAAAACCCTTCTTAAACCCTATATAAAATACAACAAAGATCATAAACATGATTTATGGTAATCAAAGCATGATGTGGTTCCGGTCAAAGATACATTATAATGATACAAATACTTGTTCCAAACCTCAACACTTGACTCACCACTAATCATTAGAACCAATCAAAACATTCACCACATGAACACCAGAATTTTCACATGGACCCAAATAGGGAAAAACCACGGTGGGAATTGGTAACCACAAAAATTGTGCACTCTTTCAGAATACGCCTTGTTAGGAGCCTATCCCAGTTAGGAGCTTACAATGATGCCTTGTTAGGATCAGACCTTTTTAGGAGTCACCCGGTTAAGGGATTGCTATGATGAGCCCTGTTAGGAGCTTTGCTTTGTTAGAAGCAACCTCACAAGAGGGTTTAAGACTCAAATGTTGAACTACCCGATTAAGGGATTTGCAATTTAAGGATTGTTAGAACCTACCCGATTAAGAGATTTTGTCTATTGCAACTGTTAGGGAACAATAGATGAATGATCTGGAAATAGCACTAACTACTTGCTTGTTCAGATCCAATTCAACTCCACTTTACTACACTCTGGCAGATACACCACACTAGTTTGACTTTACACTCTTTTCTCAAAATTCATCGACACAACAAACATCAACTATACCGACCTAAATAACCTTTACATCTTAGCCGGTTACAAAACCCTTGATATATCAAAATTCAAATGAATTTACAATACACATCGTCATAGACCATAACAACAAATTTGAAGACAATATCAGTCATTGAATGATCATAACTCATCATAGCAACTCGATCTGATAGGCAGTCAAACCCATAAAACACTCTTCTATGCTCTTCGTTGTTTCCCAAGAAATTCCATCCTTAGTCGCACCAAAAAATCACCTTATATTTTCACATGGGTTGTGCCATATCACCATCAACAATTGAACATGATATAAATCACCGCAAAACCATAAAACATCACTGGTTAAAATAATTTGTTACCGGTTCTAAAACCCTTCTTAAACCCTACAAAAAATACAACAAAGATCATAAACATGATTTCTGGTAATCAAAGCATGATGCGGTTCTGGTCAAAGATACATTATAATGATACAAATACATGTTCCAAACCTCAACACTTGACTCACCACCAATCATTAGAACCAATCAAAACATTTCCACGTTTACCGGTTAAGGTCCTAATACCTAGTTCACTGTCTTCATTACCAGCAAGGCATTTTCGGTAGACCAAAAAGACTTAAATGACAAAATAAACATGAAATAAATAGTTGCCACATAGTTTTCCATCAATGACAACACAAATAACTGATCAAAGTCATTGAGCCAATAATCTTAATCTCTTCATCACTATATCATTACCAACAGTCCTTTACCAGTTCATCAACATTCTCCATCAACATCAGCTATGACGATCATGCCAACAATCTCCCCCTTTGGCATTGATGGCAACACCAACATATTCAACTATCAACTATAATCTTCTCTACTTCCTTCACTCGCTCTTCTTCTACTGCACTTCATTTGTTGGTTGTACTTCTTCCCCTGCTCTAATTCTTCTCCTCCAGATCATATTACTTCTCCCCCTTTCTATTATAGTTCTTCTCTCCCTTTCTCTTACAATTCTTCTCCTCCTTTGATAGCAATGCCAAAGGTTCAAATGCATCTTCAGTCTTCATTCTTGCTACTCTTGTCTCCAACATCTCTACAAATCTCATCTAACTTGCCCCCCCTACAGAGTAACCAACATTTCATCAATCCTCAATGAAAAATATTCATTAATCCCACTGGATTGATGCATCTCATCCATCTTGGTTGATCTTATGTAGGGGTCTGACCCCTAATTTACCTCTGAGGTACTCAAAGGTTGTCTTCAGAAAAGGTCTAGTGAAGATGTCTACTAACTGCTATTTTCTTGTCACATATTTGATTCTGACTTGCTTCTCTTGTACTCTCTCCCTCAGAAAGTGATATTTCAGTTCTATATGCTTTGTCCTTGTATGTAACACATGATTTTTTGAAATATTTAAAGCACTAGTATTGTCACAATAAATAATCACCAGTTCAAACATATCTTGCTTAAAATCTTCTAACACGTCTCATCTAGATTGCCCGTGTACAATTCATAGATGTTGCAACATATTCTGCTTCAGCGATTGACTGTGATACACAAGTTTTCTTTTTACTTGTCCAAGCAACCAATCTACCTACAAGAAGAAAAGCTCCATTGGTAGTGTTATTCCGGTCATCAACATTGCATTCCCAATCTGCATCAGTAAACATTTTCAAAGAAAAGTCATATTTATAAGGATACCATTAGCCATAATCCATTGTGCCTTTTAGATATTTGAATATCCTTTTCATCACTACCAAGTGAGCCTCCTTGGGATCTTTGTGAGATCTAGCAACCAATCCAACAACATTTGCAATATTCGATCCACTATGAACAACATAATGCAACTTACCAATCATGGACCTGTATTCCTTTTCATCTACAGTGACTGAATCATCCTGTATAGACAACTTACAACCTATCACCATTGATGTACCAACTAGATTGCAATCTTCCATGCCAAAAAAATTTAATATTTCTTTTACATATTTAGTCTGACAGATAAATATCCCATCATCTAGTTGCCGGACTTGCAACCCAATGAAAAATTTAATCTCACAAATAAGAGACATTTCAAATTCTTTCTTCATTTCCTCAACAAAAGCCATACATAAATCATCATCACCGCCAAAAATTATATCATCAACAAAAACTTCTGCTATCAATATCTTGTCTCCATCAGTCATTAAATATGTGTTACTGTCCTCACTTGTACACTGGAATCCTATCTTGATCAAATGTGTATGCAATCTTTCAAACCATGCTCTCGGTGCTTGCTTCAAACCATATAGTGCCTTGTGTAACTTGCAAACCATATTTTCATCTTCACTTAATGCAAATCCATCTAGTTGTTCTATATATACTTCTTCTTCCAGGATACCATTCAGAAAAGTTGATTTAACATCCATCTGATATACCTTAAATCCTTTAAAAGCAGCAAAGACAAGTAACATTCTCACACCTTCCAATCTTACCATTGGTGCAAAGGATTCACCATAGTCTTCTCCTTCTTCTTGTGTGTAGCCTTTGCATACAAGTCTTGCTTTATTCCTTACAACCTTGCCATCTTCATTTAACTTGTTTCTAAAAACCTATTTTGTACCTATAACATTCTTGTCTTCTAATCTGGGAAAAAGTGTCCAGGTCTTGTTTTTCTCTATCTGATCCAATTCTTCATTCATATAATTAATCTAGTCATCATCCTTCAATGCTTCTCTTACTATTTTAGGCTCAATAGTAGAAATCAGACAAGATTTTTCTCTATTTTTCCTTCTAGTCTATACACTAGCATTCTTATCTCCTATGATTTGGTCTTCTGAATTATTTAATCTAACATACCTTGGTATTACCAGTTTCATTTTTGTGCCTTTCCTTCATGTTCATCACCTTCTTCATCACTTTCTTCATTTACCGGTTGTTGCACCTCTTTCTGCATTGTTTTCTTCATCATTCTTTTGTACTTTCGGTTCTATAAACACAAGGTTTTCTTCATCATTTTCAGGCTCAGATCTACGAGACTCATTAGGTTTCTTAGAGAATTCATCAACCTTGACATTTACACTTTCAACTATCTTCTTAGTTCTCTTGTTATAACATCTTAATACTATACTCTTGGTAGAGTATCCAAGAAATATCCCTTCATCACACTTAGCATCAAATTTTCCAGTAACAACATCTCTCTTAATAAAACATTTACTCCCAAAAATTTTAAAGTACCTAACATTAGGAATCTTACCATTCCAAAGTTCATAAGGTGTTTTATCATTACCTTTCTTAACAAGTACTTGGTTTAAAGTATAAACAATTGTACTAACTTCTTCCCTCCAAAACATCTTAGGTATTGCACCTTGTATCAACATTGTTCTAGAAGCTTCCACAATTATCATGTTCCTTCTCTCAACAATTTCATTTTGTTGTGGAGTTATGGGTGCTAACATTTGCCTTTTAATTCTTTGTTCATCACAAAACTTCACAAACTCATCAGAAGTTAACTCACCTCCCCGATCAGATCTCAAACATTTCAAACTTCTCCTGGTTTCATTTTCAACTAAAGCTTTAAATGACTTGAATTTACTAAAAGCCTCAAAGTTTTGTCTTAGAAAAGTTACCCACATCATCTTTGAAAAATCATCAATAAAAATCATAAAGTACTTATCACCATAATAGCTTCTAGTCCTCATAGGACCACATAGATCAGTGTGGACTAAATCAAGGATATGCTCTAAAGAAAAAAAATTACTCTTAAAAAATACAGAAGTCATCTTACCCATCTGACAGTCCTTACACAACACATTGTCTGATTTCACAAGTTGGGGCATACCTCTCAAAATACTTCATTTGCTAACCTTTATCAAATTGTCAAAGTTCACATGACAAAACCTCTTGTGCCATAACCAGCTATCTTCAATCTTAGCCACCAAACAACTATTCACATTAGTATTCAGGTGAAAATATTACCTCTAGTCCGGTTTCCAATAGCAATCAACTCTCGTTTACTTCCAAGGATCCTGCACACTCCACTCTTAAATTCAAGAAGATATCATTTATCATTTAATTGTATAATGCTCAGTAAGTTATGTTTTAATCCATCTACCCAAAAGATATCATCTGCATTACTTTTTCCATTTAATGAAATAGATCCTTTATCTTAAACCATGCAGGGTGAGTTGTTATCAAACCTTACCACACCGCCATCAAATTCTTCAAGAGATATGAACTTGTTTCTATCACCGGTCATGTGGTGTGAGCAACCACTATTTATTATCCATTCATCACTACTATCTATGTGTGATACCAAATCTTTTTCATCAATCAAATCTTCCTTCACAGGAACAAAGACAATTTCCTCATTGTTCTATTCCTTAGATTCCTCATTTGTCACACTTTCATCCACTGCAATATAGAAATGTTTCTTTCCTTTTCCTTTAAATTTCCTGAACTTTTCCTTTTTATCACCATTAGGACAATTTGCAGCAATATGTCCAATCTTATTGCAAGAAAAACACTTTAGAGGAAGTTTACCTTTGTACTTACCAGTGCCTCTAGGAAATCTTTTAGCCAATAGTACCTTAAGCTGCATCAGATGATCTTGATCATCACCATCTCCTTTGCTACCACCATGACTAGAACAACAGTCATGATTATGAAAAATATCCTTTCAAGATTTCTTCACTGTAGTACCGGTTACAAAAGCCTTAAAAGAAGATTCAAATGGCTAAGAAACACTATTATCAAAGTTGTTTAATTAAAATGCAGTGAATTTACCAATAAGGGAATCAATAATAACTTTATCTTTAGAAATAGATCTCAATTCTTGTATTGCAGATACCCTAATAACATATTGTGGTAAGAGAGTTCTAAGCATCTTACTAAGAATAGTATCTTCTTCAACTTTACCTCTAACACTCTTAATACCACCTACGACTTCCTTAATCCTTTGTCCATATTGTGCTATATTCTTACCATCAACCATTCTCATATCATCAAATTTACCTCTAAGACTTTCTTCCTTAGCCCTTTGTTCATGTACATCACCTCCATAAATCAAACTTAATTTCTCCTATACTTCAAATGCAGTCTCTAATCCGTGAACATCTATATACTCAAAGCCATAAAAAGTACTTACAATTGCTTTGAGTGCCTTGATGTTTTCTTGCTACTCCTTAAGATCATCAGGTGTCAGGGGACTGGTATTAGGAGCCACATAATTGTTTGTCATATGATGCCAAAACTAAGAACCCATTCCTTTGATATATATCTTCATTCTATCACTCCTAATCCGGTAGCTATCCTTGGTAAGCTTGGGACCCTCCTTCTTCATCATCTTTCTCAGGATCTTTTCCTCAAACTATTAAGCTTCTGCACACATAAGACCTAATACTCTGATACCAATTGTTAATGTGAGAGGATATGGTTAATACTAAGAGGGGGGATGAATTAGTATTAACAATAATTCTTAACTTAAACTTAAACTGATAAAACTTCACCAAATCAATCACAAACCAATAATAAACTATTTACCAGTATCAGTAATCACTGATATCCAACTATTAAAATGATTTAACATAAATGCTCATTAAGTGATCATCAACATCCATAAATTGAAAGTAAATCAAAAGAACATATCAGAAACATTCACCACATGAATACCCGAATTTTCACGTGGAAACCTAAATAGGGAAAAACCACGGTGGGAATTGCTACCCACAAAAATTGTGCACTCTTTAGAAATGTGCCTTATAAGGAACCTAACCTAGTTAGGAGCTTACAATGATGCCCTATTAGGAGCATAGCTTGTTAGGAGTTACTTGGTTAAGGGATTTCTATAATGAGCCTTGTTAGGAGCTTTTCTCTGTTAGAAGCAACCTCGCAAGAGGATTTAAGACTTAGATGTTGAGCTACCTGGTTAAGGGATTTTCAATTTACAGCCTGTTAGAACCTACCCGGTTAAGGGCTTTTGTCTGTTGCAACTATTACAGAACAACAAATAAATGATCTGGAAATAGCACTAACTGATTGCTTGTTCAGATCCAATTCAGCTCCACTCTGGTACACTCTGACAGATACACCACATTGGTTCGGCTTCACACTCTTTTCTCAAAAATCACTGACACAACAAACATCAACTATACTGACCTAAATAACCTTTACATCATAGTCGGTTACAAAGCCCTAGATACATCAAAATTCAAATGAATTTACAGTATAGATCATCATAGATCATTACAACAAATTTCAAGACAATATCAATCGTTGAATGATCGTAACTCATCACAACAACTCGATCTGATAGGCAGATAAACCCATAAAACACTCTTCTATGCTCTTCGTTGTTTCCCAAGAAATTCCATCCTTAATCGTACCAAAATATCACCTCATCTTTCTACAGGGTTTGTGCCATGTCACCATAAACATTTGAACATGATATAAATCACTGCCAAACCATAAAACATCACCGGTTAAAAGAATTTGTTACCGGTTCTAAATTCCTTCTTAAACCCTATAGAAAATACAACAGAAATCATAAACATGATTTTTGGTAATCAAATCATGATGTGGTTTCGGTCAAAGATACATTACAATGATACAAATACATGTTCTAAACTTCAACACTTGACTCATTACCAATCACTAGACAATCAAAACATTCCATGTTTACCAGTTAAGGTCCTAATACCTAGTTCACTGTCGTCATTACCGGTAAGGCATTTTCAATAGACCAAAAAGACTTAAATGATAAAATAAACATGAAAAACATAGTTGCCACATAGTTTTCCATCAATGACAACACAAATAACTGACCAAAGTCATTGAGCTAATAATCTCAATCTCTTCATCACTACATCATTACCAATGGGCCTTTACCGGTTCATCAACGGTCGCCATCAACATCAGTTATGCCGATCATGCCAACAATATCCACCTTTGGCATTGATGATAAGACCAACATATTCAACTATCAACTATAATCTTCTTTGTTGCCTTCACTTGCTCTTCTTCTATTGCACTTCATCTACTGGTTGCACTTCTTCACCTCCTCTAATTCTTCTCCTCCGAAACATATTACTTATCCTCCTTTCTATTACAATTCTTCTCCCCCTTTGACAACAATGCCAAAGGTGCAAATGCATCTTCGGTCTTCATTCATGCTGCTATTGTCTCCAACATCTCTACATATCTCATCTCAGTTGCTCCCCCTAAAGAGGGGAAAAACCAACAAGGTGGATTAGTGGTGGTTAGCATACAAATCAAACACTAAAAGCATAAGAAGATGAAATATGCATAAAACCACATAAAACTATAAAAATAATGCTTATACCTTACAAACCTTTACCTCTCCCTCGGATTGAGCCTTTGGTGAAGTTGAATAGCGCCTCTCTCTTAAACTTGATTGGATGGGCTCCTCTTGCTTGCTTGATGTGGATGGCTCTCCAAATGTGCACAATATGATTGATAGGAGGATGAGATGGATGGATAAATGACTAAGTGATGGATGAGTATGGATTTGGCTATAGTTTGGATGCTTTGATGGATTTTTTGAACTCAAATGGACAGCTTAAGATTGTTAAACTTAGAGATGATGAATGGAGGGATGAAGTCCTCAATTTATAAGAAGAGGAGAGGAAGAATGAATGGCTAGGATGGATTCAAGATGAAGGGCTAGGATTGCTTGTGAGCTCTCACAAGACCCAAGAGAGGGTGTGGAGTCCAAGAGATATGCATTAAAGGTATTTTTTGTCTCCACACTCCACAAGGTGCATTGGGAAGACTCCCAAGGTACCTTGGGAAGAACAAAGTGCATTGGGAAGACTTCCCCATGTGCCTTGAGAGGAGCAAGAGATGTGACATTCCTTGGAGAATGGGGAGAAGGAATTAAAAATTCTCCAAAAAGGGGTAAGCATAGGGATTGGAGGAATAAGAAGGAATTAAAAATTTCTTGGGAGAGGGAATGCCTGGAGGAATGTGAGATCTTGAAAATCTCACATTCACCTAGGAAAAGAGCATTAAAAGATAGTGGTTGGATGGAAGGGACAAGGGGTTGACTTCGTGACTAATCATGATGATTAGTCACTAGCAACTCATTATGAAGGGGATTAGAGGAAGTGTTAGGTGGGATTAGGATTTGTAGGAGGATTTGACTAGGAGAGAGAATAAGTGGAGGGAATTAAAAATTAGATGAATAAGGTTAAGTGAGTTTAGGGAGTTTTTAGAAGACTTTATTAGGTTAATGATGAATTAAGAAGATGGTTTGTAGGAATCATGTGGGTTAACTAATTAATTGAAATTAATTAGCCAAAAGGAAGATTTGTGAGGATTTAATCTTTTAGAAGAATAAGGAGAGGGATTGATTTATTAAATAAATCAGTCACATACTATAGTGATAATATCAATTATATTTAATTAATATTGAGGAGAATTTGAATTAACATAATTAATTAATTAATTATGTGAGGAATTATAAATAATTAAAAATAATTATTTTTAAGTGTCTACATTTTGCCCCTCTTTGAAGCGAAGTGTGATGACGCGTTGATTCAAAGAATAATCTTGTTTTTTGATGATGATATTGATTTGATTGATAAGATCTAGATTCAGTCTGGTTTCAGGAAGGATTCATCTTGTATAAGACAAAGATGATCAAAGCGTCTGGTTTCAGGAAGGATTCATCCTGTATAAGACATGACTGATCACA
Organism: Cryptomeria japonica; assembly: GCF_030272615.1. Lineage (NCBI taxonomy): Eukaryota > Viridiplantae > Streptophyta > Pinopsida > Cupressales > Cupressaceae > Cryptomeria > Cryptomeria japonica. Next base: position 218,564,563 of record NC_081414.1, on the reverse strand, counting down.
ATGTCTGGTTTCAGGAAGGATTCATCCTTGTTGGTGTAAATAATTATTCATCTTGGATATTATTACACTTACTTAAGTTTACTTAAGAAATGCATTTCATAATAGTTTGGGTATGAGACACTTGGGTGTTTGTGCCACATTGGGATAGTGTGTGTAGGAGAAATTCCACCTTTTATGGTGTTGATCTTGTTGTTACACTCCACATTCAGTGGGTGATCCACCTCATGTGAACTATTATATTATTTCTCCTATCTACCCACACCTATTTCCTACCTACCCTTGTTTCTTATTGAGCCACATGTCATGTTTGTGTGCTCACATATCCCTAGCCTTGCCTGTATAAGCAAGCTCATCTACATTGTATGTAATTGATATTATTGATCATTTTCTATTGATGAGAATACAGTTTATTCTTGTCCTATATTGTGTCTCTATATTGTACATTTCATTGAGCTCTTGATTTTGGCAAAATCTCACATGGTATCAGAGCCATTAGGGCTTCATTGATTCGTCTTGAAGAGACATTATTGCGACGTCAAGAGGCAGATCTAAGGAGAAACATCTTTTGGAGGCATCCTAGACCAGATCCAACCTCATCATTGCGTTCAGGTGGTCATTTCCATGAATTTTGGTTATAAAGTCGGCCTATTTTGGTGAGAAAAAAAATTTCGCCAATTTTGCTATTATTGTACGGATTTTTTATTAATTTTTTTCAAAAAAAAAAATTCATATTGTCTGAAAATTTTCGAAAAAAATCAAAAATTTCGAAAGAAAAATTAAAAAAAAAAAATCAAAAAAGTTTTTTTTGGGGGGTCCGCAGACCCCCCCGTGACCTGCCGTACCCTGCAAGTCTGCAGCACAGGTCAGCGTCGCCCGTACCTGCGTGTTCCGCGTGTTTCCTACCAGACTCTGCAGGCCTGTTGTCCTCATCACCCGCCGCCGCCCAAGTGCCCAGATCTCCCCGACAACTCCGGATGACACGCCTGTACCCGCCGTCGCCCGCGCCGGTACCCGCCGTCCCCGTCGCCCATGCGCCCAGATCTCCCCGACCGCTCCGGACGATGCGTACTCCCACCGCCACCGATGCTCCTGCCGACCCCCTCAGCCACCACCGCCGGCAGCACGTGGCTCCTGCTCCGCCGCTGGTCTCTTTCGCCTCCAGCCGCTCCGTCCGTCTTTCTCTTCCGCCTCCAGCCGCTCCGTCTGCCGACGACCACCTAAAATCGGCGAACCCACATCTGCCACATGGCAGGCGACCACTGGCCCACGGGTAAAACCCGTACGTGCAATCATCTGCCACGCAGAGCTGATGCACACGCCCAGTCAGCAAATCCGTACGGTACAGCCTGAACAGTCACCTGCACAGTCATCTGCCACGTCATCGGTACGTACTGTACGGACGCCCAGTCAGCAGGGAGGCGAAGTTTTTGCGATGGTCATACGACCGTCAAATTTAACATAGTGAATTGTTGATGTCACTGCCACATCAGCATTTTTCAAAAATTTTGCAAGCCCCTCTCATTGAGCTTTTTGATTTTGCAGTTCAACTTCAAATGGCCATAACTTGCTCATTTTTGCTCCTTTTTTGGTGCAATTTTTTTTGATGCACCTATTTTTCAGAAAATGCAGTTTTTGGTGTCTGCACCTGAGTAATCCCAGTTTTTGCAACTTCAGAGGCTTTGTTTAGGGTCATACGACCTCCTTTTCAGGTGCCATTTTTTTTTAAAGTGCGTATTTTTTTGTCTACTTTCACATGATGCTATTAGATTGATGTCATTGTAAGTAAAAATTATACTTTCAGATTTTGACCATTTTTGGCTCTCTTGGTACTTGTATATTTGCTTGAATCTCAATTAGATTCATTGCACTATTGATTGAAGTCTCTTGTATCTCATTTGAGAAGTTGTAAAATTTGCATCATAAGTCCACTTTGCCTTGTTTTGCAAGTGGTTCATTGTAATCGCACTAAGTATAAAGTGCCAAAATCATCATTTTGGGGGGGTACTTTGATTGAATGAATTTTGGAGGGTGTCTCTTGTGCTTTTGTGCTCTTGTGTTCCTTTTTGCTGCTATGGGTTCTTCTAAGTTTCCTCTCTTAACTCCTCATAATTATGCTACTTGGAAAATTGATGCATGGAGTAAACTTATGGAAAAAGGACTCACTCATTACATTGATGGAACTATTGTTGCTCCCACTGATCCTAAGGTTGATCCAGTTGGTCACTTGGATTGGCTCACTAAAAATATCATGGCAATTGGTAACTTAAGAAAGTATGTATCAAAGGATCTCATTTTTCATATTGAGAAGTGTACTCTAATCAAGGATGCTTGGTAAAAGTTTCAAGACTTGTATGGTCAAGTTGATGAGATTAGGGGATATCAAATTGATAGTGATCTCACCATGTTAGATCCCAAGAACTTTGATACTATACAAGATTATGTCACTAAGGCAAATGAGTTGAGGGCACAACTCAAAGATTGTGGCATTGATAAGAAGGATACTCAATTGATATTCAACTTGATAGGCAAGCTTCCACAAGAATATGCAGCATTTGTTTCTAATTTCCAAACCCATAGGATGACAATGGGTTCAAGCTACAAAATGCCTATATTTGATGCTTTCAATGAAATGTTGATGATGGAACAAACTAAGTTGATAAGCATGGGCATTCTTAAGGCTTCTAAGTCTCAAGCATTAGTGGCAAATCAAGGGAACAAAGGAAATCAAGGAAAGGACAACTCAAACAAGAAGAAATGGCAATCAAAGCCTAAAGAAAAAGCACCATCTTCTCCACAACAAGGAGATCCATCCTCTTCCAAGAGAGATAATTCACCAAAGAGGGAGAGACCTACTTGTGCTTATTGTAAAAAGATTGGTCGTGAGGAGCATTGTTGCCATTCTAAGAAGATTGATGAACTCACACATATCATCAAAAAGCATAACATTGATTTGCCTAAAGTCTACAAGAAGGATGATTCATCAACTTCCACTTCCTCACATTCAAAAGGAAAAGGGCAAGCATTCATGGATTCTACAAGTGGAAAGACTCACTCTTTTGGAACAAGAAAAGGAAAATCTCTATGTGCTACTATCAGACATGATTCAGAGAGATGGCTTCTAGATTCAGGGGCTTCTCATCATATGGCATCTTCGTAGTCTATGTTCTCTACATTTGAGCCTTGCACAATGCCACAGATTTTGATGGGCAATCATACATACATGGATGTGATTGGGAAATGATCTATTGACATTGGGGATAACTCCTTCAATGATGTATTGTGTGTACCCCACTTGACAAACAATCTCCTTTCTATCTATCAAATCACACATGGCGCAACTAAGAGAGTTGTGGAGTTCACACTTGACTCAGTTTTCATTAGAGACTTGGAGACTAGAGCTATCATTGCGACTAGGGTGGTTGATCATGCATCTCGGTTATACTCCTTTTCAGATTTTGTTGATGATGATTTCACATTTGATGATTATACACATGTTGATCACACTTCTTGTGATGGTTCAGATTTTGAAGAGAACTTTGGGCACTTGAACATGGGGATTCTCACATGTGACCCCATTCTTGAGCCTTGTATTTCATCTCCTCATATTGATATCACATCACCTATTGCACCTGATGATGCGGATAGTGTGACAGTTTTGCCTTCATGTGATTCATTGCAGCAAGATATTCATTGTCTTCCAACTTCAGATTCATGGGATGATTACTTGACAGACATTGCAGGTTTATTTATGGAATCCTACATTGCAGATTTGGGAGACATCATTGATGACATTCATCTTCTCTTTGATGAAGGTGATCCTTCATCGATTGTTGCGAGGGCACACTCTGACCCTCTTGTTCATTCTCTACATGATCATTCTTTCGAGGTTGACATGATTGTGGATACTTATGTACAACAGTTGGAAGAGGTCTCTTTATGTTTTGAGGAGACATGTGAGTCTTTGGGACATGTTCTACATCCATCTCCACTAGATCTTGGAGTGCCTTTTTCAGCAGTGTGGCACAGTTTACCACCTTTGGAGGGGGTATCTTTCAGCATCGACATGGGGACACTTGAGCAGTTTTTAGAGATTCCTTTCATCATGAGTTTTCTTCATACATCTTCCCTTCATGATTGGGGAGACTTCATGGATACACCTTTGGTTTTGTTTCTTCCTAAGGGGAGGAATGTTGTTCGACCTTCGTGGAGTAGTTTCTTCATACATCGAGCTTCTATCATTGGTGCAGATTCCACATTGAGGGGCGGCTTCCTAGCTTCTCTTCTTCTCTCATATGGGGGGGACTATTTCCTCACATGGGGTTTTGTTCCTCACATTCTTCTATGAGAGTTCTCTTGTATAGCTTTCATCTCTCTTTTGGGGGAGGGTTTTTTCCCATTGGGTTTTTCTATCTTTCCCCACTTTGTGAGAGTTTTCATTGCATTGGTTTGCATGCATTTGCATTTGTACATGGGTACCTAACATGGCCTCGTAGCCGGGACCCATCTTGCATTGCTTAGTTGCATTGTCGACTTAAGTGCATTCCCCTAAGTTGCACTTAAGGGGGGGTGTTGGTGTAAATAATTATTCATCTTGGATATTATTACACTTACTTAAGTTTACTTAGGAAATGCATTTCATAATAGTTTGGGTATGAGACACTTGGGTGTTTGTGCCACATTGGGATAGTGTGTGTAGGAGATATTCCACCTTTTATGGTGTTGATCTTGCTGTTACACTCCACATTCAGTGGGTGATCCACCTCATGTGGACTATTATATTATTTCTCCTACCTACCCACACCTATTTCCTACCTACCCTTGTTTCTTATTGAGCCACATGTTATGTTTGTGTGCTCACATATCCCTAGCCTTGCCTATATAAGCAAGCTCATCTACATTGTATGTAATTGATATTATTGATCATTTTCTATTGATGAGAATACAGTTTATTCTTGTCCTATATTGTATCTCTATTTTGTACATTTCATTGAGCTCTTGATCTTGGCAAAATCTCACAATCCTGTATAAGACATGATCAGAGCGCAGCGCCTGGTTTCAGGAAAGATTCATCCTGTATAAGACATGACTAATCACAACGTCTGGTTTCAGGAAGGATTCATCCTGTATAAGACATGATCAGAGCACAATGTCTGGTTTTAGAAAGGATTCACCCTGTATAAGACACGATTGATCACAACATCTGGTTTCATGAAGGATTCATCCTGTATAAGACATGATCAAAATTAGAATTAATTATGTGAGGAATTAACAATAATTATTACAGAAAATAATTATAATATTTTTGGTGGTGCGTAGAAGATAGAAGAAGAAAGGGATGCCCCAGCGTAAAGTGTAGGGGAGTGTATGCGCCCTTGAGAATTTTTTCGGAAAAAACTGGCGAATAATTCTCAAAAAAAAAAAGAAAAAAGAATTTAGGATGGAAAAGATGATTGAGGAAGAAATATGAAGCATTGGTGAGGAAATGGAGGGAGAAGAAATAGGATATGCTAGACTAAGGAGGAAAATGGGCCCTCCCAGGGGCCCATATAAGCCACAACGGGCCCGATGAGGGGTTATTTTCACACACAAGCCTTGGAGCCACTTAGAGCGAAGAAGAAGAGATGGACCGCATTCCCGTTTGAGATCATCGTGCTAAGAGGGTCCGATGATTCAACCAACCGATGAGCTATGGACCACCGGTGAGTAGGACCATCCCTCCTTTGGAATTTTGATTTTTTGCAATTGTTTAGGGCTAGAAATAGGGGGTAAAATTAGGCGAGGCGCATGCATTGATCGCCTTTTCAGCGCGCGCACCCCTAGACTAGCGTGAGCACTCGAGAGAAGTTGGTCAAGTTAGGGGAAATTTGGGAGAACTATGGTGAACCGGCGCGGGTGCTTGCACTTTAGTGTGGGCACTCACGCTTTGACGCGGGCACTAGCGCTTCGGCATGGGCGCCCAAGGGATACGCAGGCGCTTGCGCTAAAGTGCGGGCACTCGCGTTGGCAGGGGGAAAAGAAGGAAATAGAAGAAGGGGGAGCTCTGTTGGCGTGAGTGCCTATAGAATGGCACGTGCGTCACGGTTTTGGCGTGAGCACTAAGCGCGTGTGCCTGGGAAAAGGGGGGATGCATTTTTTTACTTATCTTTTTTGGCATGAGAGAAAGAGAATGATTGGTTGGAGGGACGAGGAAAGAATTTTTGAAATAATGCTTTGATTTAATGGATGTAGGTGGAGAGGGGGCTACTGTCCTCGAGGGAGCATTGGCCTCCCACGATAAGTCTCTACCACAAGTTAGGTCGTGATGAGCTGGAGATTATGGATGCCTTGGGATTACATTATGTAGGCAGATGGCCAAGGATTTGGGCACATACTACTATGATGACTATGCTAGTGGAGCGGTGGGATAGTCAGTATAACACCTTTCGTTTGCCGACTGGAGAGGCGACAGTCACCTTATTAGATGTTTGGAGGATCTTGAAGATCCCCATTCATGGCGTGATCCGAGAGTATCAATTGGATGCATCTGATTTCTATTTGAGGGAGGTGTGCGAGTATTAGACGCCACCGATTCTGGATAGGAGTCGGATGCACTTGGGTTGAGCAATGGCCATTCGCCAGATTCCTCGACTAGTTTTGGTGATTTGCAATTTTTTGAGTGGGTGGATGTTACCAGACTTAGGTGGACACGTATTTCCTTTGGGGTGGAGCCGATGTTTATATTTCATGATTCACGACGGTATTTAGTATGCATGGGGCTCAGCGATGCTAGCCTAGCTCTATCATGACATGCACCTGGTGACTTACCGAGCGTATGCCAGTTTGTCTATAGGTGTTACACTATTACACATCTAGGTGTGGGAGCATATTGCAATGACTTGACCAGTGGGTGTTCAGGACAGGCGGCCATGATAGTCATTTGTGGATAGGTACAAGGGGCTACTGCACTATACACAGACAACGTCTGTGTGGTTTTGGAGGCGGATTCTAGATGAGTTGGCGCAGTTTACATGGAGGCCATTTTTGGGGTGCGAGCGGTGGAGGGATGATTGGCAGCTTCATTGGGCAGGAGTTGAGATGTGGATTTTTGGCAGGTCAGTGTATATTATGGAGTACTATGCTCCATTCAGGGTGGCCCGACTGCTTGGGCAGGTACAAAACATAGTGAGGGATATTCCATTGTATCCCCGGATTACCTGAGATGTGAGGTATTGGGGGCCTACAGCGAGTCCCTTGGATGGGCGGACGAGCTTTCAGATAGCTTCTCACACAGTCTGGGATGAGCAGATGGGTGCAGGGGAGGACCTAGGGGTGATAGGTGGTTATCAGAGCTGGTGGGAGGGGCACTTGCCAGTGCGGCTTACTATTCTAGGAGTTTTGGATGATGAGGAACTAGAGCCGGGGGTTGACCAGGTGGTAGGTGGGGAGGATGATGGTCCAGGGGAGAGAGTTGTAGTTCAAGCAAGTCGCGGTGTGGGCAGAGAGTAGAGGAGAGTCCAAGTTGTATGGCGGAGGGCGCCAGCGGAGGAGGAGGGAGATGGAGGGGGTGCCCTAGTGGGAGATGCTGCAGAGGCCGCAGTTGGCGAGAGAGAGGAGGCTGCAGTTGGAGAGGGAGAGGTTGTGCCCATGGATATTCCTGAGGCATAGGCAGGGGAGAGGGGAGGACCATCATAGGTTGATTTTGACCAATTATAGCAAGAGCAGGATGACTATCGAACGAGGCTTCATTCTGTTGAGGATGAGCTATAGATAAAGAGGGCTCGAGGGGAGAGTCTGGAAGTAGAGGTGGTGTGACTGACTTAGGAGACATCTGATCTGATAGAGAGTCTGCATACTGCTAGGATAGAGGTGGATGCCTTGAGGGCAGAGGGGGAGGAGGCAGAGAGGATGCTAGAGGAGGCCTGGACAGGGACAGCTATAGCAGGATTATAGGATGCTCTTCGTCAGCAGGATGCCGAGTTAGAGGGGTTACGAGTCAGAGTACAAAGGGCAGAGGCAGATGCGACACGACTGTGGGGGGAGAGGGATGTAGCCCGACAAGCATTGGTTCTGGCAGGATTGGCACAGATATTTTCTAATAGTCTGCAGCAGCGGGAGAGGGCAGATAGATTAGCCCGAGAGGCGCAGTATTACAGGGGGCTTTCTCATGGGGTAGTACCTACAGGGCAGCGAGCAGCCTCGTACACTGAGAGTGTACGGTCTCAGAGGACTCATAGTCAGCGACCGTCTCAGAGTCAGCAGATAGGGGGATCAGTGGGTTTTTGGCCACCAGGTCAGGAGTCAGGAGGATCAGGGGGAGGAGGTACAGCAGAGGGAGGTACAACAGAGGGAGGTGGAGAGATAGGTGGGGAGAGCTAGCTCCCCATTTTTGCTTGTGTATTATATATTGTCCCTTCGGGGCGATCATTGTATCATGACAGACATATTTTCCTCTTTATATATATATACATGATTTTATTGGTGGCAGATGACATGTGACATTTATTGTTATGGATTATTGTTATTTTTCTGATGATGTCATGAATGGATACAATCATGGATATGCTGACTTATTTTGTGATGCAGAGTGGATGCTTATATATGTATGTTTATGATGTGTTGCTAACATAGTTTTTGGATGCAGTATGAGTGGTTTTATGCTTTATGTATGCATGTGTGATGGATTTGCAGATGTAACATGATTTATAATGCAATTTGAACATGTATCTTTTATTTATGTGATGCAATCTTATATGGTAAATGTTTTATGGAAAAAATGATTGTCTAAGAAATGCATTCTACATGATGTGAATGAATTAATAAAAAGAGGGAATATGCCAATAATAACACAATGATCTTAGATAGAGGAATATGGAATAGATGGGAAGTGGGGGAAATTGAGAACTCCATGGGATTATTGAATTTAGGATTTGATGGGATGATGGTGAGATTTTGTGCACAACAAATGTGGAGAGTCATCCTAGTTTGATGTTGCCCTGAGTGGCTTGCACCACTGATTATAGAAATCAGGATGCCATGAGAAACCCACGGCATGGACTGACTCTGCAGACAAGCGGGAATTTCTTGCACACAACAATGCAAGTGTTAAGAAACACTAGTACAAAGTTGTGGGTTTGTGCAAGGAAACCCTCAAACACACCAATACCTCTTGTACACGAGAAGATAAGTGTTGATAAACACTAGTACCAGGTCGTCGGTTTATACAAGAGGGATCCAAAACATGCCATACTATGAAATATGCCCTAGTATTTGCCTATCTTAATGTACCTGGATATGGAAGAACCCAGGAAGTCATAAATAGTGGCAATCGTAGGGCAAAATGTGCAATTCTATATGAAAAGATCTAACAAAATCTAACAAGTCACTTCCTTGCGACCAAATGATACCTCTTGCCAAGAGTAGAACTAGGATGAAGGATTAGGTTGCCAGGTGAGGGCACGAGTTATGCCTAGGGCAAAGTGGGCTTTTGGATTAGGCAAGTGATTCTATGGTTTTGGAGAGTGACTAGTGGATTTGAGATTGTTTCTCAAGACTTCTTGAAGTTTATAGATAGGCGTAGAAGCTCAGTTTAATGGGACATTCCTTGTTCATGACTCAAGCGAAGACTCATCATCATACGCGCATTTTATTAGGAGGCAGAAGAGAAGGAATGCTATATATGGGTGGAGTGGATGGCGGATGTTTTGTAGTATCGACATGATAGATAGTGGATCCGGTTACTTACCTTGGTGCCTACGCAGAGGTTTTCACCAAGGTACTTGTCCATAGCGCCACAAAGTGGTTTTCACTAATAGACGAATTCCATTTCTTTCTTTTTCTGATTTTTTTATAAAAAACAATTGTGTGTCATAAGGCGCCTGTTTGCCAGGTTTTTACCAAAGTGACGATTTTTTTTTTCCAGGATCTTTTCCTCATTTTTTTTTTTTTTATTTTTTTAATTTTTATTTTTTTTTTCTTGATTTTTTTAACAATTTAAGACTTTCTGAGGACTAAGCATAAAATCTTTTGAGGTGCATGATATTCATTGGATCATCCAAAAGATCACCTTCAGGAGTAGCCAACTGATAAGCTCCTGATCCATATTTTGCTATGATTACATACGGTCCAAGCCAATTAGGCTCGAACTTGCCTTTCTTTTCTCTTTCTTGTAGATTTTTTTGATTCTCCATGAGGACAAGATCACCAACTTGGAATTTTTGGGTTCTGACTCTTTTGTGATAACTCATCTGCAAGCGGTTTTGATATACCTAGAGATGGTTCAAGGCCTTGAGGCACCTTTCATCTAACAATTCTAGCTCTTGTAAGTGGGCAATTCTGTATTCTTCCTCTGGTAGGATGTCTTGCAGCGATACCCTTAGCGAGGGGATCTCGATCTCAAGGGGAAGGATGGCTTCGAAGCCAAAGACCAGGGAATAAGGGGTGGTGCCTGTGGGGGTGTGGATGGAGGTGCGGTAGGCCCACAAAGCGGGATGGAGTTGGAGGTGTCAATCACAGCCAGCTTCATTGACTGTCTTTTTGAGGATTTTGATTAAGATTTTAATTAGAAGCCTCAACTTGACCATTGCCTTGGGGATAATATGGGGTGGAGAAGCGATGTTGGATGTTGAATTTTTGGCAGAGTTCTTTGACATTCTGGTTTTTAAATTGTTTGTCATTATCTGTGATAATAACTTTTGGAATGCCATATCAGCATATCAGGTAATTCAAGATGAATTTGGATATTTGCTTATCGGTGGTGAAAGTAAGAGGGGTAGCCTCTACCCACTTGGTGAAGTATTTGGTGGTGGTGATAATGAATTTATGTCCATTGGAAGATGAAGGGTGGATTTTCCTAATGAGATTGAGCCCCCACTACGAGAAGGGTCATGGTGTAATGAATGGCTGCAATTCTTGTGATGGTGCATAAATCTTGTCGCCATGTTGCTACCAAGGGATGCATTTCTTGACATAGTTATATGCATCTTCTTCCATTTTAGGCCAATAGTATCCTATTCTCAGAAGTTTTTTAGCTAATGTGAGCCCGCTTGAGTGTGCCCCACAGATACCTTCATGTACTTCATGTAATGCCCATTCTGCCTCTTGTTTATCTAAGCACCTTAGGAGGGAACCATCAAAATGCCTTCTGAATAGAGTGTCTCCGAGGATGGTGTAATGGGCACATCGGTTGATGAATGTTTGTTGTTGGGTTTTCGTGAGGTGTGGGGGAATGGTGTTGTCATTGAGGAAAGCGAAGGTTTCTTTGTACCAAGGGGACTCGGGACCAATGAGAACACACACCATTTCAGAGTCTGGTAGGTCATATGCTGGTACAAACAATTGCTCGACCAAGAACTCGCACTTCTGACTGTGTGCTAGCATTTGAAGGAGGGAGCCAATAGTGGCCATTGCATCTATAGCCCTGTTGTTTGTTCATGGGATTTGATCAAACTCAATTGCCATGAAATGTTGCTTAAGATCTTCAACCATGGTACGATAGGGAAGGAGTTTATCATCTTTTGTCTAGTATTCATCATTGACTTGTTTTATGACAAGCTGGGAATCTACCTAGACTTGTAATTCCTTTATTTTCCAGTGGATAGCCAAGCGTAAACCTGTGATGAGGGCCTCATATTCTGCTATGTTGTTGGTACACGCAAAATCTATCTTGTATGATTTTGGGATGCCATCTCCTTGAGGTGTGACCAATAATATTCCTGCCCCTGATCCATTTTGGGTGCAGGAGCCATTAAAGTATAATTGCCATGTGGAGGATGTGGAAACAGTTATAATAAACTCATCTGGTAATTCTGTGAGAATAGGATGGTCACTTGGAAGTGGAGCTTCAGCCAACTGATCTACAATGAATTGTCCCTTGATTGCCTTTTTGTCCACATATTCGATGTCAAACTCACTGAGGAGCATGACCCATTTGGCGGTTCCACCAGTGAGAGCAGCTTTTGATAGGAGATATTTAAGTGGATCAATTTTAGCAATTAATTTTGTCTTGTTGTTTAGAATATAGTGTCGTAGTTTTTGTGTACTAAACACTAATGCCAAACATGCTCTTTCAATGGGGGTGTAATTGAGTTCATATCCTACCAATGTCCAACTAATGTAGTAAATGGCGTGTTCTTTTTCTTGATCGTCTGTTTGCGCCAGTAATGCCCCCAATGCTATTGTAGTAGCACATATGTACAAAATGAGGGGTTTTCCAGGGGTAGGTGGCATCAAAACTAGAGGTGATTCTAGATATTCTTTTAATTTCTCAAAGGCCTTTTGACATAAGCAATCCCATTTGAATTTTGTGTCTTTACGCAACAGGTGTGCAAATGGATGGCACTTGTCTGCTAGTTGTGAAATGAAACGCCTGACAGATTGGAGTTTTCCCTGGAAATTGCGCAGTTGTCTGAGATTTTTTGGCAGAGGCATTTCCATGATAGCTTTTACTTTTGCAGGATCAACCTCAATGCCTCTGTGGGAAACAATGAATCCTAATAATTTTCCCGATGTGACTCCAAACACACAATTTTTCGGATTCAAGTGTAGTTTGTATTTTTCTAATCTTTCAAAGATTAGCTTTAAAATGGGAATGTGTTCTTGTCTTGTCTTAGATTTGCCTGGCAGATCATCCACATATTCCTCCATAATTTTGTGTAAGAGGTCATGAAAAATTGTTGTGATGGCACGTTGGTATGTAGCTCTAGCATTTTTGAGACCAAAAGGCATGACCCGATAACAGAAAGTACCGCATGGTGTTGTGAATGCGGTTTTATGTTGATCCTCATCTGCTATCCTAATTTGGTTGTATCCGGAAAAGCCATCCATTAGCGATAGCATTTCATGTCCTGTTGTAAGGTCCACAATCATGTCTATATTGGGGAGCAGGAAATCATCTTTAGGACAAGCTCTATTTAGATCTCAGAAATCTGTGCAGATGCGGATGCCCCCGGCCGGTTTGCCGACAAGTACAATGTTAGAGACCCATTCAGTGTAGTCTACTAGTTTGATAAATTCTACTTCTAACATCTTTTGGAGTTCTGCCTTGACCAGGAGTGCAATATGTGGGTGCATTTTGCGCAATTTTTGCTTTACAGGTTTTGCGTCTAGGCGGATGGTGAGATTGTGAACCACCAAGGCAAGATCCAACCCTGGCATATCGGAATAAGACCATGCAAAATTGATTTTTACCTCTGTAAGGAAGTTGATGAAGTCTTGTTTCTCTATTTCTGTGAGGGATTTGGAAATGAGCATATTTTTCGGAATGACTTTGGTGCCCATGTTGATGCTGTATGTTTCTTCTATCAACAAATTTGATTTGTCCTGTGGAAGATAACCAATGGTAGGGAGGTCAAGTCCCTCATCGTCAAGTGCCTTTTCTAGGTTTTCACTTTCGGATATGCCCTTTGTTTTTATTTTTTGTTCATCCAAAGGTGCCTCAGGGAGGTTTTCACCTACAGAATCATGTCTTTTCCTTTTATTATCTTTTTTGCGGCTAAGGGCATTGACCTGACTACCAAAGTATCCCTTTTTGTGTAGTTGAATACCCTCGATCCTGTTACAATCTTCTAGGTTTTGTGGCGTTAGGAGAGCAATGAGAGCATTATCGTCGGTGCAGATATCTAAAGTGGGTTTATCTTGTTGGCCCCAGTCAATGAGTTTAGGATGGACAAGATGTAGTTCATGTGAAGTGGAAGGGGTTACGGGGGTGATGGTATTGATGTAAGTGTCAAGGAAGATATCTTTCTCGTATTCATAGGGCATTTCATGGAATTCCTCTTCGTTGGCGCTTTCGATATCCAAAGAAGGACTAGAAGGGGCACCATTGATAGTAATTTTAGGCACGGGGGTGTACCCCAAGCCTCTATTGTATCTGTAGGAGATAGGATTTATTGGTACTTTTCTTCCTTTCTCCTTTGGTCCCAGACCGTGTCCTGTGTAACCCATTCTTTCAACCATGGCAGATGCTTTTGGGTACATTTTTTTAGATATTTTTGTTGGGTCATCATCCTCTTCCCTGTACAACCAAGAAGAGACATCTACTTCAAGGCTCTCCTCATTAAGTGGGCCCCATCGCTAGAAGATGGTATTTTGGCATTTTATGACTGGTTTCGGGTCCTTTTTGAGCTCCTTCAGTTTGCTAAATGACTTAGGAGAGAGAGGGAGGTTGCCTATTAATAAGACGTCCTCCAATTTGTATTCTCCAGAGCCATTGTCTAAGATCTTGATTTGATTATCTAGTAGTGATGAAGTGGAGGCAACATTTGATGTGTCAGATGGAGGTGTTGGCAAGGGTATATTTAGTGGGCAATGATGCGGATGTTTCCCCTCTAATAGCTTGCAATATTGAAAAGGTTGGGGATCACCTTTGATAGTGATCTCTCTTCCATTATAGGGGAATTTGATGCATTGGTGATAAGTGGAGGGTACAGCCTGCAAGGAATGAATCCATGGCCGCTCGAGGAGAATGTTGTAGGGGAGATCAAGATCTAGCACTTGGCAAGGGGTTTCAATTGTAATGGGGCCCACTTGAAGAGGTAAGGCGATCATGCCCTTTGAAATTCTTTCTGCATCATCATATGCCTTTATTGTGATCCTTCCTGATGTGTCTATCAGATACTCAGAAAGCCCCAATTATTTTATTAATTTGTATGTACATAAATTAAGCCCGGATCCACCGTCTATCAGGATACGTTTGACCTTATGCTTGAGGATAAGAGCTTCGATGTGCAAAAGTTTGTTATGGTCTTCCTCTGCAGGAGCATCCTTGGAGGTAAATACAAGGTGTTTCTGGATAGCAAGGTTTCCAATGAGGGCTTGGAATTGGGCGGCGTTGATGTTATCAGGAACACGTGATTCGAGAAAGGCTTGTTCCAAAATTTCCTTATGGACCAGGGAAGTCTTGAGAAGTTCTAGAATGGAAATCTGTGCAGGGGTCTTCCCAAGTTGGTCCAGGAGGTCATATCAGTGGGTGGAAGACATGGGTGGGGGGTTTGGTGGGGGAGGTATTCCTTGGAAGGTGACCTTACCTTGGCGTGTAGTTACATTGCAGTCATTCTGGAAATGGGAGGTGGAAGGCGTGGCGCCTTGAATGACTATCCTAGCAGGGTTTGGTCTGCTTTGGGAAGAAGGAGGATTAACTCCTTGGATGGTTATGACATTGACATTAGTGTCTGCAGTTTCAATGCGACCTACTAAAAAATCAAAGCCGGTTATGTGATTAGCGTAGTCATAACCCATTGTGTTAGATGACAAGCCTTTTCCTTTATCATGCTTCGAGAATGGTTCTTGGTAGATTTTAAGTTTGTCATTGTTATTACCAGGTTTCGTGTTTGCTACTTCAATCTCACTCCTATCAATGAGATCTTGTATGTATATTTTGAGCTTCATACACTTTCGTGTATCATGTCCCTTAATATGATGGTATTCACAATACTCATTTTCATTATACCATCTTGGTTTAGGTTGATTGGGGTCAAACGAGGGCGTGATTGGAAAAACAACTACACCTGCTTGGACAAGCTTTTGAAGCACCATTTCAATAGGCTTAGCCAAAGGAGTGAAGTCTCTTGGAGTCCTATTATTTGATCGGGGTGGTCGTCCCTGGATTGATACATTGTTATGAGTTTTTTGAGATTGATTTTGGTTGTTTTGATTATTGGTGGTGGATTTTGGGGGAGCAACCACTGTTTGAACCCGCTTTGCATCAATTACACCATCGTTGACCACATTTTTGTTTTTAGACCAGAATTTTGGTTTGTCGTTATGATAAGAACTTTGTGTCGATTTCTGGTAATGTTTCAAGGTCCCTTTCTCCAACAAGACACGTTCGAGGGTGACACCCTTATCGGTAAATTTTTGGAAGGATTTGATACATTGAGATATTAGGGGTCTCGAAAGTCCAGGGACCAAGTTCTTTTGAAATAGCTCAATCTGATGTTGCTCTGGCATGTCCCATTGGAATTTCTTGATAAGATGTTGCCATCTTTGCAGGAAATTGGCGAAGGTTTCTCCAGGCCTTTGTTTTGTATTACATAGGTCCATCATAGAAACATCATTAACCATGTTGTAAGCATAGTGAGTCACAAATTTTTCAGCCAAGTCTGGAAAGGAGACAATGGAACCTCGCGGTAGGGATGAGAACCATGCCAGGGCGTCTCTCGTGAGACTCTTGGGAAAGAGTCTGTGAAGATAAAGGTCACTATAGGAGACTTCTTGGCATAGGATGTGGAATTCTCGGACATGATCATGGGGGTCTCCTTTGCCTTCATACTTGGTGAATTTGGGGATCTCAAATCCCAGGATAGGGTGCAATTGATATAGATGGGTCATAAGGACAAAGGCAAAACTCTTTGAACGAGTAAGTTTTTCTCTTATTAGTCCTTTCTTTCATGTCCTTAATGATATTCTTCATGTCTTGAATTTCTTTGATGAGGTCTTGTTGTGGACTTTGATAATGATGAATTTTATCTATCCCAAGAATTGGATGAGCCAAAGAAGGTGCACCACCACCAATATATTGATATGAGGAAGAGGCGGGAATATGAGATGTGAGAATCGATGCCGTGGGTATTCGTGTGATAGATGGTTGTGATCCGCAAATTGTTGTGACGGGATGGAGTACGGCCTGGATAAAATTTGCGACATTGTTGGTAGGACTGGAAGTTAGTGGAATAGAAATGCACGGTTGAACGGAAAGAGGTGGTACAGAAGCATGTTGGAGAATAGATGAGATTGGATTTGATAGTGGTATAGATGGTAAGGAGGAAAAAGGTGGAATGGAGACCACGGTGGGAGGTGTTGTGGATGGTATTGATTGGGCTTGGATGATTGATGGGGCTGCATTTGATTGAGCTTGGATAATAGGTGCAACACTTTGTAAGGGAACAAGATCCCCTTGTGGTTGTTAGGTGAGAGTGGATCTATTGAATTCAGGGGGAAGTTGAGCTCCATTTTCAAGGAGAGTTTTTAGAAGTGCGGTAGGATTGTGTTGAATAAACTTTTCCATCATCTCTTGGTTATAAGAATCTGCTAGAAAAGTTTGCATTTCTGGAGAAAGTTCATCCTGGCTAACCATGTTAAGATTTTGGCTTTGCTCTTGATCACTAGGTTTCCCACTTTGTGTAGGATCTTATGTGGGGTCTTCATATAGGACACTAATGTCTAGCATGCCATATTGTTGTTCAACCATCTTTCTCTTTTGGGATCGAGTTGTGACCATACACGAATAACTTTGGAAAAGTTTTGGAGGAGGAAATTTATGATGCAGGACTTAGCAAGATATTTGTGGAATTGGGATTTTGTCTCTTATGATAAGGCTTTTGTTGATGACCAAGTTGGGTAAAATTTAGACCTTGGATTGATGATTAAAAGCCTCTCTTATACCAAGGGTTGATTAATGACCCTAAGCAAAGCAAAGACATGGGCTAGGAGTCTTGGTTGGCTTAAAAGGGGTTAGGCAAAGGGTAATTGGAGAGAATTCTCCTTCAAGCACAAGAGCCAATTGGTTAAGAACGAGGTCTAAATGAAACTTTACAAGGCACGTAACCTTAGCGTGTGGTTAAATTGGATTAGAGGATGATCGGATTTGAATTTAGGTAATTGATTTGGTAGTGGAGGGAGATTAATTTGATGTGCTAAGTCCTTGGGAAATTTGAGGATGATTGGTGGAGGAGGTATGGTAGCAATGGCTTAGAAGAAACTTGATGACTAGGTTGTTCTTGGCATGAACATGACTCAATGGAGGATAGATTCAAATGGCAAGTTATAAGAAGGGACATGACCACCCTGATTTGGACGATAGTTGGTGCTTCAAAGGACAATCTTGAATGTTGATGGAGAGGACAAACTCTTAGCTTCTCTCTTAGGCTTATGAAACATGGGATAGATGGAGCTTTGACATAACTTTGGACTTTATGTGGGTACTGACTTGGACAATTGTTTGTGTTTTGACAAGTGTTTTTGCAAAGTGTTTGGGGATAGTGATGTGTCTTTAGTCTACTCTTGGCAAGTATGTATCAAACAAAACAAACACAATGATCAAATGCATATTATCTCAAAGACACTCATGCTCATATACAACATTCTTAAGGCTAGTAAGGACAATAGTCATTGGATCCCAATTGGTTTCCTAGCTACGCTTACCCAAAGCGGACACTTAGATGCTTGACCCCACTGGCTCCCCTCCACGACACTCACTTCTCGGGGCAGCCAAGCATCAATTCTTATGAAAACTCCTCATGGTGAACTTTGTGTCTCTACTAAGGGTCGTAAAAATATGGGTGGCTTCGGAGGTCCGACCTCCTGCACCAATGACTAGAAGGTTTTTGGCCACTATGAACAAGGTGTTTAGTAAGTCTTCCCGTGAGGAGATACCCTTTGAAGTTGCGCAAGTGCAATTGAGGCCTATAGCCCAACAAAGCACCAAGAACATAGTAGTCACGCAAGCGTGATTGAGATCTCTAGGATCCTACTAAGCACCCAATGTGAGAGTGAACTCTCATATAGCCCCAACCATTGACCCTTTCATAGTCAATGGCCTATTTATTATAGTGAGTTGGGAACCCTAGGTTCGGGTGTACTCACTTGGGTCGTTCCCCTCTTACATTCTCAAAGAGCAAGTTGGGAGGGCAGGCCCGCTAAAGGTAAGCATGCAATCAAACAAGAAAAGGTTCGAGGGTTTGGATTTTTGATTGTCTATGTAGACAAGAGCATACTCTCCTACCTCTAGACTTTCCTCAAACACAAAAAGCAAGGGTTCTTTTAACCCTAATTAAGATCTAGGTTCCTAGAATAAAAGATTAAGAAAATACAATGTTTGGTCGGATTCCTTAGGCAACCTGCAAAACAGTGAAATTAGTAGTTTTCTTTCTTTTCTTTTTTCTGAGTCTTGGACAATCGGATTAACTACAAAAACTAAGAGACTGAAAATTAGTACTAACTGTATTGTACATACAGCGCACGCGCTGAAGTGCAGTCAGCTGCCCCAAAATGCATGCGTTAGTGCTGAACTATACCCACAAAAAAACCAGCAAGGATTTTTATACCTGTCTGTCGCATTGTTTGGGATCACTCACACTGAAACGCCTTCGGTCACAATGAGACGCCTGCTGTCGCGCAGACAGGTAGTCGCGCTGATGCGCCTTCGATCGCACTGATGCACCTACGATCGTGCTAATGCGCCTGCGCCTGTGCTGAATTATATTTTTTTTCTCTATCGCGCTGAAACCATGATGCTCGCGCTGGTTTGCAATCACTTGTGCTATTTCGAAGCCTGCGTCTTACAACTCACAAATACTTGTAAAAAATGTTAGTCCTTAGGGATGTGGGTCCCACCGAGTGTGCCAAAATGAAGAGGGGAAAAACCAGCAAGGTGGATTAGTGGTAGTTAGCATACAAATCAAACACTAAAAGCATAAGAAGATGAAATATACGTAAAACCACATAAAACTATGAAAATAATGCTTATACCTTACAAACCTTTACCTCTCCCTCAGATTGAGCCTTTGGTGAAGTTGAATAGCGCTTCTCTCTTCAACTTGATTGGATGGGCTCCTCTTGCTTGCTTGATGTGGATGGCTCTCCAAATGTGCACAATATGATTGATAGGAGGATGAGACAGATGGATAAATGACTAAGTAATGGATGAGTATGGATTTGGCTATAGTTTGGATGCTTTGATGGCTTTTTTGAACTCAAATGGGCAGCATAAGATTGTTAAACTTGGAGATGATGAATGGAGGGATGAAGTCCTCAATTTATAGGAAGAGGAGAGGAAGAATGAATGGCTAGGATGGATTCAAGATGAAGGGCTAGGATTGCTTGTGAGCTCTCACAAGACCCAAGAGAGGGTGTGGAGTCCAAGAGATATGCATTAAAGGCATTTCTTGTCTCCACACTCCACAAGGTGCATTGGGAAGACTCCCAAGGTACCTTGGGAAGAACAAAGTGCATTGGGAAGACTCCCCATGTGCCTTGAGAGGAGCAAGGGATATGACATTCCTTGGAGAATGGGGAGGAGAAATTAAAAATTCTCCAAAAAGGGGTAAGCATAGGGATTGGAGGAATAAGAAGGAATTAAAAAATCCTTGGGAGAGGGAATTCCTAGAGGAATGTGAGATCTTGAAAATCTCACATTCACCTAGGAAAAGGGCATTAAAAGCTAGTGGTTGGATGGAAGGGACAAGGGGTTGACTTTGTGACTAATCATGATGATTAGTCACTAACAACTCATTATGAAGGGGATTAGAGGAAGTGTTAGGTGGGATTAGGATTTGTAGGAGGATTTGACTAGGAGAGAGAATAAGTGGAGGGAATTAAAAATTAGAAGAATAAGGATAAGTGAGTTTAGAGAGTTTCTAGAGGACTTTATTAGGTTAATGATGAATTAAGAAGATGGTTTGTAGGAATCATGTGGGTTAACTAATTAATTGAAATTAATTAGCCAAGAGGAAGATTTGTGAGGATTTAATCTTTTAGAAGAATAAGGAGAGGGATTGATTTATTAAATAAATCAATCACATACTATAGTGACAATATCAATTATATTTAATTAATATTGAGGAGAATTTGAATTAACATAATTAATTAATTAATTATGTGAGGAATTAAAAATAATTAAAAATAATTATTTTTAAGTGTCTACACCCCTTGCGGAGTAACCAACATTTCATCAATCCTTAGTGAAAATTTTCATTAAGCCCACTGGATTGATGTGTCTTTTGCATCTTAGTTGATCTTATGTAGGGGTTTGACCCCTAATTTACCTCTGAGGTACTCAAAGGTTCTCTTCGGCAAAGGTTTAGTGAAGATGTTTGCTAACTGTTCTTTTCTTGTCACATATTCGATTCTGACTTGCTTCTCTTGTACTCTCTCCCTTAGAAAGTGATATTTCAGTTCTATATGCTTTGTCCTGCATGTAACACATGATTTTTTGAAATATTAATAACACTAGTATTGTCACACTAAATAATCACCAGTTCAGACATATCTTGCTTAAAACCTTCCAACACATGTCTCATCCAGATTGCCTATCTACAATTCATAGATGCTACAACATATTTTGCTTCAGTTGTTGACTGTGATACACAAGTTTTCTTTTTACTTGTCCAAGCAACCAATCTACCTCCAAGAAGAAAAGCTCCACCGGTAGTTCTTTTCCTGTCATCAACATTACCTGCACAATCTGCATTTTTGCCTTTTAGATATTTGAATATCCTTTTCACCACTACCAAGTGAATCTCCTTGGGATATTTTCGAAATCCAACATGTGCAATATCTGGTCTACTATGAACATCATAATGCAACTTACCAATCATGGACCTGTATTTCTTTTCATCTACAGAGGCTGAATCATCTTGTTTAGATAACTTACAACCTGTCACCATCTATGTACCAATTGGTTTGCAATCTCCCATGCCAAAAGTTTTTAATATTTCTGTAGACGTTTAAAAATGGTCAATGCTTGCGGAATCATACTTTAACATTTGCGCATTGCATTATTTTAGGGTTTTTGCATCGCATTAACATTTCTCCTATGATTCGCACTTGGTCTTTATCATTTGCGAGCATCGAGTCCTTCTGCATTCCTCATTTTTCTCTCTTTCGAATTTGGTCTTGTCGATAACAATATTTGTCATGATTTTGGTCAATCTTATCCTGTCGCATCAATGTGCATATTCATTTGTCATCATTTTGGACATCGTCAATCCTAATTAGGGTTTTTTCCTCTTATCAATCTTGTCATCTTGCGATCGATTTGTCATCGATCATTGTTGTTTTCAATCTTATTATCTTGTGATCGATTTGTCATCGATCCTTGTCTTTTGATCAATTTGTCATCAATCTTGTTGTCTTCTGATCGATTTGTCATCGATTGTTGTCATTTTGAATCTTGTCATTTTGCAATCTATTTTGTCATCAATCCTTGTCTTCTTGTCAATTTTGTCATTTTGCGATCGATTTGTCATCGATCATCGTCTTTCTCAATTATGTCAATTTGGATCAATTAGTCATTGTTCCTCGTCAATTGGTGCATTTATCAATCAAATCTCTTATCAGCATTGGTCATTTATCAAGTCAGAATCATGATCAAATCAAATCGACGTCAATTATCTTTTGTCAAGACCTGATTGTCATCCTTGCATTTCTAATTCATTTTTTAGGGTTTCATGATTTTATTCATTTAACCCTGTTTGTCATTTCCCCCTCTAGGATTAATAAATTATTTATTTATCCTAAGTTTTCATGTCACAATTAAATGTTTATTTAATTGGCTAACTAATTATTCCTCTTTTTGTGAATTAATTAATAAATGACAAATTATTAATTGATTTACCTAATTTCTTCTAATTCCTAATTTCCTAATTTTTCATCAATTTCTAATTCCTAATTTCCTAATTTCTATTTCATCTATTTTTCAATTCTCTCCTATTTTCCTCCTAATTTCATGGGAATGACATTTCAATTTGTCATAATTTGTCATAATTTGTCATAATTGACAATCAATCAATTTTGACATAGAAATTTGTCATAATTTTGTCATGAATTATCGATCAATCAATCTTGCATAGAAAGTGCAAATTTGTCATAATTTGTCATAATTGACATTCTTGATTTGCAATTTCCATTCGAATCTCTTCATGCTAATTTGATCTTTTCTCCAATTTGTTTATAAATTGGATGATTTTCTTCAATCAAGATCCCTACCTGGTCGAATCAATCACGCTTCGAGTATTCTTGTGCTACAATCTTGTCTACTTGCTTTCATATCATGCTTATGCACTAGTAGGTGAGATCCACAAACAAAGCTATTTGAAGGAGAAAGAAGGACAATGGAGCCACATGAAGGAGACATTCAAGTCTGCATTTGGTTTGCTTAGTTTTCAATCTTGAATTCTTGTTTTCATGTCTTTATTGAGTGTGTTTAGGATTGATTTGCTTTGATGATTTTCGATTTCCTAGCTACATTAATTGGTGAACCCGACGTGAACTAACCCCCTAATCATGCTTTTGAGTGCTTTTGAGTTGATTTGCAGGTTAAAAACCCAAGAAACAGGGTAATGTAGGGTTTTCTGGGAACTTCTGCGCCTGTGTGAGACAATTTGCATCTGTGTCAAGCATTCTGTGCATGTGTCAAGGATAATTTGTGCTTGTGTGAGACAATCTGCGCCTGTGTCAAGCATTCTGTGCCTATGTAAGTCCAGAAACAGAGGTAAAAAAAAAAGCAATGTTTTTACTTGCAAATTGTTTTGTTTTGCATTTTGTTTCTGCTTTTTGGTTTTTGGTACTGATTCTTTGTGCAGCACCTTGGCATTACGCATGGAAAAGAAAACAAATGAAACTACTAACATGTTTTATGTAGGTTCGATAGTCAAAGACTAAACATATCAAACTTCTGACTTGGGTTTTGCAGGTTGCCTTGGACTACAACTAAACTTTGTGTTTGTAATTAATATTTAGGCACCTAGTATGATTTCTAAATAGGATGGAATGAATGTATGTTTGCTTTGATTGTTGAGTTTGACATTGGAGTAGGAGAGTATGCTCTCATCCTTCTTAGGGTGATCAAAAATCCAGATCTTCGATACCATGCTCATGTTTTTTATTGTGTGTCACCTTTAGAGGGCCTGCCTTCCCGACCATTTGCTTTTGCAAGCAAGTGACAATCGTGAGAAGGGAACAACTCAAAGTGAGTATGGCTAGAATACCTTGTCATTCTAACTCACTATAAACAAATACCTGATGGGTGAAAGATTTGAAGGAAGGGTTACGTGGGAATTGCAGTTACTTGGGAAGTGATGATCCTTGAACTCTTTCTCATATCAACATCTAAGTAGGACCTCATGGTCTAAATCATGCTTGCGCAACTACATTTGTTTGGTATCTTGGTGGGCTTAATGTCTCAATCACGCTTGCATGACACCAAGGAGTAACGCTTAACACAAATCCTTACTAAACACCTTGTATTTAGAGGCCAAAAATCCTTCTAGTTGCTTGAGAAGGACAAGTTCGGATACTTGGAAGAGATACTAAGTTCGCCATGGGGAGATTTCCATGGGCACTGATGCTTGGCTGCCCTGAGAAGTGAGTGTCATGGAGGGGAGCCCATGGGGTCAAGCATCTATGTATTCTCCTTGAATCTCATAACGAGTCTACCTCTCAAGTACCTAATGTCCTTGCCTACCATAAGAAATGTGTGAATGAGCATGATTGTCTTGAGTCTAAGTTGAAATATCTTGTCTTCTTTGCTTGTCAAAAGTTGAATTGTATCTCATTTCAAAAACAAGACAAATTGATTCAAAACAAGGTTAAACACAAGAGAATTTCATCCAACAAAGTTCAAAACACCTTGAAACATGGTTGTCAAACATTTTTCAAAATCTTGTCTCAACATTCATGTCACTTAGATTTAGGTTCATCTTAGGTTTGCATTTTGCAAAGTCATTGTCAACTACCAAGGTTAGGTTTCACCTAGGTCATAGTCCTTTTCATATCAATAAGGGTCATCCATTTGCATGTGTCCTCTTGCATTAGAGTAATACCATTGTCATACATTCATATTTGCATACCCTAGGTCTCTTCATTAAGCTTAGGTCATTATCATATCATATTAGGGTCATTTGCATAGTAATTATCCCTTTGCATATAGTGTCAAAACTAGGTTTTGTCATACTTGAGTAATCCAAATCTTTGATAAACCCTAACTCATTGTTAGGAAGTCTAGACCTTATCAAACCTTTTCTCTTTTTGTCATTATTGTCATTTGGTCAAATCTAGCTTAGTATCCAAGCATATAGGGGAGACATTGTCATTTTGTCCTTTTGTCACTTGGTCCTTTTGTCCTTTGAGGTCTAGACAACATTTCAATTTCCTAAGGGTCTCTTTTAGATTTGCATTCCAAAAAGTTTGTCAAAATCTTGAAAAACAACCAAAAACATAGATTGTATTCTTGCCATAGACTGCATTTTCATCTATTTAGTTTGCATTTAGTTGCATATCATATATTGTCCTTGAAAATTTCCAAAAATATTGCATTTGCATAAGTGACATGCCTGTTGAAACAAGGTCAAAATCTAAGAAGATGGGCGAACCAACGTATCAACCCATTGACAACATATCAAATTCACAATTTCAAACTAGTCAAACAGTACAAATTGAAGGTTTATCAAACACATCACTACCACCATATGGAATGGTTCAACTTGGACCACCTCCATTATATGAACCAGTGTTTGTACCTATGAAACCAGGACATGGGAGTGTTCCACCAACATCAAGAGGAAATGCACCTTTCGATTGGAATCAACCAAACCTGCAACATGAAATTCAAACATTACATGAGGAACAAACTCTTTCACAAGGATTTGGTTCAGATCAAGGCATTCAACAAGAAACAAATCCAAATGTCCAACCAAATTCTTCATCAGATTCCGATGCTTCTGATGATGTTGATATGTTCCTTCAAGATCCAAAGTTGACAAAAAAGATGGATAAATTCTTGAACAAGGTCTTTAAGATGTTCCCACAAAAATATCTTAACATGATGAGTAATGTGACCTCCTCAAGTGAGCAAATCAATGTGCAAAAACAACAAGACGGTGAGCTGTTAATTTTCTCTCTGCATCCAAATGAAGAAAATACGCAACAAGAAACTCAATCTACCTTGATGAGTAAATGTGCTTCAAAGGCATTGACAGTGACTATTCCTCAAAAGTCACCATTTGAGACAATAAATAATCCATTATTCAACACAACACCTATAACACAAGATAAAATGAAGACCACGCAAATATTGACAACTATCCCTCAACAAGAAGTGGTTCCTTACATGCATAAAATTGGATCAAAATCTAAGATGCAAGAAAGCTTCATAACTGGAATGCCTGATATCACTAATGTCTAAAACAATTCCATGATGCAACAAAGTTCTTATGTCCCGTTAAGCTCAATATATTTTCCAAACACTATTGCGACAGATCCTTTGATAATGGCGACACAAAGAGCTACAGATAGTGGTTTGCACCAACAACAATTGTTGCAACAATTGAGTAATACACAAAAGGTACAATCGAATGTGCAAACAAGCAATGTACAACAACAACAATATCGCATTCGACAACAAATTGCAGTGCCTTCTACCCCATTACAGGTTAATGCAAACTTGCAACCATCACAATGGATTGGACAAACAACACAGCAAGTTAATGCAAGTGCCATACCCCATCTTAAGGAGAAACAACAAAAACCACCCAAACAAAGTTTTCTGCAAATGATGGGATTTACACTGCGACAACAATTGGCACAAAGTCAGCAAATTCCGATTCGTTAGCATCAACAACAACATGTGCCTCAATATGTGCCAAGACAAACAAGTTATCATACTTCACAACGGTAATTGGCGCCTGTGCAATATCAACAACACCCTCAATTGCAATATCAACCTAGGCTACAAGAAGCACATCAACAAGGTCAATATCAAGGCATGGAACAACCACAACAACAAGAGATGTACCAAAAAAATTATATGTCGGAGACACCAAAAATAGCCATTTCAAAGCATCAACCATCGATCGGAAACACGATGTATGGACAGAGAGTACCCACCGGGATTAATGATGGACCTCCAAAATCTGATACAATTGCGCAACAGCTTGAGAAGTTGCAATGACAAGTTGACGCATTAGAAACTAAAGGAACAAAGATGTTGTATACAAATCAGGATTTATGTCCTAATCCATTTGACAAGAGCTTATACATTCCTCCATTCCCTAAGCATTTTGAAGCACCTAATTTTGAGAAATATAAAGGGAATGGCAATCCAAAAGATCACATTCGAGCATTTTTCGCGGCATGTACTGAAGTGAGTTATGAGGAAACATATTTAATGCGCTTATTTGCACGAAGTCTCATGAGACAAGAGAAGGATTGGTATTCGCATCTGCCAGGAAATATAAAGACTTGGTCTGAATTGGCTCAAAATTTTATATCTCACTTCGCATTCAACATCGACAGTGACGTGACCATGTTAGATTTATGCAACACCAAGAAAAAGCAAGGTGAACCATTAGTGACTTTCTTGCAATGATGGTGAAGCTTGTATAGTCGTTCTTCCCTAGATATACCTGAAGAACAACAAGTGAATCTGTTTATCCAAAATTTGGTCCCAAAAATGATGTATGAACTAAAATTGAAAAGTCTCAGTACTATAGAGAAACTCATTAAGAAAGGGATGAACATTGAAACTGCTCTTGTAGCCAAGGGAATCATTAAGCTTAACAAAGACAGTGACAACACAAACAATTCAGGGGATAGAAATAGATTTTGGTATAAAACAAGAATGTCACTAATGATGGAGTTGTTGATGCAAGAGCGGTGAATGCAAATCAACCCCCGTTCACAATCAAGAAATTGAGTGTTCCTAATATGTCAACTATGGAACAAAATCAAACACCAATGAACAATGTTACTCAACAGCCGCAATACCAACATCATACTCAACAATACACTCAACAATATAAACAACAACAAGGCCAGCAACAAAACCAGCAACACAAACCTTTTCGATCGAGGGATGGGCCTCCTCGGCAGTTACGCCATTGGGAGAGCCTATTGAGTCAGTAATGAAACAATTAATACAAGCAAAATTTATTAAGCTACCAGATATCAAGGCAGAACCAGTGGTAAAACTGCATTAGTGGAATGATAATGCATACTGTGAGTACCATCGGTCAAAAGGACATAAAACCGCATCATATTTTCAATTGAAAAATATGATTCAAGACTTTTTAGAGCAAGGAGTAATTGAGGTAGATCCACCCAACGCGACCTCTAACACTGATCATACCATTTTCAAAACTCCTTTGCTTGATCATGACAAGGGTAAAGCGTCTTCTTCAAACTCTACCCAAACAGCAAATTATGCAAATACTAGTTATAACAATGTCATCAATTGTTTTCGAGCATCAAATGAGTATGTTTCCACCATAAGAATAAAGGGACAAGATCCTTCTTGTGTAGTCACCACTCGTTGATCCAAAATAGTCCTGAAAGGAGCTCTTGCAGCTCCTACTAAACCAACTCCTGCAAGTCAGTATAATCTCTTGGATCATCTAGGAAAGACACCTGCACAAATATCAATCCTTGAGTTGTTGAAAATGTCCCCCATGCATCACGCAGTCCTGGATAAAGCTTTAATTGAGTCCACTATCCCGACAGACATTGATGTTGACCAGTTTCAAGCCCGAATTGGACATCTAGCTGTTTCCCAAAATGTCGCATTTTCTGATAATGATATCTCACCTGATAAGCTCCCTCATAATGATCCTTTACACCTTTAAGTCTTTGTCCATAATTGCAAAATCTGATGAGTCTTGATAGATGGCGGAGCGGGTCTTAATATTTGTACCTTGAGAGTGGTCATTGGCCTTGGTTATACAGAAAATGACATTGATGCTTCCAGAAGAATAACAATCAAAGCATATGATGATGTTGAGCACCCATCTAAAGGGATAATTACATTACCTATCAGATTCGGTCCAATGACAGAAAACACTTTCTTGCAGGTCTTAGACCTTGATCTCCCTTATAATATGATTCTTGGCCATCCATGGATCCATGCAATGAAAGCAGTTCCATCCACCTATCATCAATGTTTAAAATATCCTTACAATGGAACTGAGATAACAATTCCAGGAGATCCTAATCCATTTCAATTTTGTGCTACTCTAAAGGATTCCCCTCAGCAGCAAGTCCCAGTAAATAGAGAGGCTCACTCACATAGTTATGTGGATCCTAATGAAT
Organism: Cryptomeria japonica; assembly: GCF_030272615.1. Taxonomy (NCBI): domain Eukaryota; kingdom Viridiplantae; phylum Streptophyta; class Pinopsida; order Cupressales; family Cupressaceae; genus Cryptomeria; species Cryptomeria japonica. The sequence goes on along the minus strand of NC_081414.1, from coordinate 218,535,790 downwards.
TGTTAGATGTTGTCAAAGGAAAATTGAAGATACAGGACCAAGGATGCGGAGAATATTCAATGGATCAAACATTCCTCATCAGGAATTTACCAATATCTCCAAAATCATATGGCAAACCACATTTATTGCAAAAGGAACCTAAGGTAGTTATTCAATATCAACCTCCCACTACATTTACAAGATGGGGTGAACTTGACAAAGAAACTTTAGATGATGATGTCATAGATTGGCTTTATAAGGATCCAACTGAGACCCCACCTGTCAGGTTGCCAGTGGAATGGTACAGCAAAGGATTTACTATGCTGCAAAAGAAAGGATATGACGGCTACAGTGGCTTAGGCCTGAACAAGAATGGAAGGCTAGAACCTGTTATACCCAAGATGCGACCTCCAACTTTAGGGTTAGGTTTTGTACCATTGTGAATTGGATCCTCATCTACCAAAGTGACCACGTGTAGAAAAGGGCATGACTCTGATGATGAAATAACACCTGAGGATACCCAACCCAAAACTGATTCCAATGAATGGGAGTGGAGTTCTTTTTCTTCTAGCTCCTATTCCCTTAACAATATTTTCCTTGACCTTGATAATTTGCCTATGGAAGACAAACATGAAATAACTCCTCTTCCTAAAACATGTCCTAATGCTTGGATAGAGTCATTCTGTGATCCAAGCTCTGAATCAGATACAAGTAGCTCAGACAGTGATACCACAGATGTTTACATTTTTACCATCTCAGTCCTCTCTCTCCTTAAAACTGATGATGACATACCCCTCATCTATCCCCAACTTATCCAACATGACCAACAAGAATCACTCACATTGGACTGTTTTCAAAATGATGAAGCAATTGCAGAATTCCTTGGACTACAGGAAGGCATACCACAAGGTGATCATAAGGCAGGATTTGTTATTGACCTAGATTCCATAGCATATTTTGGGGAGTCAACTCCATCTTCCAGTCATCAAATGAAAAAAGAAAAGAAAAGGTAAAGAATCAAAAGAATAGGTCTTTGAGTGAAAACCGTAAGGCACTCTCTGATCATACAAAAGTAAAAATAAAAGACGTACCTGCGGGTGAAAACCTCTCTGAGGCGCCCAAAGGTGGAAGAGTGGACATACCCCTATCAAGTCAGGATAAATCAACATTGCTTGTGGAAATGACCGAAGAAATCAATTTGGGTACACTTGACAACCCTAAGGTCATTCATTTTGCTACTTCTCTATCAAAACAAGAAAAGATAGATTTTGTCAATTTCTTTCTTGAGAAGAAGATCAGCTTTGCATGGTCCTATGCAGATATGCCTGGCCTTGATCCAGAATTAGTCCTTCATCACTTGCCATTAAAAGAAGATGCCAAGCCTGTCAAACAAAAACTCAGAAAGATGCATCCCCAGGTGGCTCTTTTGGTCAAGGTAGAACTGAAAAAATTACTGGATGTGGGCTTTATCAGATCCATCGATTATGCAGACTGGATTTCATATTTGGTACCAGTTAGCAAAGTAACTGGGGGCATCAGAATTTGTACATATTTTAGGGATCTCAATAAAGCATGCCCTAAAGATGATTTTCCACTACCAAATATAGACATTATAGTTGACATGACTGCTGGATATGAGATGCTCTCATTGATGGATGGTTTCTCCAGCTATAACCAAATTCGTATTTCTCCTGAAGACCAACATAAGATTGCATTCACATGTTCTTAGGGTACCTACTGTTGGAATGTGATGCCCTTTGGTCTTAAAAATGCAGGCGCAACATATCAAAGAGCGATGACAACAATTTTCCATGATTTCATGCATACTTTGATGGAGGACTATGTTGATGACTTATTATGCAAATCTATCACAAGAGATAGTCATTTAGCCATCCTGGGCCCAATCTTTGACCAAATGGAGACCTACAAGCTCAGACTCAATCCAAAGAAGTGTGTCTTTGGTGTCACAGCTGGCAAATTACTAGGGTAAATTGTTTCTCACAGAGGCATTGAAGTCGACCTTGCCAAGGTTAAAGCAATAATGGATATGCCTCCTCCTTCTAATCTCCGTCAACTAAGAAGTCTGCAAGGAAAGCTACAGTCAATCTGCCGCTTTATAGCTCAGTTGGCAGACAAATGTCATCCATTCCAACATCTATTGCATAAAGGTGTCACTTTTAAATGGATTGAGCAATGTCAATCAGCCTTTCAAGCTCTCAAGGACTATTTGTTGTCACCGCCTATTCTAATGCCTCCTATAGAAGGAAAGCCATTTATATTGTATATTTCTGCAACTGAAACGACACTAGGAGTTCTCTTGGCCCAATAGGATGAGAACGGCAAAGAGTGAGCTATTTATTATATCAGCCAGACACTAGTAGGCTATGAGCTAAATTATTCAACTATTGAACGGGCATGCTTAGCAGTCGTATTTGCAACACAGAAGCTCCGACACTATATGTTAAATCACCAAACATTGTTGGTTGCAAAAATTGATCCCCTAAAATACTTGCTTAGCAGAGCAGCTTTGACGGGTCGCCTAGCAAAGTGGGTTATGATCCTCAGTGAATTTGATATTGAGTATATGGAGCGAAAGGCGATAAAAGGAAAAGTCATAGCAGATCAACTTGCAGAGGCTCCTATTTATGATGATCATCCCATGTTGACCGATTTTCTAGATGAATCAGTCTTTGCTCTCACATCTTCTAATGAATGGAAGTTATACTTTGATGGATCCCATACCAAGTTCGGGTCCGGAGCAGGCATCTTGTTTGTCACCCCTCAAGGTGATGCTATTCCCAAGTCCTACAGAACAACTTTTCATTGTACCAATAACATTGCAGAGTATGAAGCACTGGTCACAGGACTCCGAGTAGCGGTCCACTGGAACATCACGCATTTACAAGTCTATGGAGATTCTCAATTAGTCATTCGACAAGTGAATGATGACTACGAAACAAAAGATGAAAAGCTTATTCCCTATAAGCATATGGTAGATTTCTTCAAGACAAAATTCACGGCTATCCATTTCAGTCAAGTTCCAAGAATGCAAAACAAGTCGGCAGATGCGATGGCTACGATCGCTTCCATGTTAAATATGCCCCACAATATGGACAAATGTGAATTTTTGGTCAAGCAGTTGCTTGTCCCTTCTTTTGACATTTCGACAGTAGATGTGATGTGCGTTCTTGTTGGTCCTAACTCCCCATGGTACAAAGATGTATATCAATATTTGAAATCCCAAACCTTACCACCTAACCTTTCCGCTAACCAAAGCCGAGCCTTCATCCGACGGATAGCCAAATATGTCATCATTGCCGACACCCTTTACTGTCGTTCCTTTGACCATACCCTCCTCAGGTGTTTGGATTCTGATGAAGCACAAATGGCTTTACATGAGGTTCACGATGGTATATGTGGGGGTCATTTCAATGGTCTGAGCTTAGCCAAAAAGTTGATTCGTGTTGGGTATTATTGGCCCACTCTAGAAAAATATGTTCACGATTTTGTTAAGAAGTACTACAAATGCCAGATCCATGGAAATTACATTCATGCACCAACCCAAGAGCTTCATTTTGTCTTATCTCCGTGGCCCTTTTCTCAATGGGGATTGGATCTTATTGGCAAGATTCACCCGACATCTGCAAATGGACACAAGTTCATCATTACAGCCATAGAGTATTTTACAAAATGGATCGAGGCTATCCCCATGACCTATATCACTGGTGTGCAAATTTCAAATTTCCTATTGAATTATATCATATGCAAATATGGGGTTCCCCTTTCCATAGTCACAGATAATGGTCGTCCCTTCAAGAATAAAGATGTCAAGGAACTCTGTGAAAAGTTTCATATCCAGCACCATTTCTCCAGTCCATACTATCCACAGGGTAATGGTCAAGCCGAAGCATCAAATAAAACCATTATCAAAATCCTGAAAAAGGTTGTCAATGACACTGGTCGAGATTGGCATGTACAGTTGAATCCAGCACTATGGGCTATCACACTTTTATCCACTCACCTACTGGCGCAACACCTTATTCCTTGGTGTATGGTGCGGAAGCCATTTTACCCTTGGAAGTGGAGATTCCTTCCTTGTGTGTTTCCTTGCAACATTTGATTGATGATGAGATGCATAGAGTCTCTCAGTTGCATCAGCTTGAGATGTTAGATGAGAAACATCAGACAGCCCTGACACATTTGCAAGCATATCAAAACCGTCTTCGTCGCTCTTATAATAAGAAGGTCAAAGGGCGACACTTCGAAGTGGGAGATCTGGTTTTAAAGGTAAACCCCAAGAATGCACAATCTACTGACATCATCAAAGGCAAGTTTGAACCTAACTGGGTTGGGCCTTTCATAGTGACTGCAGCCTATGGCTCGAGGGCATATCAGCTTGCCACTCCAGAAGGTGAACCTTTATCTGATCTTGTCAATAGCATGCACCTTCGCAAGTACTAGGCATAATTTTCTATCAGCACTTCTTCAAGTATGATCCTGGAAAAATACAAAAAAATCAAAAAAAGCATAAAATACAAAAAAAAATCAAAAAAAGAAAAAAATACAAAAAAAGTGAAAAAAACAAAAGAGGAAAAGAGCAAAAAAGTAAAGAAAAATGATTTGCCCTCTAGTGAAAACCTGGCAAACAGGCGCTTTGGGCAAGTACCATGGTGAAAGCCTAGCAATCAGGCGTCATGTGTAACGAGATCATTGCTCCGTCATCTGTCATGACCTCTAGCTATGCTTTCTCTCGACCGGTTTATCATGTCTATCTTTGTCTTGACCCAATGTTCTGTTCCAAGCCCGTGATTGGTCAACATCATTATCTTGCATACTCTGGTTTCTTATACATATGTCTTTCAAATGTGCATTGGGTGCATTCCCCTTGTCATGATCAATCACTGGAACTTTTAAAAAATTGAAAAATGTCCTAAAATAATCCAAAAAAATTGAAAAATGTCCTGAAATAATCATAAAAAAATCATATAATGTCCTAAAATAATCCAAAAAAAAAAAAAAAAGTCATGAAAAAATCCCTAAATATCAAATAAAGTCTTGAAAAAATGAACACAAAAAAAATTTGTAAAAACTCAAAAAGCAACACAAAAAAATTATATATATATATCCCTTTTGTGCATAAGACAAATCACTGAGCATCCCTCCAACGACAATCAATCACACACTGTGCTTTCATGAAATCATGCATAAACAGATGAACTTTTTCACTCAAACTAGACATTCAAACTGATCACAATTGTCCTATCAATCAATCAACATCAATATCATCTGTCCTTGTCACTCCTATCATGGGTCTTATACAGGGTGTGGTATACTCGAAACCAGACTGTGTCCCGTCTTAGACAGGGTACCGCATTCCCTGAAACCAAACAGCATGATTGTCCTATCAGCACTTTCAACTTTTGACAATGAAGATCAAGATGTTTGTTTGACTTGTTGGAATTAGCGAGTCTTATCATTTATTGATTTATCTTCAATCATGTTCCTATGTTGCTTGATGATGTCACTGAGTGATTTAGAGTGACCGGGATGGTTCATGGTCCCTTTCTTTTTTGCTGTGATTGCTATTTGTCTACGATGTGTCTGTCTTTTGCAAAAAGGGTTGCATTTCAGCTCTGGCCTTCAATGCCATGATTCTACGCATCCATTTTGATACATTAAAATAAAGGTTCTCACCTACAAAGTGCATTACTGAAAGCAAGTTTTTCTTCGTCTCTAACTGTCCTCTGTCTCATTTCTTCTTACTAACATTTCTTTCGTCAGTTCGGATAGTCAGTTCGGTCTAGTGCTCCGATTTCTCCACACACATATGTTGCATCCTGCATCCATTTGGTTAGTACATTTGCATTACATCAAGCCTCACATCAAGCATTTTATCTATTTCATATTATCAATGCATCAAAAACACATAAAAATGTATCCATACATGTTCCACAATGGTACATAAACAGTGCATACGCCATCCATACATGGAAAATAAACATAAGTCATAACACATTGCATCCCATCATATCGATGCATATCATATCATATATCCAAATAATATCAGAGTACAAAATTGGACTGTCTGTCCTAAGTATGGCCCGCAGGCTGACTACATAATGTCAAACTACATCTGTTCGTCATAAGGAGCACATGCCTCTGTCACTGGGTGCTCCCTCTGTCCTCCTCATCCCTGCCATGTCTCAAGGATGATGTACCTCCTGGTCTTGGCTGTGGTGGTCTCATAGGTCCACTCACCCCCATGCTGCTCACTGACCTCCGAGAGCGTGCCTTGCTCTCTAACCTCGATCGTGCCCGATATGATCGTGCCCGATATGACGATGCTCTCTGCTCTGGTGGAACTGCACTCTCATATAGTGTCCTCCAATGGCGTATCTCCTCTCCGGTCTCTACCAACATCTGTGCCATCTCCCGTGCACTAGCATCCCTAATCGACCCAATATACTCGGTGACTCTCTGTTCTTCTCGTTGTGCCTTCCCTACTGCTATATCTTGAGCCACTGTAAGTCTGGCTATCTTCACTCTAAACTGATCCTGCTCTGTCCTCAAGATGGAATTCTGTCTCTCTAATGTTGTAATGTGATCATGCTGACTCGCTATGGTAGCCCTGCACATCTCCATCTCCTCTATCCTAGCTGTCTCCTGCTCTATGGGTATATCCTGCAATGACTCCTGCTCGCCTGAATCTGGCTCATAATCGTCATCCCTCTTATCATCTCCATCCTCATCATCCTCGTCATCCTCATCATATCCATCCTTGTCATCCCCCTCATCCTCATCACCACCCTCATCCTCCTCATCCTCATCATCTCCCTCCTCCTCTCCTACGAGTGGGAAGTCCTACTGTCTCCTCGGTACTGGAATATCAGGATCTGTTAATGGCACTGGCTGTCGTCATGCAAACCATCTCTCATACTCCTCTGTCATCCCAATGTCCTCCACATCTGATCTCCAATCCCACTATCTCTATTGTAGTTGTGTGAAGTCAGTATATGCTATGTGTGGCTGAATCATACTCCCCCACTGACTCGTCTCTCTGTGAGATCAGGCAAAGTGTGCAGTCCTCCTAGGTACATCCTGCCTCTCTCCAAACTGTCGTTTGACTCTCTCTAGAAGGTACATCTCAATCACCCTCTGGCGATTCACTGGTCACCTAATCAGGTACCTCTCCTGTCTACAATATGGTAGCTCATCACTATCATCTGACCATCTAGGGCAATCACGATATGGCCTCCATGTGAACTCTCTCAGTCTGTCTAGCTCGTGTTGCTAGTACACTATGTATCCAAACAGACCCTGTCTCAGTGCTCCCCCATAGCAGTACACATATGGTCGATGTGGTACTACCTGTCTCTCTGCAATCGGTCGACATATGGCTATGTGCTCAAATGCCCATACTTGTAACAGTGTGACTCCACAACTCAAAGTCTGAACTCCCTGATATGCTATCTGATGCAACTGAAAATACAGCATAGCCAGTACACATGGTCCCCATGCGTACACCATCCCCTCTGTCGCCATCCGCTCTAGCACTCTTCCCCATCCAATCGGGAATCCATGTCCTCGTCTGTCTCCTGCTAGTAAACATGCTATCACCACTACTATCACTACATATCATCGATCATACTCTGATGCCATGGTCTCCCAACCGATCTCCCTCTCTACAATATCTAGATCATTTGCATCGCACTCAAATAATCTGCACAATGTGTCTCTCCCTGTCACTAGGTCATACTCTATCATCTCTCCATGAATCAGAATGCGGAGGATATGCCATACATCCTCTAGTGTCACAGTCACCTCTCCAGTCACCAGATGAAATGAGGAGGTCTTTGAATGCCATCGCTCTGCCAATGCGGTGAGTAGTCCTATGTTTGGCCTAATCTCGATCATGAATGTGATATAGTATATTCCAAGTCCTGCTAATGTATCTCTATTCGTGCTCCTGAGTCTATGTCATACCATGAAGCAGTCTGGTCGGTTCTCCCGCGTGATCAATGGATACTATCAACTCTGCATCACAATTGGGGCACATTTTGTCAGTTTTAGGGTTTGCTCCTATGGGTTGCATTTCCTCATTTCATCCACAAATCAAGGTGTTTCTAATCTCTTTTGACCTATCCTACCCTTATCCCCCCTTTTTTAGCTCATTTGTATGCCATTTTTGACTAAATTAGGGTTCACAATGCACAACTATGCCTATGTGATAAGTCCTGCACCTGTGTCCCCTACACAAGCACAGAAGACCCTAAACAAGCGTAGAATTTTCCCTACACAAGCGCATAAGTCAGTTTCTGCATTCCCTGTGGGCCCTGCAATGTCTCGCAAGCCAGTCAAATTCATAAAATTGAAAATATGGGTTTTTGAGATACATACCGTTGCTCCTGCATCGTCTAGTTGTCTGTACATGCATACATGTTCTTCGAGGTGATCTACCATTGGAACGTTCACCATCTCTCTGCAAGTGTCCTTTTGCAGAGCAACAAATTCTCCTCTTTGGCTAGTGCAAATGAGCAATTTTCACTCTCTTTGTCTCATTTATAGATCTTTGTCAGTGCATAGATGGGCATGCACTCTCTCCATCTCATGTCGATCATGGTCTTTTGTACCTTCAATTGCTTGTCCTTTGTGCATCCGGTCTCTGATTGTCAGTCTATTTGCTCCTATCATGTTCTATCATTATTATCGATCAATTGGCCTCTTTTCTGCATGTTTCCGGCCAATTCCTCGAGGGGGCATGCATATGTCATTGTTATTGTCTGGGGCATTTTCATTATTGTTCTTTGAAACAACGCTTAAAATCACATTGTCTCAAAGAGGGGCAAAATGTAGACGTCTAAAAATGGTCAATGCTTGCGGAATCATACTTTAACATTTGCGCATTGCCTTATTTTAGGGTTTTTGCGTCGCATTAACATTTCTCCTATGATTCGCACTTGGTCTTTATCATTTGCGAGCATCGAGTCCTTCTTCTGCATTCCTCATTTTTCTCGCTTTCTAATTTGGTCTTGTCGATAACAATATTTGTCATGATTTTGGTCAATCTTATCCTGTCGCATCAATGTGCGTATTCATGTGTCATGATTTTGGTCAATGTTATCCTGTCGCATCAATGTGCGTATTCATTTGTCATGATTCTGGACATCGTCAATCCTAATTAGGGTTTTGTCCTCTTATCAATCTTGTCATCTTGCAATCGATTTGTCATCGATCGTTGTTGTTTTCAATCTTATTATCTTGCGATCGATTTGTCATCGATCCTTGTCTTTTGATCAATTTTTCATCAATCTTGTTATCTTGTGATCGATTTGTCATCGATTGTTGTCATTTTTAATCTTGTCATTTTGCAATCTATTTTGTCATCAATCCTTGTCTTCTTGTCAATTTTGTCATTTTGCGATCGATTTGTCATCGATCATCGTCTTTCTCAATTATGTCAATTTGGATCAATTAGTCATTGTTCCTCATCAATCGACACATTTATCAATCAAATCTCTTATCATCATTGGTCATTTATCAAGTCAGGATCATGATCAAATCAAATCAACATCAATTGTCTTTTGTCAGGACCTAATTGTCATCCTTGCATTTCTAATTCATTTTTTAGGGTTTCATGATTTTATTCATTTAACCCTGTTTGTCATTTCCCCCTCTAGGATTAATAAATTATTTATTTATCCTAAGTCTTCGTGTCACAATTAAATGTTTATTTAATTAGCTAACTAATTATTCCTCTTTTTGTGAATTAATTAATAAATGACAAATTATTAATTGATTTACCTAATTTCTTCTAATTCCTAATTTCCTAATTTTTCATCAATTTCTAATTCCTAATTTCCTAATTTCTATTTCATCTATTTTTCAATTCTCTCCTATTTTCCTCCTAATTTCATGGGAATGACATTTCAATTTGTCATAATTTGTCATAATTGACAATCAATCATATTTGACATAGAAATTTGTCATAATTTTGTCATGAATTATCAATCAATCAATCTTGCATAGAAAGTGCAAATTTGTCATAATTTGTCATAATTGACATTCTTGATTTGCAATTTCCATTCGAATCTCTTCATGCTAATTTGATCTTTTCTCCAATTTGTCTATAAATTGGATGATTTTCTTCAATCAAGATCCCTACCTGGTCGAATCAATCATGCTTCAAGTATTCTTGCGCTACAATCTTGTCTACTTGCTTTCATATCATGCTTATGCACTAGTAGGTGAGATCCACAAACAAAGCTATTTGAAGGAGAAAGAAGGACAATGGAGCCACATGAAGGAGACATTCAAGTCTGCATTTGGTTTGCTTAGTTTTCAATCTTGAATGTCTTGTTTTCATGTCTTTATTGAGTGTGTTTAGGATTGATCATTGCATTTGAGCTTTCGTGATTGAGCTAGATTACTAATATTGATTTTCTTTGATGATTTCTGATTTCCTAGCTACAATTTCTTTTACATATTTAGTCTGACAAATAAATATTCCACCATCCAGTTGCTAGGCCTGCAACCCAATGCAAAATTTAATCTCACCAATAAGAGACATTTCAAATTCTTTCTTCATTTCCTCAGCAAAAGCTATACATAAATCATCATCACTACCAAAAATTATATCATCAACAAAAACTTATGCTATCAATATTTTGTCTCCATTAGTCTTTAAATATATCTTACGATCCTCACCGGTACGCTAGAATCCTATCTTGATCAAATATGTGTGCAATCTTTCAAACCATGGTCTTGGTGCTTGGTTCAAACCATATAGTGCCTTGTGTAACTTGCAAACAATATTTTCATCTTCATTTAATGTAAATCCATCTAATTGTTCTATATATACTTCTTCTTCCAGGATACCATTCAGAAAAGTTGATTTAATATCCATCTGATATACCTTAAATCCTTTAAAAGTAGAAAAGGAAAGTAACATTCTCAGACCTTCCAATCTTGCCACTAGTGCAAAGGTTTCATCATAGTCTTCTCCTTCTTCTTGATCATAGCCTTTGCATACAAGTCTTGCTTTATTCCTTACAACCTTGTCATTTTCATTTATTTCTAAAAACCTATTTTGTACCTATAACATTCTTGTCTTCCAGTCTGAGAACAAGTGTCCAGGTCTTGTTTTTCTCTATCCAAACCAATTCCTCATTCATATAATTAATCCATTCATCATCCTTCAATGCTTCTCTTACTGTTTTAGGCTCAATAGTAGAAATCAGATAAGAGTTTTCTCTGGGAAAACTCTGATTTCCCTTCTAGTATATATACCAGCATTAATTTGGTCTTCTAAATGATTTAATCTGACATACCTTCGTATTACCAGTTCTAGTGTTGTGCCTTCTGCTTCATGTTCATCACCTTCTTTATCACTTTCTTCATTTACCAATTGGGCGCCTATTTCTGCATTGTTATGTTCATCATTCTTCTACACTTTTGGTTCTATAAACACAAGGTTTTCTTCATCATTTTCAAGCTCAAATCTACTGGTCTCATCAGGTTTCTCAGAGAATTAATCAACCTTGAAATTTACACTTTCAACTATCTTCTTAGTTCTCTTGTTATAACATTTGAATGCTTTATTCTTGGTAGAGTATCCAAGAAATATCCCTACATCACACTTAGCATCAAATTTTCCAGTAACATCATCTCTCTTAATAAAACATTTACTCTCAAATTTTTTTAAGTAGTTGACATTAGGAATCTTACCATTCCAAAGCTCATAAGGTGTTTTATCATTACCTTTTTTAACAAGTACCCGATTTAAAGTATAGACATTTGTACTAACTTCTTCCCTCCAAGACATCTTAGGTATTGCACCTTGTATCAACATTGTTCTTGCAGCTTCCACAATTGTCCTATTCCTTCTCTCAGCAATTCTATTTTGTTATGGAGTTTTGGGGTGCTAACATTTGCCTCTTAATTCCATGTTCATCATAAAACTTCACAAACTCATCAGAAGTGAACTCACCTCCCCCATCAAATCTCAGACAATTCAAACTTCTCCTGGTTTCCTTTTCAACTAAAGCTTTAAATAGCTTGAATTTACTAAAAGACTCAAACTTTTCTCTTAGAAAAGTTACCCACATCATCTTTGAAAAATTATCAGTAAAAATCATAAAGTACTTATCGCCATCATACCTTCTAGTCCTCATAGGACCATATAGATCAGTGTGAACTAAATCAAGGATATGCTTTGAAGAAAAAAATTTACTCTTAAAAGATACATAAGTTATCTAACCCATCTGACAGTCCTTACATAACACATTGTCTGGTTTCACAAGATGGGGCATACCTCTCACAATACTTGATTTGCTAACCTTTATCAAATTGTCAAAGTTCACATGACAAAACCTCTTGTGCCATAACTAGTTGTCTTCAATCGTAGCTGCCAAACAACTATTCACATTACTATTCAGATGAAAAATATTACCTCTAGTCTGATTTCCAGTAGCAATCAACTCTCATTTACTTCCAAGGATCTTGCAGACTCCACTCTTAAATTCAAGGAGATATCCTTTATCATTCAATTGTCCAACACTCAGTAAGTTATGTTTTAATCCATCTACCTAAAACACATCATTTGCATTACTTTTTCCATTTAGTGAAATAGATCCTTTACCTTTAACCATGTAGGGTGATTTGTTACCACACCTTACCACACCGCCATCAAATTCTTCAAGAGATATGAACTTGTTTCTATCACCGGTCATGTAGTGTGAGAAACCACTATCTATTATCCATTCATCACTGCTATCCTTGTGTGATACCAAATCTTTTTTGTCAATCAAAACTTCCTTCACAACAACAAAGACAATATCCTCATTGTCCTCTTCCTCAAATTCTTCATCTGTCACATGTTCATCCATTACAACATAGCAATGTTTATTTCCTTTTCCTTTAAATTTCTTGAACTTTTCCTTTTTATCACCATTAGAACAATTTTCAGCAATGTGTCTAATCTTATTGCAAGAAAATCACTTCAGAGGAAGTTTACCTTTGTACTTATTGGTGCCTCTAGGAAATATTTTACCCAATAGTGCCTCAAGTTCCATCAGATGATCTTCATCATCACCATCTCCTCTGCTACTACCATGAATAAAATTGCAGTCATGATTATGACAAATATCCTTTCAGGATTTCTTTACAAATGTACCAGTTACAGAAGCCTTAAAAGCAGATTCAGATGGCTTAGAAACACTATTATCAAAGTTGTTTAATTAAAATGCAGTCAATTTATCAATAGGGGAATCAACAGTAACTTTATCGTTAGAAACAAATCTGAATTCTTGTATTGCAGATACCCTAATAACATATTGTGGTAAGAGAGTTGTAAGCATCTTACTAACAATGGTATCTTCTTCAACTTTACCTCTAGCACTCTTAATACCACCTATGGATTCCTTAATCCTTTGTCCATATTGTGCTATATTATCACCATCAATTATTTTCATATCATCAAATTTAACTCTAAGACTTTCTTCCTTAGCCCTTTGTACATGTACATCACCTCCATAAATCAAACCTAATTTATCCCATACTTAAAATGTTGTCTCTAATCCATGAACATATATATACTCAAAGTTAGAAAAATTAATTATAATTGCTTCAAGTGTCTAGATGTTTTCTTGCTGCTCCTTAATATCATCAAGTGTCGGGGAACTAGTAATAGGAGCCACATACTTGTTTGTCACATGATGTGAAAACTGAGAACCCATTCCTTTGATATATATCTTCATCCGATCACTCCATATCTGGTAGCTATCTTTGGTAAACTTGGGACCCTCCTTCTTCATCATCTTTCTCAAGATCTTTTCCTTAAGTTGTTAAGCTTCTGCACACAGAGGACCTAATGCTTTGATACTAATTGTTAATCTGATAGGATCTGATTAATACTGAGAGGGGGGGTGAATCAGTATTAACAATAATTCTTAACTTAAACTTAAATTGATAAAACTTCACCAAATCAATCACAAACCAGTAATAAACTATTTACCAGTACCAGTAATCACTAATATCCAACTATTAAACTGATTTAACAAAACAACTCATTAAGTGTTCATCAACATGCATAAATTGAAAGTAAATTAGAACAACACATCAGAAACATTCACCACATGAACACAAAAAATTTCACGTGGAAACCCTAATAGGGAAAAACTATGATGGGAATCAATACCCACAAAAATTGTGCACTCTTTCGGAATGCACCCTGTTAGGAGACTAGCCTAGTTAGGAGCTTACAATGATGCCCTGTAAGGAGAAGACCCTGTTAGGAGTCAACCCGTTAAGGGATTTCTATGATGAACCCTGGTAGGAGCTTTTCTCTATTAAAAGCAACCTCGCAAGAGGATTTAAGACTCAGATGTTGAGCTACCCAGTTAAGGAATTTACAATTTAAGGCCTGTTAGAACCTACCCGGTTAAGGGATTTTGTCTGTTGCAATTGTTAGGGAACAACAAATAAATAATCTGGAAATAAAACTAACTATTTGCTTGTTCAGATCCAATTTAGCTCCACTCTGCTACACTCTAGCAGATACACCACACTGGTTTGACTTCACACTCTTTTCTCAAAAATAACCGACACAACAAACATCAACTATACAACCCAAAATAACCTTTACATCTTAGTCGGTTACAAAACCCTAGATACAACAAAATTCAAATGAATTTACGATATAGATCATCGTAGATCATTACAAAAAAGTTCAAGACAATATTAGTCATTTAATGATCATAACTCATCACAGCAACTCGATTTGATATGTAGCCAAACCCATAAAATACTTTTATATGCTCTTCATTATTTCCCAGGAAATTCCATCCTTAATCACGCCAAAACATCACCTTATCTTTTCACATAGGTTGTGCCACATCACCATCAACATTTGGACATGATATAAATCACCGCCAAACCATAAAACATCACTGGTTAAAATAATTTGTTACCGGTACTAAAACTGTTCTTAAACCCTACATAAAATACAACAGAAATCATAAACATGATTTCTGATAATCAAAGCATGATGTCGTTCCGTTCAAATATATATTACAATTATACAAATACATGTTCCAAACCTCAACACTTGAGTCATAACCAACCACGAGAACCAATCAAATTATTTCCATGTTTACCGGTTAAGGTCCTAATACCTAGTTCACTGTCGTCATTATCGGTAGACAAAAAAGACTTAAATGACAAAATAAACATGAAAAACATAGTTGCCACATAGTTTTCCATCAATTACAACACAAATAATTGATCATTGAGCCAATAATCTCAATCTCTTCATCACTATATCATTACCAATAGTCCTTTACCGGTTCATCAACATTCTCCATCGACATCAGTTATGTCGATCATGCCAACAGAATATTGTGGGTTCTAGCCCCATTGTGGTTTTTCCCTTTTCAGGTTTCCACGTAAAAAAATTGGTGTTGTGGATTTGGGGTTTATTTGTTGCATTTTTATGTTATTTCCTATTATGCATTACTAACCAGTGGATAAAGAATAAGTTTGCGGATTTGGATTCTGGTAGATCACTGATTCACCCCCCCCCCACCCCTCTCTGTGATCTCTAATCTATAACTTGCACACACAAAACAAGGAAAAATGTTGTACTATATAAGGGCTTGCCTAATTCAAACCCCATCATGGTGCTTTCTGTTGGAAACCAATAACTAAGAGGAGGGGGTGAATCAGTGTTATACCGGAATAGTAAATTTTAGCCTTAATAAAACATGCATACACCAACCGATATACCGGTACATATAGAATTGAAAGAAGTAAAGAAACTAATAAGCCAATCACATAAATGAGAAACACAACACACACATTTATACGTGGAAAACCTCAAGAGGAAAAACCACGATGGGATTTGTGACCCACAATATCAATCCACTGGCCATATGAAGAGATATTACAAAATATGAGGGGGCCGCACTTGCAGGAAGGCTTATAGCCTAGAGCACACTGCTCAATCACAATAAGATCCTCACCAACTACATAAAATTCCAGACTACAATCCGAAGAAGTGAGAACTGCTAAGATAGCATCTTCTATGCCAAAATACAATTTTGGTTTAAGCTCTGTCTGTTCCAGTCTGAATCCCTAAACCCTTTACTGGAATAACCCTTACAATAATTTCCTCACATTCATGATCTCTCTGATATATTTTGCATCATATTGCATTCTCATATCCATAATCTCCTATCATATGTCTCTTGTATATGTATAACAAAATGATCTATCAAATTGTCCTATATACCCTATACAAATTTTCATGCCTTATGTCGGCTTACAAAGATGTATACAATATCAAATTACATGTCAGCTACATAACATAAATGCATAAACATTAAAATCAATTTTCGATGTCGGATCCAAGATATGTCAGCCTTCAATGCCGATAACCTTTACTAAACCATGTCGGCCTGCATTGTCGATGACCAAAGAAATCCTTATGTCTTGTCGATGCTGGTGTAGTATCTGTGAAGTGCCTGCCAGTACACCATAGAACCAAAACATGAAGCTAGAACACAATGCTATGTTTCCTTCAAATACAACATAGTGAAACCAAACAATAGAGTGTCAATTGCCAACAATCTCCCCCTATAGCATTGATGGAAACACTCATGTGAAAAATGGTCAAGGTTTCATCTGCCAGTTTCATCCTGCCCTACATCTATACTACTCCCCCTTTGACATCGATGGCAAAAAAATAATTCAAAAAGGAATGTCAAAGAATAAGAACTGTACAATGAATATCCCCAAAAATGTCTTACAGGAGCTTGACCAACTTCAAAATTTCTGGATAAGCCCTCTCTAGTAACTCCACATAAGTATCCCAACTAGTTTTGAATGTGTCAGAAATAGATACAAGCCCACTTAATAAATGTGCAAAAGACTCTATCTCATTTACCTTTGTCGGTGTGGGCTTTCCCGCCATATCCATGCATTCTTTCTTGTGTACACAGAGTGAATCCAATCATGGACTCACCAAGCCTCTCAAACTTCTGGCTCTTCTAATTATTTTGTCTCTCTCCTTCTCAAGAGAAGAAATTTGGTTCTCTAAAATCAAAATTTGACCATCAATTGATGTAGTCAATGAAATCAATCCGTCAAAAGAGTTAGCTATACTTGCAATTTTCTCTTGAATCTCCTTTATCTTTTTATCCACATTAGTTGTAAGTATTTCAGTGTTACATTATACCCTATATATATTTGTACATTGTTTCGAAGAGTTTTTGATGCTCTGCAAAAAGGATGGTTAGGATAACAAACACCAACAAACAGGAAGAAACAAGTGTTAGTGTTAGAAAATCAAAGATCAAACACTATCCTAAGCAAGCATATCAAGAGAGACACTAAAAGCAAAATAGAGCATTTAACAAAGAAAATAAATGCAACAACACATCTCCAAATGCCTTCTACCATGATGGTATCTTCTCTTCCCTTGTTCCTCTCCTCTCCAAGTTCCCAAATGAGTGTAGCTCTCAGTAGATTTTTGCACTATTCTAGATGTCTTATGGAGGTTCAAGATTGTAAATGCTTTAAACTATGCAAATGCAAGTATAAAACAAACTAAATATGAGATATTATGTAATTAACTAATATTAATTTTAGCCTAAAATGACAATGTGAAATGATTATGCTAAAGTCTCTCTACAATTCATTATAAGTTAGATGCATACAAGTTTGCAAGATCATAGATGTGCTTGAGAATGCTTGAGGATTTGAAAATGAGGAATGTGAGCTCTATTTATAGGTAAAATGGAGCAATGGAGGGTTGAGATTGAGCAATCTCAATAAGGGTCAGGATTGATGGGTTTATGATCTATGTGAGGGCTTTCAATCCAATCCCGGGATGACAAATGTCAACAAGAGATGGGTTGAGAGAAGAGGGAATAAGCATTAAATGCTTGACATGACTTGAGGCTTAACTTGGGAGGTAAGGTTAATGTTGAGTTGAAATAATAAAGCCATTATCCAATAAATAGTGTCTTTAACCAATGGATAAACTCTTGTGCAAGAGTTAGTGAGGATAACCATGGTCAAAGCAATAAATGCTTGAAGAGACCCATGAGTTAAATGAGGGTTGAGTTAGAGGTAAAGACTCTAACCATGGGAGCAACTAGATTTAACCATAAATGGTTATGTAAGAGCCATGAATGGTCATGTAAGAGCCATTAGTGGTTTGGAAGACTTTAGAGGTTAGCTTGTTGAGCACATAATTCATTAAATGCTTTTCAAAGACTTTGAAGGCTTTAAGAAGTGACTCCAAGTTTCTTAGGAATGTGACAATATTTAGGGGATGGATTAGGCTAATTAGGAATGGTTTAGAAAGTGTTTAGAAGGGTCTAGAAGGGGATTTAGGATTGCAAGTGGATTTGGTGGGTGAGGGAAAATATGATTTAAATTAAAATAAAATTAATTTATTTCAATTATGATTGCAACTTGCGTTTGTAGGAGAATGCAAGTGTGGGGGTTTTTTAATGATTTAAATAAATGTTTTAATTATTTATTTAAAAGAGGAAAGGGAATTAAATTAAATAAATAGGATTTATTCATTTAATTGATTGTAAATTTGGTTTAATAAATTAATTAAAATAAATTGAATAATTTATTTAATTAATAGGAGAATGGTTGAGGTGGAATTAATTCAATGTTAATTTAATTAATTGTTGGCTAGTGGGTTTATTAATCAAATAAATAGTAAATATTCATTTAATTAAATGGACATATTTATGTGACTATGTTTGCCCCTCTTTGAGACAGTGTGGTTTATCACATCGTTTCAAAGAAAGAAAAATAGGTGAGAAGAAATATGCCACATAAATGTTAATTTAATGGGTGGTACGTCCCCTCGAGAGATGGGCCAAAAAATTTCAAAAAATTGGGTGATCTCTCGAAAAAGAATGAGAAGGAAGTGGAGGGGAGGTAGAATAGAATAAATTAGCAATAATGGTGAAAGAATAGAAGAAATCAAAATGAAATAGAGAAACAGCAAGCCAGTGAGTACCTTTAGGTTAGGCAAGGGATACGGTGCAAATGTGGTGTGTGCTTTTGATTGATGTTATACAATTGATTAAAATTGGTTGAACAATCTAGTGCAATCAGTTTAATTGCCCCGATCGAGTCAAAGCATGACACTTGATGTCAGTTGTTCGCTTGGACAAGATAAAGTATGAGTAAGTGAATCAAAGTGACATGTTGGTGACTTAGACAATTGATGTAATTGTCCAATGAAGTCAAGGTATAGGAAGCAAAATACTCGTTGAGACTTAGATAATTGATGTAATTGTCCATTATGATTGTGTTGGATTGATCGAGTAATTGATAGTGTGTGCATGGGATGGATGGTTGTGGTGAATCATAGCAACCTCATTGAGACTAGGTCATTATGAGAAATACCTGTTGTAGTCTAGGTTTGCCATAATCAATTACCTCTTGAGACCTGAAGATACTTGATCAAGATATCTGTTGATAGTTTAGGTGTGTGTGAGTCAATGTGCCTGTGTAGATAGAGTAGCTTGCTTGATTAGGTTGATGGGAAATGATGTAGGGTATGTGATTATGATGATGACCTATATAGGGAGGGTGAGGGGGGGGATTCAATGTTAGATAGAAGATATGGAGGACCTAGGACCCATTCCTATGTAAGAGACAAATAGAGTATTGATTGTTATGACTATGTATGCATGATATGCAGTGATATGGATGTATGGATGGATGGAATACAACATAATGCAATATATACAGATGAGATGAAATGACAATCCATAAAGTATTCATAGTGCTTTATTTTCGTCATTGAGCATGGTAGTATCTTTCTTGGTCGAGGTAGCAGGAATCAAGTTTTGAGCATTTCACCTGTAAGCAAGTATTATAAATAAGGAAAAAGTGACCCTCCATTCTGGTCCATGCAAAAATGGTCGAGGTATACGATGTAGTCAGTACACCATAGTGATCCATGAGTGTATTTTTTCATATGATCATGTAGCTTATTGAGCTTCCCATGTAGACACCATTAGTACATGCCCCAGAGCTTCATTGGAACAATTCACAAACAACAAACAAAATGATATTTAGGAACCATCCTGGCTACTCTAATCAATTGTGGATATCCTGGAGTAGCGTAGGAACCTGATATAAATGAATAAATGATGTATCAAACTGACCAAGTACTTGATAGCTGAAACAAAATTTTCTTGTCAAAGAAAATGTGATCATGTCTTTGTTTTGGTAAGGAATGATGCATCCTTGTTAAGATAGTTGTGTGTCAATGTTGATTGTTTGGTTAATTTGAAAAGTGATCATTGTTTGAGTAGTTCAAAATGTTTGTTTGATGTTTGTTGCGATGCGTATGTACAAAGGTTTATTATGTGTTGCTATGTTTTTGATTGATTTTTGATGTTTTATGATGTTTTTGGATTTTCTGAGTGTTTTTTAATGTTTTTGGATTTGGTGAGACAGTTGTCAACGAAGAACTCAATGAATCACAAATAATATAGAATCCACTTCCATCAATAGGTTAAGAGCATTGCCCCCAGTTTAGATATTACTATGAAAAGAAGGATGCAGGATGCATGAAGTACTAACCCTAATTGCAGATCAATAACTAGCCATGGTTTGACTGATGGATGAATGGATGCAATGAATGTGATCACAACAAGTGTAAAATACAATGGAGCCATAGCCTTTATGACTGGTGCCTATTTGCCAGGTTTTCACCATCACACTTACCCAAGGTGTCACCGAAGTGGTTGTTCACCGTTTAGATGCATCATTTTTCTTTTACTATTTTGATTTTTTTGTATTTTCTTCAAGACATTTATCTGAATGTTTTTGGTGTTCTTTCTGATATGTATTGGAGCCTGATGCTTTGTACAACTTATGTATGAAACCATTTGAGGTGCATGTTGTTGATCGGATCTGATAGCGGTTCTCCTTCTGAAGTAGCCAACTGATATGCCCCAGACCCAAATACAGTGGTGATAACATATGGACCCAACCAGTTTGATTCAAACTTTCCCTGATGTTCTCTGTTTGGTTGGTTACGAGGATTCTCTCTAAGAACAAGATCACCTACCTCAAATGTATGAGGTCTAACCTGGTGATTATAGCTTCTGCTCATGCGTTGTTGATAGGCTTAGAGTTGGTTGTATGTAGCTTGTTGCCTTTCATCAAGTAGTTCTAAGTCTTGAAGATGAGAGACTCAGTATGCTTCATCATCTATCAGATTATGCAAGGAAACACGTAGAGATGGTATCTCGACCTCAATAGGAAGGATGGCTTTTGCATCATAGACCAGTGAATAGGGAGTTGCGCCTGTAGGGGTTCGAATGCTAGTTCGATATGCCCATAGAGCTAGATTTAATTGAACATGCCAATCACAGTCGACATCATTGATTATCTTCTTGAGGATTCTCAATATATTCTTGTTTGATGCTTCAGCCTGACCATTGCCTTGTGGGTAATAGGGGTGGAAAAGCGGTGTTGGATGTGAAACTTCTCACACAGCTCACGAACATCCTGATTTTTGAAAGGAAGTCTGTTATCTGTGATGATGGACATGGCTAAACCATACCGGCAGATGATGTAATTAAGAATGAATAAGGCGATCTTCTTGTCGGTGACTTGGGTAAGTGGAAAATCTTCGATCCACTTTGTGAAGTATTCGATGGCGGATATGATAAATTTGTGGCCATTGGATGAAGATGGATGAGTTTTACCCACAAGGTCAAGTCCCCATTGACAAAAGTGCCATAGTGTTATGATTGGTTGCAATTCCTATGCTGGTGCATGTATCAGGTCTCCATGAACTTGGCATTTCTGGCATTTTTTGACAAAATAGTAGGAGTCTTTTTCCATGGATGGCCAATAGTATCTAGCGTGCATGATCTTCTTTGCTAAGGAAGGACCGCTTGAGTGAGAACCATAAATTCCTTCATGTACCTCTTCCAAGGCCTTTGTTGTCTCATCTTGTTCCAAACATCGAAGGAGAGTACCATCAATTCACGTCGGGTTCACCAAATGATGCTCTGTAAAAAGGGTGATTAGGATAACAGACACCAACAAACAAGAAGAAACAAGTGTTAGTGTTAGAAAATTAAAGATCAAACACTATCCTAAGCAAGCATATCAAGAGAGACACTAAAAGAAAAATAGAGCATTTAACAAAGAAAATAAATGCAACAAGGCATCTCCAAATGCCTTCTACCATGTTGGTAGCTACTCCTCCCTTGTTCCTCTCCTCTCCAAGTTCCCAAATGAGTGTAGCTCTTAGTAGCTTTTTGCACTATTCTGGATGTCTTATGGAGGTTCAAGATTGTAAATGCTTTAAACTATGCAAATGCAAGTGTAAAACAAACTAAATATGAGATATTATGTAATTAACTAATATTAATTTTAGCCCAAAATGACAATCTGAAAATATTATAATAAAGTCTCTCTAAAATTCACTATAAGTTAGATGCATACAAGTTTTCAGGATCATAGATGTGCTTGAGAATTCTTGAGGATTTAAAAATGAGGAATGTGAGCTCTATTTATAGGCAAAATGGAGCAATGGAGGGGTTGAGATTGAGTAATCTCAACAAGGGTCAGGATCGATGGGTTTATGATCCATGTGAGGGCTTTCAATCCAATCCCAGGATGACAAATGTCAACAAGAGATGGATTGAGAGGAGAGGGAATAAGCATTAAATGTTTGACATGACTTGAGGGTTAACTTGGGAGGTAAGGTTAATGTTGAGTTGAAAGAATAAAGCCATTATCCAATAAATAATGTCTTTATCCAATGGATAAACTCTTGTGCAAGAGTTAGTGAGGATAACCATGGTCAAAGCAATAAATACATCAAGAGACCCATGAGTTAAATGAGGGTTGAGTTAGAGGTAAAGTCTCTAACCATGGGGGTAACTGGATTTAACCATAAATGGTTATGTAAGAGCCATAAATGGTCATGTAAGAGCCATTAGTGGTTTGGAAGACTTTAGAGGTTAGCTTGTTGAACACATAAAGCATTAAATGCTTTTCAAAGACTTTGAAGGCTTTGAGAAGTGACTCCAAGTTGCTTAAGAATGTGACAATATTTAGGGGATGGATTAGGCTAATTAGGAATGGTTTAGAAAGTGTTTAGAAGGGTCTAGAAGGGGATTTAGGATTGCAAGTGGATTTGGTGGGTGAGGGAAAATAGGATTTAAATTAAATTAAAATTAATTTATTTCAATTATGGTTGCAACTTGCATTTCTAGAAGAATGCAAGTGGGGGGGATTTTTAATGATTTAAATAAATGTTTTAATTATTTATTAAAAGAGGAAAGGGAATTAAATTAGATAAATAGGATTTATTCATTTAATTGATTGTGAATTTGGTTTAATGAATTTATTAAAATAAATTGAATAATTTATTTAATTAATAGGAGAATGGTTGAGGAGGAATTAATTAAATGTTAATTTAATTAACTGTTGGCTAGTGGGTTTATTAATCAAATAAATAGTAAATATTCATTTAATTAAATGGACAGATTTATGTGACTATAGTTTTCTATTAGGATCAGCTTCTCCTCAATTTTTTTTTCTCAATTTCAATTACCTAATCAAATGCATCTCTCTTAGCCTGAGTAAATCTTTCTAGTGCTTGTTGGTTTGATATTTGTTCAAAGGATTGAAAATCCTTTGAAATATGCTCAGTGATTACCTTAAGCTTGTCGGATGGGCTCGCTTCATTTTGAATCTTACACTCTAGGACTAGTCTATGTAGAACAATGATTGATTGATCTATAATCCCTTTGTCTATGGATCCCTCCTTTATTAGTTTTTGTGCTACCATCATCATCAGTTCAGTGGCACTCATCTTCGTGATGTTTTTCTTTTCTACCTGAGAAGCATCAATTGACAATAATGATGAACCAACAACCGGTTCCCTGTCAGATTCCCCTATCTTCTCCTATGAAGATTTATCCTTTATAACCTCCTCACTTGCACTGGTGGCTTCGCCACTTGGTGCAGTCTGTGTAACTGTTTCCTTTGTAGGAATAGTAACCTCAACTTATACATTTGTATATGGAGGACAATTATCCTCAATATTAGTATCCTGTACAATATTATTTTGTTCACTCTCTGTATTGACCAGTATCTCAATATTTTTCTGTACATCTGTATTTATCGGGGGATCAATTTCTATTAACTTAATATTTTTCAAAACTGAGGGTGAAGTACCCATAATCCCCTTTCCTTTTCCTTCAACCGGGGTATCTACAATGTCTATCTTGGTTTCTAGTGAAATAAAGAATCCTCTGTTTTCTCCAAGAAATTTAATCCATGCTTTTTGAGTGTCCTTTATTATTTCATTTACTCTTCCTAGCATCAAACTACTTATCCTATGTTTTCTATTAAAAACATTTATGTATTCCACCTCAAGTGTGTTTTCCATTTCATCTGGAGCTATAATAACACAGACTGATAATAGCTCTTGAATTTTAATGTGCTTATCCTCTTGCATAGCTGACAATCTTCTAGCATCTAAAATGTTATACAATTCAGTTGGTATTTAATTTTCTATCTCTATTAAGGCTTTCTTATAAATATCCAAGTATAATAGGACTTCTTCCTCTACCTCTCATTGTTCATCATCCTCTAAGTGTTCATAATAAAATTGAACATTCTTGAACATGCCATCTTTAGTAATTTCATCTACTAATTATGCAAAAGTTTCAGGTGGTATGATAGTCACATTACCAAATTCAATTGCTAAGTCGATGCCACTCTTCTTCTTCCTCTTGGTAGTACTAGATGTAGCTGCAGGTGTAGCTTTAGGTGCTTACTTCTGTGTCGGTAGCTTGATTGTAACCTTCCTAACCTGTTGCTTCTTAGTTTTTTCCTTTGTTTCCTTTGGTTTCTTCCTAGCAACCCTCTTTAATGCCAATGGTGCATCATCCTCTGATTCTGATTCTGATTCTGCAGTAACAGGCTCAATATGAACTTTAGGATCCTTCTTTTTTTTGCCTTTCTCTGAGACGACATCAATTAGTGCTTTGATGTCCTTTGAGACCTTCTACACAAATTTGCTTGCATTTCCTTCCTGTTTCTCTCTTTTCTTCATGTTGAACTCTATTTCAACCTCTTGAGTTTTTTGTTGTGCAGTACCACGGGGCTTCTCTACCTTATCAATTGGTGCATCAATCAACATTTTTGCATAGGCATCAAGAATTTGTGCATCCACCTTATAGCTCATTTCCTCATTCTAGATCTTTTGGGGCTTAACTACTTCCATGAGTGTCTCATCCTTCTTTACCATAAAACATATGTTGGTATAATATTTTTCTACAATATGCTTAGGTACCCTTACCCTAGACCTCGTAGATTTTTGGAACACCTTAAAATACCCCCAAATCTTATCATCTCTCTGACTTCCTAAAGCAGCAATTGACTGTTTCAATTGTCTCCCTACTGGGATGTCAAAAGCCCATTGCCTCTTACCAGAACCGGGTGTATCATTCATGAAATATAACATCAGACAAACTAATAAGTTACCATACTAGAATGTACCCTTCTTTTCACCCTTAATCTTCCCTAGATTTATTAATAACTCATCAAGTATCCAACCGCATAGATCTAATTTCACATTATCTCTATGCATTTTGTTTGTAGCCAAAATGCATGAACTGGAAATAGAATTTAGTCGGTTTGACTGAGTTACCTTATACCCAAAGATCATGCTACCAAATTTGATGTCTATGTCAGTGATAGTTCTCACTTTCATGGATCTTTTGTCAGATGTCGCATCGGTGATCTTTCTCATGAAATCATTTGAAACCTTCTTGTCTGGATGTTTCCCAACCGATGGCAAACCAATGATTGCCCAGATGGCTTCCTTGGTGATTTTGTAAGGTCTGTTCAGCCATATAAATTCCCCATGTACTCTGCTCAAGACATATCTGATTATCTCATCCTAAAACTCTGAAATATCCAAAATGTCTGTAAACCTTAGTTTTTCAATACATTTGAATGTTGGTTTGATATTTTCAGATTCTCCCATCAGCTCACTCATATGCATGCCCTTAATTTCTAAAGTTTCCAAGTCCTTGATATGATAGTGAATATATGCCCTAACATCCTCTACATAGACAACTCCCTTCGGAATGCGAGAAAATGCTCCAACCGAATCTTTCAGAGTAGCCACATGCGGATACCGCTTGAAAATTGTCCTGGGGCAGTCCTTGACCTCTACTATAGTTGGGTTTGCAACCAAAATAGGAATAGATGATGATCTTGCTTCCATGTTTAAAGATAGATACCTTTTGATCACTCTCGGTGAAAACATCCAACAAATTCTTCCAGACGTCGGTGAGATCACTCAAGAAGAAATTTGATTGCTCTGAATTGCCTATGATCGCACTTAGTTGCTTTGAATCACTCTGAAATTGCTCTGAATGCAAGGTAATTAACAATGAAGTGTATTCAACCTTTTAACCTTCAAGAAAAACCCTAATTTTTCATTGACATAAATGACTGTTGGTGAAAGATACTGGATCTCGCTCAGAATATATCCGTGCTGGATAATCCTCTCTAATATCTGGAATATTTTGCAGAACCTCTTCCCAGGGCATATGCAACATCTTCATGAATTTTGCCTACCCCTAAGGCATCTACCTTAGTTACCAAATGAGCTCCTTGTCGGTGCAGGAGCAACCTCTTTTGCCAAATTAGTGACCAGGACATTCCCATATGATGATTGTTCTTCAATCTTCCTAACCCATCTTTGTGATAACTTCAATGATGAAAAGTAAATACCAAACTGGTACTGAGAGGGGGGGTGAATCAGTACAGGCACTAAAACTTTTCTTGAACCCGTTTGATTGTAGACTATAAACTACTGGCAATCCAGAGCACCAGTCCAACTCAGACTACTACTGGTTAAACACAGTGCAACTGTGAAAGACATGAACCGGTCAATCTTCTTAGCTATTACATACAACCTACTCCCCCATTTCCACTTTATCCTTATGCATAAATAGATAATCTATAATTAGAAATATAATGACTTGCTAGATCAACATGATTCACAGTTTGACAGAAAACAACAAAGCATCACATGAAAAAGACATCACATATGACACACATATTTTTCACGTGGAAACCCAACTAGGAAAAACTACGGTGGGGATGAATACCCACAAGCTGTTTTCAACTCTTTAGAAGTCTGCTCTGTTAGAAGCCTAGTCTGGTTAAATACTGTTACGATAGGTTCTGTTAGGAACCGATCCTGTTAGGGATCACCCGGTTAAGGGATGGCTAAAATACATGGTTAAGGGTTAAACCCTGTTAAAGGTTACCTTGTCAGAGGATTTCATGAACTCAATGGCTTTGAGTCACCCTATTAAAGGATTTACAGTAAGTTGATAAAAGCTACCCTATTAAGGGATTTTCCAACTGTTGAAGTGGTTAGAGTTCAACAGGCATTACAATGATCTGGTAGTAGCACTCAATGCCAATGCAGATCCGCTTTGATTTCTTCCTTCTACACACACACTATGCAGGTATCACTCCTCATATTTGGTCTGGCAAGAATCACATATCTCTGCTCTTAGATATACACACACCATTTTCCAACAACCTCAGCATGAAAAACAACATCGACCTTATAGGAAACAGATAGGTTGGTGGCAAAAACCCTAAACCCTAATCATTTAGGTTGATCATTTTAGGTGGTTCAATCCTAACCATTGAACATTTTGCATTTGAATACAATGGTCTTGAACAAATCTCAAGACAATCTCCATCATTCATTCTTCACCGCTTCATGGAGGCAATAACCCATCACGCGTTCTCCACTATTTGCAGAGACTTTGCATATTCTCGAGGTAGATAGGATCAATCTCCTTTATGAAAGATCCTTCACGTGCATGAGGCTGACGTGGCAACATGATCTGATCTCCATTAGATCTCCAATATAGTGCAAACTCATCACACAAGTCCATCGATTGAATAACACAGACTCGAAACACTTCAATCGGAAACCCTGAAGCTGAGACTTTCAATTGGTAGTCATACCATATTGGGCCTTGATAAAAATATTATGTATGTCGGTTCACATTTCATCATACCGGTTCACTTGAACAAGCATACCACTTCACCTTTTGCACATATACCGGTTCACAACATATACCGGTTCACTTTGTCGGTTGCTTAACCGGTAGCTGCTTAACCGGTTCACTCTTTAGCATATTGACATCAATGACAACATAATATCATCATGTCAACATACTCTGCACAAATGCCAACACTTTGAGTATGATCTTACTAGATTTCACTAACCTTCTCTTTTCCTTTCTCATTTGATCTTCGATTACTAACCGATGGATTTCTACTTCTATAGAACTTAGTAATATGTCCAACCTCATTACATGCATAACATGTAACATTGTTCCTTTGAATTGATTTGCCAAAACCGGTGAAATTGCTTGACCTGTACTGATTAGTCATATGTCCAAATTTTTCACAAGCATAGCATTTAACATTCATTCTGCAATCTTCTATCTTATGACCAAACTTATTGCATTTAGAACATTTACCGGGAGCAGAATCAGGATTTTGATTTGCTTTGTTTCTACATTGCCTAGCAAACAAAACATCTACCATTTAATTTATAAGCATTAAATTGTTTTACCGATGCCTTATGGTTTTGATCTTCATTAGTAGTACCGAAACTCTGTCCTTGCTCAAATCCAAGTCCACTAGAATCTCCAATCTACCTTTGTCTTTTCAATAACTCATCAAGTTGTGCTGAGCTGATCTTGAATTTTTCTATAAAATCACTTGCAGTAGTTAAATCTTCTCTCAGTGTTATCATCTGTCTCTCAAGCTCTATTCATTACTTTGGGATTATACCAAATTAGTTCTCAACATATCATTTTCATGAACCAACCTACCACATTCTTCAAATTTGTTCTTCAAGGATACAGCAAAAAAAATTTCCTTCTTCTTTATGTCCTCAATCTCCTTAGACATCCTCATAGTTATAACTTGCATTTCATTCTTCATAACCATGTTCTCTTGACTCAATTTCTAACATTGTTCCTTAAGTGCATCTTTCTCTTCATCATCTTGATATTGTAAAAGTTCCTTCCTCCTAGCTTGAACAAATGATAGCCTCTCTTGTAGGAAAAGATGTGAGAGTTGAGAAATACAACACCACAGGAGCCTAAAAATCTATGCAAGCTGAATAACCTGTGTATATGGTGAAAATGGATAACAATAATAACAATATTGAAAGGCTAAATGAATTCAACCACAAAACCCTAGCCTAACAACAAAAAAGATCCACCATAACATATGAAGATTACCTAAGATAATGCAAATCAAATGAAATCACAAAGATTATACCATCACATGTCCAATAGGGTTTGGATCTCCATTCTTCCTATCTCCATTGATCTTGCTTGATATATTTGCTCTCAGATTTTATATGCACAAGAGCTCAACAAAGAACGGAATGTGGTTGCAAGTAGGATCGTAGTGTAGTCAAGTGTATAAGATTCATTTGAATGTATCATTAGGGTTTGATAATGAAGGAAGCATCTCCTTATATAGAAGACACTATATGAAATGGAGGGATAAGATTGAGAGGTGTAAAAGGAGGTTGGCTATGATTAGAGGGTAGGTAAAGAAAATAATAAAATAATGAAAGGGGTAGGTAGTGTATGAATTAAGAGATGAATAACATGTGTCATGGGTAGAAAAGGCTAATGAATTAATTAAATAAATAAAGATTCATTTAATTAATAGAAGAAGTGAGATAATTAAATAAATAAGATATTTATTTAATTTAGGAAAAAGGACAATTTAAATAAATAAATGTATTTATTTAAATGAGAAATAAGGCTAGAAGAGGATAAATGAATTAATTAAATAAATAAAGATTTATTTAATTAATAGAAGAATTAAGCTTAGATAATTAGACTGGACAATTTTAGGTGTCTACATTTTGCCCCTCTTTGAGACAATGCGGCTTGTCGCATTGTTTCAAAGAAGATAAGATGAACTGATACAAAGTTGCCCTAGGATGGGAATGATATGCCCCCTCGAGAGATTGGATGAAAATGTCTGAAAAGATCATAGACAATCTCTTGATAAGAAAGAAAGGCTAGAATGGACTAACCGGATAAAGTGACAGAGTCACGGGATAAAGAAGACTGACTCGGGAAATGAAGGCGAGGGCTAGGGTAGGCTATAAGATAGACCACAGAGGAAAATACATCCTCATTGTCATCTACACATCCACGAGAGCAGATTGCAGAGCGAAAATAGAGTAGCAGCAGTTAGTAGCGATGGCCTTCATTCATAGATTCGATCGCGTTCATCGATTTCAGAGGCCAGCAGAGGCAGGAGAGCCGATAAGTACCACCAAACCTCCTCGTACTTTGACGCATTTAATTTTGTCATTAATGCATGCTAGATAGGGTAATAAATGTGCTTAGACTAGGGTCCAAAAACGTCCAGGTGCATCTACGTTGGTGCTAGGTGCATCTGTGCTCGCGAGGCACGTCTGTGTTTGTGCCAGGCGCATCTGTGTTTGAACCCACGTCTGTGTCAAATGCGACCGCGTTTGTGGTGGTCAGTCGCGTTTGTGCCAAGAAGGCACGTCTGTGTCGCCCAGGCACGTCTATGCAGAGCATGGGCACGTCTATGTTTGTCAAGTGCGTCTGTGCAGTCTTCAAGTGCGTTTATGTCAGGTAAGCGCGTTTGTGTTAAGTTTTGATCTTCTAGGTCAAATCGACAATTCTGTGATGAACATACGCTGTCGATTGGATAAGCTGCTGAGAGGATACAGTCAAGAAGGTCCTTTAGGGAAGACTAAGATAAATCAAGGCACTTTGTGATGAATAGTGGGTACCAAGATAGAGTACTTTGTGATGAACAGGGAGTACTAAAATATGAGCAGCACTTTGTGATGAACAGGGAGTGCAAATGTAACACTTTGTGATAAACAGTGACTGTCACACACATAGTACTTTGTGATGAATAGGGAGTACCACTAGGATAGAAGCAACACTTTATGATGAACAATGAGTGTCACTAGCATAGATAGCAACACTTTGTGATGAACAGTGAGTGTCACTAGGATTGACATGAGTGATTCGCTTGACTGCAGGAGTATTTGTCGATGCTGGAGTCACGAGAGAGATTCCTGTCTACTTAAAGGTCGCGACCTGAGTTGTCCTTCGAGGACCGAGCGGCTATCGAGGAGATGGGATTGAGACATGTTCTGTATGTGCCTGAGTTTCAGGCAAACATGGGACTGTTGACTGCGCTGGCGGAGAGGTGGCACTCCAAGACCTGTACTTTTCATTTGCCGATGGGTGAGATGACAGTCACCCTTGAGGATGTATATAGGATACTGAGGATACCGATTGATGGGGAGCTGATCCCATACGATCGAGATGGAGACAGGGAGGCCCTGAGATGAGTATTCTAGGACCCAAGACTAGAGATGAGGGCAGGACATGTGGCGTGGAACACCATGATAGCCACAGGGCTAGCGCTGCCAGCAATGGTCGGAGGAGTGATCAGTGGGTTCCTGTGTTTGGATAGGGTGACACAGGGGTTGGTTGTGGGTTGGGGAGGAGCACTGGAGACACTGGTGATGCAGCACACCAGGTATGCTTGGGGACCGTGTGTGTTGGCACACCTCTATTATGAGCTATATCAGTTCGTATATCATGGATCAGTGGGATTGGACTGCAGGGTGACATTGCTGCAGGTATGGGCTTATGAGCATCTGCCAGTGATGAGGCCGATACACTTTAGAGGCAGGGGACATGGACGCAGTTTTGTGCACCTGTATGATATGATCACATCGCAGCCACGTATTGGCAGGTTAGAGCATTGACGGTGAGTGATAGATGATATTGACATGGTCATATGGAGACCATACCTGGGCTGTGAGCAGTGGGAGGATGATGTAGTTGAGCTTCCCTACACCTTCCGAAGTAGGTATTTCATTGGGCAGATGGCCCATGTGCTGGAGAAGCAGCTAGTGGACAAGGTTGATCGACAGTTTGGCAGGATCCAGAGGATGTCGCGGGGCTCAGGCATATATGCACGGACGGTCAGAGATCAGGCACAGTTTGGGCCCTTGCTGTCATATGATCAAATAGTTACACAGCTGGTAGAGATGATGTCCCTACCCTGGGACATGTGGCCAGAAATTGAGGACACCGGCATGGATTCTGAGTACACAGCATACTGGGTAAAGCATCCATTCCCACGCTTGACGGATCTGGGAGAGCCATTGGATGGAGATGGGGGTGGGGATGATGATGATGGTGGAGGTGATGGGGGCAAAGGCCGACGGAGGAGGAGGGGAGCAGTTGGAGAGAGGAGGGTTGCACCTCGGAGGGAGAGTGGTGAGGAGAGACAGGCTCAGGTGGTGAGGGGTCGCGGTGGATTGCCGCTATAGGTGCCAGTAGCATAGGGTCCCAGATAGGTATAGGTACAAGGACAGGGACAGAGACAGGCACCAATACAGGTACAGGCATAGGCACAGGGGCAGGCACCCGTACAGGGGGAGCCACAGGCAGAGGCGGAGGGGGCTGACCTAGAGGAGGATGAGATGATAGAGCTGAGGGAGATCTATCAGGGCCAGGCAGATGAGATCCAAGAGCTGGAGAGGGAGAGGGATCAGCTCAGGATGAGGCTTAGAGATACTGAGCGAGAGTGAGATCAAGCTATTCAGTGCTATACAGAGGCTGAGACAGCACTGAGGGCAGGGAGACAGGCAGCGGAGGACATAGGGGTAGGATATGCTTATGTCCTGCGGGCAGGGGAGGAGATTGCCTACTAGCGAGATCTCTAGTACGGTGCAATGCCAGCAGATCAGCGGGCGAGGAGCTTCCATAGACCGTCACGTACAGCGATAGCTACGGGAGGGAGCCGGAGGAGACAGGCATCGAGTGGTGGGGTTATGGGTCCTCCACCACCACCAGATAGAGGGGACAGGAGGGATGATCCTGGGGCGGGTTCTTTAGGGGCTCAGATTCCGTCGAGGCCAGGCGGCTCCGAGGGAGGGAGTTCATCATAGCCGTAGAGGGCTCCCTATGTATCAGTATTGTACCATTTTTGTATGATGATGTAGACACCTGCAGGTGATTGTAGCCATATGATTTTGACATCATTGTATCATGACACTTTTGATTTATATATATGAGATGATTCTTCTTTGCGGCAGCTATATGCATGTGTACCTATGTGATGAGATGTTTCATGATGTATGTTTCTATGTGATGCTTATGATATGGATGCAAATATGTATATGATGTAATGCAATATTTTTGTTCTTTTATATTTTATATGTGTATGCATGATGCAAATGCGAATGTATGTAATGCAGATGAATATGATAATGCAAATTTAAATTGTGCTTACAGGTGTTGTGTGCAGGATGTGATGTAGTTGTGATATCTATATGTATGTATGAAATTTTTATATGTGGTAATGCAGGTGCAACTACATGAAATGCAAATGTTTTTGGTGTGTCATTATACTCAGTCATGTGATAGCAGGCTACGCGGACTCGAGAAGGATGATGGAAGTCAATCAAGAAAGGGGGATGAAAGACAGAAGATATGAAAGTGAAAGAGCTTCTTGTGTGTTATCATCATTGAGCTTTATTATGGCAGGTAGGTTATGAAAATCGAAGCATATGTTCGACCTAGAAAGTCATTGTACCTATTTGCATGGAGATAAGACAGTCACAAACAAGGAATGCCCCAGTTCATACTAGACTCACAATGTCCTCATATCCTTGGACAAGTCATAGCATTACTAAGAGACAATCCACAGACAGCAAATACAAATAGGTGACGATACCCCATCCTCGCCTTTCTAGTTAAAGACATCCTGGAGATAGAATCTCTAATCAGAGACATCCTGGAAAAGCTAAAAGACATGTCACCAAAAGATAAAATCAAAAGAAAACCAAGACTCGACACCAACATCCACTGTAGTCCTCAAGTTTAGTGTCTCTTGTCACTTGTATAAGTCTCATTAGATCATGGTCACAATGTTTACTGTCACAAAAAGGATAGATAGCACTGAACCATATGTTGTCTGAGTCTATTGAAAGATTTGATTTGTTGAAGCCCATTGTTGTTGTTATGTCTCATCTGAAACTGACTGAATCCATGAAACTGATACTTTATTGTGAAGAAGATGAAACTTTATTGCGGATCTGTGATGCAAATGTTGCTTTATTACGGATTGTGCGCGGATAGACTAAAGGAAGCTAGAAGAAACTATACTCCTCGAAACATGTGATGTTCTCAGTTCCACACCCATCACTAGACGTAGGATTTGCCTTAGCCACAGATAGGATCTGATTTATTATGGATGGAAAGGGAGGTGAAAAGGGAGGTTTATTATGAATGGCTAACCAATCTTGGGTAGATCAATAACAAGCCATGATGGGAATGTGTAAGTTTATTATGGATGAATTGGTCGTGAGTGTGTGCAAAGTGAAGTGATGAAAGTGAATCCTGAAGGAGGGAGGAGCAATGTCTCTACACATGGCGCTGGTGACCTAGTTTTCACCATGGTACTTGCCTAGGGCGCCACCAAAGTGGTTTTCACCGTTGGACAAAATTATTTCTCTTTACTTTTTTTGATTTTTCAATGTTTTTTTGTGTCACAAGGTGCATGTTTGCCAGGTTTTCACCAAGTAATGATTTTTTATGTTTTACAATTTTTTTTGCATTTTTGAATTAGGATACTCTGAAGAGCTATGAGTAAAACCTGCGAAGATGCATGTTGTTGATAGGATCCTCCAAAGGTTCGCCTTCTATAGTTGAGAGCTGATATGCACTAGATCCATATGATGTTGTCATAATGTAGGGACCAAGCCAGTTTGGTTCGAACTTGCCCTTCTTCTCTCTGTCTTGTTGATTTTTGGGGTTTTCTCTGAGAACCAAGTCCCCTACCTCAAATGTGCGAGGCTTGACCTTGTGATTGTAACTACGACTCATTCATTGTTGGTAAGCCTTGAGATGACTAAAAGCAGTTTGTCTTCGTTCATCCAGTAGTTCCAGCTCTTGTAAGCGAAAGACCCTATAGTCTTCGTCACTAATGATGTTTTGCAAAGAAACCTGTAAAGAGGGTAGCTCGACCTCAATAGGCAAGATGACTTCAGTAGCATAGACAAGTGAATAGGGTGTAGCTCCTGTAGGTGTATGGACACTTGTGCGGTAGGCCCAAAGTGCAGGATTAACTTGAATATGCCAATTATGACCAGCATCGTCGACTGTCTTCTTTAGGATTTTAAGGATTGTTTTATTAGATTCCTTAGCTTGGCCATTACCTTGGGGGTAATATGGTGTGGAGAAATGATGGGAGATATGGAAACGGTCACAGAGTTCGCGAACCTCCTGATTTTTGAAGGGACACCCGTTATCAGTGATAATGGAAACAGGAATACCGTATCGGCAAATGATATAGTTAATGATGAATGTGGCAATCTATTTTCCAGTAACTTGTGTGAGAGGCACAGCTTCAATCCATTTTGTAAAATACTTTGTGGCAGTGATAATGAATTTATGACCATTGGAAGAAGGAGGGTGAATCTTGCCTATGAGATCGAGTCCCCACTGACAAAAGGGCCAAGGAGATGCAAGTGGTTGAAGTTCTTGTGCTGGCCCATGTATGAGGTCTCCATGAATTTGACATTGCTTACATTTCTTGAGAAACTGATATGAGTCTTTCTCCATATTGGGCCAGTAATATCCAGTCTTGATGAGTTTCTTGGCCAAGGTAGGACCACTAGCATGTGGACCACATATCCCTTCATGCACTTCCCGTAACGCAATCTGAGCTTCGTCACTTTCTAAACATCTAAGAAGAGTGCCATCTAGACCTTGCCGGTATAGGATATCAGCTAAAATGACATATCAAGAGGATTGGTGAATGAAAGTGCGATATTGGTTATTTGATAGATCAAGAGGTAAAGTATTGTCACGTAGGTATGTGAAAATGGAACCATATAACTGGGATTCGGGACCGACAATGCATATCGTCTCAGTAGGCATGATCTCATATGAAGGGACCAAAAGGTTATCCACCAAGAACTCATAGTGGGTCTCATTTGGAGGTAAATCAATCAGGGAAGCAATTGTAGCCATGGCATCTGCGGCGTGATTCTGCTCTCTTGGTATCTGCTCAAAGTCTATCTTTGTGAAGTGTTGTTTCAGATCATCCACCATTTGTTTATAAGGCATTAATTTTTCATCTTTTGTTTGGTAATCATCAGTTGCTTGATGGATGACAAGTTGGGAGTCCCCAAAAACATGAAGTTCCTGGATCTTCCATTGAACTGCAATTCGTAATCTTGTTGTTAATGCCTCATATTCTGCTATATTGTTAGTGCAAGGAAATGATAAGCGGTATGATTTTGGTATAGAATCTCCTTGAGGAGTTATAAAGAGGATGCCAGCTCCTACCCCATGCTGTGTGTATGAGCCGTCGAAGTACAGTTGCCATGGCTTTGCATGTGACATTGTCAAAATGGATTCATCTAGAAATTCTGAACTTAGAGGAACATCATCTATCATGGGAGCATCTGCTAATTGATCTATGATGGCTTGTCTTTTTATTGCTTTTCTGTCCACATACTCAATGTCGAATTCACTCAAGATCATTACCCATTTGGCTATTCGCCCAGTAAGTGTTGCTTTATTGAGAAGGTATTTCAATGGGTCTATCCTTGCAACTAAATTAGTCTTATGAGTGAGCATGTAATGTCGTAATTTCTGTGAAGCAAAGACCACGGTGAGACATGCACGCTCAATTGGTGTGTAGTTTAGCTCGTATCCCACCAATGTGCAACTGATATAGTATACTGCTTTTTCCTTGCCCTCAGCAATTTGTTGTGCTAAGAGTGCCCCCAGTGCTGTTGGAGTAGCTGATATCTATAGTAACAGTGGTTGATCTGGAACTGGTGGCATCAGAACTGGCGGATTTAGAAGATAATCTTTGAGCGTCTGGAAAGCCTGTTGATAGTTATCATCCCATTTGAATTTGATGTTTTTATGTAGCAGGTGCTGAAAAGGATTACACTTATCTGCCAGTTGTGCTATGAATCTTCGGATGGACTGGAGTCTGCCTTGTAAGGATCGAAGTTGACTGATATTTCTTGGTGGTTGCATTTCCAAGATGGCCTTGACTTTTGCTAGATCAGCTTCAATTCTCCTTTTGGATACAATGAATTCTAGGAGCTTCCCGGAGGTTACTCCAAAGACACATTTCTTGGGGTTTAATCTTACTTTGTATTTTTCCAACCGATCAAAGATGACTGAAAGTATGTCCAAATGTGTATTTTTGTCTATTGATTTGCCCAAGAGGTCGTCAACATAATCTTCCACGGTTACGTGCATGAGATCATGAAAGATAGTAGTCATGGCTCTTTGATATGTCGCACCTGCATTCTTTAGCCCGAAAGGTATGACATTCCAGCAGAAAGTTCCCCACGGACAAGTAAATGATGTTTTGTGTTGATCCTCAGGCACGATCCTTATTTGATTATAACCAAAGAATCCATCCATCAATGATAACATTTCATGACCTGCTATGAGATCAACAATCAAGTCAATATTTGGTAATGGGAAGTCATCCTTTGGACAAGCTTTGTTGATGTCTCTGAAATCTGTGCAAATTCTGATGCTGCGATCTGGTTTACTGACAGGCACTAAGTTGGAGATCCATTCGGGATAATCGATTGGGCGTATGAATCCAACATCCAATAACTTCTCAAGTTCTGCTTTGACTAATAATGCCACTTGTGGATGTATTTTTCTTAATTTTTGTTTTACTAGTTTTGCCCCCGATTTAACTATCAAATGATGCATTACCAAATCCGGATCTAATCCAGGCATATCAGCGTATGACCAAGCAAAGTTGATTTGCCGTTCTTTGAAGAAACTTATGAATTTTGACCTTTCGGACTCTGTTAATGATTGAGCTAGGAATATGTTGTGTGGAACCTCTTCTATACCAATGTTTGATAGTCTCCTCTACCAACATGGATGACTTTTCCTCATATGATGCTAGGAGAATGTCGAGCCTTCCATCTTCGGGTGCCTCGGAGAGGTTTTCACCCTCAGATACGTCCTTTCTTTTTACTTTTTTGGGGTCAGACAGCGCCACAGTGTGGTTTTCACCATAAGACCCTTGATTTGTTCTTATTTTCACATTTTTGCGACTGGAAGGTCCGACACCCTCACCAAAATATGCCACGCTATTTAGTTTTATAGTGTATCCTTCTTTATGGTCCCCAGAGGGAAGATCATCCCGTATCCCTAGGTAGTCAATAAAAGCTTCGTCATTTTGGAATGTGTCAAACTGTGCAGGTCCTTCATGATCCCAGTCAATGAGTTGGTGGTGAACTAGGGGAAGGCAGTTAATGTCTTCGAAGTTAGCGGAGCTAAGAGTGAAGATGTAGTTATATTCAGGTATGTCAAGGTAATTATCGAGGTCATCGATGGCACTCTCCTCATCAGTCTTGATCGCAAGTGAATCCAAATTATCATCACTAGTAGCGCATTCTAGGGCAGGTGTTCTCATCCTATGTGATTTCAACCTAGAACCTTGAGACAAGGACTGTGTGGAATCCTTATGGGTTGTTTCTTGACCAACTTTGAACTTGTTATAAAATTCCTCTTCTTTTGTGGGTTCATCTGGCTCTCTGAATATCTCGGTGAGCTCGTAGTCACTGGAAGACTTGTCTGAACCCCATTCCCATTCGTTAGAATCTGTGGAATAGCGATCCTCTTGTTGCATTTTGGCAGCTTTGATTTGTAAGGCTTCTTCTGTCCTTTGGGTGTGGATCTTGGAAGTTAAGAAACCAAGTCCTTTCGAGCGTTCCTTCTTGAAAGTCAATTCAAGTTGTAAAGGTTCAATGATGCCTTCCTTTCGTAACCCCAGAGGGCTTTTTCCATCATACCCAAATTTTTGTAGAATTTTGAAGCCTTTGCCATATTTCTCACATGGTAGATTGATGTGGTTTTGTGTTTCCTCTTCACTGTCCCTAAAAAGCATTTGGTATAAATCTTCCTCTTCTAGTACACCCCATCTTTGAAAGGTAGTAGGGTCCCATTTGAGCATCATGATGGAGATTTGTTTGTTAGGATGTGGTCTTCCATATTCTTTTGGGGAACTCATGACTTGTCGTAAGTACATGGTCTGATTTAAAGTATATTTCCCCATGCCTTTGTCCTAAAACTTGCCTTTAAGCTCACCTCGTTTTGATGTCAAAGGTTTTAATGACTTAGGATCAATGTATGCTGACGAAGGAACAGCCTCACGATTACTAGGAATGATGGTCTTAGTCTTTGATTTTAGGTTATTGCAGTATATGAATGGATTAGGATCACCGTTAACTGTTACTTCCATGCCATTATGAGGAAACTTAATGCATTGGTGATATGTGGATGGGACTACCCTCATTTCATGAATCCAAGGACATCCTAACAATATGTTATAAGTGAGATTTAAATCCAGGACTTGACAAACCACATCCTTTGTAATTGGCCCAACTCTGAGAGGTAAGGTGATTGTGCCCTTGGATGAATGCTCTTTGTCATCATATGCCTTAATGGTGATTTGATTTGTAGAATTCACAGCTTTATCAGAATATCCCAATTGTGTAATAGTGCTTAATGTGCAAATGTTTAGACCTGCTCCCCCATCTATCAGGACTCTTTTTTTTCGATGTTTGTGTATGAAGGCTTCAATGTGTAATGGTGCATTATGTGGTTGACTTACGGAGGCGTCATCGACTTCTGTGAAAGTAAGGGATTGTGGAACGGAAAGGTATCCCACCATGGCTTGAAACTGGTCCACGTTCAGATCAGTAGGAACAGCAGTATCTCTCAAGATTTTGTCAAGAATGGCTTTATGAGCAGGAGATATGCGTAATAGCTCAAGGATGGAGATGAGCGCGGGTGTCTTCCCTAGTTGTTCTACAAGATCATACTCAGGTTTGGTTGATGAAGAAGTGGTGTTTTTAGTTGGAGCACCTTGCAAAGTGATTTTACCTCGGCGGGTTGTAACATGACATTCGGAGGTAGGTTCAAAAGAAGATCCAACACCTTTTAGGACAATCCTGGGTCTCCGAGTAGAATTCTCAGACGCTTTGTCCTTGATGATAATAGTAGAGACGTAATTGTCCATCGAGATGTGATTGATAGTTGAATCATAGTTGTAGGATGCTCTGGTATAGTTGGTTTGATCCTCTGTGGCTTTAGCTTTTCCCTTGTCATGTTTTGGGAATGGTTCCTTAAACATCTCATGTTCTTGATTGGATAAATGTCCCTCAATCTCAATGTCACCTCTATCAATGAGATCTTGTATGATGTTCTTTAGTCGATGACAATTTCCTGTCTTATGACCCTTGCTTTAATGAAATTCACAATACTCATCATCATTCCACCAATTTGGTTTGACCTTTGGTTCATATGGAGGAAAATCTGGAACTGTGATCACCTTGTTTGCCACTAGCTTCTTGAAGATTGACTCAAGTGGTTCTCCCAATGGAGTGTACTTCCTTCGTGATCTTGAAGTTGTTTGAGTATTCACTTGATTGTTTGTAGAACTCGATCCCGAAAAGATGACTTTGGGTCGCACTGTGTTGGCATCAACAACACCATCTTTGATTGTGTTCTTGTTTTTATTCCAAAATCTTGGCTTGTCTTTTCCTTTAAAGTCATCTTTGTTTTCCTTGAATATCTTAATAATTCCTTGTTCAATTAGGACCTTCTCTGTTGCTAAGCCTTTTTCAAAGACGTCCTTGAAGGTGGACAAACAAGCTTTCCTTAGATCATAGCCAATGTCTTTGTTAACATTTTGGGTGAACATTTCTACCATTTGTTTTTGTGGAATTTCACAAGAGCATCTGCTGGCTAGATTTCTCCATCTTTGTAAAAATGATGCAAAAGATTCTCCCTCTTTTTGCTTAGTATTGCACAAAGTAGTGACTGATATGTCTGTCTCTATGTTGTAGGAGAAATGTTGAATAAATGCCTCTGCTAAGTCACCCCATGACTTAATTCCAGGTGGAAGTTGGGAGAACCATTCCATAGCCTGATCACCTAAGCTTTGTGGGAATAATCTCATCAAATATGTCTCTTCTGCTGCTACCTCAATGCAAGCTGTGAAAAATTGTCTTATGTGTGCCTTAGGATCCCCTTTTCCTCTATATTTATCAAATTTAGGCTTCACAAAGTGTGTAGGAAAAGGAGGCATTGGAATGCTCTTGTCAAATGGATAAGGACATATGTCTCTCATTGTGTATGTTGGCTTTGGTGTATTTATGTCCTCCATTTTCTTTTGTAAGTCCCTGATTTGTTGCTCCAAATTGTTCTTAGGTGGAGATCGACTTCTTGGACCATACCCCATGCTTGAGGCACCAATTGGAGGAGGAGCATGTTGCATAGATGGATGCTATTGATCATACACATGTTCATATGGAGGAGGTCTGTAATGACGCTGCGTATATGGACCACTTGGTATAGATTCATGTTGAGGAACCCCATATCTATTTTGCGCATGTATACCATATTCTACAGGCATGTCATGTTCCATTGTGTTGCCCCCAAATTTGACATGAGGTTTCCTTGTGTCCAAATTTTGAGCATGCCTTTGAACATCCAATTGTTTTGGTGGTTGATCCTTAGCATTAGTATGTGATTGAGCATATTTGTCTGCATAAGACTTCCATAATGGTCTACGAAGGTAAGTATCATATGTTTGACCATGTGTATGTGGGATCTCTGGTTTTTGAAGCAAAGTTGATGGTGATTCAGGTACCATGTGTGGTCCTCTATTTCCTCCACTATTAGGTCTCCTTTGATCAATGTTGGAGTGAGGTTGTTGCAAAGGTCGATTTTCCATTATTTGAGACATGTCAAAATCATGAGCTATCTTGGCTCCACTTTGTGCCATCATTTGTAAGAAGTATTGTCTATCCCTCCTCATTATTTCCTCAACCAATCGATTGAAATGGGGATTCATAATGGATTCTTCCACATCTGCTGAATGTACTGAAAAGTTGTCCACATTGTCATTGTGTGTAGCATTGTTGTTTATAGTGTCCATGTTCTCAACATTTGGAATGTTTCTATAGACATCCATATCAGGTAATGTAGTATGATCAGAATTGAAAAAGATATCATTGTCATACTCATAAGAACTCATGTTTGCGGACTCTTGAGCCTCTTTAGTTTCTCTCCTAGATTTTTGAAGACGGGTTTCAACCATGAGCTAGGTATTGACCAAGATGCGTGAGACTAGATGAAAAATATAAAGAGTATGGAAGACCAAGAGTTGGATGGAATGTAAATGAATCTGAAGTGTACTTGCAATGCCCAAAGTGTAAGACCAAGTATGTATGTAGTAGAGTAGGTGTGACTTCCAAAGAGAGGATAGTTTCTCTTGATGAGGTAAGTTGACCTTGACTCTAAGTAAAACCAAATGAGACCCAAAGGTAAGAAACCTTGATGAGGGACCACTTAGCAAAGTGTTGTTGTATGTAGTGTGTTGACAAAGTATGATGAGGACAAGCAAATGACCTTTTGACTCAATTTTAGACAATTGTGACTGTAATGTGAGGTGTAAAGCAATGATGGATTTTGTGAGACCCAAGGCCAGGTTGAACGCTAAATGAAACCCTAGAGAGATGACCTAGGAAGCTCAAGATTTTCGAAACTGACTGTGTTTGCTTGCTAGACTGTAACAGTTTTTCAATTCTGGACACAGACGCGCCTGTATACGTCACAGACGCTGCTTCCCGACACAGACGCTACTCTGTTTAACACAGACGCGCCTCTGTGATTTTCTGTCAAATGTAATGTTTTCTATTGGAGCACAGACGCGATTCTGTCCTGCACAAACGCGGCTAGA
Source organism: Cryptomeria japonica (assembly GCF_030272615.1). Taxonomy (NCBI): domain Eukaryota; kingdom Viridiplantae; phylum Streptophyta; class Pinopsida; order Cupressales; family Cupressaceae; genus Cryptomeria; species Cryptomeria japonica. The sequence goes on along the minus strand of NC_081414.1, from coordinate 218,492,845 downwards.
CAACACAGACGCTATTATGCCCGACACAGACACGTTTCTGCAAATTTTGTGCAATTTTTCCAATTTGTGAAGTTGTTTTGTTGTGACCAAATCTGACTGTTTGACTGTTTTTCGTGACAAGAGGACACAGTGTTGATGAGGACTCAATGTTTGCAAGTGTCTAGACTCCAAAATGACTCCAAGAAAGTGTGTTGTTTGATGTGAAAATGTTTTTGCATACACTTGAAGACACAAAAGACACAATGTTTTGCTGTTTGGTCTTGAATGTTTCGAATGTTTAAAATAAGTCAAGTACAATTCTTATGGCTGGCCAAGACAATAGTTGTTGATCCCACATGGGGTTTTACCCCCGAGGCTACGCTATTCAGAGCGGATACTTAGATGCTTGACTTCACTGGCTCCACCCTCGGCACTCACTTCTCGGGTCAGCCAAGCATCAGTCCCCATGAAAACTCCCCATGGCGAACTTTGTATCTCTACTAAGAACCGTATGTATGTGGGCCGCTACCAGAGGTCTGACCTCCTGCCCCAACAACTAGAAGGATTTGGGCTTCTAAAACAAAAAGGTGCTAGTAAGGGCATCCGCTCGTGTGGCCATACATGCGGCACTTTCAGCTTTGTAAATATAGAAGGCTCCCAGCCGGTAGGGGTTACGCCCTACAACTGATCAAATAAATTTGATCAAACGGGTTTATGGGGAGACATAGTGTCGGTATGAACTAATCAGCACACATTATTCATAGTTTTCACCATGAATACATTTGTTTATAGTGGTTCAGAAGAGGTGGGTTTTCCTCGCTACCACTTGGGTCGCTCTCTTCTCACTAGTAGTCCTAATGACTACACGGGAAGACAGGCCCTCTAAAGATTAAACAAAAAGAGCCTATTGCTCAAGACACAAAAAACAATGATTCAATTTTAGTGCACCAATTGAAGTGTTTGCTAGTCTATGAAAACAAGGCAAACAATAAAAATCCAAAAACCCTTGCCAAGGACTTGCAACAAAGAGTTGTTAGTAGTTTGGATTGTTTCAAATGATCACCCCTTCCTGCAAGCACACAAGTTAGGTAAATTTTAAACCCAAAAGACTTTGTGAAAATAGGGGCCTTCAACCAAATGATTTAGCTTCCAAGACAAGCTGCACCAATTTTGCTAGCTAGATCTGAAAATGTTAGCTCAAAATAAACCAGATCTGAAACCCTAAATGCAAAATCGAAAAACTGAATCAATAAAAATCCAAAATTTGAAACTGGTGAACACAGACGTGATTACCCTCAACACAGACGCAACTGGGTGACACAGACACGGTTCTGTGAGACACAAACGCGACTACGGAACGCAGACGCGTCTTCTGGACACAGACGCGGATAAAAACAGCACAGACACGACTTTATAACACGGATGTGCTTTCCTGGAACCTGCAAAATAAAATATTGCCAATAACACAGACGCGACTCCAGATGTCGCAAATGCGCCAGAAAATCAAAAATGTGATTTGCAAGTACGCAGACGCGAAAATATCAAAATGCTGTCGAAAACGTTAGATCTGCAACTTCAAAATACAAAATCTGCAACAAAGATGTTAAATGCAAAAAGGGACAAGAGTCCCACCGGGTGTGCCAAAATGTATATGGTGAAAATGGATAACAATAATAACAATATTGAAAGGCTAAATGAATTCAACCACAAAACCCTAACCTAACAACAACAAAGATCCACCATAACATATGAAGATTACCTAAGACAATGCAAATCAAATGAAATCACAAAGATTATACCATCACCTGTCCAATAGGGTTTGGATCTCCATTCTTCCTATCTCCATTGATCTTGCTTGATATATTTGCTCTCAGATTTTATATGCACAAGAGCTCAACAAAGAATAGAATGTGGTTGCAAGTAGGATCGTAGTGTAGTCAAGTGTATAAGATTCATTCGAATGTATCATTAGGGTTTGATAATGAAGGAAGCATCCCCTTATATAGAAGACACTATATGAAATGGAGGGATAAGATTGAGAGGTGTAAAAGGAGGTCGGCTATGATTAGAGGGTAGGTAAAGAAAATAATAAAATAATGAAAGGGGTAGGTAGTGTATGAATTAAGAGATGAATGACATGTGTCATGGGTAGAAAAGGCTAATGAATTAATTAAATAAATAAAGATTCATTTAATTAATAGAAGAAGTGAGATAATTAAATAAATAAGATATTTATTTAATTTAGGAAAAAGGACAATTTAAATAAATAAATGTATTTATTTAAATGAGAAATAAGGCTAGAAGAGGATAAATGAATTAATTAAATAAATAAAGATTTATTTAATTAATAGAATATTTTAATTAAATATTTAATTAAAATATTTATTTAATTAGACTGGACAATTTTAGGTGTCTACAACCTGTTACAAGGAGAAGCAAGGAAACAAATAACAAAAAAGCAATACACATAAAATATGCTCAAAAATATGAGAGCTCAATATTCACAAAATGTGTAACGTGATAATGGAATAATACAAAGGACAAGAATCAAACCTCTAATAGGTCAAGAAACCCTAAAAAGGAAAACCTAGGCTTGCACATAATAATTAATAAAAGAATTAATTATTATGCACCTAAAGTTAGCTTAAGTGTAAAAGAGATAAAGAGAACATAAATAATTAAACAAATATTGTTTAATTAATCAAGTAAATACCCGAATACTCTAACAAAAGAATGAATTCCTTAGCAAAATTCAATTCATCTTGTAGATTTAAGTTCTTCAACCTTTCAGCATCATAATCTTCAAGTGCCATCTCAAGTTGCTTCTCCAAAGCCATATCCATGGATTTCGGTTTCAGGATCTTCCTCAAGCTGTTAAACTTTCTCTGAGGCACAAAGCTCTGATACCAATTGTTGGAAACCAATAACACTGAGAGGGGGTGGGGGTGAATCAGTGTTATACTAGAATAGTAAATTTTAGCCTTATTAAAACATGCATACACCAACTGGCATATTGGTACATACAGAATTGAAAGAAGTAAAGCAACTAATAAGCCAATCACATAAATGAGAAACATAACACAGAGATTTATACATGGAAAACCTCAAAGAGGAAAAACCACGGTGGGATTTGTGACCCACAATATCAATCCACTGGCCATTTGAAGAGATATCACAAAATATGAGGGGCCTGCACTTGTAGGAAGGCTTATAACCTAGAGCACACTGCTCAATCACAATAGGAGCCTCGTTGACTACATAAAATTCTAGACTACAATCAGGAGAAGTGAGAACTGCTAAGATAGCATCTTCAATGCCAGAATACAGTTCTGGTTTAAGCTTTGTCTATTCCAGTCTGAATCCCTAAACCCTTTACCGGAATAACCCTTACAATAATTTCCTCACATACATGATCTTTCACATATCCATAATCTCCTATCATATGTCTCTTGTATATGTATAACAAAATGATCTATCAAATTGTCCTATATACCCTATACAAATTTTCATGCATTATGTCAACTTACAAAGATATATACAACATCAAATTACATGTTGGCCAGATAACATAAATGCATAAACATTAAAATTAATTTTTGATGCTGGATCCAAGATATGTTGGCCTTCAATACCGATAACCTTTACTAAACCATGTCGGCCTACTTTGCCAGTGACCAAAGAAATCTTTTTGTCTTGCCAGTGTCCGTGTCGGTGCCGAGTGCCTACCGGTACACTATAGAACCAAAACATGAAGCCAAAACACAATGCCATGTTGTCACCAATGACAACATAGTGAAACCAACCAATAGAGTGTCGATTGCCAACACTTTCACCTCCACAAAATTAATGATGTTGAGAAAAAGGGCTTACCTTTGGTAGGGAAGAGACCGAAAACCTTCAAGAAAATGCTTGAATTGAGAAGATTATACCTCAAGGTTTATAACAGTGCTAATGCTATGCTCTTTATATAAGCCCTCCAAGTGTTGATACAATATCATGACAAATAATTAAAAAATCATCATGAAAACATACTTCAAGATAAGTTGATAAGTTGTTGTAGCTTGATACTTCTCATACTCAAATCTACTCTTGAATGATTAGGACTCTTGAATTGGAATGATAAAATTGTGAATTTGACTTTGTGAATAATAAATAATTTTATTATACAGGGTTCTTAAGGTATTTCTTAATTTAGGTCAACTTCCAATGGTCAAATAAAAATATCAGGATCAAATCACAAATGGTAGGAACAAACACAAGCTGCATATGTTCAAATTTGGGCCCCTTTTGGAGAAACTAGGGTGCTACGAACCATAGCCCACTTATAAAGGGACCAAAAAGGGTTATGGAAAAGTACCATGATTCAAGACATAATATTTGGTCTCAATCTTAATATATGACAACAATATGATAGCATAAGGCCCAAAAAGGCTTGAAATAACTTAAGTTGAGACACTCTATAGAAAGGACTAAAAATAAAGTGTGAAATTGTAAGGGAGACAATCTTGATCATGAAATTGTAGGTTAACTAAATTTAATCAAATATTTTAGAGAGGATTGAAAACATAGTGAAAAAATTGGTCATTTAGTTTTTTCTCAAAACCCTAACTCGTATTTTTTATGTTTTATTTTTTACAATATTTTAGACTATGATAAGATTAGTAATAATTTTATTTGATATCTTGAATTAATTATCATCTATAAAGTAGATTTAACATATTAGATGCATGATTAATCAAGTTTTGATCTTTTCTCTAACAATGTCATGACTTGAGATACAAGGCCTTAGAGGTGATTGATTTCTAGATTTAATATTTTTTATAAAAGTATATTGATCCTCATTTTACTTGTTTTTCACGTGTCAGATAGATCACTAGCACATAAGAATTGGGTTAAATGGTAAAATCTTGTCAACATATTCTTTCAAATAGAAGAAGGAATGATATTTATCTTATTTTACATTGTTGCCAAGTGATAGATGATGTGCTAAAAAGTGGGATTAGGGGTGGTGATAGAGTTGGAAATGTTTGGAAGAGAATATGCAAGTAGATGATTCCTTGGGGAAAAGTAATTTGGTTAGAGATATAAAATACTAGGGATTGAAGTGGATGAAGTGGAGTAAGTGGTTTGATAATATTGGTGGATAAATTAAAGAAGGTAGTTGAGGAGAAGAGTTTGAGTAAATATATGAGGTATATAAAATAAATAAGGGGAAACATGAGAGTTGGAAATTGGTACATGAAAACCAAAAAATCAAAAAAAAAAGGAGAGAATTTGGTTATTTAGATTTGAGTGGAAACTATTATGTAAGAGACGTAAATTTATTTATAGAAATAATATTTTCATTTGAGACCAATGACATGTGTACTAAGAAAGCTAAAATGAAAGAAACAAAACTATAAAAAAATATTAAGTAATTCCCCAAATTTTGAAAGCAATAGAGGAATGAGGATAGAGAGTACGAATTTGATTATAGGCTAGCATCAATGAGTAGTGAATTCTATAAGTGGAAATAAAAAATCTATAATACAACAAAGAGAATGAGTATTACATGACATATTAAAAGTGGATCAATTAAAGTGTTTTGAATAGGTAGATTGGAAGATAAGTGCTAACTCATAAAATTATGATTAAACATAGGTAACTTAGGGGGATAAATTCATGGAAAGTAGTCCAAGAATTCCTTTAGGAGGAGTAGAAGGTGTAGAATTGCTAATGTAGGCTTTAATTTTCCTAACATATGTTTTTCCTATATTTTTATTTAATATTTTTTAGACTAGAATAAAGTAAATATTAGTGTGAATGGAGTGTGAATTGTCACCCTCTTCCACACGAGTTATATATTTTCCTATTTTTTAGTCTTGGTATTTTCCTCCTATAAGTCATATTTTCTGCCTTCTCCCTATCACTTAGTCTATTTATACTCACTTTCCTCAGTTATCTATCCAATCATGCAACTTAGTGATTTTATGTTTTCCCAATTATCTAATTTTTTTTTTTAATATTCATTATTCTCTAGGAGACTAAATCTGTAATGTTATTTTAATTTCATAAATTGTGTGTGTGTGTGTGTGTGTGTAGTTTTACAATATACATTTCTTCCACTAGTTACTAGGTTTCTATTTTCTCTACAATTTCTAACATGGTATTAGATCTTTTGGTACAAGGGTAGATCATTAGCTTCCATGTTTAAGAGATCTAGGGAGGATCTTAATTTGCATATAGATTTCCTAAAAACATAATATGCTCTTCTCTTGCATCTTTGGATGATCTAAAAAATTAGATGAAAATTTTCTAACCTTTTAGGGTTTGCACTTGTATTTTATTAAATTTATGTGATTCCCATTTTTTTAGTAATTCTAACAATATTTTTAATTGTTCTATAGTGTCTAGAATGCATAAGAAAGTCTAGTCTAGATTGACTTTCATTGTACCAAAATTCTAGAAATTAGAAATATTTCTTTTGAAATGAGGGTATGATTATTACATCTAGCAAACAAAGTTCACTTAGAGAATTTTTAAGTGAAATAGACCTTTCCATTCAGTTTATAAGGCACAAAAACCCCTATTTAATATGAAATTTTCCTATCATCAGTATCGAGAGAATCTAAGGAATTTTGTTTCTAAGAAACTTATATGACCCTTCTAGTGCTCTATCATATGGTATGTGAATGAAAATAAATGTAGACTATACTATGCAGATGGTGTGAAAAACCTTCTCACTTGGTCTTCAATCCATTATTACAACCTAAGAGGTCCTCCTTAGTGGTGTCTCCTATTGTATTTAGTCCCACAACCAAAACCATTTTTTTAAAAGGTAGTTTTGTTATTAAAATTAGGTGGTTTTATTATGAATTTGAGTAGTTTTACAAATTAAAGGTGTTTTGTGATAAAACTAATGACAATATTGGCATATTCAGGCCAAGAGAGAAATATTTTGATAAATTTAAAAAAAAAATTGCCTACTAATGTGTGTGAAGTTAGCATTCTCTCACCCCTCTCTAATGCAATTTCAATTTTGCTAGACCAATGTTAGTAGGTCCATTTTTAGCCATTTAGAGGCCTTTTATACTACATTTTTTATTAAAAAAAAAAATTATCTTCATGGTGGTGTAGGTATTTTCTAATTTTGATTTATGGATTTTCTAAAATTTGTAAATTTTGAATGACAACACTATGCGCTTTTCATTTTTTATACTTTATGAGTTTCCTTTCGAGAACCTTTTTAGTAGCAATTTTCTTTCAAAATGCATACTTTTAAAAGTACTTTGTAATGGTGTTATTATATTTTCATGATTCTATCTTCAATTCCTAATTTTGACATTTCAACCTATTTTGAGCATCTATAAAAGCATTGGATTCAAGAACACTTTATATTTCATACTAGTTGCATTTGTACTTGCAATAATTATAAAGCACCAAATCTCTTTTTCTTAGGGGATTCATTGGTTGAGTTACAATAAAATATTTTACATGGGGTTATTATAATCACACACTAAGATGAAGCTCCATTATCTTATTTTTATCATTAGTTTTGATATTAGATTCCATCCTTTTATCGTCAAGCTAAATTTAGAGAACTATGTATCCTAGAAATAAGGGATACTGAGTGAATATATTATGCAAGATCTATTGACTTATCTATCTAGACTCTATATTAAGCCTTGAATGATTATGAATAGAAACACAAATGGTTAAAAAGTAATTATATGATCAATGGACTAATATGTCTAACTATTTTTGAGACATCCTGCTTCATATTATGCACATAAAGTGACCTTTCATAGCTTGGACTTTGGAAATTGCATGGAGATATCTATTCTTCATTTAAGAGTGATGCTTCCGTAAAGAACCTTTTACATATTGATAATATTAAGACTAGTTTTGATCCCCCCTCCTTCTTGTGATACCCCATCTATGATTCAGGGCATTCCTCCTATGCCTATTTCAACCATCATATCGAGTCCTCCTTCTATCCTTCTTTCACTAATGCATTTATTTTATTTTCTCTCTTTTGAAGAGGTTTTTTATTTTCTCATGTGTTTTTATCTTTTCTCCAATTATAAGATATTCATATGTTTGTACATGGGTACCTCATCAGGCCTTATAACTAGGACCCACTCATGCATTCATCATTATATTCATCATTAGTTTTTAATCTTCATCATAAATTATGCTTAAGAAGGGTTGTTGGAGTAAATAGTCAATCACCTAGTAATTAATTAATCATGAATTATTTATTTAGGTCCCCTTTTAATTTATTCACTTAACCTAACCTTAGGATTGGATTCTCTATTATTAGATTGACCTATTTTCAGGTCATATTGTCTAATTGCATAGGATGAGGACACTTGTCACAATATAATTTGAACCTCACCTGAGTTTTTATCTATGTTTTGATTTTTTCTTTTAAGAATTCATTTTTACATTGTAATCTAGATCTTAAATCCAAGTTATTTAATTCAATGCACATAAAGGTTCTTTTTTGGATTCATCCTCTTCTCAACCTTGCGTAACATAATCAATGTACTTTTCTCTCTATATGTGATAGGTATTTTGGTTGCAAGTGGTTTCTCGGAGCTTTGGGTTTTAATATCACCTTCAAGATGGTATCAAATCACTAGATCTATGAATTTATATCTAAATTCTAAGAGATTTGGTCTTGAGGAAAAAATTGGCTCATCTTAAAGAAAAATAGGCATCATTGTTGAATCTAGAATAATAAAAAACCCCAATATAATCTATAAATTCACCAAAATTAGAGAATTAAAAAAATTGGCAACTAGGAATCTTGCATGAGAATTTGTGTGACCCCTACAATAATTAATCCTCCTCTAAGTGACCTTGTATGACCTTTTTGGGATTTTTTACATTAAATCTATTTTTTAATAATTTTTGTAGAAAAAAACAAATTGCAATATAATGTACTATGCATATAGTACCCTTGTTATGTTTGTATAAACCAAAACACCTACATGTTTTGTTGTTGTCAATGACACTTCCCCAACCCACCACTCAATCTATTTGCCAACAAAATTTTAAAAACCGATAACCTCAACAAATAGATGGCCAAAAATATCTAATTGTACGACAAACTTTTGGTGACACAATTTTTTTTGCAATCCACACAAGAAAAACATATTTTGAAAATTAAATCAAAATATTCTCTAAATCTTACATTTCTTGGTGAATAGAGATTTTCTTGATCCATGAAAGGAATATTCTCTCTAATGAAAATAATATTGTGATGGATCTATAGGAATTCTAATGATTTTCTCCATTTATAACAGAATATTTTGATGGTTGGGAGAATGTTTTGTATACTAAAATCAACACACAAGCCCCCTTCCTAGCCTTAATTTTTCATAAGGGGGCGATATTTTTCTATTGTCCATAACTTCAGCGTAAAATATCAAAATCAAGAAAACAAGATATCATCAAAAAGTAGGTTATAAGTATTATCTAGTGATGTAAGTCTCGTTCTTATATTTTTCTACTTGCATAGTTTATCACCTTTTGAATTCAAATAATCAATTTTGGTAATTGAGCTCACAAATTTTCTCATGTATCTTTAATTTTCATGATTCTTGCGATGTTGGAAAGGTTTTTTTAGAGCCCTTCATATTTATTTGTGCATATTTTTTCTAAAATTTGTCCTTGGTATTTTTATTTATTTTTTTGTGATTTCATATTTTGGTCAATTACTTAGACATTTTGATAGAAGTAAAGGATTTTTTGCATGAGATGAATTCACTTAATTTTCTTTAAATGCATTGAGGTCATTATTATTTGATTTAATCATTTGAGAAGGCACCAAAGGTTTTTTGCTCATCCTTTTGTGGTCATCCTAACAAAGGATATTATGGGTCCTGGTGTTCAAAAACATCCTGACACATCTTAGGAGGCAGAAATATTTTTCCTTATATGAATAAACTCATAACTAAATAAGAAACATTGAGAAGTCAATAATATTAGGATATTATGACCTCTCATGTCATGGGAGTTATTTATTGTAGTGTCAATCCTAATACTATGTGTGTTGTGTGAAACATTAGTCGTTCCCACATACTTTGGTCTAGACTTTTAAAGATCCTTGAAGACTTTCATATTTCTTTATTTATATAGGATCCTACTATGGATTGTCTCATTCCCCTTGATATTGCAAATCACATACCCTTTTATGATGATACGTTAAAGGATCTTGAGTATATCATAGGCCTTACATATTCCAATGGTTTAGAGACTTGTCTCCTTACTTCCACTCTTTATATTAAGACCCAATCACTATTTTCTATTATTCCTAACCAACTTGGTATTACCACTTCCATGGATCCTATTGATTTAGTGTAATTAGTTTTCACATTCTTCCAAATATAGCTACTTGGGATTCTTATCTTATATATATGTTATCCTTATTTTTGGAGTCTTCAATTGTAGAAGTAGAGGATTATCTTGAGGACATTCATATTCCCTTTCATGACAACCACATCATAATTGTCTACCCATCATTATTATATTTGGAGCTTATTCTACTTTAGTCTTCATAGGATTTTGGATTGACATCATCTCATTCTTTTGTATGGACATTTGTCTAGTTTTTAGAGGCACACATTACTTGGATTTGGAAACCTTATTCATTTAACTTATGGTAATTACTTCTCCAATCAACAATGGGTTTATCTCTTCCTAAGGGGAGAAATATTGTTTGCGGGTAGAAAATTATATTATGTCTTCAATATTTCATCATTGACATAGGAACTACTTCTTTATGGGTATATTCTTATCCTTATTTTCCTTCTCATATTATATGGATATTCATTGTACTTGTGTGATAAAATCAATCCTTGGGGGTATTACAGTTTAGGTGGACTAGAGCAATAAATAATATTAAATATAGTGCTGAATAAAAAAACATAAAAAATAATAATTCCAAATAACACAAATTTAATGTGGTTCAACTAATGTGTGCCTTATCCACAAAGAACAACTATCCACTTTCTTCTATTATCCAACAAAGAAACAAATTACAATCTCATAAATTTTTACATTTCACAACAACTTATTTATCATTTTTTTTGGTGGTTTATACAAGTCAGTTTATATTCCAAAATAACAACCAACTCCTTTATTAAACAATAGGAATTTTTTTCTTCAGGGGTGTCTTCCTCGAGCCCCTAACTAGGGCCACTATCCTCAATAGCCCCTAGACCCCTACTATGGGATTTTACCTTAAACCCCAAATGTGGGGATAGACTACCCAGGCCCCACGGGAAGAGCTCTGCCCCCTGCACTCCTCATTAATAAATTTGGGAAAAATTACTTGTTAAGGTCACCAAGATTTAAGCCCAACAACATGATCAGTCACCACATACTAATAGGAGATAATATCACATCCTCCTTATATCCTTCTTTTAGTAATGCATTTTGGTGAGCCCATTAACTATCTTGTTTATTACATGATTCATGACACTCTAATCCATATTTATAATTCCATTTCAAGACAACTTTACCTTAAATTCATGGAGCATTGAATAAAGAAAAGAAAAGAAGTTAAGGAAGACTGATTTTTGGATGACTTAGAGGTGTTTTTCTTAATCTTATATACCAAACTAGTATCTTTTGTAGAGAAAATTCATGAGCTACATGAGCACAATACAAAAAAATATGCTTTAGTCAAATCAGTCACACAAAATGGATTTTAACAAATCAATGAGAGGATAAAGAAGCAACCCATCACTACAAAACCAACAAGAAGGGTTCAAAATTTGTTCTTTAATGAGGATGTCCTATTAGGAATTTAGCTGAGATGGAGGGAAAAAAAACATAACAAGCTATATTTGCACCCAAGTATGAAGTTACAGTTGAAGATGAAGCTGGATATGCAATTGCAACAAAAGGAAAATTGTTTCAACTTACTTATCCACTTCAAAATATTAGTGTGTATGGTCAATATAAAGTAGTAAGTAGGTTTTTTATGTCTTTCAAAAAACATTACAAATATTTATAAATTTTTTACCTATATTGGAACTCTTTTTGGTTGCCCATAAATATGTGAAGTATCATGAACTGCTGAGAAAAAGGTAACTATTTCACATAACCAATCAATAGTTTTATTTGAGTAGTCATGTTTACTAGTTTTGGTAGTTTAGGATAGGTTTTCATTCAATAAGTTTTGTTTCACAATGTCATATTTATTTTTCTCCAATTTTTGAAGCACAGTTAGGTGTTGTCTAATGTAGTTTGTTTTCCCAATTGTTCTTGTTTAGATGACAATTTTTTAGGTGTTTATAGCTAGTTGTTGGTCATATTTAAAATCCATTTGTATTTCAAGGGTGTGAGTCATTTCTTCAATTTTGAAAGGGATTCAAATAGCTTATGTTGTCAAAAAAAATTAATTAGGTGGTTGGGTCATTATGAGATCAAGAATGCCAATCCAAATTGTGTTATCTAGCTGATCTAGTCAAATTTTATTTAATGGTAAATGGACACCATCTAAAGTTGTATTAGAAGTCATTAGCTGATGAGACAACAAGGTCTATATCTTGATGGAGAAAAAGGAAAAACAAAGTAATATAATTGTTAGAGAATATTTGGCTATTAGTTTCTTTTCTACAACTACTTATACTATTTTTCTTTTTGGCTTATGTTCACTTAGGATTGCTTACTTCCAATTTAGCTTGTGTGCATCTAGTTGAGATTTCTTTGGAGTTAAGATTTATTTAGCTCCTCATGCTTGCACTTTAGTTCTCCTAAATTTATCTTTGTTATTTCTTTATAAGTACCTCATTGTATAATTGTAATTCATCATGTAATCTTTGCTTTTGAGGAATATGGCACATTTTTCTTGCTACTCTCATTTGTACAAGGTGTTATAGTTTTTCATTTGATCTTGCAGGTGCTTGTGTTACAAAATTCGACATGGTATCAAAGATTCTTTAATTCTACATGGTATCGGAGCTCAATCTTTAATTCAACATTGTATCAAAGCTTTGAAACTTCAACACTAATTTCATACTAGTATCCTTCATATATATCCAATGTCTATCCCTTGCTTGAGGATAATCATGAATTGAATTGGGATGAGTGATGATTCTATAATTTGTTCTATTAATTTTAAGAATTATGAATCTTTACCCCATGTTTAAAATTTTATTTTAATACATTTCTCATATTTATCTTAATTCTATGGAGCATTGAATATAATTAATAATGTTTGGTAAACATTTATATGTTTAGTTAGCTGATGCTAAATTATGATGAATGGTGATGATTAAATTTCATGTATTATGGAAGGATTGAATTATTATTTGTGGAAGTATTAAGTCATTCATGTAGTTAAAAAAAAAGTTGACAATTGTTAGCATGTATCCATTGTTGGAAGTGTAAGAAAAAGTTTACAAACAATTTCAATTAAAAAAGGATATCTCCCTTGTTTCTTAATAAAATATAAATTTTCAAAATTATTATAAAACTATAGAGCAGAAAAATAAAATTAGAAAGCATTTGGAGAAATTACGATAATGGAGTTGTATGTGACATAAGCTAATTAAGTAAAAAGTGGTGATATTGGAAGCAACAATTGAAGAATTTGATTACAATTCAGTAATGAATTGTTCCACCTTTTGCTGATGCCAATGATTGAGAGTAATTGTAGTTGTATAGAAAGGAGAAACTTGTGAAACAATGAAGAATATGATTCATAATTATTATGTCCCATTTCTACATGTTTTCAATTTTAATTGTTCTTTTTGTAATGTGAGTTTGATTGGGATTCTGACACCATCAACTCTTGTTATAATTTTTTTGTTTTTTCAACCAGTTATAAAAAGAAATAAGTCATCTCCCCATGTCATGGGATAATTGATATTTTTTACAGGTTTTGAGTCTATAATAAATCCAACTCCAAGATTCTATATACAAATATTGGATCCTATTAGAGTCGAGAAGCGAAAGAGTAACCAATCAGTCACTAAGTTCTATTAGCAGTGTCTTCGCTCAATCAACAAGTCTAATATAAGTATATGTAATCTCTTTGAATTGCAATAAAAAGATATGTAGTGTCCCTCCCTGATTCATCCTTTACAAGAGGATGTGATAAATACTTTTGGATTTGATCATGCTCTTGATGTCTCTTGTTTCATTCTTAATATTCATATTCTCTTTGACAATAGTGGATTCATTATGATTACTATGTTGATTCAAAGCTCTAATTTAATTATTGAAGTTGGAAGTATGCTGAGATATGTGATTATTGCACTATTTAGGACATGTGATTCATGATTATTTCTTATGATGGTGATTATCTTGTGCGACACATTTCATATTGATAGATGAGGCACTATGGCATTATATGGTTGACAATATATTCAGGACTATTATGATGAGGGATTTAGGATTGGTGATTTATATGTGCTCAGTTTGCATGTGAGGTTTATATTTTCTTACAATGATATGATGGTATCTTGTTATGTTCTAACCTCGGTTCATGTTTATATTGGGTAATGATGATCAAGATGATGTTATGTTTATCATGATTGTTTTACTACTGTGTTTGTGAAAGAGATGATGTCATGTCACTCGTAGTGAGCATGATATGACATTGTGACTCTCTTTCACTTGTCTGATTATTTTATACACATGCACACATGTTATTGTGTGTACATTGGTGGTTATAGGTTTGCAAGTAGTAGAAATTGACTCCACCCGGTTCCACAGGTCTGAGCGTGTCTTTATCCCAATGGTAAGTTGATGAAAGGAAACTTGTAGCCAACTTTATGACAATTTCCACGTAACCCAATTGAGATCTTAATCAAATCAACACATAGAATCAACATGCAAAGAATAGAAAACATACCCATAAAAATGTGATAGAAGATATACCCTGGGAAAACCCTCATGAGCGAGAAACCCAGCCTCCAAAAGTATCATCTACTATTTATTATCAGCAATGCGTCCATTACAAAACAACTATGGAAAGCTTCTGAAACCCAGCCATCAACAAGCAATCCATGTGAACAAGCATGAATCCACCTTCACAAATGCTACCTTGGCTACTTGACCAACCCAGACAACTACCCTTGTGGTTGCTTTTATAAACATAAGCTCCCACAAAACCACCAAGTGGTATTACATCAATCCATGTGCCCAAAACCATGTGACAATAAAATATAATATTTTTCCTACCTACGCTTGACCCACATTTAATATTGGGTACTTCATCACAATTACATTCCCCAATATTAAATAAATATAATATAATAATACCAATGTGTCAATACAACTCATCAAGTGGTTACAAGAATATTCCAAGGGAATCTCTACATGTTGCACGTCCATCTAAGTGCTCCTAGGTGTTGTAGACACCTAAAATTGTCCTGTCTAATCAAATAAATATTTTTATTTATTTAATTATTTTATCCCAAGTCTTCTATTAATTAAATAAATTCTTATTTATTTAATTAATTAATTAATCCTCTTCTAAGCCTTTCCTCATTTAAATAAATACTTTTATTTATTTAAATTGTCATTTTCTTAAATTAAATAAATACTTTTATTTATTTAATTGATCCCACTTCCTCTATTAATTAAATAAATCTTTATTTATTTAATTAATTCATTAGCCTTTTCTACCCATGACACATGACACTCATCTCTTAATTCTTCTCTTACCTACCCTCTTTATCATTTAATTATTTCTTCTACCTACCCGTTAATCCTAGTCGACCATTTATATTTACACCTCTTAATCATATCCCTTCATTTCTTACAGTGCCTTCTATATAAGAGGATGTTCTCCTTCATTATCAACTCTAATGAGCATTTTGATTCATCAATGCAATCAAGAGTTCTTGCAACCAAGCTACCAACCACATTCTGTTCTTTGTTGAGCTCTTGTGCACACATAAAATCTGAGAGAAAATATATTAAACAAGATCAATGGAGATAGGAGACAATGGATATTGAAACCCTACTAGACATGTGAATGGTAATATTGCTCTATTTTGTTGATTTACATGATCTTAGGTATCTCTATTGGTATCGGTGAATGTTTCATTGTACGACCTAGATTGTTTGTGGTTGAATCTTTATGGTTTTACAATAGTTCGTCATCACTTTTCACCATATACATTTTGGCACACCCAGTGGGACTCTTGTCCCTTTATTTGAACATTTTGTTTGTAGATTTTGTGTTTTTCAAAGTTGTAGGTTCAACATTGCAACGATTTTGCATTTTTTTGCATCTGTGATAGACCCGATCGCACCTGTTTTCTATTTCCGCATCTGCGACTATTATTTTTGCGTTTCTAATTTTCTATTGTTTTTGCAGATCTATCACCCTGAAGTTACATCTGTGTAGCTTCTTATCACGTTTGCATTTTCTTATCACGTATGTGTTGCATAAAGTTGGGTTTTTGTCTTTGCAGGGTTTTTTGCTCAATTTTGCAGTTGCAGGTTTCTAGGAAGTTGCGCCTGTGATCTATTTTATCATGTTTGTGTTCAGAAGTTGTGTTTGTGTAGGTTTTTGTTGCGTCTGTGTTCTATTTTCAGTTTTTGTAGGTTGCAGATCTAGGAAATTGTGTCTATGTCTTATCATTCTGCATCTTTGTTTTGTTTCTGTGTCTGCATCTGGTATAGTTGCATTTGTGTTTTCAGTTTTTCATTCTTGCTTTCGATTAGGGTTTTCAGATTTGACTAACCTCTTTTGATCCAACTAACGAAGTGGTGCAACTATTTAAAAGAAAACAAATTTCTTGTCGAAGGCCCCTATTTCACAAAGTCTTTTGGATCTAAAATTTACCTAACTTGTGTGCTTGCAGGAGGGGTATTATTTCAAAACTACTAAAAATTTTGGTGCACAATCTTTGGCGAAGATTTGATTTTTAAATTGCTTGCTTTGTCTTCTTTAGTCTAGAAAACACTTCCATTGGTGCTCTAAAATTGACAAGTGTCTTTTGTGTCTTGAGCAATAGGCTTTTTTTGTGTTTCCTTTTAGAGGGTCTACCTCCCGAGAAGCCCATAAGGCCAAGTGAGAGGGAACGACACAAGTGGTAACAAACTAAAAGCCAAGCTCTTGCAAGCCACTATAAATAAATGTGTTTGTGATGAAAGTTGCAAGCAACGAGTGCTGATTAGTTCATACCGATGACATGTCTCCCTATAAACCCTAAGTAACGTAACCTCTATAGGTCAGGAGCCTTCCTTAATGGAGCGTATGTTGTCCCATGTATTGCCACCTAAACGGATGTCCTTACTAGACGCCTTTTGTTTTAGAAGCCAAAAACCTTCTAGTTGTTGGCATAGGAGGTCAGACCTTTGAAGTGGCTCACATTCTTACGATTCTTAGTAGAGATACAATGTTCACCACGAGGATTTTTTGTGGGGATTGGTGCTTGGCTTCCCCAGAGAAGTGAGTGTCGAGGGTGGAGCCAGTGGGGTCAGGCATCTAAGTATCCACTTTGAATTGCATAGCTCAGGGTAACCCTCCAAGTGAGATTCAACAACTATTATCCCGGCCAGCCCTAGGATTTGTGCTTGCATGATCAAAACACCAAAAAAAAATTCAAAGAAAACAAAGAAACATTGTGTCTATCATGTTTTCAAGTGTATGCAAAAACATTTCACATCACACTTCACATTTGGGAACATTTTTGGATTCCTTGGACAAGATACTTTCAAACATTGAGTCTTCATTGTTATTGTGTCCTCTTGCCACGAAAAGAGTCAAAATATTGAGATTTGGTCACATTAAACATCCTCAAAATTGGACAGAATTCAGCAAAGAACTAGAAACTACGTCTGTGACTACTAAAACCACATTTATGTAAGAAAACACGTCTATTCAGTTCAATATCATGTTTGTGTGAAGAACCATCAGCAAGAACTTGTCACATTTATCAGAAATTGCATCTGTGTCAGTTGAAATCACGCCTATGTTGAGAAACCACGTCTATGCAGAGCAGAACTACATTTTTCATTTTCAGGGTAAGAATGTCATTATCACCAAGAAACCACATATGTGTGCACTGAAATTATGTTTGTGATTAGAAGTCATGTCTGGGTTTGTTAAAATTGTGTTTGTGTTCACAATTGAAAGATTACAAGAAAATTCTTGAGAACAATAAGGGCTTAAGTTTTCAGATCTAAAGAGCTTCTAAGGTTGCTTCCTATAGAGCTTCATTTTTAAGTCAACCTTTCTTGGTCCCACATACTCAATCATTTTCCTTCACTTGCATTGCCCTCATACATATCTTCCAAATTTGAGTCAAAATGTTACTTTTCTTGTCCTCATCAAACTTTGCAAACATACTACAACATAACACTAGGTGAGTTCCGCATCAAGATCCATCATCTTAGGGTCTCATTTGGTCTTCTTGATTCAAGGCCAACTTACCTAATCAAGAGATCCATCATCTCTTTGGAAGCCACACCTTGCTCTCAAACATACATACCTGGAGTCAAGGTCAACTTACCTCATCAAGAGACCCATCATCTCTTTGGAAGCCACACCTTACTCTAAACACATACATACTTTGGTCTTACACTCTTGGAAATTGCAAGTTTACCCTAGATTCATCTACATTTCAGACACCTCTTGGTCTTCCATAGTCTTTGCATCTTCATCTTACCTTTCATTTTGGGTCAAGACTTTAGTCCATGGTTGAAACCCATTCACAAAGGTCTAGAAGGGAAGCTGAAGAAGCTTTAAGGTCTTTAAACATGAGTACCTATGAGTTTTATGGAGAGGAATTCTACAATCCATTTGAAAACCATAGTAATATACCAGACAATGACAACAATGACAATAACAATGGAAATTATAATGATAATGATAGTGCATGTGTGGATTCTGCAGAAGTTGAGGAAACTATCATGGATCCCCATTTTAATAGATTGGTTCAAGAAATCATGAAAAAAGATAGACAATACTTCCTACTAGTCATGGCACAAAGTGGGACAAGACTACGTCATGATTCTGATATGTCATGGATTTTGGAGGATGATACAAACCAAATAAATCAAGTTAATACAAGACAAAGGAGGCCCAATAGTGGTGGTAATAAAGAGAGTCTCGTGCTTGAGTCACCTTCATCCCTATTTCAAAAACCTAAAATTCCAAACACATACACTCATTCTCATGCCATTTATGATATAACCTCTCATTAACAACCCCGCAGTCATCCTTTCCCATGGAGAAGAACTACCACCATGCATGACCATGATAATACCCAAGATCATACCAATGCATACAATTACACTCAATCGAACATTTACAATCATGACATGAGGAGATCCCATGTCAGATTTGGGGGCAATATCTAAGATCATTCTTATGACACCTCCTATCCTCATGGTCATGACATGTATCGATCTAGACCTAGTGCTCCTCACTATAACACCATACCAAGTGGTCCATATCCAAGCTATAACTATGTACCTCCTCCACCCGATGGCTCGGGCATGGGACTAGCTCAAAGAGAAAAGACATCACCCAAGAATGACTTGCAACAAGAGATTAAGGATTTACAAAAGAAAATGGCAGACACACCAAAGCAACAATATACAATGAAGGACATATGTCCTTACCCATTTGATAGAAGCATTCCAATGCCTCAATTCCCTCCACATTTTCTGACACCAAAGTTTGATAAATACAAAGGCAAAGGGGATCCTAAGGCACACATAAGACAATTTTCCACATCTTGCATTGAGGTAGCAGTAGAAGAAACATACTTGATGAGATTGTTTCCACAAAACTTAAGCGAACAAGCAATGGAATGGTTCTCCCAACTTCCACCAGGAATTATGTCACGGGGTGATCTAGCAGAGGCTTTTATACAACATTCTTCATGCAACATTGAAACAGATGTGTCGGTAGCCACCTGATGCAATACTAAGCAGAAAAATGGGGAATATTTTGCTTCATTTTTAGAGTGATGGAGAGGTCTTACTAGTCGATTCTCTTGTGATATACCACAAAAAGAAATGGTAGAAATGTTCACACAAAAAGTCAACAAGGATATAGGATATGAGCTAAGAAAAGATTATTTGTCTACCTTCAAAGAGGTCATTGAGAAAGGAATGGCAATAGAAAAATTCCTTATTGAACAAGGTATCATCAAGATATTCAAAGAGAACAAAGAAGAATCAAATGGGAAAGACAAACCTTTCTTTTGGAACAAGAATAAGAACACAGTCAATGACGGGGTAGTAGATGCAAATGTTGTGAAACTTAAGATAACTTTCCCCAGTGTAATTTCTTCATGAACAATCAAAGGCAATCAAAACCTCAAAGGAAATACACCCCATTGGGAGAGCCAATTGAAACCACATTCAAGAAGTTAGTAGCAAACAGGCTCATAACACTACCAGATAATCCACCATATGAGCCAAAACTAAAACCAAATTGGTGGAATGATGATGAATATTACGAATATCAAAAGAGTAAAGGGCATTTAACCAGAAACTGTCACATATTGAAGAATATCATAAATGATCTCATTGGTAGAGGTGACATAGAACTGGATGGTCACACCTCCAATGGAAAGCATGTGATGTTCAAGGAGCCATTTACTAAACATGACAAGGGAAAAGCAAAACTACAGATAATCAAGATAATTATACTAAAATGACCTATGATTATGATTCCACTATTAATCATATTTCAATGGATAATCATGTTTCTACTATCATTATAAAGGACAAAGCTCCTGAGAGTTCTACTCAAAGGAGTAAGGTTATGAATGTAATGTCACAACCTGTCGAGGTAAAGTCACTTTGCAAGGTGTTCCATCTAAGACCACAACCTCTTCATCTACAAAGAATGAGTACGACCTTATAGATCAACTAGGAAAAACACCCACCCTCATTTCCATCCTTGAGCTTTTACGCATATCCCCTGCACATAAGGCCATCCTTGATAAGACCTTGAGAGAGACTTTCATACCCACTGATCTAAACATGGGCCAATTTCAAGCTATGGTGGGATACCTTTTTGTTCCACATAGTTTTACATTCACAGAAGTTGTTGATGCATCTGTAACCCAGCCTCATAATGAACCTCTACATATTGAAGCCTTTATCTATAAAAACCGCATCAAACAAATCCTAATAGATGGAGGAGAAGGTCTGAACATTTGTACATTGAACACTATTAAATAATTGGGATATTCTGAAAAGGTTATGAATTATACACATGCAATCACCATATACAGGTGCAACAATACAATATGATATTACAATATAATTAAATGTCCACCTCACACAATAATAAAATAATACATCAATAAAACATTAATATGCAAGGTGTACAACACCATTTTCCCAACATTCTCCCACTTGTTGTATACATTGCATAAGGGCCAAGAAGCAATATGTCACACGAACAAGAGACTGATCTCTCCATGCACATATACCATCATGGAATCCAAGTGCTCCATCAAGATACCTGCAACAAGAACGAAGTGACCACCATCTCATACATGAATGCTCCCACCCTCCATCATACCACTGCCACTAGACATGAAAAGGCCATCCAAAGAGCAAGCCACACAATTTGTCACAACAAATGATAAGTCCTACACCAACTAATATCCGAACACAAACACTAATCCAAAGGTATCAAATGCAAAGGTAGTTGTTTACATAGCTGAAATAACACCAACAAAAAATTCTAACACATCAACTATGTTACTACTTATCAAGTTGCCATTAGTTTTATGTCAAAGTTATAGTATATACTCTAGTCGGTTTATACATAACAGTAAAGTTATTATTATGGAGTGAATCAAAATATATGTGTTATGGAGTGAATCATATATGATTGTTATCTATTTGTTTTAGCTTTATATTATGTTGTTGCACTATTTGGTTTATACATAACAGTAAAGTTATTATTGAAGAAAAGTTTTGAAGTACTGATTCACCCCTCCCCTCTCAGTACATTAGCTTTCCATATTGGGCCTAACAATTGGTATCAGAGCTCAAATCTTGGAAAAGGGTTTAACTGCCTAAAGAGAAAGATTTTATCAATGGAAGGCTATAAACAATCTTAGAGGATTGTATATCTGCAAGAAGAACTGGATCATGCTAATCAAGTGATTGCAGACATGCAAAGACAAATGCAAAAATCTCTGAAAGTAAGAAGAAGATTATCTAATGATTTTCAAGACTCTCAAGAGTTAGTGGAACAAATTGAGACATCATCTGAGAACACTATATCTGAAGAAACTGAAGAAATGATTGGGATATTGAAAGAAAAGAACAAAGCACTGGCTGATCAACTGAAAGCAATGAAAAGAGAACATGAACATTTTAGCACACAGATGACTAAAAATCTTGATGCATTGAGGACAATCGAGGATAAAGTAAGAGATCTAGAAAGAGAGAAACATCAACTTGAAGTCTTAGTATCTGATAAGAATGATGAAATTACAAGGTTGACTGGAATTCAACAAAACCTGTCAGATCAACTAGGTTATGCACATCATGAAGCAATTCTGAAAGATGATGAAAATCAAGCATTGAAAATTGAGGTATCAAGGTTGACCGATGAACTTCAATCAGTGAAGAAATCCAAAGAAACACTGAAGAAGAGTTGTGAAGCATCAAAGATGTTGGATGAGCAACTGAATATAAGAAGACCCAACAAAGATGCAGGACTCGGTTACAAAGGAAAAGACTCTACCGAGAAGGGAATTCATACTACCGAGAGAGGAGAATCATCAAAACAAGCTGGAAATAAGAATAACATCAAAAGAAAGAAGCCTATTTGCAACTACTGTGGAAATCAAGGTCACCCTGCCAACATGTGTCAAATCAGAAAAGGTAAGCAACTGAATGTCACTAAGTCAAAAGGTTATTGTAGACACCTAAAATTGCCATGTCTAATTAAATAAATATTTTTATTTATTTAATTATCTAAGCCTAATTCTTCTATTAATTAAATAAATCTTTATTTATTTAATTAATTCATTTATCCTCTTCTAGCCTTATTTCTCATTTAAATAAATACATTTATTTATTTAAATTATCCTTTTCCTAAATTAAATAAATATCTTATTTATTTAATTGATCCCACTTCTTCTATTAATTAAATAAATATTTATTTGTTTAATTAATTCATTAGCCTTTTCTACCTATGACACATGTCATTCATCTCTTAATTCCTACACTACCTACCCCTTTTATTATTTTCTTATTTTCTCTACCTACTCTCTAACCATAGCCGACCTCTTTTACACCTCTCAATCTTATCCCTCCATTTCATATAGTGTCTTCTATATAAGAGGATACTTCCTTCATTATCAACCCTAATCAATCATTCTAATCAAGCTATGCACCCTAACTACGCTTTTAAACTTGCATATGCAATCAAGCCTACTTGCAACCACATTTCCATTCTTTGTTGAGCTCTTGTGCACATAAAATTTGAGAACAAATATATCAAGCAAGATCAATGGAGATAGGAAGAATGGAGATCCAAACCCTATTGGACATGTGATGGTATAATCTTTGTGATTTCATTTGATTTGCATTGTCTTAGGTAATCTTCATATGTTATGGTGGATCTTTGTTGTTGTTAGGCTAGGGTTTTGTGGTTGAATTCATTTCGACTTTCAACATTGTTGTTATCCATTTTCACCATAAACATTTTGGCATGCCCGGTGGGACATGGATTTTTGTTAGATCGGTGTTTTTTGTAGATTTTCTAACCCTATATTGCTGTTTTGTAAAACAATTTGGAGAATAACCTTGTGCAGCTAGGATTTTGGACACAAAATCAAGATCTTGGAGAGATTTGATCATATCTCACAAATAGCTTGCAAATTTTGCACCAAATTTCTTTTGCAAGTTGAAGACAGTATCAAGAGCTCTCAAAAAAAAATTCAGATCTATTGGAGTATATTTTAATTTTCTATGAATTTTTTATGAATTTTCATAAAAAATTAATTTTGAGAGAAAATGAGCGAATTTTTTGGATTTTCTTACATTTTTGGAAATCTCTCATAATTATACAAAGGATCTATTCTTTGTGATTTTAATTTTGATGCAAAATATTTCCTAAAAAATTGGATCTTTAAAAATTAGGTTTTTTCATTATTTTGATTAGATCTCTCAAACGGCTTCAATTTTTGGCATCAAATTTTTTGTGCAGGTCAGAAAACATATCAAAAGGATTTAATAAAAATTTCAAATTTTTTGGATCAAATTTTCATTTTATATGAATTTTGTATGAGTTTTCATAAAAAATTAATTTTGAGAGCAAATTAGTGAATTTTTCATATTTTCTTACATTTCTGGAAATCTCTCAAAATTATACACAGGATCTATTCTTTGTTATTTTAAATTTGATGCAAAATCATTCCTCAACAATCAAATCTTTGAAAATTTGGGTTTTGCATTATTTTACTCATATCTCACAAACTGCTTGAATTTGTTGCAGAAATTTTTTTATGCAAGTTTGGAAGATCATCAGGACTCTTCAATAAAAAATTCAAATTTTTTGGATTGATTTTGCATTTTATATGAATTTTTTATGATTTTTCATAAAAAATTAATTTTTGATGATTTTTCATAAAAAATTAATTTTTGGAGCAAATTAGCAAATTATTTGGATTTTCTTACATTTTTGGAAATCTCTTAAAATTTTACAGGTGGTCTTTTTTTATGATGAATCAAATATTTGAATTGGTCAACAAAATGCATTGTTGAAGGCCCCTATTTCACAAAGTCTTTTGGATCTAAAATTTACCTAACTTGTGTGCTTGCAGAAAGGGGTGATCATTTGAAACAATCCAAACTACTAACAAATCTTTGTTGCAGGACCTTGGCAAGGGTTTTTGATCTTTATTGTGTGTCTTGTTCTCATAGTCTAGCAAACATTTCAATTGGTGCACTAAAATTGAACCATTGTCTTTTGTGTCTTGAGCAATAGGCTCTTTTTGTTTCATCTTTAGAGGGCATGTCTCCCCGTGTGGTCATTAGGACTACTAGTGAGGAGAAAATGACCCAAATGGTAGCAAAAGAAAAGCCATCTTCTTCCAAACCACTATAAATAACTGTATTCATGGTGAAAACTATGGATAACGTGTGCTAATTAGTTCATACCGACACTATGTCTCCCCATAAACCTGTTTGATCAAATTTATTTGATCATTTGTAGGGTGTAACCCCTACCGGCTGGGAGCCTTCTATATTTACAGAGTTGAAAGTGCCACATGTATGGCCACACGAGCGGATGCCCTTACTAGCACCTTTTTGGTTTAGAAGCCAAAATCCTTCTAGTTGTTGGGGCAGGAGGTCAGACCTCTGGTAGCGGCCCACACACATACGGTTCTTAGTAGAGATACAAAGTTCACCACGAGGAGTTTCCGTGGGGACTGATGCTTGGCTGCCCTGAGAAGTGAGTGCCGAAGGTGGAGCCAGTGGGGTCAAGCATCTAAGTATCCACTCTGAATAGCGTAGCTTTAGGGGAAACTCCATGTGGGATCAACAACTATTGTCCTAGCCAGCCATAAGAATTGTGCTTGTCTTATTTTGAACTATCTAACATTCAAAACCAAACATTAAAACATTGTGTCTTTTGTGTCTTCAAGTGTATGCAAAATAAATTTTACATCAAACAACACACTTTTCTTTGAGTCATTTTTGAGTCTAAACACTTGCAAACATTGAGTCCTCATCAACACTGTGTCCTTTTGTCATGAAAAACAGTCAAAAATTTTCAGATTTGGTCACAACAAACAACTTCACAAATTGGAAAAATTTACAGTCCAACAAACAAGAGCAATTAGTTTCAGAATTCTTGAGCTTCCTAAGCTATCTCTTCAGGTTTTCATCTAGAATTCAACCTATCTTTGGGTCTCACAAAGTCCATCATTGCTTTACACCTTACATTACATTCACATTTGTCTAAACTTGAGTCAAAGGGTCACTTGCTTGTCCTCATCATACTTTGTCAACACACTACATACAACAACATTTTGCTAAGTGGTCCCTCATCAAAGTCTATCACCTTTGGGTCTCATTTGGTCTTACTTAGAGTCAAGGTCAACTTACCTCATCAAGAGAAACTATCATCTCTTTGGAAGCCACACCTACTCTACTACATACATACTTAGTCTTACACTTTGGACATTGAAAGTAAACCTCATATTCATTTACATTCCATCCAACTCTTGGTCTTCCATACTCTTTCCATTTTCATCTAGTCTCTCACATCTTGGTCAATACCTAGTTCATGGTTGAAACCTGTTCCCAAAAATCTAGGAGAGAAGCTAAAGAGGCTCAAGAGTCCACAAAAACATGAGTGCCTATGAGTATGACAATGATGTCTTTTTCAATTCTGATCATACTACATTACCTGACATGGATGCCTATAGAAACATTCCAAATGTTGAGACAATGGACACTATAAACAACAATGGTACACACAATGACAATATGGACAACTTTTTCGTACATTCAGCAGAAGTGGAAGACACCATTATGAATCCCCATTTCAATCGATTGGTTGAGGAAATAATGAGGAGAGATAGACAATACTTTCTACAAGTGATGGCACAAAGTGGAACCAAGATCCCTCATGATTTTGATATGTCTCAAATAATGGAAAATCGACCTTTGCAACAACCTCACCTCAACATGGATCAAAGGAGGCCTAATAGTGGAGGCAATAGAGGACCACATATGGTGCCTGAATCACCATCATCTTTGTTTCAAAAACCAAAGGTCCCATACACACATGGTCAAGCATATGATACTCACCTTCAAAGACCATTATGGAAGTCTTATGCAGAAAAATATGTGCAATCACATACCAATGCTAAGGATCAACCACCAAGGCAATTAGATATTCAAAGGCATGCTCAAAATTTGGACATAAGGAAACCCCGTGTCAAATTTGGGGGCAACACACTAGAACAAACTCATGACATTCCTATAGAGTATGGTATACATGGACAAAGTAGATATTCCATTCCTCACCATGACTCTATACCAAGTGGTCCATATATGCAACATCATTATAGACCTCCTCCATATGAACATGTGTGTGATCAATATCATCCATATATGCAACATGCTCCTCCAATTGGTGCCTCAAGCATGGGGTATGGTCCAAGAAGTCGATCTCCACCTAAGAACAATTTGGAGCAACAAATCAGGGACTTACAAAAGAAAATGGAGGACATAAATACACCGAAGCCAACTTACACAATGAGAGACATATGTCCCTATCCATTTGACAAGAGCATTCCAATGCCTCCTTTTCCTACACACTTTGTGACACCTAAGTTTGATAAGTATAGAGGAAAAGGGGATCCTAAGGCACACATAAGACAGTTTTTCACAACTTGCATTGAGGTAGCTTCAGAAGAGACATATTTGATGAGATTATTCCCACAAAGCCAAGGTGATCAAGCTATGGAATGGTTATCCCAACTTCCACCTGGTATTAAGTCATGGGGTGACTTAGCAAAGGCATTTATTCAACATTTATCCTACAAAATAGAGACAGACATATCAATCACTACTTTGTGCAACACCAAGCAAAAAGATGGAGAGTCTTTTTCATCATTTTTACAAAGATGGAGGAATCTAGCTAGCAGATGCTCTTGTAAAATTCCACAGAAACAAATGGTGGAAATGTTCACCCAAAACGTTAACAAAGACATTGGTTATGACCTAAGAAAAGCTTGTTTGTCCACCTTCAAGGATGTCATTGAAAAAGGCTTAGCAACAGAAAAGGTCCTAATTGAACAAGGAGTCATTAAGATATTCAAGGAAAACAAAGATTACTTTAAAGGAAAAGATAAGCCAAGATTTTGGAACAAAAACAAGAACACAATCAATGGTGGTGTTGTTGATGCCAATACAGTATGACCCAAAATCATTTTTTCTGGATCAAGCTCTACAAACAATCAGGTGAATACTCAAACAACTTCCAAATCACGAAGGAAGTACACCCCATTAGGAGAACCACTTGAGTCAGTTTTCAAGAAGCTAGTGGCAAACAAAGTAATCACAGTTCCAGATTTTCCTCCATATGAACCAAAGGTCAAACCAAATTGGTGGAATGATGATGAATATTGTGAATTTCATAAGAGCAAGGGTCATAAGACAGGAAATTGCCATCAACTGAAAAACATCATACAAGATCTCATTGATAGAGGTGACATTGAAATTGAAGGACACTCATCCAATCAAGAACATGAGATGTTTAAGGAACCATTCCCAAAACATGACAAGGGAAAAGCTAAAGCCATAGATGAGCAAACCAACTATACAAGAGCATCTTATAACTATGATTCAACTATTAATAACATTTCAATGGATAATTATGTCTCTACCATTATCATCAAGGATAAAACACCTGAGAATTCTACCCAAAGACCCAAGATCATCCTGAAAGGAATTGGATCTTCTTCTGAACCTACCTCTGAATGTAATGTTACAACTTGTCAAGGTGCTCCAGCCAAAAACACCGCTTCCTTGTCAACCAAGCCTGAGTATGACCTTGTAGAACAGTTAGGGAAGACACCCACGCTTATCTCCATCCTTGAGCTCTTACGCATATCCCTTGCACATAAAGCCATTCTTGACAAAACTTTGAGAGACACTGTCATTCCTACTGATCTGAACGTGGACCAGTTTCAAGCCATGGTGGGATACCTTTCCATTCCACACTCCCTTACATTCACAGAAGCCAATGACACCTCTGTAAGTTAGCCACATAATGCACCTTTACACATTGAAGCCTTCATACACAAACATCGAATAAAATGAGTCCTGATAGATGGAGGAGCAGGTCTAAACATTTATACATTGAGCACTATTAAACAATTGGGATATTCAGATAAAGTTGTGAATTCTACAAACAAAATTACCATCAAAGCATATGATGATGAAGAGCGTTCATCCAAAGGCATAGTCACCTTACCTCTCAAAGTTGGGCCAGTTACAAAGGATGTGGTTTGTCAAGTCCTAGATCTCGATCTCACATACAACATATTACTAGGACATCCATGGATTCATGAGATGAGCACAGTACCATCTACATATCATCGATGTATCAAGTTTCCACACAATGGAGTTGAAGTGACCGTCAAAGTTGATCCAAATCCATTTAAATATTGCAACAATCTGCGGCCTCGATCAAAAATAACAATACCAGTCAATCAAGAGGCTATTCCATCTTCATCATATGTGGATCCAGAATCCTTGAAAGCTTCTACATCAAAACAAGCAGAGCACAAAGAAAATTTCAAGTTTAAAGACATGGGATGTGGTGAGTATATCTTTCATGTTGATCAACTCCCACTATCTGCTAAGACATTCAATCAACAGGAACAGTCTACAAAAAAATTGCAATGCCAAGGAATTGGGTGTGAACCACCTAGTGTTGTGGCTACTAAGTCTGAATGCAAATCTCCTCTAGTGGTGCAAGCATCTCTTGATATTAATAGTCCTAAGAGTGGTTCCAACAAAGAATTTATTGAGTGTATCACCAGCCCTCTTGAGAACTCACATAGCTCTACCATTTCATCCACTCATTCCATTTCCACTCTACTTCTAGACTTGGATCAACAAGAATTATAAAACCCCTTACTCATTGGGGATCAAAAATCAAGCTATGAAAAGAAAAATCTAAAAGTCAAAAATAAAGAAAAGTCCTTTAGTCCAAATTAAAATCTAAAGCTATTGGACTTTGAAAAAATCAAGGTCAAGGATAAAAATTCTATGAAAGAAAAAGAGAAAGAGATGATCTCCCCTAATATCAAAATAACTGGGGGCAAAAGTTATACAATTTTAAGTCAAAAAGCACACTTGTTGATCCTAAGTCTCCATCATGCTATCCTACTTTCACTTCTTTTCACAATCACAAGCCTTTATTCCTCATCCACTTGTTCCACACATCCATTCCCTTCTAGTGATACATCATGGACCTTTAATGGAGCTTCCTCAAGGGACTTTGTTATCAGGGATGCCCAAACTTCTTTAGGTGACACGCATATGGGACTGTGTAATCCACACACTAGTAATTATATCTCAGTTCCTTCATCAAAGAATACAGGCACTCAAGATACACATGATTCAGTCAAGGAACAATGCAACTACAATCATAAGGTGAAGCCTCGTAAATTTGAGGTGGGTGACTAATTTCTCAGAAAAAATCCTAAAAATCAGCAAGACAGAGAGAAGAAGGGCAAGTTTGAACCAAACTGGCTTGGTCCTTACATCATCACAGCAGCATATGGATCTGGTGCATATCAGCTCTCAACAACAGAGGGTGAACCTTTGGAGGATCCTATCAATAGCATGCACCTCCACAAGTTTAACACATAGCTCTTCTGAGTATCCCAATTCAAAAATACAAAAAAGAATTAAAAAATAATAATAAAAAATACAAAAAAATCAAAAAAATTCAAAAATACAAAAAAATCAAAAAACATTAAAAAAATCGTTACTTGGTGAAAACCTGGCAAACAGGCGCCTTGTGACACAAAAAAAAAATTGAAAAACAAAAAACATTTCGTCCAACGGTGAAAACCACTTCGGTGGCGCCCTGGGAAAGTACCATGGTGAAAACTGGGTCACCAGCGCCATGTGTAGAGACATTGCTCCTCCCTCCTTCAAGATTCCATTTCATCCTTCACTTTGCACACACTCACAACCTATCCATTTATAATAAACTTACAAATTCCCATCATGGTTTGTTATTGATCTACCCAAGATTGGTTAGCCATTCATAATAAACATTCCTTTTCACCCCTTTTCCATCCATAATAAATCAGCTCCTATCTGTGGCTAAGGAAAATCCTATGTCTAGTAATGGGTGTGGAATTGAGAGCATCACATGTTTCGAGGAGTACAGTTTCTTCCAATTTTCTTCAGTCTATCCGCACACAATCTGTAATAAAGCAACATTTACATCGCCAATCCACAATAAAGCAACATCAGCATCACCAAACCGCAATAAAGTATCAGTTTCATGGATTCGGTCAATTTCAGATGAGACACAGCAACAACAATGGGCTTCAACAAATCAAATCTTTCAACAGACTCAAACAACATTATGGTTCAGTGCGATCTATCATTTTTGTGAAAGTAAACATTGTGACCACAGTCAAATAAGACTTATACAAGTGACAAGAGACACTAAACTTGAGGACTACAACGAATGTTGGTGTCAAGTCTTGGCTTTCTTTTGATTTTTATCTTTTGGTGACATGTCTTTTAGCTTTTCCTAGATGTCTTTGACTAGAGATTCTATCTCCAAGATGTCTTTGACTAGAAAGGCAAGGATGGGGTATCGTCACCTATTTTTCTTTGCTGTTTGTGGATTGTCTCTTAGTAATGCTATGACTTGTCCAAGGATATGAGGACACTGAGAGTCTAGTATGAACTGAGGCATTCCTTGTTTGTGACTGTCTTATCTCCATGCAAACAAGTACAATGACTTTCTAGGTCAAACATATGCCTCGATTGTCATAACCTACTTGCCATAATAAAGCTCAATGATGATAATGCACAGGAAGCTCTTCCACTTCCATATCTTCTATCTTCCATCCCCATTTCTTGATTGACCTCCATCATCCTTCCCGAATCCGTGTAGCCTGCTATCACATGACTGAGTATAATGACACGCCAAAAATATTCGCATTTCATGTAGTTGCACCTGCATTATCACATGTTAGCATTTCATACATACATATAGATATCACAATTGCATCACATCCTGTACACAACACATGTTAGCACATTTTACATCTTCATCATGTAAATAATCATTTGCATTATCATATTCATCCACATTTCATACATTCACATTTGCATTGGCATAACATATTAAAAACATAAAAGAACAAAAAAAATGTTGCATTTCATTATGTACATATTTTCATCCATATCATAACCATCACATAGAAACATACATCATAAAACATCTCATCACATAGGTACGCATGCATATAGTTGTCGCAAAGATGAATCATCTCATATATATAATAAAAGTGTCATGATGCAATGATGTCAAAATCATATGGCTACAATCACCCGTAGGTGTCTACATCATCATACAAAATAGTACAAAACTGATACAGAGAAACCCATTGATCACTCCTGCCAGTACTGCTGGTAATGCTAATCCACTCTGTGTCATCGTGTCCTATGCCACGTGTCTAGCCCTCATCTCTAGTCCCGGATCTTGGAACACTCACCTCACTACCTCCCTATCTCCATCTCGATCGTAGGGTATTAGCTCCCCATCGATCAGTATCCGCAAAATCCTATATACATCCTCCAAGGTGACTGTCATCTCACCCATTGGCAAATGGAATGTACATGTCTCTGAGTGCCATCTCTCAGCCAGTGTAATCAGCAAACCCCATGTTCACCCTAAAATCAGGCACATACAGAATGAATCACAAACCCATAACCTCAATGGCAGCTCGGTCCTCAAATGTCAGCTCTGGTCATAACCTCTAAGTTGATGAGAATCTCTCTCGTGACTCCAGCATAGGCAAGTACTCCTGCAATCAAGCAAATCAATTGTGCCAGTCAAAGTGGCATTCCCTGTTCATCACAAAATGTTGCTCTTTATCTTAAGTGCTTATGATACTCTATCCTAGTGACACTCATTGTTCATCACAAAGTGTTGCTTCTACCCTAGTGGTACTCCCTATTCATCACAAAGTTTTGCTCATATTTGCACTCCTTGTTCATCACAAAGTGTTGCTTACATTTGCACTCAATGTTTATCACAAAGTGTTGCTCATATTAGTACTCCCTGTTCATCACAAAGTACTATGTCCTGGTACTCCCTGTTCATCACAAAGTGCCTTGATCTATTTTATCCTAGGGCCTCTACTTGAGTGTATCCTCTTAAGTAGTTTCCTAATTGGCAACGTATGTTCTATCACAGAATTGTCAATCATGGCCCTATTTGCTATCCTAGTCTTCCCTGGAGGACCTGCTTGAGTGTATCCTCTCAGCAGCTTATCCAATCGACAGCGTATGTTCATCACAAAACTGTCGATTTGGCCTTGAAGACATAAATGCACTTTCATTACATAAACGCGCTTACATATTGCACAGACGCGCTTGGCACCAACACAGACGTGCCTAAAATTTTTTTGACCTTGTCTAACATATTCTAAAATGCATTTATTGTGCTACCTAAGATGCATTAATGACAACATTTAATGCACCAAAGTACAAAGAGGTTTTGTGGTACTTACCAACTCTCCTACATGGCTGGATTCTGAAATTGGCGAACGCGATCGAATCTGTGAACCAATGCCATCATTGTTGACTGATGTTGCTCTATTCTCTCTTTGCACTCTGATCTCTTAGATGTGTGGATGACAATGAGGATGTATTCCCCTCGTGGTCTATCTTATAGACTACCCTAGCCCTAGCCCTAGCCCGAGTCAGTCTTCTTTATCCCGTGACTCTGTCACTCTATTTTATCTTGTCAGTCCATTCTAGCCTTTCTTTCTTATCGAGAGATTGTCTGCGATCTTTTCAGACATTTTCATCCAATCTCTCGAGGGGGCATACCATTCTCATCTTGGGGCAACTTTGTATCAGTTCATATTATCTTCTTTGAAACAACGCGACTAGCCGCATTGTCTCAAAGAGGGGCAAAATGTAGACACCTAAAATTGTCATGTCTAATTAAATAAATATTTTTATTTATTTAATTATCTAAGCCTAATTCTTCTATTAATTAAATAAATCTTTATTTATTTAAATTATCCTTTTCCTAAATTAAATAAATATCTTATTTAATTAATTGATCCCACTTCTTCATTAATTAAATAAATATTTATTTATTTAATTAATTCATTAGCCTTTTCTACCTATGACACATGTCATTCATCTCTTAATTCCTACACTACCTACCCCTTTTATTATTTTCTTATTTTCTCTACCTACTCTCTAATCATAGACGACCTCTTTTACACCTCTCAATCTTATCCCTCCATTTCATATAGTGTCTTCTATATAAGAGGAAACTTCCTTCATTATCAACCCTAATCAATCATTCTAATCAATCTATGCACCCCGACTACGCTTTCGAACTTGCATATGCAATCAAGCCTACTTGCAACCACATTTCCGTTCTTTGTTGAGCTCTTGTGCACATAAAATTTGAGAGCAAATATATCAAGCAAGATCAATGGAGATCCAAACCCTATTGGACATGTGATGGTATAATCTTTGTGATTTCATTTGATTTGCATTGTCTTAAGGTAATCTTCATATGTTATGGTGGATCTTTGTTGTTGTTAGGCTAGGGTTTTGTGGTTGAATTCATTTAGTCTTTCAACATTGTTGTTATCCATTTTCACCATAAACAGTTATTGTTACAACTCCAATAAATATGGTCACACATCTAATCAATGTAGGACAAAGTCTGTTAACAATTATCAGAAGGCAAAATTCAAAGGGTTTTGTAAAAACTGCAATAGATATGGACATAGTACCGAGAAGTGCTGGCTTAAGCAAAAGAACTATATGTGGTCTACACACCGAGCAAATGCTAGAGATCACCGAACTCACACTTATCCTTACGGACAATATTCTGCAGTACCATGGGATTACAATACATGGATATGAGGTGAATGTTGTGGAAGATATGGACATATAAGTGCCAACTGCTTTATAAGGTTTGGAATGAACAACCGAAGATCATGGAGAAATCCTGGTATGGCATGCTTTCATTGTCACAAAGTTGGACACTTAGCTGGAGATTGCAGAGATCAACCTAGAAAAGACACTAAAGAAATAAAAGAAAATTTGAAGATGATTTGGAAAAATAAGGAAATTGTGTCAAATGAAGAAAGCATCTTACCTACCGAGTTAGGTGCACCTATTCCAAATTAATCAGTAAAGGTATGAAGGGACTGCATTCTCTCAAAGTTAAATCTTAAAAGTTCCTATTTTATCATGTACTTAATTCAAATCTGCATAATTAAGATGTATTAGTAAGTTTGAAATTCTATCAAAGTCTTTTGAAGCACTATACAGGAAACCTGTCAAGCCGGTGAATACAGAAAGCCTGTCTAGTCGGTGAATGAAGGAAGTTTCGTTACTCAGTTAAAATGGAAAAGGAGAGTAAATCAGTTAAAGAGGAATCGAGTGCATTTAATGTTTTTGACCTAACCCGCAAAAAGTTTGATAAGGCATATTGTGTACTTAAAAGCATTTTCGCGATCATTTTCAACTTACCAAGTTTTTGAGAGAGCAGAGCAGAGCGAACCCAAGGCAATCAAACCTCCTACAAAGCAATTCAAGGTATTTACATCAATCTCAATACATTGTTAAGCTGGTTTATCGATCTTATCTAGTTGCCATTATCTGCTAAGTATAAAGCGTCAGTCATTTGAAAATCCTAAAACCTTAAGGATTCTTTGTTAGCTTTTATCTGAAGTCTACAATGGCACCCAAGATCCAAGATCCCATAGTTGTCAAGAATGTAGAGAAGCCCTCACTAAAATACTCTTTGACTCCCAAAGTCGCATCAGAACTGGATGACAAAACCGCCCTTTCACTCATCCCAGATGGAGTGTTGTTAGTAGAGGATGTGAGATTCTTCACCAAATGTCGTGTTGAAGAACTCGGTCATGTTGAAATTAAAGACACCTATGATGAGTTGTGCACCAATGGTAAATTGAATAGAAAGTATGAACACATCAAGATCAAGGGATTAACTGAAGCCCTAACCTATCCCTGTGTGTTCAAACCATAGTGGGTCAAGTTTGTTCTAAGCAGAGTTCATGATGATTTCATGTGGCTAGAAGAGCAACCATTTAAGATTACCAAGGAAATCATTCATCTGATTACCGATTACCCCATTTATGATCATGCCCGAGCCCAAAAGATGATATCATAGAAGGAATTGATCAGTTTAACTGGAGTGGAATCTGATTGCAGAGGATTGAAACTAAATAATGTCATAGATGAAGAACTAAAGTTTTCCATTAGGGTAATGGGTTACTGTTTCTTCCAATCGGCAAGGGAAAACAGTGTACCCTGTGCAGCAGTAGACCTGGCCTACAAAATTGCGAAAAAGGGAATGAAAATTGATCTATGTGAGGTGTTGCTGAAGAACCTATTTGAAAATCTGAACACCATCAGGAAGCCAAAGAAGAACAACTTGGCTAATACTTTAAAGTTTGGATCATTACTGGTATGCATGCTTTTCTATTTTGAAAAATTCTTTCCATCAGTTGGTAAAGTTGTTTGGGAACTACACCGACCAATCACCCATCAGATTAATGAATTCATCAAGAAATTAGGAGATAATTTCAATAATATAATGGATGATTACTTCAGTAAATTTTAGGAAAAAATGCATAACAAATATAGGATTCCACCCCAGCTAGTGGAGAGATACAAAAATGATATATGTTTTGAAGTTGACACCGATTATTGTTATGTGAATGTTGTGGAACCGAGGACTCAATCTTTATCACCGATGGGTTACGAGATTGACTTTGAGATCACACAACAGCAAATTGATGCATTTCTCACATTACCGAGGCATGCTATCGAGCTAAGGTATGGAACCTATGAGGAAGTAAACGAAAAGGTAAAAATGAGCATTGTAGTACCCAAAGCTACTAGAAAGGCATTGTCAGAGAAATTCGGAGAAGAATCTTCCTCTACACCTGTCAAAGGCACCATTGCCATTACCGAAGAGGAATCTGAAGCCCAAGAGGCAGCTATAACACTGACCATTGAATTGCCTAAGGGAAAAGTGTTGAAGAGAAAGAAACAAGACACATCAAAGGCCTCACTGACTCCACCTCCAGTAAAGCAACCTAACACAAGAGCATCTGCAGCCTCACCGAGTAAGAAAACAAAAAGTGTTACTGCTCCCAAGGTAACAAAGACCTACAAGAAATCTACTCAGAGACTCATTTTGGCAAAAGAGTTTAGTGATACCGAATCAGAGGATGCAAGCAAATTCTAGATTGTCAAGAGCAAGAAGGTAAATATACATAGTGTTGAAAACTTTTGTGCTAATCTGAAAGAATGTGGAGGATTTGGATCATTTAGATATGTCAAGTATGAAACCAGGAATAATGATGAGAAGAGACAAATTGAAGAAGCTGTCATCTGCACACTTCTAAAATTTTGGTTAGCTCCATTGGAACTAGCTAAGTCACTTCCGAATGAACTTTACTTGCATATTGATAATAGGTGGAAGTATGCAATGGACTCAGAGAAATAGATCAGAGAGAGAAGTCTGGCTCATCTATTTCCTGACATGTCAGTAGCTGAAATAAAGGAACATCTGACAACCTACAACTCAAAGTTTCTTGTCAAACAAAGAGCCTTAAAACTGATGAATGGGTTGTATATTGAAGTGGAAAATGAGACAAAAGCCAAGTGGTAGGAAATATTTAAAGTCAAGGATGCCAGTGAGTAAGTTACAGTTGAAATTGTTGATGTCACCGAGCAAGATCCTGATGTTACCGAGAAAGACCCTGCTAACACCATTCAAATAGATGAAGATGTCATGGATACAGAGGCACTAGAACAGGAAATGATAGAAGGCAATGCATATGCAAAACTTGTATCTAGTGAATCAGTCTTGGAACAAGTTCAGCCTTATCCACGGGTCAAACAACCTGTCTCAACCGAAACCCCTCATGACACGGAGCAAGGCACCGAAGGTCACAAGTCTACACCAGGAGAAGGTACTACTCAAGAACAGACATCTCAAGCACCTTCTAGCACTACAAATGTTGAAACTGAAACACCGAGTACCGAGACACCAAAGGACTCTACAGAGGCTAAAGAAACCGATCAAAGTGTTACCTCTACCAAGCAACCTACCGAGGGTCATCAAGCCTCACAAGCCCTTGTCTTAGTTCCATCGATGAAAGGTAAAGAAAAGAAGATGAAAAAGCATAGTTTTAAAGTTGATTTGTCAAAGCCAATAATATTGCCCAATGTAGATATATCAAAATTAAAGGGGCAAGAACTCATTGATTTCGGTGAACTATGCAAAGAAAAGGCCGAACAAGAGAAGCAAATGGCCATTCAAAAGAAAAATAAGGTACTTCAGAAGGTGAAAGCACTCTCAATAGATATGCTACCTAAAGCTACAGTATCAACAGATGCAGCCATCCACATTCAACTGGATGAACTCCTAACAAAGATAGAGACATCTGGAGTAGATGCATCGGAGTATTTGAGCAAGCTAAAAGACAAAGAGTTCACTGCAAAAATGATAGAAGAGGTACAGAAAGCTGTAGCTATTGGCAAAGTTAAAATTGTCAAATTTATTGCTGAGTTGACTCCTCAACTCAAGCACATTCTTTATTTATTTCAGAAACTCTGCACATTTTATTTATTCATTAAAGACACTAAGAATAAAATAGAGGCAATTGAGAAAGAGATTACTGATCTCTCAAGCAAGTTGACCACAGAGCCAAATTCAGTTTAGAATTTTTACACAAAACTACAACAGCTCATGGCTCAACAATTGGACCTAAGAAATGAAGAACACAAGATCCGGATGGACATAATGACACTTTAGACATTATTCCTTCCTCATCTTTCATCCGTCCAAGAACAGATCAACCGAGCTACCTCCTTATCTACTACACAAGAGGGAAGCACTCTAGATGGCTTAATATCACTATTGGCTGATATTCAAGCACATAATTCTTTAATGGATAGTGTAAAGAATGCTCTCTCTGTCACTCTCACCGAAGCCTGGACCAAGTACAAATCCATTTTTGATCGGTTACCACCCCCAAATGGTAACTAAGTTTTGATGTTTGTCAAAAAGGGGGAGTAATATGTTACAGTACTAGGGGGAGTGATACAGTATTTGATACAGTATTGGGGGAGTGTAGTATTCAAAGAATCAAAGTATCAAATCAAACAATAGGAGTATAGTATACATGGGGAGTATACCAAGCAGAGAACACAGAGTATCCAAGAGAAGTGAACCAAGTAGTAAATAGAACAGTAAGAAAAGCACACAGAACAGATCATCAAGCATGCAAAATCAGAAGTTTTGTACAGTATATCGATAAGGGGAGTATATATGGATATATTATATTATTGACTATTGTATATACTGTCAGCATAGTCAAATTTTGCAAGTATATAGATTATTGAGTTATAACTTTGAAAGTAGTTTTTGTCAAACATCTCAACTAATGTCAAAAGGGGAGATTGTTACTACTTATCAAGTTGCCATTAGTTTTATGTCAAAGTTATACTATATACTCTGGTCAGTTATCTCTACCAAGACATTCAGTCGGTATGAACAGTCTAGTCGGTTACAGAAGAAAGTAAGTCTCAAAACGTAGTATACACCGAGCTGTCTACCGAGTATCATTTCATGTCTACCGAGTAGCAAAGATGACACACCAAGTTAATATACACCAAGTGAAACGTGTTACCAGATTCATTGAACCTAGACATGCATATGAAAACATGTTACAAGATTGAGGCACATCTAACCATCATCACATTGGAAATTGCACTTAAAGATTGTGTA
Organism: Cryptomeria japonica; assembly: GCF_030272615.1. Lineage (NCBI taxonomy): Eukaryota > Viridiplantae > Streptophyta > Pinopsida > Cupressales > Cupressaceae > Cryptomeria > Cryptomeria japonica. The sequence continues at coordinate 218,453,334 of NC_081414.1, read as the reverse complement.
TGATTTTGAGGTCATCTAACCAATGAAATAATTTGCATGGTTATTCATTCGATAAATCATATTTGTAAGATTGAAGCAATGAATGGATCACCGTCATAAGAGATATATTTATACAACATTAGTGAAGAATTAAATAGTGAGCGTGTGTGTACATGAGTGTAAGAAGACTGTTACAAAGACACAGAGGTCACCGAGAAGGTTTTCAAAGAATAGTCGAAGAACAGTGTAAACAGAAGGGTTTACCGAGTTACTATATGGGTTACCGAGGTATGCTATAAGCAAGGTAACTTATTCTGAGCACATAGAATCTGCTATAACATTCTAGATGTAAAGTTGCAGATATTTGTAATGATTTTATTGTAATATTTTGAAGTTGTAAGAGAAACCTTTAACAGGGTAAAAGACTCTAATCAAGTCTATAAATTGTAAAGCCTCTAACCAGGTGTAACATTTAGTTTAAGTGTTGTGAAATCCTTTAGCAACGTAGATCTAACAAATCTTGATACTCCTAACAGGGTAAGCTATCAGAAATAGCTAAACATGTAGCTCTAACCGATCACTCTTTATTATTGCAGTAGTGAAGTTGTGGGTGCCATCCCCACCGCAGTTTTTCTCTCTAACCAAGATTTTCTGTGTAACCAAAATATATGTGTTATGGAGTGAATCATGTATGATTGTTATCTATTTGTTTTAGCTTTATATTATATTACTGCACTATTTAGTTTATACATAACAGTAAAGTTATTATTGAAGAAAAGTTTTGGAGTACTATTCACCCCTCCCCCCTCAGTACATTAGCTTTCCATATTGGGCCTAACACAACTATACATGCCTCCAAGGTATACAAACCAAGTGAATAACATCTCATCAAAACATATGCAACCTGTAACTTGCAACCATAAGCACCAAGTGCAATACGTGCCACGTATGTACACCAAGGAACTCCCATTACATAGGTAATGTCAATATCAGAAATGAATCCACTAACAACATATCATAGAAGTGTAACCATGTAGTATCAAGAACATCCTCATCAAAATAAACATCATGTAAACCGATAACCTGCAAGTACCACTCTCACACCATGTCTCCAACATTCTCCCATATTCTCCATACCAACAAAAGAAAGAGATAAAGTAACCTCTATGCCATCTCCCACATGATAACACATGAACACAAAACCAGTGAACACATAGCTCCAAACAACCTCCAACCAATGTAATGTGAATACGAACATCTAGGAAGATAACTGAAACAAAGAGACAAAACGCTGCAAATCAAATCATGTAGTATGTCCTTCTACCCACACCTGTAATTGCTAAATGTACCAAGTATGATTCTCCATAAAAACCCCAAATGAGAATAGCATAACAACAACCAAAAACCCATTCAGTCCCTTGGACCAAACAAACATATATAACATGTAATCAACATGGATGTAAGCCTCTCAAGAAAACCAAACTAATATCCATTCTCAATCCCAAGGGAATATGCCCAGTATAAACCATCTCCCAAACTAATATCAATAACTACCACCATCATGATAATAACTCAAATGCACAAGGAGATAACCAATGCCATACATCTCTCAAATGAATCATCCAGATCTAACCATCTCCATAGCTCAAGATCCATATATTATGAAAGATAAGCATAAACATAATGCACCTGAAAGGAAATAATGGGAAATACCTCTCAAGTAGTAAATTGTCGAGTAGACCAAGAGTGGGGAATGAGAATGCTCATCCAAGATATCCAAGTCATCATGACTCATCTAAGAACAATCTCCTCTCAAGTCCATACTAGGTGAATGCTCCTCGGACTTTCTGCTAAAACAACAACCTGCCTCAACACATGCCTCTAATCACAAGAGACTACTAGCATCACCAACATCCTCCAAGTATCCATGAGTACCTATAATTGATCAATCCATGTCAAACTCCAAATGCAACATAGCATCACCATTAAGTAATCAAGCAAATAATCATGTACCCAATACAAATAGAACTACCAAGATCAATGTCAAAGCCCCAACTGTAGAATTAGGAACATAAACATGACAACATGACCTATTCATCTCAACCAAAGAGATAACATGCTCCACATGAACATATCAAATATCCATATCATGCCAAAACTTAAAACTAGTATCAAGAGTGCACCATGACATAATATCAACCATCCTATCAAACAAGGACAACATGTCAAATGAAAGCATAAACCACACCTCAACCAAGGACTCCTTGAGCCCTCAAGATGTAAACATCATCAAATATCATGAAGATCACCATCTCCTACAATCACCCACAAATGTGAAAGATCCTTCTGCAATAACAGGATCTAAGGCATCCTCCAAAAACATGCACACTAAGAAGATCATCCACCATCCAATGGAGAATACACATCACTGCTATAATCTCCAATTGAACTATGATACCAAGCTCTCCATAGCATCATGATAACCATCTCCTAAATGAAGATCATCTAGGTCTACACACATACAATTGAAATGTCAACAATATCAAGTAAACCATGAACTCCATCTCAAGAATATACAAAACCACCAACAAACAATCAGGATCAAACCCTACACCACCACATCACATTGTCAAAATCTCCCACTGAAAGTATATAAAAGCTATCCATGATAATATGATAAAACCATCCTCTAATATGAGAATCAACCAAATCCATCTAACAATCAAAGAACTCAAAGTGCACATCATGAGCTCCCAAAAGTCAAAGTAACCATGATCCTCAACCAAGAAGATATACCGCCATAACCAATTAGAAAAACATATCAATTCATAATCAATAAAAGCACCTACGAATCCAACCATGTCATGCCAAATCTCCTAATTAAACACAAGGAACAACCATGGCATCATGATCACATCCACGAAGCAAGCATCTAACTCAATGAGTCCAACCTGTCAGCATCACATAGTCAACCATGTAGGTCCCCCATCATGATTGTATCTGGTAACAACATCTCTCCTCACCATGAGAGCAAAATCAGCAAACCATGTGTGTGAATAAACCAAGCCACCAATCTGAATATGCATAAAAAATGAAAGGTTTATGGGCATAGACAACCCATATCCAAACTATAAATGCAATCTTGTAAGTATAGACCACCTACAACACTGCACAACTTGTAGACCAACCAATGCAACATGCATAACCAAACCAAACCAAATCAATATCCATGTCATCATAAGAGCAATATGAGATACAACACTGAGTATACAATGACATCAATCAAAATCTCCAATATGTAACATGCCATAAACTCATATTGTCACCATAGTCAAAAGAACCCATAAACATCTTAGATAGAAATATCAGCATATAAATCATGTCAAACCTTCTCTAAATCTGAACTAATGTGTAGTGCTCTCCAATAGCTTTCTTTTGACTATTCGAAGTCCAAAATCCGACTCCATATGCTCAAGTTATGACCTCTCAAAGCCATAAAGGTACCTATCAGTTCTAGCTGACATTTCACTACCCAAACAGAAAAATATGGAAAAACTAATCATATATTCATGAAGTACACTGAGTCACCTTTCCAATGACAATAAGAAGTCAAAAAACCAACACCATATGCCCAAGATATGCTCCGTAGAAGAAGAAAAGCCAATTAGGCTATATTTGCAAGCCTGGACTCCAAAAAAATTCTCCAATATGCCATAAAAATCATATTACAGTTATCTCCAATATGCCCATAAAATAAATTTCCATTTTTTTAAATTTAAGGTGGAACCCACTAGCTGGGCCCACCCACCATTCTAAGTGGCATATAAAATATTTCAAATTTATTAAACATGGCATATAAAATAACACTTAGGCGACATTTCAAAGTTTTATTTAAAAACTTTTTAAAACAAATTTAATTTTTAATTGGGCTGATTTAAAATTTTGTTTGTTGAATTTTTTATTTTTTTATTACCACTAGCGGGTGGTGGGTCCCCACTCGACCGAGGGTTTAAATACCGCCAATCGGTGGACCACCCGCCTGCACCGACAGAGCAACCAAGAACTAGTAGCCATCGAGCTTACTGGCCCCGCTGCTGCTCGGGCTAACAGCCCTGCAAACTTGTCGCCTCCGTGCGCAGGGATCACGGGGGTTGGGATGGGATCTAACCCCCTAAAAAACATTTTTTAATCCTTTTTTTCTGTTTTTCAATATTTTTTTTATTTTCAATGATTTTTTTTTCAATTTGATTTTCAAAAAGTTGACGGGATTTTAAATTGCAGGATAAAAAAAATAAAAAATTCTAATGAATGTGTAGGCGGTACGGTCATACCATCTAAACAAAATTCAACTCATTCCTCTGTCACCAAACAGGGTCAAGTTATATATCAAAATTCATCTACCGACCTCCTTGATCACAACCATGAGGTCCGTTTTGTCCCACGAGGTCAAATATGAAACTCCACCCCCAAAACCCCCAAAATGCAAATCAAAGGAAACCCAATTTGAAACATTTTTTTATAAAACCAGATCTGCAACTAATGTCAACAAATCTACAACCCACAACTTGCAAAAAACCCTCATATGTTGTCTTGTCTTTCATTCATACATGCATTCATGGATTCCAACTAGGGTTATAAACACCATAAAACCATATAGCTCTGATACCACTTGAAAGGAAACTTGCAACCAACTTTATGACAATTTCTACATAACCCAATTGAGATCTTAATCAAATCAACATATAAAATCCACATGCAAAGACCATGAAAATGTGACACAAAATATACCCTGGGAAAACCCTCATAAGGGAAAAACCCAGCCTCCAAAAACATCATCCACCATTTATTATCAACAATGCGTCCATTGCAATACAACTATGGAAAGCTTATGAACCCCAGCCATCACAAGCCATCAACAAGCACTCCATATGAGAAAGCATAAATCCACACATCCCATGCCATGTTTCCAACCTTCAAAAATGCTAACCTAGCTAACTGACCAACCCAAACAACTACCCTTGTGGTTGTTTTTATAAACACAAGCTCCCATAAAACCACCAAATGGTATTACATCAAACCATTTGCCCAAGACCATGCGACAATAAAATATAATATTTTTCCTACCTACCCTTGACCCACATTTAATATTGGGTACTTCATCACAATTGCCTTCCCCAATATTAAATAAATACAATATAATAATACCAATGTGTCAATACAACTCATCAAGTGGTTACAAGAATATTCCGAGGGAATCTCTACATGTTGCACGTCCATCTAGTTGCTCCTAGGTGCAACAATACTATATGATATTACAATATAATTCCATGTCCACTTCACACAATAATAAAATAATATATCAATAAAATATTATTATGCAAGGTGTACAACGCCATTTTCCCAATAGTTGATCGAAGGTGACATGAGTTCCTTCTACACACGTTAGGCTTAGGTTGATAACCTTGTCAGTCTAATGTTTTGGCGTGTGATGTCATGTTAGCATCATGTGGTATATTGTTCAACTCTATATTGGGTTGCCTTGTGAGTTATGATTATTTAATTAATTATTAATTAGTTAATTGGTTTATAAAGTTTATTAATATTAAATTAAATTAATGGATGACATTGATATTTAAATATATTTGCATATTTAATTATTAGTGAGGGTTATTATTATTATTATTATTATTTATTAATGTTATTTTTTGGGTCACAATATTTGACATTTGTAATTATGTATGTGGGAGGTATTACGGTATTGAGTTTAAATTATATTGGCTAGAGCATTTATATTTATTTGTGCATTTAATTGATTTAGTTATTTAAGTATTTATTTATTTGTTGATTGAGTTATTTATTTATTTATTGTTCATTTAATTATTTATTTATTGATTGGTAGTTTATTTAATTGTTATTTTTTATTTTACTTACCCTTTGTTATGATTGGCTTCTTGGGAATTGTGTTTGTGAGATAATATTATTTAATTGTTTATTTGTTTATTTATTTTACTTCATTTTATTATTGGCCTTTGGGAGTGGTACATGGAGACTAATATTATTTATTTATTCATTGTTTAATCTTTTATTTATTTAATTATTTTATTTACCTACCCTCTTTTACTATTGGTAGTGAGAATTGGAGATTTAAATAATATTATTTTATATTATCGATTTTTGAATGGTTGGTAAGAAATTATATTTTTTATTATTTTTTATTGGATGGGAGATTATATAGTTTTGGATTAAGTTTTATAAATTGAGCATTTTGAGAATTTCTGGGGGTTCTTTTTGGCTGGAGAATTTTTTTGTATTGTCTGAAGATTTTGGTTTTTGATTGGAATGGAGGTTGGCTTGGTTTTCGTTGGATTGTGGATTGTGTTTTTTCAGCTTTCATAGGCCATGACTTCAATTTACCAGTTTGTACCTTCTTGCATTTTGATTCCTAGAGATTGTTTGTGGGAAGGAAAAATTGGGGTTTGTTGTATATAAACACATATGCATATGTGTGTGTGTGTGTGTGTGTGTGTGTGTGTGTGTGAGAGAGAGAGAGAGAGAGAGAGAGAGAGGGGGGGGAGGGAGAGAGAGAGATCTTGGGTTATTGTATTTTAATGGCTAGTCTCAAATTGGGAGCTAGGATCTTATTTGTCTGTGTTACTGTGAATGTTTGAGTCCGTATGGTTGAGCTTCTAGTAGTTGAATTTGGATACCTATGTAATGATAGATTTGTTCATTGTGCCTCGAAGGGCTTGAGATTTGATTATTTCTATGTTGTTAGGTGTTTTGTTTTGTAAGTTTGGTAGCCTCGTTATTTTGAGTGCTAGTATGATTTTCTCTATCGGGAGTTTTCTTCCTGAGAAGTTTTAAAAGGTATTGTAATGTTGGTTGTTTATTATTATGATGTTTCCCTTGATTTTGAATGCTTGCGCTCATGTGGTTTGGCTTTGGCATCAATTGATCTTTTTAAAGTTATTCATTCTACTTAGTCGATTAATTTATGTCGTGCCTGAGACTATTCAATTCTATCATATATGTGCTACCATTTTAGTCATATGCGCTAGAGTTTGTTCCATATGTGCGAGCCTATGGCATGTATGCACTAACTTGGAAGGTGAATGTGCTATCTGTTTGTATATATGCATTGCACAGTTATGCAAATTTGTTGTTTTGGTGTTCATATGAGCCATCGTTTTGAGTATATGCATTGTCGAATTAGGCATATGTGTTATTTCGTGTTGCATATGTGTTGTACTGGTCTTTATAAGAGCTATTATGTCTTGCAAGTGTTATAGTTTGGTGAGAAAAAGTGCTACTCTACTGTGTATATGCTCAATTCTGGTTTATAGAGGTGCCAAAGAAGGTTCTGTATGCATTGTTTAGTTGTGCAAATGCGCTAGACTGCCCTGATTTTTGTTCTATGGTCTTTTTGTATTTTTTAGTCAATTTTTTTGAGTCTATGTTTGTACCAGAGGTTGTTTTTGGTTCGAACCTATGATTTCCAGGAATGGGCTTATTGATCAAAACTAATTTTATTTGATCAGAGATGCTATTTGTATTGTTTTATGGGTCCATCAAGATGGTTTTACCTTGTTGTGGAGGAATACATTATTATGACTCCAACAAGATAATTTGTGCCTTGTCATCAAGGATTGTATTGATTATGGCTGAGCAAGAGGGATTGTGCCTTTCTCTTTTTTTTTTAATCATTTGATGAGGCTCTTGGTTTATGATGTGATTGGAATTTTGGTTATTAATTCAGATTTGTATATGATGCTATGGTAAATGTCTTCAAGAGTCAAAAGGAAAATCTCAATGTTAGTAGGTTAGTTCAACCATGAAACTAAAAATCATCCAAAGCATATCAAAAGAGATTCAAATAAACATGAAAGAAGTGTAAATAACAAGAGAAAGGGAAAAGAGACTTCCTAAGATGCCTCCATTATAACCTTGTGATACTTATCCTTTGTTGCTCTCCTCTCCAAGTCCCAAATAAGTGAATCTCTCAGCTTTTAGCACAAGCCATGGATGTCATATGGAGATTCAAGATTGTTTAAAAATGCTTTAACAAGATGCTATGTAAATAAAAATGATGATGTTATGAGAAAGCTCTAAATGTCTATGCTAACACCAGTATAGTAACAATACTCTAATGCTTCCTTCTTTGTTTGAAAGTGAGGGCTCCTTTTATAGGGAAAAATGTTGATTGAATGGATAAGACTGAGTGATCTTATGAAGGGCTAGGATTTATGGGTTTGTGATCCATGGGATGGTTTTCAATCCAATCCCATGATGACAAATGTCAACATGAGATAGCTTGAGAGGAGAGGAAGGGAGCATTAAATGCCTGAGGGGACATGAGGGTAACCTCATGTGGTTGGGGTTTTTGAATAAAGTTTTTATCCATGGATAAAGTTTTTACCCAATGGGTAAACTCTTGTGCAAATTTACCCAAGATTAAGCTTTTACCAAAGGGACAAGTCCCATGTGGGTTGGAGTGTTGAAAGAGGAAATGCATTTAAGATTCTATAAGAGCCTTAAATGACCTTTGAAGACTTTTGGGGGGAGGTTTTGGATTAGGATTGTGTAAATGATTAAGAGTGGAATTAGGCTAAGTTGGAAGGGGTTAGAAGAATCTAGAAGGTGGTAAAGTAAGCAAGTGGGCTAGGTGGGTGAGAGAAAATAATATTTTATTTAGAAATAAAATCTATTTATTTGTGTAACTTGCATTTGTAGGAAAATGCAAGTGAGGGGAATTTTAAATAAATATTGATTTATTTAAAAGGGGAATTTGATTTGTGATTTTAAATAAATGTTGAATTTATTTAAATGAGAGGAATGAGGGAAATTAAATAAATCAGATTTATTTAATAATTGGACTATAGTTAGGGATTTTAGTTTAAATAAATTTATGCAATTTATTTAATTAAAATAGCAGAATGGGGGTTGAATGAATTAATTAAATGTGAATTTAATTAATAGAGGGGTATTAGTACATTAAATAAATATTAAATATTTATTTAATTAGTAGACAACTTTATGTGTCTACATTATACATATATGTGGATTTGAATGAGCCTCCTTGTTGTTGTATTGTTGTTACCCTAAGGTCTTGGAACACAGTTAGGGGGAGTGGTCTTTCATGTGATGGTTGGGGTCATGAGAGATAGGTTGTCAAGAGGTTCCTTGTAAGGATGCTTGGATTCTAGACCACTAGGAACACGTTGAAAGTTTTCTTGTGTAAATAAGTGATAACCTTAATAATTAATTAGATGGGATGGGTAATTAGGAATCATATAATCAAGATAATAATTTGGTTTTGGTGCCCCACTTTATATCCATGAAGTGGAGACTCAAGATGAGCCTGGGAAGACTGTGGAGATGGTAAACCGAACTCCCTTGACTCTCTCATAGGTTGAGATGGTTCTGCATTACTATCAAGGTAACACATATAGTTCTCGTGGTTCTTCCTTCTATGTGAGGATAGTATGCAATGAAACTCTTCCCTACATGTGTCCTTGTTCCTTAAGACATGTTTGCTGGAAAGACTCTGGGAGTTTATGCTTTTGATTTAGCCTTGTGATGTGATTTGGATTATTATTCATGTGGGTTTTTTTTCAGTTGAGGTTGTTGGTGTTTATGTCTTTTGGTTGTTAGGTGTCATCCTAGGTGTGGAGTGTATGTGGGACCTCATGTCATTCTCTATAGCATGAGGGGCGATTCCTTATGGTTCCACATGGTCGGGTGGTTTGATGCCTTCTTCCATTGGGATATTCTTCGTTGGATGTTTGTGTGCATGGATGTGGATATTCTATCTCTTTAGTTGAGCTTGGATTCGTGGAGTATATGTTATGCACTCTTGTATTGGTTGGAAGATATTATTGTAATATGTATCATGAGATGGATATATTTCTAGATTGGAATTTATCTATCTTGATTTAAGAGGATATTGTAATCTTGTAAGTTATGATGTGTAATTGAAGATGTGGTATTTATGGTTAGTGGATATGGTTCTTGTTAAGAAAGATATTCTCCTATTAATTTTAGCTTATAGAATGTATATTATGTAATGAGCTTTATGATGGTTTGGTTGCTTCTATTAATGAGAATTAATTAGGCATAGTATAATGATGACATGACATATGTTGTTGGTTATTAATTATGTATATTTTATGTCATTAAAATAAGGATTATGTTCTAGTCTTGAGTGACACCCTACAATATGGTTTGGATAATGAATATTTTTTAGAATTGGTATTTAGTCATGTATTATGTATTGAAAGTAAGGGGATTAGGAAAATTGGATTTGGTGAACCTAAAATGAATATAAGGAATAAATTGGTAATTGGGTTTATGTCAGCATGTCTTCATGGTAGTATAGTCTAAATGAAATATTTCTACATTCTTGTAGAAGTAATGTTAGGAATGAATTATAGAAGGATTTATAATGTGGTAAAGATTTTATGATGTAATCCATGTTCATGTTCTTAGTGGTATGTTAAGTATTGGCATTAAGATACCCTAGGGAAAGATAGACTATGTGATGTTATTTATTTCTGCTTGAGTACTTATGCTATTGTGATCACAATTGTAAGTTGATTATGTGCATATTTAGTTGATCATTAATTAGATGTACATGCTTAATGTGAGAAATGTGTTGTAATAATATATGTTCTAAACAAAATTATTATCTCTATTTGTCAGTTGGTTTGTTAATTTCTCTAGGGTATTTTTGTAGGCATTACAAGATAAAATCCATTATTGAATCTTGGAGATCGAAGATTGAATACTAATAATTTAGATTATAGCCACTCGGGAAAAGGTTACTTGAGGTATTGTGACTCTTTCAGAGTTTAGATCATTGTTTAAGATGCTTAAGTGTTGGTAATAAGTTGTTTGGGATAAGTTATGTTGTAGCATAGTTAATTTTAATAGTTTTAGAAACCCACAACAATCACTGTGTCATTGAACACTCAACCTATACCAAGAATGATGCAATCAAAATTACTTCTATCATATTTATGTTTCCAGTTTAGTTTATTGCTTTCAATTAATTTCTTATAAACAACCAACAGAAAAAACTAGAAGCCTTTTCTAGTGTAGATATACTACCGACATCATCCAAGAAGATACACTTCCTCGATTGATAATTTAATGATCCCATTTGAGTTAGTAGGTTACTTGATAAGGGATTTGTCGATCACTTGAGCCATATGCATTGTGTTTTTTTCTCAATCTACTACACTTAGATGGAGTTAGTCACATTTATTTTATTTTCTCTTTTGGAGAGTAGTTTTTTCCCATGTGGTTTTCTCCTTTTCTTTAGTTATGAGACTCATTTTTTTTTACATGGGTATCTCATTAATTCTTGTAGTAGAGACCTATCCATCCATCCATAATTTCATTCGTGATTAGGTTTTTATCTTCACCCTAAGTTGTACTTAAGGGGGATATTGGAATAAATAGGCCAATCACATAGTAATCAATTAATCACCAATTAATTATTTAGGTCTCGTTTTACTTTATTCACTTAAGCTAAAATTAGGAACTCTACTTTCCTTATTATTAGATTGAACTTATTTTAGGTCATTTTGTACCATTGGGTAGGATGAGGGCACTTATCACAATTTAATATAATTAGATCATCTAGGATTTTGTTCAAGTAATAAAGATAATTACCAAATTATTTAATTAATTAGGTCCTTTAATTACTTTTTCCTGAAGCCAAACTTAGGTACTTTTTTATATAGAGTTGTGCTTTTCTAGATTTCATTCACTTAGTGGTACTTTAGTTTAACTGTAGTTGATCTTAATTTAGCTCCTTCATGCTTTAATTATTTTATCCTAATTTTAGGATTAGGACATCTCTGTCTTTTTATAAATTAATCCTTTATTCATTGTATCTCTAATATTGTGTGTGCAATCAATACAAAATGTTCAGGTTGTTATTGAGCATATTATCTTTGCTTGATCTCTTCTGTACAATAGGTGTTTTTCTTGCAAATGATTCTTAGCTCTTGTGGTTGTATCATCAATGTCTAAATGGTACCAAAGCTAGGTTTGTCAAGTTCCTATTCACATGCTTGAGGGATCCAACCTTGTGTGATTTTTCTATGCACATTGGGGTCAAATGGAGGTTGTCATCAAGTTCACAATGTCCCAAAAACCTAAGATTGATTGTTATTTCATCAAAATTTGAGCAATTGAAGTTTTGGGTTAATTTGGCTAAGGACATGAAAATTAAGGGAAAATCTAGGGGTAGCTGAAAAATCTAGGCACTTTGGAGAAAAACAAAGGTCACCATCGCACTCAAAAGGCCTAAAAATCCTAAAATCACATGTCAAATCATCAAAAAATGTTATCAACATATTCTAGGCATGAGACTTTGTACCATACCTGTATGAATCTTGTACCAATAGGCTATACCTTCCACCACAAATCTGCAATTTTTTAATTTTTGGTCAAAACATTTTCTTTAAAACAAGGTCAAATTTTTCAGCAAAAAGGACGTCAAATTTCCTTGAAAAGCACAATGTAATTTCCTATGTAGGCCCTCTATTATCCCTTGTCAAACACTTATGTTAGCGCTTTTTTTGGCTTTTTCAAGTTTAGAGGTTTTCTAGTAGTGGGCATCATATTTAGCAACCATCTAAATTTAGTTGAAGAATACACAAGGAATCTTTTTGGAATATTTTGATAAAGTGATTTTTTTTCAAGCAAAAAAATATTCTAGGAATATTCCACTAACATTGAAGTAGTATTATCAACCCATTGATCCATTTCAATCCTCCAAATCCTAATCAAACTAGGTATGGTTTTTTGCCATAACTTGGGCATATAGGCTCAAAATCGCACAAACAAGATATCATCAAAAAGTTGGATCTAGTGCCAATCCAGATCTGTAGTGGGTTTTGTCAAATTCTACTCCAATTTTTCGTACCAGGCCTCCAAAGTCAACCTTTAGTTTTTCACTTTCAGGGTCATACCTTACACATTCAAACTCTATTTTTTGATAACCAAATATCATCAAAAAGCTCTCTGAACCGTCTATTCAAATCTTCGATCAATTTTTCAAGAATATTCACTAGGTTCTTAATGATCTTAGTTTTTGTCATTTCTTGATTTTCTAATTTTTAAGCTTATACAAGTGCAAAAGGATTCGTTTTCTTGTTGTTGGTGGATAAAATCACCATCTTTCATATTCCTATATATTTCCCTATCCTTAGCTTAATCTAAAAACCAATTTCTAATGGTAGACCCATCTATTGAGAAAATTGCACCCCACAACTATCATAGTTGGAAGACCACAATGACCAAATTACTAAGGTCTAGGGATTTATGGTCTTGTTTAGATGAAACTCAACTCAATTTGACTCATCAGTTTGAGATCGTTCAATGTATAGAGAAGATAAATGAGGCTATGTGTTTGATTGGCTTACATGTTTCAGATAGTCTCCACTTCCGTATTGATTCTTGCACAACTCCTAGGGCTATGTGGCTCAAATTTGAGCAAATTTTTGGGGGTATTAATGAGTTTCATGCACTTCAATTTGAGACAAATTTGACATCATTGGTGCCCAATTCCTTTCTTTCCATTAAGGACTTTCTAGAGAAGTTTAAATCCATTAGATCACAACTACAAGGTTGTGGCAAGGAGAAGACTGACAAGAAGTGCATCTTCCTAATTTTTTCATATCTTCAAGGCCAATTTTAGTTCTTTGATTCCTCCTATCATTCCACCATGGACTCTTTGGGTACCACATTCACTATGCTTTCATTTGAGGTGTTTTTGTGAGCGCATGAAATAGGAGCAAGCCAAACTGTTATATCTAAAATTCACTTTCTAGTTCCAAATATTAGACCTTGGTTGCTCAAACTCCTACATCTATAGGGGAAAAAAAATAAGAAGATGAACACAGGTACACAAACTACTCATATTTCTATAGAGTCACATACACGTGATTCAGATTATTGCACCTCTTCCAAGAGGTCTTCATCTAGGAAGGACAAGCTTGAGTGTGCTTATTGGACCAAGACAAGATATGATGATCATTAGTGTTATTCAAAGAAGATTGATGAGCTAAAAGATATTAGGTAGAAGAATCATATTCAATTGCCTTCATCTAGTGCATCCTCTTCCATCACTTTAGGACCTACACATTTTGGGTCCTTCTATGACACATGGTGAAGACATGATGAAAGACCATGCTTTGTTTGCAAAGACACATATTTAGTCCTATAGTTAGCTTCTTAATACATGAGCCTCACACCATACATGACAATGATAAAAGGGTATGTTCTCTTCTTTTGAGCATTGTGCATTTCTATAGATTTTTAAGGTTAATAAAACTTACATGAGTGTTAATGGGAGTGGTTCTATTGAGGTTGATGGTGGCACATTCAATAATGTTCTTTATGTTCCTTCATTATCTTCCAACCTCCTTTCCATTTACCAGATTACTCATAGTGGGAAATGAAAGACATTTGAGTTCACCCTTGATTCAGTAATCATTAGATGTCTTCATAGTATAGAGATCATTGTAGTTGGTAGTGCTGATCATGCATCTCAATTGTATGAGTTCTCTCATTTTTCTCCCATTATGCATCCAATTCCATTAACTAGTCTACCTCTCATGCATCAAGAGTAAATCAGGTTTTCAAGGAGAGGTTTAGTAAGTTGAACCTATGTGTGCTTCAATCATCCACAATGGTTCCTAAAACTTGTGTTGATCCTCCTCCACATCCTGCTTCTTCAGAGATTTACTAGTTCAATTCAACAAGTTGATTGTTCCCTTCTAGTTTTAGCAGAGTGGGATGAGTATTTGCCAAATATTATAGCGTTGTTTAATACATCACACACTCCAGACACTAGGGACATGATTAAGAATATTATATTCCTCTTTGATGGCAGTTTGAGAATTCCCATCATTCCATATTTAGTGCCTTTAGAGGTTGTTCATTAGGTATCTACATAGTTGTTGGCATCTATTTTAGTTTATTTGGCATATCATGATATAGACATGTGGACATTTGAGAATTCTTCCATGTCACACATCAAGATATTGTTCCTTCCATATACTTTCATGGAGTTGCTTCTACATTGGCCATGGGATTTATTTCTTCCAAAGTGGAGGAATGTTGTTTGTCACTCTTGGATCATCTTTAGCTTTCAAGCATTCACCTTAGGCCTTGGAGATTCTCTCTTATTAGGGGATGAATTCTCTCTCTCTCTCTCTCTCTCTCTCTCTCTCTCTCTCTCTCTCTCTCTCTCTCTCTCTCTCTCTCTCTCTCTCTCTCTCTCTCTCCTCTCTCTCTCTCCTCTCTCTCTCTCTCTCTCCTCTCTCTCTCTCTCTCTCTCTCTCTCTCTCTCTCTCTCTCTCTCTCTCTCTCATGTAGTGGGATACTCATTGTACTATTATGATAGATTCAGTACTTGGGGGGATAGCTTGAGTCTATGCTTGTCACATGTAAGTTCTCTTTTTAATTTCCTTTTCTCTCTTTTGGAGAAGAGTTTTTTCCCATTGGATTTTTCTCCCTTTCTCTATTTGTGGGAGTTGTATTGCTTTGCATTGGTTTGTACATGAGTACCTGATCAGGCCTAGTTGTTGAGACTCATTCATGCATGATTAGATTTTTAGTTGCTCCCGAAGTTAATCTTAAGGGGGGATATTGGAGTAATTAGAACAATTATCTAATTATTTAATCGATTAGGTCCTTTAATTACTTTTAAACTTAAGCTAAACTTAGGTGATTTTTTATCTAGAGTTATGATTTTCTAGCTTTAGTTTACTTAGTGTTACTTTAGTTTAGCCGTAGTTTAGCTTAATTGAGCTCTTTCATTGTTTACTTAGTTATCCTAATTTTAGGATTAGGGCATCTCTTTATTTTTATAAAGCAAGCCTTCATTCATCGTGTCTCCAATATTGTGTGTGCATTCAATACAAAATTCTCATGTTGTTATTGAGCATATTATCTTTGCTTTATCTTTTGTGTGATTGGTCTTTTGCTTGTAGATTGTTCTTGGCTCTTGTGGTTGTATTATCAACTTCTATAGGTTTTACCTAAGATTTTATTTTTTCTTTATAAGAATTCATTTGTACATTTTAATCCATCCAATATTTAGGTTATTAAAAACAATGCACATACAATTGCTTTTTTTGAATCCATACTTTTCTCAAGATTGTATAATATAATCAATAGCTTTTCCTCTCTAGATGTGATATGTGTTTTGGTTGTAGATTATTTTTGGGAGCTATGAGGTTCATTATCAACTCTAACATCTTAGAGTTTAGGTCATTTATTCAAGATCTTATAGTGATTCTTGATAACAAGGTTATATGTCTTCTGGATTCACCCCTTTGGGGCACATTATACTAGAAACCTCTTCTTTGTTTATATAATCCCATATTTCATATATATTTGACAACATTGAAGAAATAACTTTCCTTTTGTATAGTATTCCTCTATCACCTATTACCTTGTTACAATTGAAAGTCACTTATTTTAGGAGTTATAGTGATTCTAAGTACTAGATTTCTTCATGTTTATAGGATTATCTTCATTGGTAGGTCTACTTACAAGATATTTCAAATTTATTAATCACACTCAATATTTCGGTCTTGATACATTATTAAGGATATATGTCTTCTCTTTGATGAAAAATTTGATGTTGTTGGATATTCCTCTCTTGATGTATATTCCCCACCTCTACATGCTTACATGGTGACACAACCTATAATTACTAAATACTATGATTCACCTCAATCGTCATTTATGTTGATCACTTCTAAAATGTTGGGAAAATGGTGTCTCAACCTTGCGTTTACATAAGATTACTATTTAAAGTAAGCTTTCATTCAGGCATGAAATGGTGTGAAATTCTTCCTGAAGCTTCTGATTGGTTAGATAAGCATGTTGGTAAAGTTACGTTGCAAGATCACAACTAGTTTTGAAGATATTAAAGTTTTTGTTTTGGAGGGGTGCAATTAAAGGTTTAAACTTAATTTTGGGAACTTTAGAACCTCTGAAATGCCCTAAAAAGTGGACATAAACAAAATAGAGGTCTATAAGGCAATAGATCACTTCGTGAGCTTTCTGGTGCTTCAAACAGTTCATCAATTAGACACACGGTTCACAAGTTATGGCCTCCATAAGTTTGTACTCCTGAAATAGGAAATATAATTTGTATCAGACACATAAATTATCTGTAAAAGGGAGGGACACATATTGATGTGTGTTTTAACACGTCATAGGGCATCTAGAAGGGAGATAAGGTCGGCTACACCTTATTGGGTGGTTTTAGCCCATGGTTTTGTAATACCGTTTGATGATTTCTTGTATTGTATCTCCTTTATACAAAGTGTGTGAGATAGAGGTTGTGTGTAAGAGTCTTGTGACTATTGAGTTACCTCCAAATCTCTAATTAGTGATACTGATGCGAAGAGATTTCTCTACGAGTATATTGTAATTTGTTTTTTATTGTTGATTAATGATGGCATGATGAAAGAATAACTATCCGGTAGAATACTGAGAGGGGGGGTGAATCAGTATATTGAAAAACTAATGTAAAGCTCCCAAACTCAAACTTAGTCACACAAAGTAAACATATCTCAGTCAAGATCAATATTCAAAAGAATACTTGGCATCAACCGGTTTAACTGTTATGATAACTTAACAATAAACAACTTCAATCTTGTAAACATCAACAATGCTTAATCATGACTCAACATATTCATCTCTCAATGCTTCTACTTAACATGCCTTATCGGAAGTTAACCAAATCAACAAATAAGAACATAACCACAAAAGAATTCACCACTTAACACAAATGTTTCTACGTGCAAAACCCAAATAGGTAAAAACCATGATGAGATGAGACTCACAAGGATAGCTATCTGAACTCTTCTGAAGTTTGCCCTGTTAGGAGCCAAGCCTGTTAAAGCTTTATAATAAGTCATGTTAAGAACTAGTTCCAGTTAGGAATCACCCGGTTAGGGGATTTACAAATATGCCTTGATGAAAAGCACAATACCCTGTTAGGAGTAACATCGCTGGAGGATTCGAGAATCCAAGCTAATGGACCACCTTGTTAGAGGATTTAATGAGTAACCAAGCTTGTTAGAGCTTACCCGGTTAAGGGATTTCACTTCTGTTGTAATTGTTAGAAAACAACATGTTTTCTTGATCTGTTTGAGTAGCACTATATTTGTTTGATCAGATCCTTCTAAGCTTCAATCTGCCTTCACTCAAAGTGCAGATCCATTCACTGGTTAGGAAACTACACACTCAACAGGTTTCTATAAATCTTGCCAACAACCTTTACAAACAACTTCATCGACCTTAAATACAAATCGGTTAGGTTGGTAACTGTAGCGTCATAAATTGTACGCACTTGCTAGGGCGGTACAATTTCACACCTAGTTTAGCACCCGCCTTGGCGCATTTTGCATTGTATTTCCCCTTTAGCACTTAATTAATTAAATTATTTAGGTCTAAGGTTCTATTTTATCATCTCCCATATCATAAAGTTGGGCCCTTTTCATTAAAGTGTGCCCCTTTCATTTTATTCTTCCAATACATCATTTAATCAAAAACCCTGATTAGGTCCTATTTCGAACTTAGGGGCTTGATTTCGGGGGTCAAAACATCTCGAAATCACCTGTAACTTCGGGATTCTCTCTAAAATCATCATATCCGACGGCCCTGAAAATTTGGTGAAAAGTGGTCGGGACCATGGCGCCCGGAGAGGACCATGGCGCCCGGAGTGCACATGGTCCTGAACATTTTTCCCAAAATTTTAGAAGCGTGATCCAATCATAAAATAAAGCTTAACCCCAAGAAATTGGTGGGAGATTCAATCTCTAGGTCGGCCAAAAGTTGAAATTACGACCTAGGGTTTCATATATAAGAGCTCTCTTTCTTCATTTGAAAGGATCCAAATTTTTGGTTTCAGGGACCTTCTATGCAGCGAAAGAGCAGATCTTTGAAGACTTCAACAACATTCAATATCCATCCATCAAGCATTCATTAATTTCATTCATCCATTTAGGGCTTTGAAGACATTGAAGAGTAATAGGGGATCACCGACTGAAGATTGGCTTGTACCCCTCCCTTGGGGTTGGGTATGATTTCATGTTGTTTTCATGTCTTTGCATAAGCCTCATTATATCATTTGTATTCATGCTTTAGATCACTTTGCATCTTGATTTGGAGCATTTACATTATCATTTACAAGCAATTAGGGTTTACTTTCTAGGTTGCTCTAGTTTGCTTACTTGCATTTTAGGATCTTGCACACACACAAGGTCTGCACACAAATTACTGTTACCATACAACTTGGCTATTCGTGGAGGTGGAAATCACCAAAGCGGGGATTTGACTAAGGCAAAACCCTATATAGCCACCCACCATACCTTTTCAAATATAAGTGCAGGTTTTGGGATTCGGACGACGCCGCAAGTTGCAGATCCGGCAGAAGCAGACAGAAACTGAGCTGCACACCAAATTTCAGTGCAAAAGACCAGGACAGGGGCGTGGGGTGCCCTAGTCCTTCCAGGACAGGGGCACTGGGTGCCCTAGTCCTTCTATCAGACAGCAAGTTTCAACATTTTTCTGACAGCTTTTCAGGTTGCAAAACAGCAGTTTCAGGGGCAGAATCAGGATAGTGGCGCCCACATCCCCGTCCTGAACATTTTCACTCAAATTTCAACTCCAGGTACACATCTGCATTCTTGTCTTGTCCTTGTGTTTACAGCTTTCCATTGTTTAATCTTAATTCTGCAATCTTGTTATTAGTTCATACTTGAACTTTAGGGTTAGGAATTGAACTTGCATCATTTTATCTATCATTTACAATCTTCTCTAATTCTGATTTATGTTTTCAAATTTGAGTGTTTATGCTATTTCAAAATCAAATTTGTATTTACAAGTTTTAATTTCTTGCAAGATTCAAAAATCTAGAGGAAATTTTTGTTATTACCCTAAATTTTTCAATTCAAAGTTGAACTTGTGGATAGCTTAATTGGGATCAATAATTTCAAATCTGATTTAGGAACTCATTTGAATCATAAATTTCATTTTCTAAATCTACATTCTAAGTGCTTGCATTGGTTAAAATTAAATATTTCCTTCTATTTTGCATGTGCTATCATTTGAAAGAGGAAAATTGTTGTCATGATGCATTCATTTCATAGATGTGATAATGGGTTAGCTTCCCTTGTTTCAATTTTTCCTTCTTCTAAAGAACCTCCCCCCATCTATAACAACATTTTAGTGCCTAAAAGAGTTGCTACCAATCCCTTTGAGACTCTCCCATGCTCTAAGGATGAAGACTTTAAGAGTGATCTTGACAATTCTCCTAAAATGTGCCCTTCCTATTTAGCTATCCTAGAGGAAGAGAATGATATCATAAACACCTTTCTTAATGTTACTTCACCTTCCCTACATGATACCTCTCTAAGTGAAAAGGTATTGATGGACATTGAATTATTTTTTCCTAAAGTTGGTCCTTCCAATGGGGGCATGTTAGTGCAACAAGAGGTTATGAACACTTCTTTCAAAGATCTCCTTCCTAAGCATGAATCTTTGTAGAAGTCTGTTCATGTTCCTCCTAAAAAACACTCCCTTCATGAGGATCCTTTTGTGCAAGAAGATGACATTATCCCTACATTCCCTAGTGATGGCATTTCCTTTTCCAACAAAATTCCCACTAGAGATGATGAATTAATGATAAATGCTTACCCTTCTCCTAAAGTGTGTCTTACCCATAAGCATCCCTTAGAGAAAGAAGATGAAATAATAAGAAATTTCCTTAATTCTCTCTCCCCTAAAGATCATATTGAACATATTTTGAGGAAAGAGGATGAGTTTAACACATCTATTGATGCTCTCCCTCCTAAGGATGAGGAGTTAATAAACAATGTTATCTTCTCTCCCGAAATTGACAATACTTCAAACATTCCTTTCAACAACTTCGCTATTTGGGATGAACCATTAGAATAAGGTGTAGATTATTCTCTACCCCATGAGAGAACCCTAGCCAAAGGGGATGAAATCAAGATTGAAAAATCCCTTGATAGTTTCTCACTTTCCCTGAATCTCAATTATTCTCCCTTTCCTCAACTTGGTTCTACTCATAAGGAAACCCTAGTTCAAGGCAAGATGGTTAACATCTCTTTCAAAGATCTCCCTCTCAAAAGTGAGACTTTAGAGAGTAATGTTGATCCTTCTCCTAGAGAGTTTATTCCCCATGTAGATCCTTTGATGATAGAGGATGATATGACTTTCCCTAGTATTACTCTTCCTCCTAGAACATCAATGCTTATCCCTTGTCTCTCCCCTAAAATTGATTTAATCTGTGATAAGATTTTAGTGCAAGAGAAGACTATCAATAATTCTTCCAACACTTTTGTTCATTCCTCTAAACCATCTTCAATCAATTTGATACATGTGAATGAGACACCTAACAAACCTCTCTTCACTATCCAAGGTGTTTGTCCTTCTCAAAATTCTCAACCTTTGAATAAGCCTATCTTAGTGGTTCAAGGTGGTTATGCTAATGATTCTTTTTGCACTCCTAAAAAACCTATTATTACTGTGCAAGGAGGTTATTCTACTAAGAGCCCTTATGAGTATGCTAAGCAACTAACTAGAGAGAGTTATCATGCGGTTGCTCATACCTATAACACAAGAAACAATAGGCAACCTAATCCTCCTCCAGTTAGCCCAACTTCACTTCCTCCTTCTCAACCAATTATTCCACAAGCTCCACGTATTTCACAAGTTCTCGGTAAGGAATATGATCTCATAGAACAACTTAAAGCTACCCCTGCTAAGATATCCCTTTGGGATTTGATCCAAACTTCTTCCGTTCATCATGGAATGTTACAAGATGCCTTGAAAGATTTGAATGTTCCTCCACCTAATACATCTAGTAATATAGTGTCTTTGGTTAACTCTATGATGAATCCTAAAGCTCAAATTGTGTTTACTCAAGATGAGTTGCCTACTAGTGAAATTCAACATCAATATGATCCCTTGATGATTGTGGTTATCATAAATGACACTGCTATAAGATGAACACTGGTAGATAATGGTTCTGGCCTTAATGTGTGTAGCATTAATCTATTGCATAAGATGAATGTGGATACATCCCTTATTGAGCCTGACTCTCGTCCCATTCGAGGCTTTGATAATGTGGCTAAGTCTTCATTAGGTATTATCACCTTGCCCATCACAGTGGGACCTGTTACTTTGCCTACTCCTATCCATGTTATGTCGGGAAATCTAACATACAACCTGTTATTAGGGAGACCTTGGATTCATGGTATGCAAGCTGTCCCCTCTACATTGCATAGACAAGTTAAATTTATTTATAATAATAAGACATATAACTTGATAGGTGATACTAATTTTCAAGCTTGTTTGCAAACATCTACTTCCAAAGGGAGTTCTTCTAAGCCTTCCTCTTCTAGTGATGACTCGTTAAACAAGATACCTATGGATGAATCATCACCCTCTGATAATCAAAATTCTTTGGAAGAGTCTAAAGTTCCTGAAGAAGATTCTTCTCAACTTGAATCTACACATGAAAAGGCTTTTGATCCTGAGAAGGTTCTCGTAGAAGACGATTGGGGATCTCTTGATTTCAATCCCACCTTTGTAGGTGAGTATAGGGTTCCTCCTAGAGAGCTTAAAGTTAAAAAGAAGGAAGAAACTAGAGATCAATCGGTCTTACCTGAACCTATGAGCAATAATTTTGTGGCCGCTTCTCAAACTTCTTCTCCTCACACCTCTAATTCTGAAGAATTTGATTCTTTGTCTTATGAAAAACCACCTTCTCTTTCTAAAATGGCTAATTGTTATGGCCGTGGTTTTCATATTTTGGCTAAGAGTGGCTATAGTGGAAATGGTTGTGGCACAAATGAACAAGGAATTAAAGTTCCTTTAGAACATAACATGCATGAATATTCATTTGGACTTGGATATAATCTTTCTAAGCCCACCAAAGCATCTAAAAGACCATCTCTCAATGTGAATGCTATATTTAGTAGTGATGATGATCTCACTTCAACTAAATCATCTTCTACTTCTATCAACTCTCATTCCCCTCATAAGGAAATCTTGGCGATGAACAAATCTCTTTATGAATCCCCCCAAATTTCTAAATCCACTTATGAATCTTTATCTCCTACTCATCATAAAGTCCTTTCCTTTAGGGATAAGGCTCTAATAAATTACACTCATCCCTCTTCTAAGATTTCTTGTGACTTTTCTTCTTCAATTTTTATCATTTTATACATGGTTTTGATCTCACTTATAGTTGAGCATTTAGCATGTCATATTCAAATACCTCATTCAATCTATCATGTCTTTAAATAACATTAATGGCTATTATGTTGCTCATCATTATGTGACATTGGTAGCTCATTTACTGGGGGCTCATTGTCATTCATGATGGTACAATTTCAAGTGCAATCATATTTTTAAAGCAACATAATAGCCTAATTTTTCTATGTTATCTCTTGTTCCTATGGGGACAAGAGTGATTTCATACATCTCTTTTTTTTATGGTTAAAATTTCCCTTTGGGGTAATAGTGTGGAAATATTGATCATCTTTTCTTTATAATCCTCTTTTCCTAGATATGGGAGAAGATGTGTATTCTCTTTCTTATCCTACCCACTTCTTGTGAGGAGCATTTTACATACACTAATGTCTTGCTTGCATGAACTCATGTGAGTATGTAGTACATTTTGCTTATGTCTAAATCTCTCCCTAGAAGATTGTGTAAGTCCTTCTCATTGTCCTTATCCTTGGGAGGCAATGATCTCTCTCTAAGGATCCACTTTTTCCTATTTCGTGGATGGTGTGAACTTTATTACTTGATGTTATTCCTTGTATGCATTTGTTGTTGTTTGTTCAAGGATTCTCTCTTACAAGAGGTGTAAGTCCTTGACTACAACCTCTTTTGCACTTGGTAAAATACATCCATAATGAATTCACTCTCCCAATTGGGTTAAAAAGAGCGTCATCCGTCATTAACAATCACTTTCTCTTTGCTTATGACATAAACATTACACTTTTTGAACAATGGGTCATTCTCGGAACCAGAGCATAGACTCTTAGAGCGAGATGTCACGCTTTTGTACTATATATATATATAGGTTGTAGCATACTCGAGCATAGACTCCTATGAGGTGCTTCTAACCTCCCTTACACACACATGCACAAGGTTGAGTGGAACTAGCAGCATAAGGCTAGACTTTCTCACTCTCCTCCCTTACATGGATCACCTAGACAGACTCTAGGGGCTGGTTTTCCATGTCCTTTTTCCCATGGATCACCTAGACAAGATCTAGGGGCGAGAAGTCCATGTTTTCTCTCTCACTATTCTTCTCATGGATCACCAATGTGTGTATTCATGCTTTTTTCCTTTCTTTTCTTCTCTTTGCTTTTTGTTTCCATTTACATCCTTCATCTTGTGTTAGAGAACTCTCAAATTCTCACACTCTTTGTTGTGTTGGAATTGAGATTTAGTCCTCTTTCTTACCAAATGATTCTCCATTAGTTTATGATCTCATATCAAATCTTCTTGTGAGCGTTTGTCATCAATATTCTTTAACAATTCGAAGTGGTAAACATGATACCCTGTTTCAACTCACTAAAATTAGCAAGCCGAAACAGGGGGGGCATATAGCTACCCTCAAATTTTCATCACCTTCCTTAGTAAGCATTAGGTGATTTTGTGATCTAACGTGTGTTTTGTAGGGTGCAGTTCCTAACTGTGTACTGCAGATACCGCTGGGGGCTTCGTTCGACAGACTTATGGATATATCCTTTTTCAAATAATGTTTACCTTCTTGTACTTTAGCTTGCATATGCACGTAGTGTTCATATGACCGCTAAAGTGGGGGCTAAATGTAGTGTCATAAATTGTACGCACTTGCTAGGGTGGTACAATTTCACACCTAGTTTAGCACCCGCCTTGGCGCATTTTGCATTTTGCATTATATTTCCCCTTTAGCACTTAATTAATTAAATTAATTAGGTCTAAGGTTCTATTTTATCATCTCCCATATCATAAAGTTGGGCCCTTTTCATTAAAGTGTGCCCCTTTCATTTTATTCTTCCAATACATCATTTAATCAAAAACCCTAATTAGGTCCTATTTCGAACTTGGGGGCTTGATTTCGGGGGTCAAAACATCTCGAAATCACCTGTAACTTTGGGATTCTCTCTAAAATCATCATATCCGACGGCCCTAAAAATTTGGTGAAAAGTGGTCGGGACCATGGCGCCCGTAGAGGACCATGGCGCCCGGAGTGCACATGGTCCTAGACATTTTTCCTGAAATTTTAGGAGCGCGATCCAATCATAAAATAAATCTTAACCCCAAGAAATTGGTGGGAGATTCAATCTCTAGGTCGGCCAAAAGTTGAAATTACGACCTAGGGTTTCATATATAAGAGCTCTCTTTCTTCATTTGAAAGGATCCGAATTTTTGGTTTCAGGGACCTTCTATGCAGTGAAAGAGCAAATCTTTGAAGACTTCAACAACATTCAACATCCATCCATCAAGCATTCATTAATTTCATTCATCCATTTAGGGCTTTGAAGACATTGAAGAGCAATAGGGGATCACCGATTGAAGATTGGCTTGTACCCCTCCCTTGGGGTTGGGTATGATTTCATGTTGTTTTCATGTCTTTGCATAAGCCTCATTATATCATTTGTATTCATGCTTTAGATCACTTTGCATCTTGATTTGGAGCATTTACATTATCATTTACAAGCAATTAGGGTTTACTTACTAGGTTGCTCTAGTTTGCTTACTTGCATTTTAGGATCTTGCACACACACAAGGTCTGCACACAAATTACTGTTACCATACAACTTGGCTATTCGTGGAGGTGGAAATCACCAAAGCGGGGGTTTGACTAAGGCAAAACCCTATATAGCCGCCCACCATACCTTTTCAGATATAAGTGCAGGTTTCGGGATTCGGACGATGCCACAAGTTGTAGATCCGGCAGAAGCAGACAGAAACTGAGCTGCACACCAAATTTCAATGCAAAAGACCAGGACAGGGGCGTGGGGTGCCCTAGTCCTGCCAGGACAGGGGCGCTGGGCACCCTAGTCCTTCTATCAGACAACAAGTTTCAGCATTTTTCTAACAGCTTTTTAGGTTGCAAAACAGCAGTTTCAGGGGCAGAATCAGGACAGTGGCGCCCACGCCCCCGTCCTGAACATTTTCACTCAAATTTCAACTTCGGGTACACATCTGCATTCTTTTCTTGTCCTTGTGTTTACAGCTTTCCATTGTTTAATCTTAATTCTGCAATCTTGTTATTAGTTCATACTTGAACTTTAGGGTTAGGAATTGAACTTGCATCATTTTATCTATCATTTACAACAAAGGAATAGAAATCCTAATAGGTAGCTCATGGCTCTCTCTTCTACAAAAAGAAGTAGCCAATTATGTGATACCTCTAGGCTCTTTCGTATTCCACAAATGTGTGATTGAAAGTGAGATTAGGGCATGTTTGCTTAGTTTCACTTTTTCTCCTACACAATAACACAGCAAAAACCTAATTCTCATCATCAAGATTAAAAAAAAGTCGGTACAATCTTGATCCTTAGAAATCATGACAAGCTCTTCACATTCTTCAAGAAAATTCCAACCGCTCCTTGATCATTGCTTCATTAGACTTTATAACTCATCATGCGTTGGGCATTAGATGCAATCCACTTTTCTTCTTCCCTAGACAAAAAACAAACGTGCCAAAACAATTTGAACTTATCCTTATATAATGATCACACATGTCTCCATCATTACCACTTATCAGATAATAAACCATCAAACTTGATCGGTTAGGGTTTAACAACTGATAGGGTTTATCAGTTACATTGCACAGAAAGGTTTAACCCTTTACACTGGTTCACCAGTTCAACTCACAAAATTTTACATAGCGGTTTACAACATCTTTTATAAATCTTTTCTTACTGGTTACTAGCCAATATCAAAAACAACAATATCAGCAATAACATGAATACCATTACCGGTTCAATTGACATTAATGACAACATATCATTAATCCAATCTCTATGCAAAATGCCAACAAACTCAAAATGCCAACAATCTCCCCCTTTGGCATTGATGGCAATACAAATATCAACGCCTCTGATATCTATTGAGATTGGTGAATAGGAATCTCGGTTTACATTACCAAGTATTCACCTTGCTACTATCTGTCTTCAGCCTGTCGCTGGTTCACCTAATCAGACACATAATTCTTTTCCTCAATCACATAATTCTTCTCCCCCTTTGATAGCAATGCCAAAGTGAAAGTAAAAAGAAAATGTAATTCTGCTCTCACAGTGCATCAACGTAATTCTGCAACATGATGCTCACCCTGTGGAATACATCCACTTCTTCATCAATCCATGTAAAATTCTGCAAGTGGTTCAGGGACTGATGCAATCAGCATCATGCTCAACTAACTTCATGAAGAGGGACAACCCCCAATTGAATTCTAAGATACTCGAAAGTGGTCTTGGGCAGAGGTTTGGTAAAGATATCTACAAGCTGCTCCTTGGTAGAAACATGCTCCAAGATAACATCTTTACTTTGAACTTTTTCCCTCAAGAAGTGATATTTCAATTCAATGTGCTTAGTCCTTGCATTCAAAACAAGATTTTTTGAAATGTTTATTGCACTTGTATTGTCACACAAAATCTTTATTGGTTCTGAGATTTCCATCTTCAAACCTTCCAAAATGTGTCTCATCCACATAGGTTGTGTGAAATTCATATAAGCTGCTACATACTCAGCTTCAACAGTAGATTGTGAAGTACAACTCTACTTTTTACTACTCCATGAAACTAGCCTTCCTCCTAGAAAGAATGCTCCACCGGTAGTACTTTTTCGGTCATCAATATTTCTTGCCCAATCAGCATCTGTGTATGCTTTCAAATCAAAATTTCCACCATATGGATACCATAACCCATAGTCAACAGTACCTTTCAGATATCTAAAAATTCTTTTGGTTGCCATCAGATGTGCCTCCTTTGGATTCTTCTGAAATCTAGCAACAATACCAACTGCATGGGCAATATCCGGTCGACTGTGAACAACATAGTGTAATTTGCCAATCATTGACTTGCATTCCTTTTCATCTACAGAATTAGATGCATCTTCCTTGGATAATTTACAACCTGTAACCATTGGGGTTCCAACTGGTTTACAGTCACTCATACCAAAAGTCTTCAAAACCTCTCTCACATACTTGGATTAAGTAATGAAAATACCATTCTTCATCTGTTGTATCCGTAAGCCTATGAAATTTTTTATTTCCCCTACTAATGACATCTCAAATTCATTATTCATTTCATCTACAAAATAATTACTCATGTTATCATTACCTCCAAATATAATATCATCAACAAATACTTCACTGACCAGTATTTCATCTCCTTCAGACTTGAGATAAATATTGTTGTCATCACTGGTTCTAGCAAAGCCTATCTTCATCAGATGAGTATGAAGCCATTCATACCATGCTCTGGGTGACTGCTTTAATCCATACAAAGCTTTATGCAATTTGCATACCATGTCTTCCTTTTCTGTCAATGCATAACCGCCAGGCTGCTCTATATAAATCTCTTCTTCCAGTATCCCATTCAAGAATGCAGACTTAACATCCATATGGTATACCTTGAACTTCTTATGAGCTACAAATGCAAGCAAATGTTCTGACACCTTCTGGTCTTGCTACTGGTACAAAATTTTCTCCATAGTCTTCTCCTTCTTGCACATAACCTTCGCATATTAATCTTGCCTTATTGCGAACTACAAAACCATCTTCATTTAACTTGTTTCTAAATACCCATTTAGTACCTATAACATTCTTGTTTACCGGTCGGGGTACCAGGGTCTAAGTGTTGTTTTTCTCAATTTGATCTAGCTCCTTCTCCATAGCTTTCACCCAATGATCATCACCAAATGCCTCCTTAGAACTTCTAGGTTCAAAGGTGGAGATCATGCAAGAGTTCTCTCTTATTCTCCATCTAGTTAGTACACCGACATCCTTATCTCCAATTATCTATTCAGGATTGTGATTCAATCTCACATACCTAGGAATAAGATCATCATTCTCTTCAGGTTTAGCTTCCTCATTATCATGTTTCTTTGAATTCATTTGTTCTGGTTGAACAAGTACATCCGTATTTTCTTTACCAGTTTTTGATTTAACAGTTTTAGGTTCCAAAAGCAAAATGCAAGGATCTTCATCCTTCTTCTCAGAACTGGTTCCTTCTGAAACTTCAGGACATTCATCTACACGAACTTCAACACTCTCAACAATTTTCTATGTCTGGTTGTTGAAGCATTTATAGGCCTTACTCTTGGTGGAATAGCCAAGAAATATGCCTTCATCACTCTTAGCTTCAAACTTGCTTATGTAATCACCTCTTTTAATAAAATATTTGCTTCCAAATATCTTAAAATAGCTATCATCAGGTGATCTCCCATACCAATATTCATATGAGGTGTTGTCCTTACCTCTTTTCACCAGAACTCGGTTCATTGTGTAAACACTTTTACTTACAGCTTTTTTCCAAAATGTTTTTGCTACGTCTCCTTGTATCAACATAGTCCTAGCAGCTTCAACCACTGACCGGTTGTTTCTCTCTGCCATACCATTTTGTTGTGGTGTCCTTGGTGTAGAAATCTATCGCTTGATACCATTATCATCACAATACTTAGTGAACTCCATAGAAGTGAATTTGTCGCCTTGATCTGTTCTTAGACATTTTATCTTTTTGCCACTCTCTTTCTTAGCTAAGGCTCTAAATGCCTTGAATTTACCAAAAGCTTCATTCTTATCCTTCAAGAATGTGACCCACATTATCCTTGAACAATCATCAGTGAATATCATGAAGTATCTGTCACCTTGAATGCTTCTTGTTCTTATTGGTCCACATGGATCTGTATGAACCAAATCTAACAAGTTCTCTACTGAGAAGGACTTGCTCTTAAAAGTTGAAAAAGTCATCTTTCCTAGTTGACATTCTTTATAGAGAGCATTAACCGGTTTGTCTAGCTGAGGCAGACCTCTTACTATCTTAGACTTGCTTACTTTAACAATATTGTCAAAATGTATATGACAAAATCTCCTTTACCAAAGCCAGCTATCATCTAATTTTGCAATCAAACAGTTGCTAACTTTATGATTGAGATGAAATAGATTACCTTTGGTTTGTTTCCCGGTTGCAATCAATTCACCTTTATAGTCAAAGATTTTGCATATTCCATTTCTAAACTCCAGTGGGTATCCTCTGTCATTAAGTTGTGCCACACTTAAAAGATTGTGCTTTAGGCCTTCAACCCAATAGACATCATCAGCACTGCTCTTCCCATTAAGAGAAATAATTCCCTTACCTTTAACCATACAGGGTGAGTCATTGCCAAATCTGACAACACCACCATCAAATTCCTTCAAGGAAAGAAATTTGCTCCGATCACCGGTCATGTGATGTGAACAACCACTATCAATGATCCAATCATCAGAGTTATCCATTCTGGATACTAGTGCCTTTTGATCTGATATTTCTTCCTTAATAGCTACAAACACAATATCTTCACTATCATCATCATCAAATTCTTCATCCGGTAATACCACTATCAATAGCTACAAGACAATCTCTCTTGCCTTTACCCTTATACTTCTTAAATTTGTCTTTCTTGTATTCATTTTCACCATTAGGGCAATTTGCTTCTATATGACCAATCTTGTTGCATGCAAAACATTTTAAAGTTAGCTTACCTCTATATTTACCAGTGCCTCTAGGGAGCTGTTTTGTCAACAATGCTTCAAGTTCCACTAAGCAATCTTCATCATCAACATCTCTGTTGGATCTAGATTCATAGCTATGGCCGATATCTCTACTTCTTCTCATAGTTGAGTTAGAGACAGAAGCTCTGAATATAGATTCTAATTTTTGTACACTACCATCATAGCCATTTAGTTCAAAAGCGGTAAGTTTGCCAATAATAGAGTCAAGAGTTACCTTTGTCTTGTCAATGGATTTCATCTCTTGAATAATTGCAACTCGGATAGCATAGACCGGTAGCAGGGTTCTCGGTACCTTACTAATTACTGTGGCATCTTCCACTTTCCCTCCTGCACTCTTTATCTCTCCAACTATCTCTTTAATTCTTTGACCATACTACTGGATATTCTCACCTTCATACTGGATATTCTCACCTTCATACATTCTCATATCATCAAACTTTCCTCTTAAACTCTCCTCTTTGGCAATCTTGACATGTTCATCACCGCTATAAATCTCTTCAATTTTTTCCATACTTCATATGCAATTTCAAGACCATGAACATCTACATATTCAACATCAAACATGAAACTGATAATAGCCTCTAATGCCTGGTGATTTTCTTGTTATTCTTTCTTCTGATCATTAGTCAGGGGTCCAGTAGGTGTAATATACTTATTTTATATATGATCCCAATACTGACTACCAAGACTCTTAATGTAAATCTTCATTCTGTCACTCCATATTCTATAGTTATCTTTGTTGAACTTCAGACCTTCTTTCTTCATCATGATCTACAAGATCTTTTCCTCAAGTTGTTAGGCTTTTAGATTAAGAGGACCCGAGATGCTCTGATACCAATTGATGGTATGATGAAAGAATAAGTATTCGGTAGAATACTGAGGGGGGGGTGAATCAATATATTGAAAAACTGATACAAAGTTCCCAAACTCAAACTCAGTCACACAAAGTAAACATATCTCAGTCACACAAAGTAAACATATCTCAGTCAAGATCAATATTCATAAGAATACTTGACATCAACCGGTTTAACAGTTATGACAACTTATCCATAAACAACTTCAATCTTGTAAACATCAACAATGCTTAATCATGACTCAACATATTCATCTCTCAATGCTTCTACATAACATGCCTTATCATAAGTTAACCAAATCAACAAATAAGATCATAACCACAAAAGTATTCACCACTTGACACAAATGTTTATACATGGAAAACCCAAATAGGTAAAAACCACGGTGAGATGAGACTCACAAGGATAGTTATCCGAACTCTTCTGAAGTTCACCATGTTAGGAGCCAAGCCTATTAAAGCTTTACAATAAGTCTCGGTAAGAACTAATTCTGGTTAGGAATAACCCGGTTAGGGGATTTACAAATATGCCTTGATGAAAAGCACAATACCTTGTTAGGAGTAACCTCGCTAGAGGATTTAAGAATCCAAGCTAATAGACCACCTTGTTAGAGGATTTAATGAGTAACCAAGCTTGTTAGATCTTACCCGGTTAAGGGATTTCACTTCTGCTGTAATTGTTAGAAAACAACAGGTTTTCTTGATCTGTCTGAGTAGCACTACATTTGTTTGATCAGATCCTTCTAAGCTTCAATCTGCCTTCACTCAAAGTGCAGATCCATTCACTGGTTAGGTAACTACACACTCAATAGGTTTATATCAATCTTGCCAACAACCTTTACAAACAACTTCATCGACCCTAAATACAAATCAATTAGGTTGGTAACACAACAAAAACCTAATTCTCATCATCGAGATTACAAAATACTCGGTACAATCTTGACCATTAGAAATCATGACAATCTCTTCAAAATTTTCAAGAAAATTCCAACAGCTCCATGATCACCACTTCATCGGACTTTGTAACTCATCATGCGTTGTGCATTAGATGCAATCCACTTTGCTCCTTCCCTAGACAAAAAACAAACGTGCCAAAATAATTTGAACTTATCCTTATACAATGATCACACGTGCCTCCATCATTACCGCTTATCAGATAATAAACCATCAAACTTGATCGGTTAGGGTTTAACAACTGATAGGGTTTATCGGTTACATTGCATAGAAAGGTTTAACCCTTTACACCGGTTCACTGGTTCAACTCACAAACTTTTACATAGCGGTTTACAATATCTTCCACAAATCTCTTCTTTCCGGTTACTAGCCAATATAAAAAACAACAACATCAACAATAACATGAATACCATTACCGGTTCAATTGACATCAATGACAACATATCATTAATGCAATCTTTATGCAAAATGCCAACAAATAATATGTGGGGCAACTTTTGGAGTGTGGGGCTTTTTATCCCGAAAGGGTTTTCCCCACTTAAATCACTGTGGTGTGGTATGAATGTTATTTATGAGTATTTATGTTAAGTTTTTGTAATTGTTGTGATGATTTGTAAAAGTTTTTGCATTACCCTCCTCTCAAGATTAGTGTAGGAAGTTGTTCCGCTACTTAACTTCCTTACAAGTGGTATCAAAGCTTGATCACCTTTGGTTTTAGTTGTGGGTTGTTGGGTTTTTTGAACTGATCCATATTTGAGTGGGAGCTTGTGCAGAAAACACTTTTTGATCTTGTTGCAGAAATTTTAATATGGCAAGTTCGTCAAGGAAAATAGAGGTGGAGAAATTTAATGGAATGGATTTTGAGATGTGAAATCTAAAGATGGAAAATTTGCTAATAGATCGAGATATATGGGATTTTGTTGATGCGAATGTCTAAAGGCCCTCAAATCCTACTGCGGTTGCTCGGTATGATGTTATGGACCAAAAATACAAGGGTCTAATCAAACTATGCCTAGCAGACTCTATTCTGAACAATGTCCATGAAGAAAACACTATAAAGAAGCTATGGACTAAGATTGGTGAAATGTATCAAGTGAAATCTTTATTAAATCAGATTAACTTGAGGAAGAAATTGTATTCCTTGAAGATGGAAGAGTGTGGACAAATCACATAGCACCTGGAAGCATTCAATATGTTGGTGGCTCAATTAGTATCTGTCAATGTTAAGATGAACGAAGAGGAGAAATGCCAGATCTTGTTTTGTTCTTTGCCTGATTCATGGGATTCTCTTGTTTATGACTATTGGTAGTACTTCTATTGTTTTAAAGTTTGAAGATGTGGTGGGTGCCCTACTTGGTGAAGAGATGCAGAGGAAGGTATCCCTCAGTTCAAAGAAAGCCCCAACTGTTTGTGGAAGACCTAAGGAGAAAGACAAGAAGAATAAGAAGTGTGATAAGTCCAAATCGAAAGGAAGATCAAAATCTCCTAGAAAGTCCAAAGGCATTTGTTACAATTATGGTAAACCAGGTGACATTCGTAAGGACTGCAAAGAAGAAAAAAAGAAGAAAAAGAAGATTGATTCTAATTTTGAGTTTGAGAAGGAATATGGTGATGCATTCATTGCACCTTTGGCGACTCACACAAGTAATGATGCCTAGTTAATTGACTCAGGTGCATCTTTTCATATGACTGCCAATAGAGATTGGTTTTTTGAATATGAAGAATTTAATGGAGGTAAGGTGTACTTGGGTGACTATTCACATTTAGACATTGTTGATTGAGGTAAAGTTAGAATCAGTTTTTTTATGGTAGAATAAAAAAGATTAATGGCGTGTTGCATATCCCTGGATTAAAATGAAATCTGTAATCTGTGAGAAAATTGATAGATGCAGGTGTGCATGTAGTCCTTTCTGAAGTGGGATGTATGATGATTAAGGGTGTTATGGTAATTGCTAGAGGTGTCAAGTTTGGTACTTTGTATAAGCTAGATGCATACATTGTTTAGTGTAATAGCACTTCTGTAAAAAGTAAATCTGTGGAAGATTTGAGGGTTTCACCTTCAACGGATGGAAATGGGTTTTGGGTACCTAAGGGTTCTCTTTCTTCTAAAGCAAAGTTACCTGCAGAGAAGACTATGTTATGGCACTAGAGGCTTGACCACATTGGAGAAAAGGGTTTAAGGACCTTGAAAAATAAAAACCTTGTTGAAGGTTTGAATGAGTGTAATCTTGACTTTGATTTTTGTGAGCATTGCATTTATGGAAAGCAAAATCATGTTTAGTTTTACTCGAGTTCTCATAAAACTTGTGGTGTTTTGGATCTTATTCATTCTGATGTGTTTGGTCTTGTAGATGTTCCTTTGATTGGAAAATCCACATATTATATTTTATTTATTGATGATTTTAGTAGATGGACATGGGTATATTTTCTAAAGAGTAAATCTAAAGTTTTCGGTCGATTTAAAGAATTTAAAGCAATGGTTGAGTTGCAAACTAGAAAGAAAATTAAATGTTTGAGGACTGATAATGGTGGTGAATTTTGCTCTAATGATTTTGATAGATTCTATAAAGACCGTGGCATTAACGAACATAATTAAACTTTGTATTCTCCACAACATAATAGAGTTGCATAAAGAATTAAGAAGACACTAATGGAGAAGGCTAGGAGTATGTTGAGTGGTGGTGGTCTATAACAAAAGTTTTGAGTTGAAGTTGTTGCCACTGCTTGCTACCTAATTAATAGGTCTCCTACATTAGCTCTTGTTGATAAAACTCCTATGGAAGTATGGTCAGGTCACAAGCCTTCATTGAGACATCTTAGAGTTTTTGGTTGTGAGGCATATGCACATGTGTCAAAAGAGAAGCAGACAAAGTTGGAGAACAAGGTTGTGAAATGTATCTTCATTAGGTATAGTTATGGTGTGAAAGGATACAAGCTTTGGGACCCTGTTGCACAAAAGGTAATTCATAGTAGAAGTCTTATTTTTAGAGAAATTAAGTCTCCTTCTATTACATTACAGCTAGAACATACTAAAAAGGAAGATGTAATTCAATTCCCTTCTACACCTAAAAGAGTTGAATCGAGACCCTTAGATAAACAAGAAGTTGAGGAGAGCTTGTCTAGCTTCGAATCTTAAGAAGAGGAGGAAGAACCTCCAACTCAGCTTGTTTGAAGGTCTACAAGACATAGACAACCACCTAAAAGGTATTCACCTGATGATTGGAGATGTATTTTTTCTTTGAATACTAATGTGGATAAACTAAAATATGTAGAAGAGGAATTAGTTATGAATGATGCAGAATCCTGGAAGATTGTTATGGAAGAAGAAATGACAGCTTTAGAAAAGAATGACACATGGGATCTTCTACCATTGCCTGAAGGATAGAAACCTATTGGTTGTAAATGGGTGTTGAAGAAAAAGATTGGTTTGTATGGGAGCATTGAGAAGTATAAGCGAGGTTGGTTGCAAAAGACTATTCTCAGGTTGAGGGGGTTGATTATGGTGAGATATTTTCTCCTGTTGCAAAAATCACATCCATTAGATTTTTGCTTTCTATTGTTGCTGCTTATGATTTAGAGGTTGAGCAAATGGATGTGAAAATTGCTTTCCTTCATGGTGATTTTGAGGAGGATATTTATATGAGATGACCAGAGCACTATGTGGTAAAAGGTAAAAGTAATTTGGTCTATAAATTAAAGAAATCCATGTATGGCCTCAAACAGAGCCCTAGAATGTGATACCAAAAATTTGATACATATGTGTTGAGTTTGGGATTTGAGCGTTCTAAATCAGATCACCGTGTTTATTATAAATTTGATGGTGGTTATTTCCTATGCATTGCATTGTATGTTGATGATATGTTATTCATTGGTAAAGGGAAAGGTATGGTTTCAAAACTAGAGTCTCAACTCACTGCTAAATTTGAAATGAAAGACCTTGGTGCAGTGAAACACATTATTGGGATGGAAATTAGAAGAGATAGAGTGAACAAAAATCTATGGCTAGGCTAGAGTAAGTATGTGAATTCAATGTTATAGAGGTTCAACATGAAGGATTGTAGACCATTGTATGTTCCTTTTACGGCTGGAACAAAATTATCTATTGCAGATTGTCCTACATCCCCATCGAAGATGGAATACATGAGCATAATGCCTTACCCGAGTGTAGTCGTAAGTTTAATGTATGCTATGGTCTGTACTAGACCCAACATTGCCCAAGCAGTGGGAGTTCTATCTAGATATATGTCTAATCTCGATAGAGTTCATTGGGATGTGTCATGCCCACTCTTGGGCACGAACGGAAATTTTTTTTTTCTAAAATACTTACTAATTAGCGACTTTCTTAATTAAAATATTCAACTGAATGCGATTTACTTAAATAAAAAAAATACATTCTGGATTAGATCTTAACTATATTTGCGTAATTCGAGTAATTAAATCCAATTGAAAAACACGGTTTACTAAGTTATCAATGAACTAAGATTTCTCCCAAAACGGAAATTCACTAAGCTTCATTAATAATTAATTAATATCCCAAAATGGCGAATTAATCTCGACCATATACCCTTTTAAAATTTATCTTATTTATCTATCTAATCCACTAGGATTCCTAATTTAATTATCCTGGTAGTTTAAAAACATTTTATTTAATTTGAAACATCGATATTTAAAATTCACTTTATAATCTTTTACTAGATCTGACCCTCTTGGTCCTACAAAGAACTTAATGTTTACTCCCCTTTATTATTATTATATTATTTTTTTTTTATCTCAACTACTAAAGAATTAAAATCCCCCTCAATAAATTAAACCCTCTTAGAATTTGAATTCTCTCTTATAAAAATCCTCCTATAAGGTTCCATCCGCATTTACCCAATATTTAACGAAATATACAAACCTTAACTTTACACCTAACAATTTTAATTCAAACTTAATATTGATACCTATTTATATATATATATTTATAAATTGTCACATACCCATCTGCAAGTTCACTTATAATTCTTATATGTATGAGTTTATAATGATATATCAATAGGGAAGGGGAAAAAGTGGTGCTTATCTCCTTTTTGAGAACACAATTCCATCTTATTTTTTTTTTATTAAGATTAAACTTCCCCCCCACACCCATCTTTCTATTTTAAAAGCAATGGTGCGTTGCCCTAACCCGTAACTAGGGTTAGGGCAAGTTTTAGAACATCTTTATTTTTATTCTTTTTTGTTTATGCGCGAAGTATGTCGCGTGCAGGGTGAGTGGAGGAGAGTCGGCGGCTGAGATACAGCGTGCAAGGCGGCCGAACCCAACCTCCACCCCACCCCTTTTATTTGCGTTGGGTTACACGTAGCCGGGCGGGGGTTTTACCTTGGTTAATCCGCAGCGAGGGGAGCGGGAGCGGCAGAGTGAGAGGGAGCCGAACGGAGCGTCCCATCTACCCGGCGCCGTTGACCATTTTATGCAGTGCGGAGAGGTGAAGGCGGGGGTTGCCACCGGTTACGGCAGCGCCGCCCAGCCTGCGGCCCCGCAGGACCTGGACGACACCGCCCACGGGTCTGCGGTCCCCACAGGCCGTGGGCATCGCCGCCCAGGGGCTGCGGGTTCTGCACCCTGGGGGCGCTGCCGCCCGGTGCCGCGGCCGCGTGAATCCCTAAACGCCACTTTCTTGATGTTGTTTACTGGTTAAAAAGGGTGAATAATATAAATCGTGGGGTATGCTTTGTGATATGTTTTTTTTTAACAAGGTTAAAGCATTTCAAGTTTACGATATGCCCTATTTTTTAAAAAACATTTATAAATATAAATATATATATGTGTGTGTGTGTGTGTGTGTGTGTGTGTGTGTGTGTGTGTGGGGTTATGTAAATCTGGTAAAATAGCATGCATGAGGGCCTCTGTATGATAACAGACAGATTCTCTTATAAGGAATAAATACATATATATAAATATATATATATATATATATATATTTACATATATATATATATTTACATATATATATATATATTTACATATATATATATATATTTTATATATATTTAATCTTATTATCAGATTTCCTTTTTTTTAAGATTAAATCTGTAACTAATCTTCATTGTATTCTTTTATTATTACTGATTTGGAAGAACAGAAGATAAAAGAGTATATATATATATATATATATATATATATATATATATATATATATATATATATATATATATATATATATATATATATATTGTATATTACCATTTAAATCACATGAAAACCCCTTTTTTTTTTGGCATAAAGAATTGTTCATTTATTCATTGCAGTTTCATTACTAAGAAAAGAAAACATTTATATATATATATTTCTTTTTTTTAAATACACTAAGACTGAATGCAAAACTCTAAAAAAAAACAACTAGACTACAACTATTAGGATTTCTTTTTCTGCAAATAATGGAAAATAATTTACTGTTTTTAACTAAATATACAGCAGCATATACTTGAGGAAAAAGGTATAACATCTAAAACTTTAAATTTCAGCTTACTTAATGTGCATACATTTCCCCTTTTTTTTTATATGCAAAACATTGAAATCAAGATGCAAACTAACACTTTATTTTCTTTTTGCAAAAACTACCAAATAGGAAAACACATGGGTATACATTGTCAAATATAAATACAAGGTTAAAAAGGATACAAAATAATTAATATTACAAATGGGATGAAACCCCAGCAATGTTTTTTTTTTTTTCTCTACACAATAACTTGGAATTAATACAACTTT
Source organism: Cryptomeria japonica (assembly GCF_030272615.1). NCBI lineage: Eukaryota > Viridiplantae > Streptophyta > Pinopsida > Cupressales > Cupressaceae > Cryptomeria > Cryptomeria japonica. The sequence goes on along the minus strand of NC_081414.1, from coordinate 218,413,950 downwards.
TTTTTTGAAGGAGGATACTACAACATTGAATGCTTCCATTTCTTCCCTATTTTTTTTTTTTTTAAAAAAAAACATTTTTCTGCAACAAAATCAGCCACATAGCTCTTTAATCCAACTTTTCCCATTCCCAAGCAACCTGTAATAAAACATATTTTGACCATGGGAAGCTCACCTCCCAGCCTAGGCTTACTAGAAGCCACCCCCGAGCTTGGAGAACCAAGCACTAGACGGGTTACACACATACAAACCCCACAACAAACATAGAAACACATTTACATACAAATATCCCTTTCCAAGCTACACATTCACCACTTTCATGGTGACTCTCCCATGGGTGGAAGTGGACCAAGTACCTATGGGGAGAATGCATGCCAAAAACAATACTACATTAGCCACCTCATGGCAACACAAATGCAACCCAAATACTTTCACAACCTTATGCCCCCCAAAAAGGCTCAAGGCCATATATGCTCCCCTTATGACCCCCAAATGCATACACAAGGCTATGCATCAAGGGTCACCAAGGACTCCCTTGAGAACACTCTCCATAAGGAGAGCCTCTCACCCATGGCTATCAAACTCCTTCCACCCCAAGATCTTCCTACCCTCCCAAGGATAGGAGATCTTGGACACTCCCAAAAACCACAAGAAACACAAACAAATACATAGAAAGGAAAACTACACATATTAACTTCAACCAAAAACTTCATAAGCACAATCTCACAACAACTCTTTCATTTCACAAAACAACACAAATTATCATTTACAACATAACAAGAGAAGGAAGGGAGTAACCAACCTTATTCTGCCAAAAGGTTTGCTAACTTTAGTTGGGGATGAGCTGCCCAATTTCCACTATCTTTTCTCCCAAAATTCCACTAAAAATGCCAACTCCTACTAACTTCTTCAACACAAACAAAATCTCCAAGAAAGGAGAGTGGGTGATTACTCACTAAGTTTGCAAATTCTTGCCTAAGAAGGCCTCTCACACACTTCCCAACCCCTTGGGTGAGGTGTGAGTTCCCATTGGTTGCCCTTCCCAAACTCTTGCACATTACTCAAATTGGAAAGGGAAAAGGTGGAAGAGGATGGGGAAGAGAGTTTAACTCCTAAAGGGAAGGTTCTCTATCCTAGGGAGAACTTTCTAAGTTCAATTTTCGTGCATCTTGGAATTATCACTTTTTGAAGTGACTTCATAGTCACATGGGAGAAGCCACATGTTGCAAAACACCCCTAACCCATAGGTATACCCTTAGGACCTTTGGAAAAGCCTAAAAACTTACCCTAGGAGTCCATTAAACCCTTTGGAAACTTCACTGAAGTTTACCTACGGGTCAAGCATGAGTTGACCACTCCCATGACTCCCTACCCAAGACAAATTTGGGACCACACTCATGTTTTTGAATGGTTTTGGTAGAAACAAAACTCCCTCCAAGAGACAAGTCAAAATCAATGACACTTAATCAGCACATGTGTCAAGTGACACAACAAAAATTTAATATAAAAATTACACATGGAAATTGTCCCTTGAAGGATTACACATTAACATATAAATTAAATTTTACACTCAAGCATTATACACATCACAAATAAAATACATTACAAGGGGAGGGGTGTTGTCTCTCCAAATAGACAACTCCCGGCTTAACAAACGCACACTGGTCTAGGCTTGGTTCTCCATTAAATTCCATGGTCACATGGATAATTTCCTGCACATCTCAATTAACACATTAGTAACTCCAAATAATCACAATTATTCATAATCAAATACATGGATTCCATTGCAAATCAAACACTCATACATTAGGCAACAATAATTCAATATCTCCTTTGGTTTCAAATTCAATTTCACATAAACAATTAACATAATTTCCCAAAATTGAACCATTCATAAATAAGCATCATTTTCTTTCATCAAAATAAAATCCTGCAAATTCCCAATAATGACATTCACCATCATAATGTAATTCTATTCTAGAAATCATATCTAAAGATTCATAATCATCATGCATGAAATAAAACATCAACATATGTCAGTGTGATCCAAATCATGGGATCATATAAGTTCTAAGTCCATAATGCATAAAATAAAGCATCCATAATAGTCTCAATATGCAAATAACTGAAAATGTCAAACTGAATCGGGGTAGGGCCTCACAGGATGCAGTCAAAAGAGTCTTCAGATATTTGAAGGGTACCTCAGAGTATTCTTTGTGTTATCATGGTAATTCAGTTGGAGATGTGATTCCCCTTGATATTCATGTTTATGTGGATTCAGACTGGGTAGGTGATATTGATAGTAGAAGATCCACCAATGCTCATGTGTTTACTTTATTGGTGGTGCAATTAGTTGGATAAGTAAGTAATAGGTTGTGGTTGCTTTATCCACTACTGAAGCAGAGTCTATGGCAGCTACTCATGCTTATAAAGAAGTCATTTGGCTTAAGATATTGTGTTCAGACATTGGAATAAAAATAAGAAGCCGTGATAGTTTATTGTGATGGTCAGAGTGAGCTCTTCCTAGCTAAGAACCCGACATTTCATGCCCATACCAAACACATTTATGTTCAATATCATTTTATCAGAGATATGGTCGAAGATGGAAGGGTGAAGCTGGTTAAGGTAGAAACTTTCATGAATGTTGTTGATGCTTTAACTAAGGTTGTGAGCACATAGAAGTTCAGATGGTGTTTAGATTCTATGGGCCTCATGGCCCCTAGCAATTGATTTATTGTGTTGATACTCCCTTCTCTTGCAAGGTATTCTATAATGCCCTGCCAAGAAACCCTAAAGGAAACAACAACAAATACTTGAAAAGAGTGATTTAAAAAAAAAAAAATACAGAACACATAAGCATAAAAGATAACCATTACAATAGAAGTTGCACATGCGGAAGACTTAACACAAAATCCTACAAGGTTTCCCAACATGAATTACTTAATTAAACTAATCTTTCTTTAAGGTCAATTAATCCATTTAAGATATGCATTAACCAATAAGAACTTAATTATACAATTCAATGATTGTTTATACATTGCACGTGATAACAATAACATTACTACACTTCGTTCATTTTAACACATTCAATTACATTACATCAGTGATTTAATTAAAGATAGAATTTCCTAACATCTAACTCACATCATAGTGCATTTCTTTACATTGCAAGGATACTTAGTATTACAATAGCACTTATACATCAAGTCACATATAAATTACATAATGATTACATCAAATCCCAACTATGACAAAGACATACATATAATATATGATACAATCAACCACGTAAGGGTCGAAGAGATAAAAACATGATTTGAGGCATCAAAGAGGTTCCAACTCATACAATGGAATGGAATGAGTCCAAGAGAAACATCTAGAGCACTTGTGAAGCTAATCCATCACAAGAAGGCACAAACAAAATACCCAATGGAAAGTGGCACTACCACCCGACCATGTGGCCCAAAAAGGAACCACCCCTCTATGCTAGGAGATAGTACTAAGGCCCTCAAGCAAGCCACAATGAAACATCACATGGTATCACATATACATCAGGTACTCACACAAGACAAAGCATACAAATATGACTCTCACAAGAGTGCTCCAAGTAAAATCAACACATGACTACCCACTAGTGAACATAAGGGAAGAGTGTCATCACATAGATGGTATGGGTTATCCTGGTAGGCCTCTATAGGCCTCGACCCCCATCTTAAGTTATCCCAGTAGCCTCTTCCGAACCCCTAGACCCCATCCATGACTCGTACGGACCCAACAAACCTTTCATGAAGACAAGGTAGTTGGTTTGCCATTCCAGGCCTTCCCACTGCATCCCGAGTCTATACTAGCACTCAACCATGAGCGGGGCACAATTAATCTCAATTAATGTTTGAAACCCAAACCCAGTTAATTAATTTAGTTATCACTTATTTAAAACAACTTTCGATGGGTTATCCTGCTAACCTTTTTGGGCGCGACCCCCACTCAAAAGCCACTCTTCCTTATGACACTACACAACCTCCAAAGAACCCCAAGGCAAAACACAAAATCTAACTAACATAAGGAGTTCAAAAATAAAAATTGAAGAACAAATTGATTAAACAAACCTTCTACTAAGGTTAAACCACTGGAGGTGTGAAATGAACAACTAGTCTATCCACAAGACAAGACCAAACCAAAATAAAGAATTACAACCATACTTAACACTTAATCACTTAATTGCACAATCATCTTGCATTCAACGACATACCAACATAGACACAAAAATATTCTTTCAAATCAACATCATAATCTACCAGTCAGAATACTTACTCAACATGAAACACTTGCACTCTAAACATATCCACGTTAAGGAATCCTAACGATTACTCAAAATATAATTAAAAACTAACATTTTATAACTGCAGCTCTTTCAATAACTGACTCTTTCATGATAAAAACACCACAATAGGGAATAACACATAAAGATGGTCTAAGTAAACATACACCCCAAGTAATCTTGAGCAATGCTTGATATAAAAACATACACCCTTAAAAAGAATAACAACAACTTATAAGCTAAATAAGCCATCACATTGTTAAATCTTTTTCCGATTAAAGCCAATTTGGCTAAAACAATTTGTATTTGCCTTCCAAATTTCAAGTTAATGAAAATAACATTTAAAATACTTTTGGTAACTACATTCAATATATAAATCAAAATAATCTTTTCAATTAAAAGTCATATTGACTAAATGTAATTGATGGCTAACAATATAAACTTTATTTTCACAAAATAAATTGCGATTACGTCTAATCAATCTTTAACATTTAATTTTCAAACTACATATTATATATATATATATATATATATATATATATTTACTAATTAAAATTCCAAATCCAAAAATTATTTTAAAAATCCAATAACCACTAAACCTCTTATTAATTTAAAAATTATAAACACACACACATACACACACACACACACACAAATCTTAATTTAATGCCACTGAAACCATTTTAAAAAATAAAATAAAATAAATGATAAATATCGAACTGCGGGTTTGTTTTTGGGGTCGAGAGGCACCACGCTGTGGTGCCCTCTCCCCACGTCATGGGGTTGGGGATGCACAATGCCCCCCCGCCACGTAATCAATTTTTTTTTTGTATATATATTTAAAAAAAAAATCTCACTGTAGAATTCCACAAATAGTATAAATTTAATTTTTATAAATTTTTTTAACACAAAATTTCATTATGAAATTACAACATGAAGCTTCCAACAACATTTAAAATAACCAATCCAAATAGGGTATGGACATTTGCCAACAAAATTTATTGGTGAAACACTCATAATAATAATTTAATAGCCTGAATTGAAGATTCAACAACAAAATTTTGAAGATATTTCACAGACTAAATTCTCTTCCCAAACAGGAAATTGAAAAGAAAATTCAAAACCCCAAGAACTCATTTTGCTCAAAAAGGAAGGTATAAACTTCTTCCCATTCACTAAATTAATAAAACCCAGCCATAAGAACATCCCCAACAACAATTCTTTCAACCAGACAAAGGAAGGAAACAAACAATCACAAAAACACAAGAAATTTTTTTTCAAAAAAAGGAGAGCAGAGCAAGAGAAGCAAGCAACTAACTTGCATAAGCATTCTTGCAGAAATTTTGAGGAAGAGCCATCCCCAATCCTCCCAAAATTTTGCCAGAGTTTTTACTCAAACCCCAAAATCACAGAGAGCGAGAATTTTCCAACATGAGGAAATAATCCCTCTTTTCCAAAAATAATTCCAAATATAAAGCCATTTCCCCCAAAAATCTATTTTAGGGCATAAATTCATTTTTTTAATGAAAAAATACAAAATCCAATTTCCTTTTAAAACATTTGCATGACTATTTTAAATAAACAATTCAATTTTTAAAATTTTTTTCAACACAAAAGTCAATAAATAGTTTAATAACTAATACTAAAATTCAACTTTCTTTCTCTTTTATTTTTTTTAACAACAATTACTCAAAACATAATTTAATTTTCACTAATAATTCAACATTCACTCTAACTAGACAATTAAGAATAATCGATTGTCTAATTAACCACAAAAAAGATCTTAATTTAATTTATCTTTAATTCCATTTAATCAACACAACACACATTAATTACTCATTAACTACTCAAGAAGGGATTAATCAATCACACAGAACACATAACATGCAAAAATCAACTTAAACCAAAATAGAACATGACCCACATACCAACGTCAGAAAAGTGGCCTACTTGGTGAACCGACAGGGTAGACAAAAGATTGACGACGCTCACAACGAGCAAGGATAGGGTTAACATTAGGGCCTTAGAACCATCTCCACTTCCATAGGGTTAATTAGGTATTCTCAGACCCGTGGATCCAGGTGGAGTCGATACCTTGTACCTGCAATTTCTTGTATCACCGAACCACGCATATATATATATATATATATATATATACACACAAACACGGTAAGCACATCGGTGAAGGAGAATCGTGACTTTCCATGTCTCACCAAAATGAGTGATGAAAAATCATCTCCTCACACCCCATACACTTCCACACAACATGACAACATACACATAAAGCAACTTACACATGAAGCAAATTTGTTAGTCCATCATTAGTAACACATAAATAAACTTGATATTTCATTTTTTATAAAGTACAATACAAAAGAAGAGTTTACAACTACCCATCAATAAACAATAACGCCTAATCAATATCTATTCCTCAATGAGCAATAATGCATATTCATATCCACCTAATCACACTCCAAAGCATAATACTAGATTAAAGCATGAGACTCACAATAAATCAACCACCCACATAAGCCACTAAAAAGTCAACCTTGGTCAACGAGGTCAAAAAGGGTCTAAACAGGGTAGGGGTACTACATGTTCGACAAGTGGGAGATTTGTTGGGAAAATGGTGTCTCAACCTTGCATTTACATAAGGTTACTATTTATAGTAAGTTTTCATTTGGGCACGAAATGGTGCGAAATTCTCCCCGAAGGTTCTAGTTGGTTAGATAAGCATGTCGGTAAAGTTATGTCGCAAGATCACAACTAGTTTTGAAGATATTAAAGTTTCCATTTTGGAGGGGTGCAATTAAAGGTTTAAAATTAATTTTGGGGACTTTAGACCCTTTTAAATGCTTGCAAAGTGGACGTAAACAATGTAGCAATTTACGAGGAAATGGAGCACTTCACGAGCTTTTTGGTGCTTCAAACGGTTCATCAATCAGACACACGGTTCACAAGTTATGGCCTTTGGAAGTTGTACTCCTGAAATAGGAAATATAATTTGTATTGGACACATAAATGAGTTGTAAAAGGGAGGGACATGTGTTGATGTGTGTTTTAACACATCATAGGGAATTTATACAAAGTGTGTAAGATAGAGGTTGTGTGAAAGCGACATACAAGCACATAAGCACTAGTGTTTATACGAAGTGCGTGAGATAAAGGTTGTGTGTAAGAGTCTTATGGCTATTGAGTTACCTCTGAATCTCTGATTAGTGGTACTCCTATGAAGATTTTGCTCTACAAGTATATTGTAATCTATTTTTGATTGCTAAATAATATATTGGGTGGCTTTTGGAGTGTGAGGTTTTTCTCCCGAAGGGTTTTCCCCACGTAAATCACTGTGTTGTGGTATGAATGTTATTTATGAGTATTTATGTTAAGTTTTTGTAACTATTTTGACGATTTGTAAAAGTTTTTGCATTACCCTCCTCTCAAGGTTAGTGCAGGAAGTTGTTCCACTGCTTAACTTCCTTTCATAAAAGAGTGCCCATTTCTTGGTTTAGTTCTTGTATTGATGTTGGGAATCATTCGGGTCCTATTTGGTACTTGAATTGATTCACCAACACTCATCATAGTTTAACATCAATTTTTTTGAGAAACATATACATATATCTTTGTACATTTTGGTGTGGGTGAGGTGTTTTACCTAATTGGTTTATCACCTAATTCATTTTAACACTAAATAAGTTTACTTAGGGTACACATAAGATACTTATCACTTTATGTATCAATTCATAAGGTTAAGAAGAATGTCATAATATAATGCAATCTCATGTCTCACCTTGGTCTATATAACCAAGGGGTTTTCTTTGTATTTTCATTTGATCATAATCGTGTATTTGCATCCTTTGAGATAATAAAAATATTTTCTCATATTTGGTATTTCTTATGCTTTCACTGAAGCTCCTAGATCTTGGGTGGCTACATATTTAGCAAAATATTTCATGGTATAGAGAATTCTATACCAAATGTACGGTACTCCCTCCTCTAGAGGGTTCTCTCTACCTCTCTTTAGGGGAATATCTTTGTGTTTAAGTACCTTACATTTCCTTGTTGCTAGGAGCCATTTTTGTTTCCTTTCTTTTTTGGGGTGATTTTCTATTTGATATAATTTAAGTACTTATAAATCTCCTCTCTCTCTCTCTCTCTCTCTCTCATCCATTTCATGCTTCCTTAGTGTCATCTTCTATAATTATCCTCCTATTACCACCCTTCATTCCATATTTGGAGTGGGAATTCAATATGCATGTAACTTGAAGTTTCTCTCTTCCAAAAGGAAGGTGCATCATTCATTATAAAAGTACCCATTTCAACACACATACATATACATATGTATATGTACATGTATATATACACATATGTATATGTATATATATCTACATATATGTGTGTGTTTACATATATATATATATGCATATATACATATACATATATATGCATATATACATAGACATATACATATATACATATATATGTATATATACATATATATACATATATACATATAGATACATATACATATACATATACATATACATATACATATACATATACATATACATATACATATATGTATGTGTATGCACATGAAAAATTTGAGAAACCCAACTTCTCAGAACCCAAGATCACTTGTATGCAAGAAAAACTGTCACAAGAGAATAATGGAGACAAAAAACCAACAATGGCTCTGAAGAAGGAAATTATCATTCAGAGAGGGAATTGAAAAAGAAATACAATACAATCCTTATAAAAGGAGATTGTGCAACCCTAAAAGGTGTACAACCCTAAATGAAAGTGTATTTAATAATTAGAACAATGCATAACTAAGAGAATCTTAAGAAGGAATAAAAGGTGACTTAATTAAACCAATTAAGTGAAATTGACCTTTTACTCTAACTATATATATATATGTGTGTGTGTGTGTGTGTGTGTGGTGTGTGTGTGTGTGTGTGAGTGAGTGTGTGTGTGTGTGTGTGTGTGTGTGTGTGTGTGTGTGTGTGTAATATGTCATGGTCTTTCTAGCACTTAAAACAATTTGCCAATCAAACACTCGGTTCAAAAGTTATGCCCTCTAGAAGTTGGGTTTCCAGAAATGGGGAATGTAAAAATGTGTTGGACACATGAATGAGCTATAAAATGGAGGTACATGTGCTGGTGTGTATTTTGACACATAATAGGTCATCTTGGATTAAAGATAAGATGAGTGCCACTTTAATGGCTAGTTATAGCCCATAGTTTTGTAATCTCATTCGACGGTTTCATGTATTATATCTCCTATACACGAGGTGTGTGAGATGGAGGTTGTGTGTAAGAGTCAAGTTTAGATATTGACTTATCTCTAGATCTCTGGCTAGTGATACTCTTGTGAGAAGCTTGATCTGCAAGTATATTTTAATTTGTTATTCATTTCTAAATAATTTATTGGATAAATTTTGGAGTGTGGGTTTTTTTCTCTCTCAAAAGGGTTTTCCCCACGTAAGTCATCGTGTTATGGTATGAATGCTATTGTGTTATTTATGTTTATTTTTTTCTTAACTATTGTAACTATCTTAAAAAATTGCATTACCTCGTCTCAATATTAGTGTAGGAATTTTTTTTGTGACCTCAAGTTCCTTACAAGTGGTATCATAGCCTAATCACCTTTTGTTTCAGTTGTAGGTTGTTGGGTTTTTTGAACCAATCTTGATTTGAGTGGGATCTTATGCACAAGAAACTTTTTGATCTTGTTGCAAGAATTTTAGATGGCAAGCTCATCAGGGAGAATAGAGGTGTATAAATTTTCTTGAAGTAATTTTTAGATATGTGGAAGCTAAAGATGGAGGATCTGCTAATAGATTGAGATCAATGAGATGATGTTGATGCGAATGTCTCAAGACCTATAAACCCTATTGCGGTTTTTTAGTATGATGTTATGGACTATACAACCAAGGGTATAATTATATTATTCTTGGCAAACTATTTTCTAATCAATGTCAATGAAGAGACCTTTGCAAATAAGCTATGGAATACGCTTGGTGAAATGTATCAAGCTAAATCTTTATTGAATCAAATTTTCTTGAGGAATAAATTGTATTCCTTGAGAATGGAAAAGGGTGGACAAATTATAGACCACCTAAAATCCTTCAATATGATGGTAGCTCAATTGGAATCTATTGGTGCCAAGATGGATGAGAAAGAGAAATGTTAGATCTTACTTAATTTTTTGCTTGATTCATGGAATTCTTTTGCTATGGCTATCGATAGTAATTTTGTTGTTTCAAAGTCATGGTGGGTGCCTTGCTTATTGAAGTGATATGGAGGAAGGTATTCATTAGCTCAAGGGAAGTCCCAACTATTTGGGGAAGATCCAAGGAAAAAGGCAAAAAGAATGAGAAGCATGATAAATCCAAATCCAAGAGGAGATCTAAATCTCTTGGAAAGTATAAGGTTATTTGCAGGAATTGCAATAAACCTGGACACTTCTTCAAGGACTTCTAAGAAGAAAAGAAGAATAAAAATAAGAAATTTGATTATGACTCAAAGTCTGAGAAGGAAGATGGTGATACATTCATTACAACTTTAGCCACTCATGCAAGTAAGGATGCATGGCTAATTGACTTAGGTGCATCTTTTAAGATGAATTCCAACAGAGATTGGTTTTTGAATATGAAGAATTTAATAGAGGTAAGGTATACTTGGGTGATGATTCCCATTTAGCTATTATTGGTCGTGGTAAAGTTAAAATTAGGTTTCCTAATAGTAGAATAAAAAGGATTAGCGGTGTGTTGCATATCCTTGGAGTAGCTTGAAATTTATTAGCTATGAGAAAACTAATAGATGCAAGTTTGCAAGTAGTCTTCTTTGATGCATGATGCAAAATGGTTAGAGGTGCTATTATGATTGCTAGAGGTGTCAGATTTGGCACACTGTATAAGCTAGATGCATATACTATTGAGTGTAATAGTATATTTGTGAAAAGTGAATCTATGAATACTTCATTAGAAGAGGTGAAAGTTTCACCTTCAGTAGATGGTCATCGCTTTTAGGAACCTAAGGGTGATTTTTATTTTGAATCAAAGTTACTGTACATTTGACTATATTATGGCACCAAAGTCTTGGCCACATTGGAGAAAAGTGTCTAAGGATCTTGAAAAATAAAAAACTTTATTGAAGGTTTGAATGATAGTAATCTTCATTTTGATTTCTGTGTGAGCATTGCATTTATGGAAAATAAAATTGTGTTCAATTTTACTCGAGTTCTCATAAATCTTGTGATGCATTGGATCTTATTCGTTTTGATGTGTTTGATCCTAAAGATGTTCCTTCCATTATAAAATTCACATATTATATTATATTTATTGATTATTATAGCATAAGGACATTTGTATATTTTCTAAAGAGTAAATATGAAGTTTCCAGATGGTTTAAAGAATTTAAAGTAATGGTTGAGTTGCAAACTGGAAAGAAAATAAAATGTTTGAGGATTGATAATGGCAGTGAATTTTTCTAATAATTTGATAGATTCCTTTAAATATTATGTCATTCATAGACAAAAGAAAACTCTATATTCTCTGCAATAAAATGAAGTTGCAGGAAGAGTGAATAGGATGCTATTGGAGAAGGCTACAAGTATGTTGAGTGGTGCTAGTCTAGAAAAAATGTTTTGGGTTGTTGCCACTACTTGTTACCTAGTTAATATGTCTCCTACATCAACTCTTGTTGATAAAATGCCTATGGAGGCATGGTCAGATCACAAGCCTTCATTGATACATCGTAAAGTTTTTGGTTGTGATACATACATGCATGTGCCGAAGAAGAAGTGAACAAAGTAGGAGAACAAGGTTGTAAAATGTAGCTTCATCGAACACAATTATAGTGTGAAAGGATGCAAGCTTTGGGACCCTATTGCATATTAGGTGATACATAGTAGAAGTAATATTTTTAGAGAAACTAACCCTCCTTCTGTTACATTACAACCATAATAGACTAAATAGGAAGATATAATTCAACTTCCTTCTACACCTGAATGAGTTGAATCAAGACCCACAAACAGGCAAGAAGTTGACGAGACCTCATCTAGCTCTAAATCTTTAGAAGAGGAGGAAGAACCTCCAACTCAACTTGTTTAGAGGTATACAATACATAGACAACTGCCTGAAAGGTATTCACTTGATGATTGGAGATGTATTTTTTCTTTGAATACTAATATGTATGAACCTAGATATGTAGAAGAGACATTAAGTATGAATGATGTAGAATCCTAGAAAATTTCTATGGATGAAGAAATGGAAGCTTTGAAAAATAATAATACATTAAATATTGTAATATTTCCTAAAGGACGTAAATCCGTTGTTTGTAAATGAGTGTTAAAAAACAATTGGTTCAGATGGAGGTATTGAAAAGTATAAAGCAAGGCTAAATGTGAAAGGCTAATCTCAAGTTGAGGGTGTTGATTATGATGAGATATTTTTTCCAGTAGCATAAATTACATCCATAAGCTTTTTGCTTTCTATTATTGTAGCTTGTGGTTTAGAGGTTGAGCAAATGGATGTGAAAACTTCTTTCCTTCATGGTGATTTGGAGGAGGATATTTATATGACACAACTGTAAAACTATGTGGTAAAAGGCAAAATTAATTTGGTTTGTAAATTAAAGAAATCTTTGTATGGCCTCAAACAAAGCCTTGGGATTTGGTACCATAAATTTGATGTATACGTGTTTAGCTTTGGATTTGTGTGCTCTCAATTAGATCACTCTATTTATTATAAATTTGATGGTGATTATTTCATGTACATTGCATTATATATAGATGATATGTTATTCATTGGAAAAGGGAAATGTACAATTCAAGAACAAAATTCTCAACTTGCTACTAAATTTGAAATGAAAGATCTTGGTGCAATGACAGAATCCCAAAAGAAATAAATATCCTCTCCAAACTTATTGGCTACTCCCTCTTTAACTACCCGAGCTTTATCCAAAAGAAAAACCCATCTTCAATCCATCAACAAGAAAATAATTTTCCTTATCCAATAATCAATAAAAAAAATTGTTCTTTCTATTCCACACATACAACCATTCTATTGACTTATACATTATGCAATTACAAAGGCAGGTTTCCTTAATATCTAAAACCCAAGAGATAGGAACAACATCAACAACTCGTTGGTTGAAGTTTCAAAGCTTTGATACCATGTTGAAGTTTCAAAGTTATGATACCATGTTGAATTTTACAACACAAAATATTGCAACACAAGCCTACAAGTTCAAATGACAAACAAGAAAACCTTCCACAAACGAGAGCTGCACAAAAAAATGCTATATTACTCAAAAGCAAAGAATACAAAATTACAGGGTGAATTACAATTGTACAATTTGAGGTGCTTATAAGAAAGAACAAAGATAAATTTAGGAGAGCTAAAGTGCAAGCATGAGGTCTTCATCTGAGTCACATGTAGTGCCCTTTTCATTTCATTGCATGTCTCGCTTTTGGAGAGGAGATTTTTCCCACATGGTTTTTCTCCTTTTCTCTGCTTAGAGAGACTTCATTGGTTTGTACATGGGTACCTAATAAGGCCTTTTGTTGCTGAGGTTTATTTTTGCATTCATGCATTTAGAGTTTTTCTACTTACTCTAAGTTTAACTTAAGGGGGGTCTTAGAACATATTTATTGCTTTTTTACAACTAGTTATACTTTTTTTGCTTAAGTTCACTCAGGATTGCTTATTTTAGTTGTGCACCTAGTTTAGCTTATAGTTGAGCTTAATTTAGCTCCTACTTTGCATATCTTTAGTTCTTCTAATTTTAGGATTAAGGCATCTCTTGATTTCTATAAAGCAAGTCTTTCATTCATTGTAATTGTATCTCTAATATTGTTTTGTGCAATAATACATATTTCTTTGGTTGTTATAGAGCATACAATATTTTATTGATCTCTTTTGTGTGATAGGTGTTTTGCTTGCAGATGATTGTTGGCTCATGTGGTTGATCATCAACTTCTACAACATTTCCTTAATTATGGCACGTTGAAATTTTTATTAAAAACTGCAAAATCTTCAAGACTGATGCTAGGGCCATTTAGATACATGCAACCTCCAATGATATACATACAAACATACATACATACATACATATACATAGACATAGACATAGACATATACATACACATACACATACACATACACATACACATACACATACACATACACATACACATACACATACACATACACATACACATACACATACACATACACATATATAGACACACGCACACACACACACACACACATTTATATATATTTCATTTGCTTTTAAAATACTTAATCTTGTACACACACATGTATCTTCATACATATATACACATATCATTGTAATTGATAGAGTAATAATATTTATTCTTCAACTTTAAACAATGATCACTTAATGAATGTTAGTCTAGATAGGGGTTTCATATTTTGAATAAAGCTAGCACTAGACCTTAGATAAAATTATATTGACATAGGCTCAAGACAACACAACACACGATGAGATACAAGGTACTCTAGAAAGATAGAATAAACCACATACCGATATGTAACATGTAACCTATGTGTGTGTGCGTGTCAAACTTGAGATGACATTACTTTCTTGTTCACAATCTCTATAGTTCTCTCTTCGATGATACTCTCCCTCTCTACGTATTTCTAGCTTAAATGCATGAAAAATTAAAAAATTCAATTTATTATTATTTTTTAATTTTATATTATTTTATCTTCACTTCCACCTCTCAAATCCCACTCACTTTGAGTTTAATTGATCAACCATTTTTGTCTATCTCCGTCATGCAATCAATTTTGTCTATCTCCATAATGCAATTAGTTAACTTTGTAATTATCTCAATCAATTCATCTTATCAAGTCTCCACCATTGATCATGTCATATAATTACATTGAAGGCCTATTATACTCACCTATGGATGAAAAAAGTCTTCAATAAAATCTAGAAGCATTTAATTTGAACACTTAAATACATAAAAAAATAAAAAAAACAATAAAAACTAGAAGCATTTAATTTGAACACTTAAATACATGAAAAAAAATTAAAAATCAATTTATTATTATTTTATCTTCACTTCCACATCTCAACTTCCATTCACTCTAAGTTTAAATAATCAATCAATTTTGAGTATCTCCATCATGCAATAAGTTAACTTTGTAATTATCTCAATCAAATCATCGAATCTTCTCATCAAATGTCCACGATTGATCAATACTAGACAATCTATAAATTTGTAGTTTAATAATAGATTAGAAATAAAACCCACTTTTTCTCAACTATAAGGCTAAGAAGGAATATAAAATAAAAATATAATGCTATAATAATAATAATAATAATAATAATAATAATAATAATAATAATAATAATAATAATCTAGTCTTAATAGATTTTTTTGATTTGATCAATAGTTTAATAGAAATATAAGAATATAATACTTTTTTAAGTTGAATAATGAACAAATATGATATCTTCGATGTACTTTACCTATATTTTTCTAAAATAGGTATACTAGTCTATAAAATAGTAGTATAATGATATATAAAAAATAATTTTATAATTTAAGAGGGATTAAAAGTCCAACATAAAATCCACCTTTTTTTCAACTATAATAAAAATAAGAACATATATAAAATAAAAATATAACTAGTATACCTATATTCTAAAAAAAATATATTAAAAATCAATTTTTTGTTATGGATATTTGTATGTCATTGTAATGCCTCTCGACATAATTGACATAATGATATGATAATATAATAATAATAATGTAATCTTAATAGTGTTTTTTGCTTTGGTTAATAGTTTTTTATAGAAATATAATATTTTTTTAAGTGGTAGACATACTTTACCTGTATTCCTCAATTTAGAAGTAACTTAAATAGATAGACATCTAAGACTAATATCTTTTAACAACTTTTATATAGATTCAATGAAGAGATCTATATCAAATTTAACTTAAGATAGAAATCTAAGACTAATATCTCTTAACAATTTTTATATAGATTCAATGAAGATATCTATATCAAATTTATTTAATTTTATATACATTATTTATTGATGAACATAAAAGTTTGTTTTACTTTTCTTTAGATTAGTAAACTATTAACAATTATTTTATTTCACATTGTTTGTTTTAGATTAAAATTATTTTATTTGTAATTTTTAAAATTTTATTTTATAATTTAATTTTTTCAAAATATATTTGTTATATTTTAAATTTTTTATGTAGAGCATTTAATATATTTATAATATATATGCTAATTATATATAAACGTTGATATTAGCATATATGGTTTATTTTCTAGCATATTATTATTGGCAAATCTTAATTTATTTTTAAGCGTTTTATTAATAATAATTTAATATCTATCAAGTAAATATTAAATTAATAATTTAAATTATTGAACTTATAAATTAATAAATTTTTATTTATTTTATTTTTTATATGTAGCATTGCACATATATATTAAATTATAAATATAAAATAAGTCAAAATAATGAAATCTGGAAACTTGAAATTCTAAATTTTAATAAAGTGACATTATTTAATTGAAATAATGAAAAAAATTACTCTCTCTATATATGAATGTGTATGTTAATTATGAACAAAAGTTAATATTAGCATATTTTTCTTTTAAAAGAATTATAGATGATTGATTGAAAATTTTGACATTTAGAAAAGGGCTTATTTTAGATAGATTTAAAAAAAAAAGATCT
The DNA here is from genome assembly GCF_030272615.1 of Cryptomeria japonica. Taxonomy (NCBI): domain Eukaryota; kingdom Viridiplantae; phylum Streptophyta; class Pinopsida; order Cupressales; family Cupressaceae; genus Cryptomeria; species Cryptomeria japonica. The sequence continues at coordinate 218,396,894 of NC_081414.1, read as the reverse complement.
ACTAATTTTATTCTATTTCTTTTATTTTTATTTGAAGAACTATTTTTATTTGTTTAAAAGTAATTTTTATAATTATAAAAATTTATTTAAGAATGATCTTATTTTATTTACTTAAGAGTTATTTTATAATTTTAGTTTTTGAAAAATATGTCAATTTTAAAATGATTTTTGTTAACACTCATATCATTATACTTGATTTATTTATTACTATAATTTAAATTTTTTGAAAAAATATTAATATTTAAAATTCTCATGCAAAAAGATAACAAGTACCCATGATTTCATGAGTTGTCTCACCATAAATATCTAGTCCCTTGGTAAAGTGTTTTATAAGTTCTCTTTTACATCATTTCATCTAATGAAAGCCGTTTCCTCGCATAATTTATTTAACAAAGAGATATATTGAAAACATGGGATGTTTCTCATCTCTTTGAATAAGAAAAGGACTAAACTGACAACGCTGGCATTCCCATAGACTATTTTTAACATCGACTTTAAAAGATCTATGCATCTACATAAATTTTTTAAATACATAATATTTTATAAAAATTTTTAAATATGTTTTTTAAAGACATTAAAATTTTCTCTTTGAGAAATACACTGTCTTGCAACGTAAGTGCCCTCTCAGGATCTGGAGAAAGGCGCCACCTCGTAAAATACTAACTGAGCAGCTGTTCCTTCCGACATTAAATTTATTTAAGCCAAGGTAATAGAGCAAATAACAGCCAATGAAAAACGTCACCGCTTTTACAGGCGCGCTTAATTTCCCATCACAGAAATACCCGCCACTGGCGCATAATAGCTTTGCAAGAGTATAAATAAAACAGAGAGATTATTATTAACTTGGTATAAAAAAGCACACATGCTCGCAAGAGCTCGCCATGCATAGTTTTGCGATTTGAAGGTGGCGTTAAAGGAGTTTGTCCACCGCTGTTCGATTCTTACTATTGCTATCCTCGTTATTTCTCTTAAAATTGTTTTACCAGTGACCCAAGTTTCGGGTTAACTGCATAATACAGAGAATTTCAGCAGTTTGCCTTTTTAGTGTGGATCGAATTGTATGGAATCGCTTGCTTCCAAGAGAGCGAAATGAGGGAAGAGCCACAGCAGAAACGGTAACTTACCTCGCACGCCAATGCAATGGAATTTTAGTTTAACCGCGTAAAGATTTGGGTTTGTACAGTTGAATGAATATCTGCTGAGTTTTAGAAGTTTGTGGTAACCGTGGAAGGACGGGGGGGGTTTAGTCAATCTGAAGATATGTGCTGAATTTAGAGGTAGGTTTTTGAAAAATATTTATTTATGACTATCTTGTTATTTTCCTGATGTAGGTTGCAGTTGCATCAACCATCACAGTTTGTAACACAAGAAGATGCAGTTGCACATTTGAAGGCTACTGAAGAGGCACTCAGTGATGAAAAATCCAGGATTGTTGATAATGCCTACTCATATCTAAAGACAGTCAAAGAAACTTTCAAGAACGATCAAGAGAAGTATATTGGGTTTCTTCAAGTCATGAAAGATTTCAGGCTGTACGGGTATGCTTGCCGCTTTTTCAAATCTTTGTAATCAGTACTTAGATCTGAATCTGTTCAAGGCGTTATAGTCCCAAATATGAGACACACTGTTTATACATGTATATCTTGGGCAATCTGAAATTTATTTGAAAAATTAATAATTTTTTTATATTCATTTTGCTTTTTGGGGAAAGTTAGCAGTTGGAAAAATTGCCATTATAGCAAATTTGTGAGAAATTAACTAACTGGCGAAAAATTCGACTTAAAATAAATGCTTTGAAATTCTGATTGATTTTTTTAATCAACAGTAAACCTTATTGAAATTATCCTTTTCCTTTTTTTTCAGATTTATTACAAATGAGATGATGAACAGATTAAAAGATGTGTTTGAAGGCCATAACTCTCTTCTTCTGGGAATTAATGTTTTCCTTCCAAGAGGCTATGAAATTACGGATACTTCTATAGATCGTCCCCCGAGGAATATCTGTTTTGATTTTGATCAAGCTCTCATTTATATTCAGAAGATTAAGGTAAGCTCGAAGAAGTATAAATAGGCTTGATGTTGACCAAGTTGTCAATTATATTTAAAAGATTGAGATAAGATTGAATAAGTAAAAGTATAAATAGATGGTTTTGGCATTTAAAAGCATTTTTGAAATACATTTATATTATGAAATGTTTCAAAGCACTTTGCCATGTTCAGAGACGGTTTCAAAATGATGACAAAAACGTCTACAAAAGCTTTCAGCAAATGCTGAAAATGTCTCGGGAGGGTGATATATCACTCGATGACTTACATCAACAGGTAAGACACCTATTTTGCAATCATACAGTTTTACAAAAAAGAACGCAGCTGTGATTTTATTTGTTATGCTTTTAAGCTAAAATTTGAAAGAGAACAAAATCTAATCTGTTTTTTAACTTTTTGGCAGGTGAAACTCCTGTTTTGCGATCATAAAGATCTTCTAGAGGATTTCACTAAATATCTTCCAAAACCTATGGATTCTGCTCATGTTACTCACCTTCAAGATTCTGAACAGCCTTCATCTGGACACATCTCTGGATTGAAGTCTGTCAGGTATTCGTACAAAGAAAACATGGCCAAGGTGTGTTGTGACAATCTTGGCTTGATTTCCAGTCCTATTTATGTTTTTAGTTTTCTATAGTTTCTTTTCTTAGCAAATTGTGCTTTAAATTTGATTTTGCAACAGAGACAAAAAACTGCTGATACAAACAGTAATCACCATCAGATTTTCCAAAGTCTTTTAAGGGAAGGTGTTGAGAGAACATCTGTTGGCATAGATAATGGAAATTTGAAGAAGGTTAATAAAGAGAAACACCTCAACGAGGATTCAATGTGGAAGTTAAAAGACGGGGGTAAAAAAAGACCAGCACACAATAGGGAGACAGAGTTGGATGGTATGTATCACTGCCCTGATACAGGGACAATAATTAGCACATCTGGTGTTTTGATGCCTGAGAAGAGACTGACGGAGCAAGTTTATGGATCTCCTGGAGATAATTCTCTGCAAGATCCCCCCATGGACTGTAGTAAAACTTTAATGAGTAAGTAACATTAGAATACTTGCATAACTAATGCATTTGTCTTTAATGAATCTCAACTAAGTTTAGGTTCATTGTTAAAAAATTGTTACTGATAAACTACCTAAAACAAATAAGTAGCCATTTTTTTAAGTTGCAGATAAATTTCTTGGAGATTGCCAACATCTCAGAAATACAAAATATCTAGGTCGCTTGTTTTCCTTCTATAACCGTAGCATGCCTCATTAGTGATCAGGTTAAATGATTTTTCTTGTAAGGCTCATATTTTTTCTCTCCATGCTTTAAACTTCATGTTTGACTACTATGCCATTTGATCCTTATCTTTTTGTCGACATCTTTCATCCTGCAAATTATATTTTACAAGATGGCATTAGGAGTTTTTCTCGAGTTGATGATAAAGATTAACAATGAAACGTTTCAGAACTTTATTTATACATCTTAGTTAATGCCTGTAATTTTATTCTAGACCTGAAGCACTTGTTTTTGCAGATATAGGTCGACAGAAAAGAGACTTTTGCAAGAAAGTAAAAAGAAATATTGTCGATAGAGAGTTGGAGGACAACATGAGAAACACAGAGCAAGATGATAACAAAGATAGACACAGAGATCATGATCAATCCTGCAGGTCAAGAGATAAGTTAAATAATAATGCATCACCTATCTCTAGCAAAGATGAAGACACAAGTCCACAGGCAGGGGACTGTTGCAAGAGAGAAAAACGAAAGCTCAGTAAGACAGAATCAGAGAAGGAAAACAAGAGAAACAAAGAACAACATCATGGAAAAAATAGACATGGAGATAATGATCAATCTTGTAGGTCAATAGATAAATTAAATAACAATGCTTCACCTACGTCAAGCAAAGGCAAAGGCATGGACAAGCCAATTTCGGAGTTTTGTCCGTCTGACTTTGAGCTTTGTACACCTAGTTATTGTTTGCTACCTGAGAATGTAAGAGACCTTTTCATATATGTGTTTTTGTAATGGACACTTGATATTGATAAATAATTATATTTCTCCAGTCATAGAGAGCCATTTTTTTCCTCTTGGAAATCAGCATTGTAAATGCCATTCATTTTGAGCAGTTTTTTAAAATAAAATAAAATGAATACCAAATATAAATTTATAATTTGAACTTATTTATCACTTAACTTTAATTTTTATTTGAAATTAGATGAAAAATTGATGTTAATTGCATTATTTTGCAGTGCCTAAAACCTGTTGCCAGCTACAGTACTGACCTTGCAGCAGAGGTATTGAATGATTGTTGCGTAACAATGACATCTGGTAGTGAGGATAACTCATTCAAACACACACGGAAGAATCTCTATGAGGAGATTCTTTTTCGTTGTGAGGATGATAGGTATTGCTATATATTTTGGACTTAAGGCACTTCTTACAGATTTGTATCAGAGTAGTTATGAACAAATTATAGTCTAGATGAATGTCATATCTTGCACGCTACATACAAGGGGTGTTAATTTATTTCTTGATGCTAGGTGCCTCTTTCTTTTTGGGGATGTTATCCATGTTTACCATTTAGTATATACTGATGAGTTAATTTTATTATCTCTCTCTTATTACTTGAATAAAAGTTCCTTTGAACTTTTGAAGATGTTCTTATGGTTGCTAATGTTTCTAATGTGAATTTTCAGATATGAATTGGACATGCTGATGGAATCCATATCAGCAACAATTATAAATATAAAAGAGTTGCTGGAAAAGAAGCGCAATAGCACAATTAATGGAGACGATCATATCCAAATTGAAGAGCACTTGACAGGTAGAGTTTGTTCTGAGCTGGTGTAACTGCATTTAGAAGTTAGATTCATATCATAGTAGGCTTTGAAGTGGCTCACTATGTGGCAATGTTTTACCTTTGCAGTTTTAAATCTGAGATGCATTGAACAGATTTATGGTGATCATGGACTTGAATTACTAGATCTGTTGCATGGAAACCCAAGTCGTGCTTTACCAGTAATACAGAAACGTCTTCAGCAAAAGAAAGATGAACTGTCGAATTGTAAGGCCGAGTTTAACAAAGTTTGGGCTGGTGTTTTTGCAAAAAACTACCATAAATCCCTTGATCATCGCAGCTTCTACTTTAAGCAGCGAGACAAAAAGAGCTTAAGCACAAAAGGTTAACCACAGTTTTTAACTTCATTTATTTTGAATTCCTAAATTAAGGAGAAACCTTTCTATGGTTTTGAAAATATGGTTGGCAGCAAAACAGTTATCTTCATGAATTTCTTGAAGCTATAATTTTCTATAAAATCCATCAGCAATTTTGCAAAATCTTGTTCAAGATACTTGTTTAAAATATATATGCGTATCTTTTCTTCCATAGTTTCAGATCTAAATAGAACTAGACAAGTTGGATGTTATGATCAACTTTTGATCATGTGCTTACCATCACCCCTCATTTTTTTATAAAGAGAGTAAGCTTATTGATTATCAAAAAGGGGATAGAACCGCCACTAATGTGAAATAGCCAAACAAACTAAGATTAGGGAACATTGGTAAACAAAACTAGAGGACTCTCCATATTAGTTATTTTGGTCCTTGGCCAACACTTTAGTATAGTTGGTGCAGCTTCTTCCTCATCATTATCCTTGCCACAGTGGTTGATGTCCATTGTTTGGTTTAGCATATTCATGTGATCTTCCATTATCTTGTTTGTGGGTGTAACATACACCATTGATTTTTTGTTTTGTTTTGTTTTCTGTTTGAATGTGTTTATAGAAGAAGAGAAATGTGCAGAAGATTTCTATGACAATGATAATACTTGCAACAATGAAATAACTCAGAAAATAACAATATTTAGGAAATCCCACAAACTGATATGCCTCAGATTTAATTTTAGAACTGAAGTTACAATATATCATGAAAATAAGAATAACCTAGTTCATGCATTTTATTACAAGGCCATTACAAACAAACCCAGAAAATTTGATTGACTTTGATCAAATACTGTACTATCAACCAGCTCCAGCAAGATCTCCAAAATGGATGCCACAGCCAAGAAAGGTCTCCTTTGTGGATGAACTAATTTGCAATGCTGTAGGAATCCTATGTGACACTCCCAAGCCAAATAATCAATAACAAAGTCCAGCTGGAAGCTTTGGAAAACCCCACGCCACACCCAAGATGGTATGGCTAGCTAGATGGACGGTATGACCAACAATGGGAGACAACAAAAGCAGATAATCTCACTCGAAACTCTCCAATTGTTTTTATACAAGTCTGATACAACAATAAACTGTGTATGAAACTACCAGTTAATCCTCTAGATTTGATCTCTCATCAATGTGGAACATGCCTATTGCAAGGATTTTTGTCCTCACAAAGCCACATGATGAACAATTTCAACAAGCAAAGAAGTCTTCAAAATATCAATACCAAGCATAATGAAATGAGCTCCCAAAGTTGCTTTTATATCCTCGCCAATTCTGACACCCAGCCAAGGAGTCTTTTACTTTTTTACTTTAAAACCTTATGTCTCCTCCAAAAGTGGTGGTCATCCCCCAAAAGGCTCCCTTTATTAAATTTTAAGACTTCATTTTAATATTTGGGGTGCTCATATAGTCCACAATTAAATAAATTAAAATAACAATAAAGTTAAATCTTTAATTTTAACTTTATAACTTTATAACTTACATTATTTAATTGAGTGGATCAGGAGGAAATAATGCTAGATTGATTGAAATCACACAAATAGGTAAAGGGATGAAAAGAGCTCCATAGAGATGAAAACAAAAATGTAATTTGCAGCCATGAGGTAGAGGACATAACAGAAAAAACTCCTAATGTGTCAACATCTAATGATAAAGGTTTAAAACAAATTCTAATTTTCTGAGTTACAACAGCAGTCACATATCTCCTTGCAATCATGAGATGGCAGTCTTAAAACATGAAGATGTAAAGGTTATTGAATCTCCTAATGAGGGCTATCAAGATTCAAGAGTTATACATGATGTTTTTGGTGTAGATCCAATCTACAAGATGTCTGATTTTATCTATCATAGCATGGAAGATGTGTTGAAGACCCAAAGTTTGTGTGACAGATGGTTACAAAGAGCCAAGAAGGCAAAGTTGTTGGCTGCCCAAGCAAAACAAAATCTACAAGGAATCAAGGAATGTTGCAATTATATAGATCAAGCAAGATAGGAAAGAGAAGCCTGTTCTCGATCATGATTTCTTCCAAGGGAAGAAGACATGGAGATGGAGCATACAAGGGATGAGCCTCTTAAGAGAAGGAAGTAAGAAGAACAAGTAGATGAACCAGCACAATTCTTTTTGGATATCTCGTTTGCATCATGAGGTTCATGAATCCCCTCTTTTAGAGAGCCCATTAAAGGCTCAAATCACAAATGAAGATGGGATAGTTGAGCACACACTTAGTGAACCAGCCACTAACATTCTTCCTACACCTTTGATCATTTGTGGGGAGCTTGAGGAATGAACTTAGGATGTGATACAAACCCATCATGTTAATGACTCTTTGATAGGGTATGAGGCTGCCCTACCTCTGAGACTTATGGCACATGTCATGGAGACATTTGTTTTTGACTGGCACGAATTTTGGGAAATTGAGTTCCAGTTGATGTATGGTCCTAAACATGGGGGAATATTGTTAATTTGTTATAATACTTGACCTTGAGTTACAAATGATTGTGTTACAGCTAGGCTATGGTTCTTGGTATGGGTGTGGGCATGAGGACATTGATGTTCCAGTCCGAATTCATGGATCACTACTCCATGCATCAATAGGAGGTGGCTGTCCTATACTGTTATACATTGATTTCCTAGAGGGGATGTGGAGGACACCACCTGTTTGCGTGCTTGGAGGAACATGGATCATCTTTTCACTATTGGACGTTGGCATAATGATGAAGTGTCATTATCATTAGTCATTAGAGGCACTCCTTACATCATCATAGGTCTGAGTTTCAGATTTATGGGTGCTGTTCTGGTCTACATCAGCAGCCTAGGATGGGATACTATGTCTTTTAGTGCACCCATTATGGATATCTTGCATATCCATAAGAGATCTAGAGTTGGAGAGTTGCTTGTTAATAGCTCTTTGAGATACTTCTATTTTCTCATGATTGATGGATATGGCAGCGTGATGATTTGGGATCCTGGCATTGGTATGTTTGGCGCATTACTTCATTGGAATCATGATAAGTTGTTTCACAATTCAAGGCCTAGTGATGTTTTTATAAGAGTGGAGCAATGGAAATTTGAAGGAGATACACATGGGAAGACATATCGAGGGCATAGATTAATATGGGTTCTAGGTATTGGTGGGAACACTTGAGTCTAATGCAGATTTGATACAAGTGATTGCTTGTGGGCAAGCAATCTCGGGGAGGGCGGACTATAATGTCCCCTTCTTAGCCAACGTCAGCCAATCAGGGTTAGTGTATCATTAGGTTGTCATAGACTAACAAGATGGATAGAGAACCCATGTTCAGTTGATTCTCTGAAGGTTCAGACATTATAATTGAGTGGATCAATAGGTATCAGAGCATCATTTTATGATGTTGCAAAACGGTTGTTAAGTTAAATTAATATTTAACTTAAATAACAAACATCAAAAGTGAACTTTATGATACAATTCACCTAATATCTTAGAGAGAGAGTATGGACGCCTTAGGAGAGAGAAAGTGGAGTTCACTACATTTGATGTTATTTGTAATATTGCTAATGATATTAAAAGGTGACTCTAAAAGCTAGATTTATAAAGTTATGAAAATGACTTTATAATAAAGTCACTTTCCGTGGATACCACTCCAAGTAGAGCTGGAAATAATAATAAAAAAAGAGTGACTTAAGTGGGCGCCCTTTGAGGAGAAAGAAAAAGATATTAATGAGACACTTGAAATTAAATAAAACTCAAATTAAAATCATAAAGTGGGCACTTGAAAAAGAAACCCTAATTAGGGTGTAAGGATAGAAGAGGCTCTAAAGGCAACTTGAGTCATTGTTAGGTTATGTTATGTTGGATGTTACTTCATGCTTGCCTCTTGTGAGGAGCTTAGCTGAACCCTAGGGTTTGAAGCAGCTTGTGGGGACGAAAAACTGCATGAGTCATCACACCTATAGTTGTGGAAGATCAGCTCAGGGTGTGTGAGGAATCTCTACTTCTAGAGTTTCACTTGGGCACAAAGGAAATCAGTTTTGAAGTGTATTTGCTGGTTGTGGCCGAGTGAGGTGCCTTCTTGCTAGGACGACCCCTTCTTGGGCATATTTGGAGCAAGGCAAAGTCACAACCTTTGCTGTTTGGTGTTGGTTGTAATAGTTTTTCTTCATCGTCAAAGGAGGCGGCAAATTTTGTAAGAGCTTCCAAGATTTATGAACCTTTGAAGCAATTTTTTTAGTGAGGTGTCTCCTTGTTAGGCTAACCCCTCTTGGACAACATTGGAGCTCAAAGAAATCATTACAACTGCTATTTAGTATTGGTATTGGCTAGTTTCATCCTTACAGTGGGAAGGCAGATTTGGTATCTGATTTCAAGGGATTAAAGGGATTTTTCTGAGTAAGCTGCCTACTTGTCTAGCCGACCCCTTTCTTGGCCATATATGGAGCTAGAATGACTATTTTGATGCTGTCCAGTCTTTGGGTTGCAAGGCTCTATCATTAACAACATTTTATACAAATTATTTCACCATACTTCAGAGGGTTTGAGTGATTACGATAGCAAAGTCAGAACTACACCAGACCAAACCAGTTCTTGCAAAGTGAGTGTTTCTAGGGTCAAGCACCTAATTTTTGGAGACACACTTCCACACTTTTGGGCACCTAAAACATACTTTACATTTGGGAATAGTTTGGGAGTGGAAAGGAAGTTGTTACAGCTGCTGCAACTCATTTGTGGAGTGACCTATGTGGTTGCCACCTTCTGAATCAGACCTGCAAACAGCTCTTCCAGCCCATTCTTCTTCAAGGTCTCAGAGAACAATTTATGGGTATGCCTAAAAACTGTTTGTAAAATCATATTGCAGAACTAGGGTTCATTTCATCCAGGAAACTTGTATTTCAGATATATAAATAAATCTGGAAACTTCCTTTCCTATGTTGCAAGTTATGTTAATTGATTTTTAGGACTGATATTTGAAGGCAATATTTATTTTAAGTTTATATATGTTTATCATCTCAAACATTGCAAAACACAAACAAAAAAAAACATTCTGCAACTTCTGTCTAGTTCTATAAGATCACACAAATAAAATAAACTTAATACTTTTAATTTAAAAAAAAACAAGACAGGTTGCTGCAGTTTAGTTCCCAGTGTTCCACAACAGGGTGGGACATTACAGGATGTCTTCCTCAAATGAAACCGTCTTCCCTTTATATCTTCCAATGTGAGCGAGAAGTTGCACCCCTTCATCATGTCTGCGCTTTGCAAGAGTCACAACCTTTCACAATTACCACCCTTCAAAAGAGTCACAACCTTTTATAATTACAACCCTTTGAAAGAGTACAACCCTTCATAATTTCTTCTCTTTGAAAGAGTTACAACCTTACACAATTACCACTCTTCGAAAGAGTACAACCCTACATAATTTCTGCACTTTGAAAGAATCACTTATTTTCTTCCCATTCCTTACTTCTTCCATTACTCCTTCCTTGATTCACATGCTCCATTTTTTGTTCCTTCCTCCATATCCCCTTTCAAATGAACTCTTCTCCCTTTTATTTCTCATATTTGAGGGAGTCACAACTCTTCATTTCATACCTTTTAACCATTCATTAAACTTAATTAAATTTTTATTATATTGTATTTTAATTTGATTCTTTTATATTTTAATTTTATTATTATTCTTTATTAGTAAATCCTATTTCAAAAAGGGGACGTTACAATCCACCCTACCCAAGATAGTTTGTCTCAAGCAATGATCATGGAGAGAGCGTTCAAGACGACTCCCAATGGAATTTGCAACTTCTAACTTTGTTTTTTAATGAAGATCTATCTCCTTGGTAAAAATAATTCCCTCTTCTCCAATAAATTATTCTGCAATAGAATCTCTTCATAGATAGGTGGTAGGAATCCAATAAACAAATTTTCCTCTTTTGTATGAAGTATGAACTTATGTGCACTAGTGTGAGTTTTATGGGATGATTATTCAAGGTTTCTTCCAATAAATACCATAACAAGAAGATGAAAAATATTGTATCATGGCCATTTTCCAAGGCATTAGTTAAAATATAATAGTCTACTTCAAAAAAAAGAATAGTCATTTTTATCATTATCGCATCATTTTTTTGGAACACTTGAGCTGTTTTTCTTTCAAGCATTCAAGAATGCACAATGAAGTTTCATGTGATCTTGAAGGACTTAATTTTGTTTTTTGTCACTCGGCCCAACTTTGGTTTTAAAAAGCAAAATAAAATAAAATTGTGGGCCCATGTTTTCAATGGATGAATTTTGTAAAATAGTAATACAAATATGTAATTTATATTCATATAACATTGTGTATGAATTGAATTCATTTTTTGATCTATTAATGAAGGAAAAACCACTTTTGACCTTTGTAAATCTAGTTTTATGCATGTTTTTAAAGATTATTTTACAAGTTTGTGTTTTTCCATATTTGGAAATTTCACCATTTTTGTGTTTCTCGAGTTTGACTTTTTAATTTTTTCCGAGTCTACCAAGGTTTTTCCTCGTCTAATTTTTGAACTATGTATCAAAGAACAAGTGGCTGATAGTCCGACCCTCCTTCATATAGTACATTAAATTTCAAGGCAAAATTATTATATAACCTTATTTTCCCCAAAATAATTGATCCAATGGTTCCTCTAGGTTTTCTTTTCCTTTCTATTAATTGTTTCAAGTTAAGAATTCATAGGTAGGCTTTGTTAAGGTATAGATAGCTTCGGTAAGATAAATGATTGAATGAGAGATAAATGAAGTCTCTCATTCAATCATTTATCATATGAATTATTAAAATGAATAAACTCAAGCATTCAATTGATAAACATTCCTTTTATATTAACTGTTCATTATCATAGTATTCCAAATTTGATAATCTATTCTTATTCACCGATTGACAAATCGAATTAACCTTTGCAAATACGACTTAATGATTATCGGTTAGACTATTGATATTAGTCTATGTTTGCACCGATTAAATATCGGGTGATATATTAAACTCACACCGATTATATCGGCTGTTAAGAATAGTGATAATATAACCATGCACCGTTTGGCATACACTGATTATATCGGGTGTTAAGATAGTGTTAATATAACCATGTACCGTTTGGCATACACTGATAATTATCGGGTGTTTGAATATGCACCGGTTGGTAAAATAAAAGCCATGCACCATTATAGTGAGGGGGCATGATCAAGTGATGTCTTGATCGGCCATGTCCAAAAGACATGGTCGGTCAAGGCATCGCTTGACTGTACCCAGCCCACTATATATGTCAAATGAAATATGTGAGAATGGACATTGAAATTTATAAATGCTCCTCCTCTCCTGCCACATAAAAGAAGACAATCAGATTTATATAATAATTCAGTAATAGAGAAAACAAAATATTAAAGTAGAATATAACTTGCATATTGAATGTATATTGATATTAGTCTATGTTTGCACCGATTAAATATCGGGTGATATATTAAACTCACACCGATTATATCGGCTGTTAAGAATAGTGATAATATGACCATGCACCGTTTGGCATACACCGATTATATCGGGTGTTAAGATAGTGTTAATATAACCATGTACCATTTGGCATACACTGATAATTATCGGGTGTTTGAATATGCACCGGTTGGTAAAATAAAAGCCATGCACCATTATAGTGAGGGGGCACGATCAAGTGATGTCTTGATCGGCCATGTCCAAAAGACATGGTCGGTCAAGGCATCGCTTGACTGTACCCAGCCTACTATATATGTCAAATGAAATATGTGAGAATGGACATTGAAATTTATAAATGCTCCTCCTCTCCTGCCACATAAAAGAAGACAATCAGATTTATATAATAATTCAGTAATAGAGAAAACAAAATATTAAAGTAGAATATAACTTGCATATTGAATGTATATTGAACATCATTTACAGGCTTTATGTCCCATTGTTCCAAGTTAGGAGAGGAAATCTTTATAATCTAAGGAACCTTAGCTTTTGAAAGAGATTCCTAGTTTCTGTTATCCATTCATCATTGTGTTAAAATTGCCTTTAATTATCCATTTGTCATCTCCCTTGATTTAGTAATTTTCCATAAAGTAGTTAAAGAAAGAAAGAAAGAAATAAAAAGAAAGAAATAAAAAGAAACTAGATTCATGTCCACAAATGACCAAAAGTAGGACAATGGGACTAGAGATTACAATAATTAACAATTGAAAGTTCTAGGAAGAGAAAACTGTAGAATCAAAATAATACAAATACATAAGACAAAACAAAGCACCGTGCCACTAACGTATAGCAATACAAATAGCAATGAAGCACAAACAAGAGCCCCAAAAGCATGTGTTGATTAGAATGGAAGGAAATCTCATTGAATATCTCCATCTACATTTGAAATAGAGGAATAACTTAAGTTTTCATTGATAACTTGTGAGAGATAATACTATTTTTGTGAGAAATAATACTCGTCAGGGAGTAACTTGTGGGAGATAACCCTAGAATGAATCAAAGCACTTCCTCTATAAACTCCCGTACCATCCAAGGCCAATATAACTCACATATTAGAAAAGAAGCTCATAATATGAGTTTGCCCCTATGGTTTGGGGTGACCAGTAAGTAGTACATCCATGTTTTGGTATGGAGTTGATTCAAGTTATCAAGAATGAGAAAAGCCATGATGTCAAGGAAGAGCAAGATGGGGAATCTAAGTAACCTAAGTAGTAATGGTTTGTTGAGAGAAAGGCCACCTAACTAATAAACCAACTCTAATCTGCAAGGTATTGGTACCTAAAGGCCATTTTGTGGTTCTTGTTGCCTAGTGGGCTGCTAAAAGCACTCAAGGGATCAAAACAGTGGCTTTAGAGCTTCAAACTCTTGAAGAGATCTATGTCTAAGTGTGATAACCTCAGGAGGAAAAAGAGCTATGCATTGCTAGTCTAATTATTTCAAGAAAGTAGATAGGTTGTTGCTTGAGTCCCTATAGAGGCAAAGAAATCTTCCTTGTGTCCCATAGTAAAAAATGCATCTGAAAGTGAAGTATTCGTTTGTCTCCTCCTCTTGGAGGATGTGAATGTTGGCCATTTGTTGGAATTGATTATGTGTTGCATTGATGTTTTGTCATTGATGTCAACACTAGCTGTTTGGATGCTTTACCGACACCTTTCTGGTCTCGATAGGTTGAGTGGTTTTTGGTTAACTTGGATCCGGTATGATTCGACAGGCTCCGATATAATCTAGTGATGGAATTGGTTTGTTCATAATGCTTATACTCATACTTGGTCAGTTGGTTTTGGTCTGGAGATCGGATGCTATCCTGCTTGCTTAGAAGCTTGGTTTCTGGATCGGTGAGTGTTTCACTGATAGAGCTTTTGGTTGTAATGTTCCCTGACCGTACGGTGTAACTGGCAAGGGAAAGGTCATACAATGAATAAGCCGTACGGTGGTGAGAGGAGTGGCAGTACGGTGGTATGAGGAGGGGGTCGTACGGTGCAAATGTTGTACGATGGAGTGAAGGTTGTATGGTGGTGTGAGGAGGGGTGGCAGTACGGTGTGAATGTCGTACGGTGGAGTGAGGGAGGCCATACGGTGCAAAAGATGTACGGTGGTGTGAGGAGGGGTGGCAGTATGGTGTGAGACCATACGGTGAGGGTGCAGTCCATACAATGTGAAAACCGTACAGTAGTGAAGACTAGTCGCCAAACCAATCGATGAAGCTTGTAATAAGGTATGATGCCAGATAAACGATGAACAAGAAGATTTATATGTTATTGCATGAGCCAGAGAATAGTTAGATTAATGCACTTCAAATTACAACAATCCGGGACAGAGAGCAAGGCAAAGTAGGGTGAGGAGTTACTCCCACTGAAACTGTGAGAACGAAATAGGGAGGGTCTTTCACCTTCGAAATGGTAGATAATAGAACTCCAACTGGAATTCGCACAAACAAGAGAAAATACCAAAATCGCCTACCAACACAAATGACAGACTCGACCATAAATATGAGCTTCGGGAACTTTCCCAAAGGGTTACAAACGGGCCGACATGACCAAACTAAGACTTGACTAATCTAATTAAATAAAGGGCCCGAAAGATTTGTTATTACATTTGGGGCCTTACAATAAAGTATTTATTATTTAATTATATCGGGGACATCACAGTCCTCCCGGGCCAAAAATTGCTTGCCCTCAAGCAATTGCAAACTTGGATGCTCTAGAATTTGCTCGCCTTCCCAGGTGGCATCCTCGATGGGTAGATTCTTCCAGCGCACAAGGAATTGCTTGACTGTGTGTGATCTCAGCCTCTTTTCTCTGACATCGATGATCTTCGCCGACTCCAAAATTAGTTTTCCTTCTTCATCGATGGGTGGCAGATCCTTGGACACTGTGACATGCTGCCTGACGACCTTCTTGAGACATGACACGTGAAAAACATTGTGAATCCGACTCCCCTCAGGAAGCTCCAACTTGTAGGCAACTTTGCCCACCCTCCGAACCACCCTGTAGGGTCCATAGAAACGCAGCTTCAGCTTCTCCTTACCACTTGTCTTCAAGGAGGATTGTCTGTACGGTTGAGGTCGGTACAATTGTGAGGAGAGACCCTGCTAGAGCAATTGTTACAGAACAAGGACACTACTTTCATCAAATAAGGACATATCTCAGAGAAGCAGGGTAGAATGAAGAACAGGGAGAAACAAACGAAGCCCTTGCTCAAGGCTTTGATGAGCATGTGATGTTGTCAAATGAGTTCATGAAAGATGATGACTTTATTAAGTCAGATGAATTTAAAAGTTTTTTGACAAGGTTGAAACAAAATCAATTAAGACAAAATCTGATCATAGAGGAAGGAAATGTAGAAAAGAAAGAGGAGATCATCAAGGCACTGCAGGAATATGATCCTGACAAGGAGCAAATATCTGTGGAACAGGCAAGACAATTGATTAAGTCTATTTTTATTATTGATCAGATTAGGAAGCAAGAGGACCCAATGTTTAAAACTGAATTTGAAATTGGAGATGTAATAAGAGGATTAGGATTTAATCCCAAGTCAAAGACACTTGCTGCTTGGTCTTTGGCCCCTTCCACTCAAAAGCCCCGCCTTCTAAATACCCAAGTAGAAAAGAAAGCTGATAGAATGATCTGGAATTTGCAGAACACAACTAACACGGAGATTGCCTCATTTTTGACTAAAGTTTCTTTCATGAATTTATCAAAAATAGAGGATTTGTCAAGAAGATACACAGAAACATATAGCCAATTGATTGCATTATCTAAAAAATATGAAGAGACACTGATGTAGAAGGGTGCTCTGGAGGAAGAGTTAGTGGAGTTGAAAGAAAAAATTGCAAATGAGCCCCCTCCAATACAGATTACAAAACAAGTACAAGAAATACTAGCTGATGTGACAACAAAAATGGAGGAATACACAAAGAAAATTGAAAAGCTTGAAAAGGAACAAAATGTCAAGGCTATCTCTGTTGTGTCAGGAATTCTGAGACACAGGATTAATGTATTGAAAAGAAAATTGATGGTAGTGCTTGATTTGCACATTTCTTTGAAAGAGGCAAGTAAAACATCCTCTGAGGTTGTCGCTTTTCTTTGACCTTTGCTCAATGTTTGGTCAAGAAGAAGTAGATTAATGGATAAGCTAGATACTGCAATGATGTATAGTGACGAGTTCCCTCCCAAGATCAGTGACACTAAAGACATGGTGGAGGTAATGAATGCAGCTTATGCATTTTTCACAGGGAAGGATGTGCTTATAAATGAAAAATTGCAGACATTTGGGGAAGGTTATAGTAAATTGGTGCCTTCAATTTATGGTAGTAATGGAGATTTGAAATCAGTTTCTGATTGGACCAGCGAATTTGATTTGATTCTGGAGGAAGAAGAAATAATCAAGCATATAGATGAACAGGTTGATGCTGATTTACTTAACGGTATGCTTGATTCGCTGTTCAAGGTTGAGGTTGACCATGCAAAGTTTATTGTTGAGGCCATGGCAGTTACAAATGCGAGATGGATAGATTGAGTTGCAAAGTTGGAAGAGGTAAAGGCATTCAGTTGGCCAATAGACAAAGAGGTGGACAGGTGGCAAGCCATGCTAAAGCAAAAGAAGAAATGCCAAGTTGCTACCCAAGATTCCTCACAGTAATTATAAGCTTGTTGAATCCTCATCTTATAAAAGGATTCCAAGATTAATTTGAGAGGGATGGCCACTTTTTCTTTTTGATCAGTAGAGAGGGATGGCCAGTTGGCCACTTTTATTGATGTTGAAAAGTCTGATATAGTTATAATAGTTCAACTGTTCAAGAATTTGATAAGTGCATAGCTGAATGGCATTTTGAATTTACTTTCTGATATCATTATGAATATAATATCAATATCATTTGCAGTTTGAGATCTTCACATAATTGTCTTTGTGTTGAATTTATGTTTTCACTGTGAATTGAATGGTCAAGGGTTTTTCAGTTTACGTATGAATTTGGGTTGTGTATGTAATGGCATATTCATTCCTATTTATCTGCAAATGAATCTTATTGAAGTTTATTATCAGGTTGTCTTTGAATTGTAAGTGACTCTATGCCCTAGGATAAGGCATTGGTTTGTTGTTTTGATGTTGACTTGGTGAAGTGACCTTCCAATTATAATAGTTGATTCATTGTGGGTGAATATGTTTTCTTGTTTGCCTTTGATTATGAAATTGTGATTTGTCTATAACATCTATCATGGAATTGGATCCTCAAAAGATATTCCCTTTAATTGAGTTGCATGCATGTTTTACTAATTATGTTGTATTCCTATCTATTGTGGTGTTTGATACTTTCATTCTTAATACTCTTATGATTTTATATGCTATGGATGTTTATGTAATATATATGGAGGTGTTCTATGACTATCATGTACATGTTTTCCCTCCTCCATAAAGTTGGCATTTACTCATACCTATAATCTACCCACCAATTACAATGAGGTGAATCCTTAATATGATTCTAGACTAACATAAATTTTGCATTCCTGGGCATAATAGGAAGCATTAAATTAAAATTACATACACCATAACAATGCAACAAATGAAAAAAGTTAAAACTCATGATTCTGATCATTTGAAAGAGATAGAGTTATACACTGGAGAGAAATAGATCAGAATTTAATTTCCATTGAATAAAATTACTACTTCCGTCGACCGTCACAAAATAAATTTATATATAACTCCTTCAAGAATCTGCACAAAGCTTGACACTAAATGCTTTTCATTTGCTTTGTAAATGGCTATACAACTTGCTCCCTTCACCTAGAGTCTAGAATCACTATTGGAACCAGAAAAGGAACCCCAATGACTATACAACTTGCAAAACTGCTTGAGCCATGCCATTATCACCCTGATGCCTTCGGATGGAATGTTAGATGTTAGGTTCTGTCCAACAGATCGTTTCCAAATAGAGGAGGAAGCCTTCATGCCCAGGAACAGAGAAAATGGAAAGAGGAGCTCGAGCCTTCATGCCCACGATCGGGGAAAGTGGAAAGAGGAGCTTTAGGGTAAATGTAATATGTTGGGGAGGGGTTGCAACTTCCATGTTGTCACAAAGATGACTGGCTGCCACTCCCCACCCAAACAAATCCTTCTTTCATTCCTCTGCGGGCTCCTTCTTCAGACCCCTTGCCATCCTGTGGCAGAGTAGAAGTAGAGGATGTGCCATGCTTGGCCTTTCTTGATAAGAAAAGGCTTTCACACCCCCTCTGGCAATCCTTCTCACTTTCACAACCCCTCTGACAATAAACAAACCCACATAGGAGAACAAAAAAACACCCATCCGGTATCATAGAGCACACAACAACTACATGCACGATCCTGCTCAAACATCATCTTCCTTTCTAAGGGAAAAACCACTCTTAGAAAATGAAAAAGGTTTCTTTTTTCTTCTACCAATTAAGTCACCACTCCATTGTATTTATAACCTTTTAACACTTCATTTGCTGATGCTCATTCACGTGAAAAATCATCATTTTGGTGTTTTTCAACATGACTGTAGACTATAGAAGTCATGCCTATCAAATCCACTGTATCCTGCTAAGGCTCATCTATTGTGAACGATTTTGTTCTAATTTTATTCCTCCTTGATTGGACAAATTCTGCTTCAGAATCCCTGACAACAAGCAACCTGAGCTTCGATTTCTCAGAGAAATCCATGATCTCCCATCTCTAACTCAGAAGCTATCCAATCCTTTTATGCCTATGAAGCTGTCGTCCTCGCTTGTCTAATCAACCCCGACTCAGGAGAAACCTTCAAACTAGTTCCTCAGGAATGAGTCGGCATCCAAGCCTAAAAAATTCCTTGTACATATTAGCTTGCCACCACAGTTGTCGCTAGCTCTCATGTTTGTTTAATGTTAGCATTTTTAGGTTGCGAGCTAGTGACCCGATAGTTTGTGGTTAAGTTTTATGGCTATTGCTAGCTCGCGAGGTAAAATGTCTGAAGACGTGATCAAGCCGTGAGCTGGCGACAAGTTGGTTTGGGTTTACATCGCGAGGTCTCTAGCTTTTTGGGTGTTAGTGTTTTATGTTACTGAGCTGGAGATTGTTAATGAAGTTGCTTTGGTTGCGAGGCCTCAAGTTGGTCTGATGTCATACATTATAGCTGTGAGAGTTAGCGAGTAACTCATTTCATATAGTTGTTGCTAGCTCTCATGTTTGTTTAATGTTAGCATTTTTAGGTCGCGAGCTAGCGACCAGACAATTTGTGGTTAAGTTTTATGGTTATCACCAGCTCGCGAAGTTAAATGTCTGAAGACCTGATCAAGCCGCGAGCTTGCGAGTGAAGTGCTAGCGGTTAAGAGATAAACAATTTTGTGTTGGCGAGTACGCGACAAGGGTTAAAGTTACCACTATCTCCAAGTCGCTGCGGTAACGAGGACTTAACATTTTGTGGTCGAGAATTGGCGAGTGGCAGTTCAGTTTCCCTCAGTCGCTAGATCTCGAGGTTATGAAGGCTTAGCATTTTCAGCTTGCGAGTTGGAGATAGAGTCGTAAGGGCTTGTTGCTAGGTCGCAAGATTTTCTAATGGGCAGTCTTTCAGGTAGAGAGTTGATGACTGTGTGCCACGTGTTTTAATTACTTAATATCTTGAAATCGCCAATATATTCTTTTTATGGTTTGAAAATAGCTTGAAATTGCCAATATTTTATTTTTATGGTTTGAAATCACCAATTATTTTTTTTAATGGTTTGAAAATAGGTTGAAATTGCTAATGCAAATATTTTTTTGGTTTTAAAAACATTACAATTCGCCAGGATTTTTCACAAACTTTGAGTGATCACGGCTAATTCGCCAATGGAGATTATTATTTTTTCTCCGTAAACCGCAAAAATTCGCCAGTAAAATTAAAATTTTCCTCAGGAATTATACAACTTTTGCCAAGTTTTTACACCTTGTCCAAGGGGGGGGTTTCTTAAAGTTTTCCCTCTTCGAGTGGTAGGGTGTGCTCAGATTTGTTCTGCTGACAGGTGGAGCATTCCCGCACATACTGTAGGACGTCGTTCTTAAGTCCCTTCTAGGAAAACCTTTCTCGGATCTATCTGTAGGTTTTCAAGTATCTCGAGTGTTCGGCAAAGGGAGAATCGTGCATTTCCTTCAAAATCTTTTCCTTCATCTTGGATTCGGGTACCAGATAAATTATGTCCTTGTGGTAAATGCTGTCATCAACCACTTTGTATCGGTCGTCCTGCACTCGACCATCCATCAGTTCCCAGGCAAAGGTATTCTTGGAGTATTCAACCAACAGGTGTTCCTTCCAATCTGCCGAAATCTGGGATAAAGAACATATGGCAGGCCTTCTTGAGAGGGCATCGACTACCACATTATTCTTGCTCTTCACAATACTCAATGTCAAAATCAAATGCTTGGACTTTGCTCGCTCACTTCTGTTGTCATTCATTCAGATCTCTCCGCTCCAAGAAATATCGCAAGCTATTGTGGTCTGTTTGGACAACAAACTTTGCCCCAACGAGGTACTGCCAAAACTTTGTTAGTGCGTGCATGATGGCGAGCATCTCCTTGTCGTAGATGGAGTACAACCGCTCAACTCCTGAGAGCTTCCGACTCTCGAACGCAATGGGGTGATGGTCTTGCATCAACACTGCTCCAATGCCTTCTCCCGAGGCATCACACTCTAGGATGAAAGGGCGAGTGAAGTCTGGTAGTGCTAGGACCAGACACGTGCTCATAACTTCTTTTAATTTGTTGAAGGTCTGTTGTGCCTGCGCATTCCAATGGAAGGATCCTTTCTTTGTTAGATCTGTCAGTGGTGCACCAAGCTGTGAAAATCCTTTCACAAACCTCCTATAATAACTACACAATCCAAAAAATCCATGCAGCTCCGAGAGAGTCTTGGGTGGAGTCCAATACAAAATTGCTTGAATCTTCTCTTGGTGAACTTGTACCCCTTGGGTGCTGATGACGTGACCCAAGTACAAGACCTTGGTCATTCCAAATTCACATTTGGACCTTTTGGCATATAATGATTGCGATTTCATAATCCCCAATACTTCATCCAAATGTCCCAGATGTTCCTCCCAGGTCTTGCTGTAGATGAGTATGTCATCGAAGAATACCAATAGGAACTTACGCAATTGCTTGTTGAAGATGTGGTTCATGCAGGATTGAAAAGTGGTTGGAGCATTGGTTAATCCAAATGGCATGACCAAGAACTCAGTGTCCGTAATGGCAATGAAAGGTTGTCTTTTCCACATCTTTCTCCCTCATACGGATTTGATGGTAGCCGGAGCGGAGATCGATTTTGGAGAAATAGACCGCGCCATGTAGTTCGTCCAACAACTCATCGATCCTGGGAATGGGGTATCTATTCTTGATAGTCTTCTTGTTCAGTGCACGGTAGTCAACACACATTCTGAGAGTTCCGTCCTTCTTCTTCACTAGTACCATTGAGGATGCAAAGGGGTTAGAGCTGGGCTGGATCCATCCTTTATCGAGGAGTTTCTTTATCGTTTTCTCTATCTCTTCTTTGAACTTCTTCAGGTGGCTGTAGGGTGTGGTGATAATGGGTTTTGCTCCTTCCTCCAACTCGATGGTGTGCTCAAACCCTCGGTGTGGGGGTATACTAGGTGGAATATCAGGGAAGACCAGACTATGCTTACCCAAAACCGACTAAAGTTCCTCATCCTGGTAGTAAGTCGGATGCTCTTTCACAGGCTTTGTCAAGATCAAGCAATGTGCTGCCCAGACTACTTCATCATGCCTGAAGATGGCTTCCATCCGTTTGGCAAAATCTCCCTCGGGTCGCCATTCGACATTCCTCTGAGAACCACCTTCCTGCCATCCACCTCTAATGAGAACTCCATCCTTTTGAAGCTCTGCGTGTACTGGTCGAGGGTCTCCATCCATTGAATGCTCGATATGACATCCGTGTCATCCAGATCTACTACAAAGAAATCGTCGGTCACTGTGTAATTTCCCATGGTGATGCTTAGTTGCGGAACCAGGTGAGTGCATGATAGGAGATTGCCTCCTGCCACCTTGACATCGAACCCTTCATGCTCCTTTGTACACAAACCCCTTCGAGTGACGAGTGATGAGTTTATGAAGTTGAGTGAGGCCCCACTGTCGAGCATAACCAAGACTCGTTGCCCTTGGAGTGTACCATGTACCCTAAATACACTGCACCTTGGTGTACCCGCCAGTGTGGCAATGACTCCTCCTCTCCATACCAATGTGGAGATTCTCTCCGCCAGGCTGGTTTCTTCAGCAGATTCTTCCCTTGGTGGTTCACTTTCCTCAGGATCGTCTTCTCCATTGGACATCACTTCAATATAGGGAATCTTTCCTTTGCCCAAAGATCGGTGTCCTGGTTCCCATGGCTCCTTGCAGGTGAAACAAAGCTTCTTCCTTCTAAGTTCTTGTTTTGTGGCTTCATCAAGAAATAACCTCTTCGGAAAGGGTTTATTATCCTTCTCCTTCGGAACGAAAGGTGGTTTGTTATGTGCAAAATTTCTAGAAGAGGAAGATGTTGCCATGTTACGGGCCTTTTTGATTGCTTCTGTGAGTGTGTTGGGGTTGAACCCTTTTACCCAACCTTTCAGAGGTTCCATCAATCCATCCATGAACAAGACCACCAATCTCCACTCTGAGATGTCTGTTACCAACACAGATAGTCTCTGGAACTCTGTGATGTAACTGTCCACAGGTCCCGATTGTTTTAGTTGCTCCAACTCCTTGAAATTGAGTTCTGGATCCTTCCCGTCAAACTGATCTATGAGCTTCTCTGTGAAGTCGGCATAGGAAGTTATTTGGTCATGGCTGAGAGTGATCATTCCATGATGCCACCATTCGTGCGCGACTCCTTCTAGGTGAAGTGCTGCAAACTTGATAGCTTCATCTTCGCATCGGGTTGAGTTGGAAGTAGGTATCTACTTTTTGAACCCAAGCTTGTGCCGAGGTTGCTCTGGTTCCATCAAAGGATGATAGGTTGATCTTGCCAACCTTTCGCTTGATGTCGTTGTTATAGTGTCCATAATAGCCCCGACTTCTGCCGCCTGAGTATTTCATCCGGAGCTCAGCATAATCCTTGAAGGATATGTTCCCCTCGAGATTTGCATCCCTTCAATCTTGGTTCAACTGTGCTTGCATCTCTTGAAAGGTGGGTTCTTGCTCCCCACGTGGCGCTTCTGATTTCTGAGGAAAAGTCAGCATCAGCGCCCGTGAATGTGAGCATTGGATGTTTGACCTTCCAGTGACCGAGTCATCGCCCTGCCCATTCTGTTCTCCATTCGTTTTTCCCAGGGCCAATTGTCGTAAGGTTTCCTCCATGATTTGTTGTCGTTGCTCCCCTCTGGTTACGGTGTCGTTGAGTTGAGCTTGGCTTTTGGTTAGCTCCCTTAATAGTGCCATGACTTCTCTTGCAAGATCCTGTGGTTCCTCCATTCGGTCGGCCAAACGGTACCTCCTTCTAGTGTACACTTGCATCCACTATACGACAGGCTGGCAAGATCACCAGCTTTGATACCATTGTAATGTTCCCTAATCGTACGATGTAATTGGTAAGGGCGTATGAGTTGGCAAGGGAAAGGTTGTACGGTGAATAGGCCGTACGGTGGTGAGAGGAGTGGCCGTATAGTGGTATGAGGAGGGGGTGGTACGGTGCAAATGCCATATGGAGTGAAGGTTGTATAGTGGTGTGAGGAGGGGTGGTAGTACGGTGTGAATGTCGTATGGTGGAGTGAGGGAGGCCATACGATGCAAAGGATGTATGGTGGTGTGAGGAGGGGTGGCAGTATGGTGTGAGACCGTACGGTGAGGGTGCAATCCGTACAATGTGAAAACCGTACAATAGTGAAGACTAGTCGCCGAACCAATTGATGAAGCTTGCAATAAGGTATGATGCTAGATAAACGATGAACAAGAAGATTTATATGTTATTGCACTAGTCAGAGAATAGTCAGATCAATGCACTTAGAATTACAACAATCCGGGACTGAGAGCATGGTAGAGTAGGGTGAGGAGTTTCTCCCACCGAAACTGCGAGAACCAAATAGGGAGGGTCTTTCACCTCTGAAATGGCGGATAACAGAACTCCAATTGGAATTCGCACAAACAAGAGAAAATACCAAAATCGCCTACCAACACAAATGACAGACTCGGCCATAAATATGAGCTCCAGGTACTTTCCCAAATGGTTACAAACGGGTCGACACAACCAAACTAAGACTTGACTAATCTAATTAAATAACGGGCCCGAAAGATTTATTATTACATTTGGGGCCTTACAATAAAGTATTTATTTAATTATATCGGGGACATCACATTGGTGGAGATATTTCATGAAATGCATAAGTGGTGTTGGTGCAGCTTTGGATGATGTTTCAGGATGCTGTTTGTAATCATGTTCGAGACTTGGCGTTTGGAGATCATTGCTGAAGCGTGTGGACCTATACTTGGTCCCAATTGATCTAGGTTATGGACCGGCATTAACGTAATGTGTGGATATGACCTATTGTTGTATTTCTGGGATGTTTTATGTGTTGTTATTACTTGTTTGGTCTAAGGTCGACATGGTTTGTAATTATGTAATTAGTTTTTTGTCTGGTGGCCGACCTGATTGTTTATGGTCGAGGGTTTGTATAAATAGATGTAAGATCTCATTGTAGATCATCATGGTTAATGTAAGAGGCCATGGTCAAGGAATGTAATGTGTGAATAATGTAATATCATTCAGGGAGAGGAGTTGGTCGATCATTGGAGATCAAATTGGGTTTGTGTAAGTGAATTTAGTCCTCCGGTATTGAGCTTAACTGGAACTGTACTCAGGCATAGGAGATGCTATCTTTTGCAGTTCAACACTTCTCCGGATTGTAGTCTGGATTTGTATGTAGTCAGTGAGACTCCTTTTGTGATGAGTAGTGTGCTTTAGGCTGTTGGCCTTCCTGCAAGTGCAAGCCCCTTCATTGTAATTCACATATTGCAAAAGTATTATCTGACTGTGGGTAGGCTTCCCACTATGGTTTTTCCCTTTATCGGGTTTTCCATGTACAAATCTTGGTATTGTGTGGATGGCTTTTATTTTGTAATTATTGTTTATGCTTAATTGGATTAACTGCTATTCTGGTATTATTGTTTTGGGTTCTGGTATTAAAAGTTTAAGTTGCTAATGCTTCTGGTAATTTGTGACAACTGATTCAACCCCCCCCCCCCCCCCCCCTCAATTGTCTTCCAGTTATCTGAACTGTCTAACAATTGGTATCAGAGCTTTGGTCCTCTCTGCAAAAAGCTTAACCGCTTGAGGAAGATCCTATGGTGACTAACAGTTCAAGTTCATCCAATACTTCTGGATCTATCTTTCGAAGGGATATACCGAGGCTTGAAGGAACAAACTACATAGTATGGAAGATTCGGATGGAGACTCATCTGAGATGTCTTGGCAAGGAGATTTGGGAGATCACACAAAATGGTGTCACACCCTTTAATCCGGGATCTGGCAATCCTCCTCTGGCAAACCTGGACAAGGAGCTTGAGAATGATTGTAGAGCAAGAGAAACCCTCTTGTGTGCTCTTTCTGATCAACAAATAATGGGATTAATCGACAAATCATCTGGAAAGGCTATATGGGATAAGTTGGAGACTCTTAATGAAGGTGACCCTATAGTGAAGATTGCTAAACTTGATGGTTACTGGGTGAGATATGAAAACCTGAAAATGGAAGAAGATGAAAGGATTACTGCATTCATGGAAAGAGTAAATGAGATTGTTATGGGAATTCAATGTTGTGGTGGAACTCTGAGCAAAAGATGAAATTGTTTGTAAAGTTTTGAGAGCGCTACCACCAACTTACAAAATGAAGGCTACTGCTATCAATGAGTTGAGAACAATGGCTAATACATTTGTCAACAAAGATACCTTGGTTGGGAAACTATTTGCTTTTGAGCTTGAGGAATTTGGACCTTCTGGAGTTGTAAAGACTGAACTTTCTTTTCATGCATCTACATCTGCAACCGAGAAGCAAGATTGGAAAGCTTTATATGTGAAAGAATTAGAAGATATGAAGAGAGAAGATGATGAGTTTGAGCAACTTGAAGCACTATTTGCGAGAAGAGTACCGAAAGGACCGGTAGGAAGTAAGTATGGAGGAAAACAACTTTTAAATGTTTTGCATGCAATAAGATTGGTCATTTTGCATGTAGATGTCTTGAAAGGAATTCAAGATTTGAGGAAAGAGTTAAAAGATCATTTAAGCCTAACCCTAGATATCAGAACAAATATAGATTCAAGAAAAACAAAGACAAATCATGCTACATAGCGAATGAGGAAGGCATTACTGATTCTGATGATGAACCGGCAGAAGACTCTGCTAGTGGATCCGGCAATGGGAAAGAATGGGTATTCTTGGCTATCAAGGAAGATGATCCGGCACTCGAAGAGAATGTACCGAAAGAAAAGGCACTTGCTGCTAAAATTGAGGACAAGGATGAATGGGTAATTGACAGTGGTTGTTCACATCATATGACTGGAGATAAAGGGAAATTTTTGTCTTTGCAAGAATTTGATGGTGGACTAGTTAGATTTGGAGATGACAAGGCATGCATGATCAAAGGAAAATGAACTATATCATTGGATGGTAAGAGCAATACTGAGAATGTTTATTATGTTGAAGGTTTGAAGCATAATCTTCTGAGTGTAGGACAATTGGTAGATAAGGGATTTCAATTACAGTTCAAGGATGGAAAATGCAAAATCATTAACAGATATGGCTTGGAGATTGCAACCGGTACACAGACAAAAGGTAATATATTTTATTTGAACTCCGTTGAGAAGACATGTTTGATTACACAAATTGATGAGAGTTGGCTATGGCATAAAAGGCTGTGTCATGTGCATTTTGATTGCATTGTAAAGATTAGTACAACTAAGGCAATTAGAGATATACCTAAGATTATGAAGCCCTATAATCCGGTATGTAAGGAATGTCAAATGGGTAAACAGGTCAGAACCTCTTTTAGGAGTATAAAAGATAAATCAAATGATGTTCTTGATCTTATTCATACTGATTAGTGTGGCCCTTCTAGAATTAAAAGTTTTCATGGTGATAGATATTTCATGCTAATCATTGATGATTATTCTAGGATGATGTGGGTTACTTTTTTGAGAGAAAAATTTGAAGCATTTGAAAATTTTAAAATCTTTTAAGGCTAAAGTGGAAACTGAGACATGATTAAAGATTATATGTTTGAGATCAGATCATGGTGGAGAATTCACATCCGGTGAGATTAATAACTTTTGTGACAAGCATGGTATAAGAAGACAATTTTCTGCTCCTCGGACACCTCAGTAGAATGGAGTTGTGGAAAAGAAGAACAAAACTATCTTGGATGCTGCTAGAACAATGATGATGGAAGCAAATCTACCTCATATCTACTGGAGAGAAGCAGTGAGTACAACGGTTTACACATTCAACAAAGTACATATCAAAGGAGAAACTGGTAAGACACCTTATGAATTATGGTTTGGCAATACACCTATAGTTAAGTATTTCAGAAGTTTTGGTAGTAAATGTTATATCAGGAGAGATGATACTATTGGGAAATTTGATCCTAGAAGTGATGAAGGCACATTTCTTGGTTATTCTAATGAAAGCAAAGCATATAGATGTTATAGCAAGAGATTGCAGAGAATTGTGGAGAGTGCTAATGTCAAAGTAGATGAGCTGAACATAAGTCAAATCAGAGTTTATGAGAAGGAACCGACAGTGGAAATGATTATATCTGAACCGGTAGCACCTTTACCGGAACAAAGAGTTGAACCAGTTACTCTGACAACATCAGAGAATTCTACAGTAACTGAAGAACATGGAAGAGGAACAGAGAGTCAGAAGAGTCCTAGGTATGTGAGACTGAATAATTCTGAAGATCAAATCATTGGGGATAAGAGCAATGGAGTGATGACAAGAAGAAAACTGACAACTAATGAGGTATGTTTAATTTCACAGGTTGAATCGGTATCAGTAATTGAGGCATGTAAAGATGAATTTTGGTTAAAAGCTATGGAAGAAGAATTAGATTAGATTGAGAAAAATAATACATGGACTTTGGTTCCCCGGCCTAAAAATAAAAATGTCATTGGAACTAAATGGGTTTTTAGAAATAAATTGAATGAGGATGGTAAAGTTATAAGGAATAAGGCTAGATTGGTTTGTAAAGGATATTCTCAGAAGGAAGGAATTGATTATGGAGAGACTTTTGCACTGGTAGCTAGGATTGAAGCTGTAAGATTATTTCTTGCCTATGCTGCTTATAAAAACTACGAGGTTTATGAGATGGATGTTAAATGTGCATTTTTGAATGGGGATCTTGATGATGAAGTTTATATTGAGCAACCTGATGGTTTTTTTTTACTATCAGATGATACTGATAGGGTTTGCAGGTTAAGGAAAGCTTTATATGGATTGAAACAAGCACCTAGAGCTTGGTATGTAAGGCTGGATAAATATCTTTTGAAGCTTGGTTTTACTAAGGGCAGTGTTGACAGTAATTTATATTATAAAATCACTGATGATGATATATTGATTGTTGAAGTATTTGTTGATGAGATTATTTTTGGAGGTGAAGATTTTATGCATAGAATTTTCTAAGAATATGGAGAAAGAATTTGAGATGTCTATGATTGGTGAGATGAAATTTTTCTTAGGTTTGCAGATTACTTAGTTTGACAGGTATTTTTATCTGTCAAACTAAATATGCTAAGGAATTGTTGAAGAAATTTGGTATGGGAGATTCTAAACTAGTAAGTACACCTATGGTTACAAGTGAGAAATTGACAAGAAAAGATGTTTCTGCATCGGTAAATGCTACAAGATACAAATCTATGATTGGAGGTCTGCTTTATTTGACTCAGACTAGGCCTGATATTATGAATGTTGTTTGTATTGTTTCAAGATTTCAGAGTGATCCTAGAGAAAATCATGAGATGACAGTGAAAAAGATTTTTAGATACTTGCAAGGTACATCAGAATATGGCTTGTGGTACCCTAAGAATGATAACTTTACTTTATGTGCATATATAGATGCTGATTGGGTTGGAGATGTTGATGACCGGAAAAGCACTTTCGGTGGAGCTTTCTTTCTTGGAAACAAGTTGGTTTCATGGATCAACAAGAAACAATCATGTACTCCTCTATCTACTGCTGAAGCTGAGTATGTTGCTGTAGCTACTAACTGTACACAAGTTTTATGGATGAAGCAAATGTTGAAGGATATAAAGGTGGATTGTGATGCACCGGTAGTTATTCACTGTGAGAACTCCGTTGCTATTGATATATCAAAGAATCCGGTATTTCACTCTGAGACAAAGCACATATCTATCAAGTATAACTTTTTGAAGGAGAAGGTGGAAGCAAATGAAGTTAAATTGGTTTATGTGAACACTAAAGAACAAATTGTAGATATTTTCACTAAATCTTTATCCAAGGAATCATTTGAGTAACTGAGAGACAAATTGGGGGTTTCTGCCGTTTCGGTAGAGACTTGATTGATGCGGTTTGGCATCAGTCCGACATGCATTATCTAAGATACTATTCATTCCGACACTGATGTGGGATGCTACTGCTCAGGGGGAGTGATATTGATGTGAAAAAGTAATAGTCAAAGGGGGAGATATTGATAACAGACAAATATTTAGAGCTATATGCGGGTGATTATTGGCTGTCTTCCACAAGGGGAGACTTATTTGGCATTTCTTGGTACTTAGATGTTTTTCACATCTAGTGTTGCCATCAATGTCAAAGAGGGAGATTGTTGGCCATTTGGTGGAATTGATTATGTGTTGCATTAATGTTTTGTCATTGATGGCAACACTAGCTGTTTGAATGCTTTATCGACACCCTTCTAGTTTCGATAGGTTGAGTGGTTTTTGGTTAACTTGGATATGGTATGATTCGGCAGGCTCTGGTATAATCTAGTGATGGAATTGGTTTGTTCATAATGCTTATACTCATACTTGGTCAGTTGGTTTTGGTCTGGAGATCGGATGCTATCCTGCTTGCTTAGAAGCTTGGTTTTTGGTTCTGGTGAGGGTTTCATCGGCAGAGCTTTTGGTGGAGATCTTTCATGAAATGCATAAGTGGTGTTGGTGCAGCTTCTGATGATGTTTCAGGATGCTGTTGGTAATCATGTTCGAGACTTGGCTTTTGGAGATCATTGCTGAAGCGTGTGGACCTATACTTGGTCCCGGTTGATCTAGGTTATGGACCGGCATTAATGTAACGTGTGGATAGGACCTATTGTTGTATTTCTGGGATGTCTTATGTGTTGTTATTACTTGTTTGGTCTAAGGCCGATATGGTTTGTAATTATGTAATTAGTTTATTGTCTGGTGGCCGACTTGATTGTTTATGGTTGAGGGTTTGTATAAATAGATATAAGATCTCATTGTAGATCATCATGGTTAATGTAAGAGGTCATGGTTAAGGAATGTAGTGTGGGAATCATGTAATATCATTCAGGCAAACGAGTTGGTTGATCATT
Source organism: Cryptomeria japonica (assembly GCF_030272615.1). Classification (NCBI taxonomy): domain Eukaryota; kingdom Viridiplantae; phylum Streptophyta; class Pinopsida; order Cupressales; family Cupressaceae; genus Cryptomeria; species Cryptomeria japonica. Next base: position 218,365,644 of record NC_081414.1, on the reverse strand, counting down.
GGAGATCGAATTGGGTTTGTGTAAGTGAATTTAGTCCTCCGGTATTGAGCTTAACCGGAACTATACTCAGTCATAGGAGATGCTATCGTTTGCAGTTCAACACTTCTCCGGATTGTAGTCTGGATTTGTATGTAGTCAGTGAGACTCCTTTTGTGATGAGCAATGTGCTCTAGGCTGTTGGCCTTCTTGCAAGTGCAGGCCCTTCATTGTAATTCACATACTTACTGCAGAAGTATTATCTGACTGTGGGTAGGCTTCCCACCATGGTTTGTCCCTTAACTGGGTTTTCCACGTACAAATCTTGGTGTTGTGTGGATGGCTTTTATTCTGTAATTATTGTTTATGCTTAATTGGATTAACTGCTATTCCAGTATTATTGTTTTGGGTTCCGGTATTAAAAGTTTAAATTGCTAATGCTTCCGGTAATCTGTGACAACTGATTCACCGCCCCCCCCTCTCAGTTGTCTTCTGGTTATTTGAATTGTCTAACAGTGAAAACAACAAATTTGGTCTTGACGGAGGATGTGGTGATTAGTTTTGACCCATAGTTAGTGGAAATGCACTCTCAACTAGCCAAGGGGAGACATTGATGAGGAGGTATTAGACTGAAAGGATAACCTTGAAACAATCAACCTCTATGGTTCACAACTAAACCAAAACCCTACTACCAAAGGGTCCTATACAACACCAAGTCAACCTATAGTTCAATGTCACTTAACAATACCTAGGGAGAGTCAAAGGCTCCAATATGTCCCCTTCCAAACAACAAAACACTCACAAGTCTTGAGTGACTACACACAACTTTGCTTACATGAGTGGGCTACTACTAGGATTTAGGGGTTTGAAAGGCCCACTTGACCAATCCAACACAACAACCCTTGGAGGGGTGTTCTTACAACATCTTGACACAAATGAAACAAGATTCCATGGTCTAGACTCTCCGTACCATCAATATTGACTCACTTGCTCATAGACAGACCTAATTACAATTAGGCCTCCTTTTAGGGTAATCGGGTAATAACTTTTGATTCCCAAAGGATCTAGACAAACAAATTGTATTTCCAGACACACTTTTGGGAGTTCTCAACAATAGCTCACTTTTAGGTTCCAAGCCAATTTGCATATATCCCAACCTATACTGCAACAACTGACCTAATTAGGCCTTCTTGACTGGACACTTTCCAAAATCTTGTATGATTCTCTTGCTTGATGAATTTCTCTGACCATGGAATGTTATATCAACCTCCAAAACACTCTTCTATAACATTCAAACCCCTTCCCTGTGCTTTGCAACTCAATTTGTACGTACTGTCCTCATTCAACTGGTCTGTCACATGATGATGCCAGACCTATGGATTCTTCATCAAACACACCAGAATGCTGGAGCAACCTTTGGGAACTAGATTCTGACCAATCATACATAGGCCTATCATATTCCATTGTTTCAAGATTTTTGACTGAGAATTGATAGGCCAAAGTCCATTACATTAGTCAAAACCTAAGGTTTTAAGGGTTTCAGACCACCCGGTAAAGTATTGCTTGCCAAACAGAACAAAGATCACTTCAAGACTTCAAACCACTTGCAAAAGAAAGGTAAGTCACTATAATTTCAGGATCTATATCATATTCATGTTTGCCAATCCACCTTCAATGTGGAATCAATAGAAAATCAGACGGTTTTTAGAATTTCCAACACTTTTGATGCTTGTATTATGCTCCAACTAACAACAACTATCAACAACCTTACATATTTCGGTCTTTGGGACCTTTATAGGTTCTTCCCCAACGACCACAACCATCTCCAACTGATTTTCAAATGAACTAACCGTTGGAGTACAAAACCAACCAAAGTTGCATAATTGTCATGACAACAAATGGACAACTTTTGCAACTTGTAACCAACTTAGACTCCGGACTACCTTAGGACCCTAAAGTTATCACATATGATTTGATTTCATCAAAAATGACTTAAATAACCCTTTGGTCACTTGGTCTCACACATTAGACCATTGTGACCCTTATTGACGCAAATTGCTCTACAAGACCCTAAATGACAATTTGACCCACACTTGGACAAAACTTGTCACACTCCTATTACATTGACTACATCAATGACCCATGGGGTCTCATTACATTCATCCTAGACTAGTTGACAACCAACATGACCTTGATCCATGCCTTCATAGGTGGTGCTCCTGCACCATACTCCGCGGGTGAAACTTGTCTCAAGCCCTCTTAGAGACCAAATGCTGCAAATCTCCAGCCTGCTTTTTGATGTCTTCCTCCAACATTCATGTATCTTCCGAGTCAAGTTGTCCTTGCCATTTAACCAAGTGCTTAAAATAGGTCTTGTGTCTTGTCTTCTTGGTTTCCTTGCTATCCAAAATGCACTCCATCTTAGGCGGCTCCTTAGGTGGGAAGTGTTTCATCCATTCTTCATCTTCCAAAATAGATTCACCTGCGCTTTCTCCTGCATTAGGACTCCTGTACAATGTTAGATCAGTAACATTGAATATGGGTGAAATAGCAATATCACCGGGGAGTTCAATTTTATAAGCATTAGGACCATATTTCTCCAAAATTTTGCAAGGCCTAATCTTTCTCATCATCAACTTGCTATGGCTTCCCTTTGGCAACCTATTCTTGTTAAGATGAACCATGACCATGTCACCTACTTGGTACTGCACATCTCTCCTTCTTTGATCCACTCTTGCCTTAGTCTTTTGATTGTTCTAGTGTAGGGTACCCCTGACTTGTTGATGAACCTCTTTCATAGCCTTTGCAAACTCATCAACATGTCCACTCCTCTTGTCCAATCCCTAAACATCTCTCAATCCAAAATCTCCTCTTGGATGACTACCATACACAATCTCAAAAGTACTCAGACCTGTACTTCTGTTTGTTGAATCATTATAGGCATATTTTGCCTGAGTTATCACCCCAACCCAACTACGTCCATGCTCTCTTGTCAAACATCTGAGAAGGTTTCCCAATGACCTATTCACAACCTTAGTTTGGCCATCAGTCTAACGGTGATAGGTTGAACTAAAGCACAAGTTTGTACCCAATCTTTTCCGCAAGGTTCTCCAAAAATGTCCTACAAATTTTCTGTTCCTATTAGACACAATACTCAAAGGCAACCCATGGATTCTGACAATTTCTTTGAAGAACAAGCCTGCAATATAGCTAGCATTATTGGTGGTTTTACAAGGAATAAAGTGAGCCATCTTGCTGAACCTGTCTACAACAACAAACACACTGTCATGACTAGTCTTTGTCTTTGGTAATCCCATCACAAAGTCCATATTCAAACTTTCCCAAGGTTTGCTTGGTATAGGAAAAGGTTGGTACAACCCTGCATTGGTTGAGACCCCCTTTTCTCTCTGACACAGTACAACTCTCAACAAACCTTCTGATATCAGTTTGCATCCTTGGCCAAAAGTAAAATCTCCTAACTAGGTCCAAGGTCTTATTGAGCCGAAAATGACCTCCTAAACCATCACTATGTTTCTCCTTCACTACATTATCCCTCATTGAACACTTAGGGATACATAGTTGACACCCCTTGAACAAAAGACCATCATGCAAGGTGTAGTCAGAAAACTCACTATGGAAAGAATTTGCAAACTCATTGAATACCTTATAGATTTATTTCCTTGAAATCTTGGTCCTCTTCATACAACCCTTTGAGTGCCTCAACACCCATGCTTTGCAACTGCACTTCTTGCACTGTCAACACCCTCCTACTTCAAGCATCAACAACCTTATTGGCTAGCCCTTTCTTATGCTTGATGATGAAGGTGTATGCTTGGAGACTTTCAACCCATTTCATATGCCTATGACTGAGCTTCTCCTGTCCATTCAAAAAGCTAAGAGCATGATTGTCAGTATATACAATAAATTCCTTAGGAAGCAAGGAATGCCTCCACTTTTTCAGAGCTTGTACCATGGCATGCAACTCTAGATCATATGAGGAATACTTCCTCTTTGCTTCATTCAGTTTTTCACTAAAAAAGGCCACAGATCTTCCATCTTGGCTCAATACTACTCCTATAGCCAACCCACTTGCATCACATTCAATGGTGAAGACCTTATTGAAATCAGGCAATACTAGGACTGGGTACTTGACAACTTTCTGTTTCAAACACTCAAAACTCTGATCTGCTTCTTTGGTCCATACAAACTTCACCTTTCCACCACCCTTGATGCTTTCTAACATAGGTGCACAAATATCACTGTAATTCCTAATGAATTTTCTATAAAATGTTGCCAAACCATGAAAACTTCTTACCTCTCCTGCTGTCTTAGGTGTAGGCCAGTTCAGAATAGCCTCTACCTTCGAAGGATCTATCTTCAAGTCACTCTTAGAGATGACAAAGCCTAGGTAAACCAATTCTTGCTTCATGAAGTCACACTTTTCCAAATTTATCATCAACTTCTCCTGCAACTGCTTCAAGACTATCTCCTATTGTTTCAAGTGCTCCTCCTTGCTCTTACTCAACACCAATATATCATCAAGGTAGACTACCACAAACTTCCCTATAAACTCCTGCAACACTTCATTCATTAGTCTCTGTTAAGGCCCAAAAGTGCACCCGAAAACTAAGTTATTATCACCTAGCACTTTGGGATAACATGGGAACAATCATGAGTCTGTGGGTAAACTATTATTATGATTGGACCTCTGGATAGGCCGGTTCTTGATAATGATGGATCACCTACTCTAACAAGACCTTGAAAAACAGCTTCTGGAGAAAAGGGAGAGGGAATAAATGAAGATAAAAGGAAAAAATAAGAAAAACTAAAAGGGTGATACACCATATGATCTGATAAATGACAGGGAAAACTCTTCTAAATCCCCCTGTTTTACACATATAACATCTCTGAATTCATATCACAAAAATGTTTCATGCAAAGGATCATTGCTTAGAAAAATTGAAAGGAAATGACTTTCACAAACAATTAAATTGATAAATCACAATGCATGACCTGTGATTCATGCATGAGACAGAAACTTCAAGAAAGGTTATTTGATAAATAACACAAAAATGATAATTACTCTCAATCACACAATGAAAAATAGCTCAGAAATGTGAAGGCATAAACTGACATTTTAATTGAAATTCACTTTCAGAACTGTAAATGGGTTACAAGAAAGAAAACTCAGCTAGGCTTGAGAAAAAATCCAGAACCCCCTCCAACTGAAATCCTTGCTTCCTTTATGCAAAAGGCCTTCCAAAGGCAAGGATAAGATGACTGCAAATCAACTGAAAGCCTCCTTGAGTGATCTCCAAGTCAAAAATATCTCCAAATCCGAATAGAGAAAGAAACCCCCACAAAAGGCTTCAAACTCTGCATAAATGTGTGAAATCAGGTGTAAACTCTTGGTCAATTGAAGTTTGAACCATGAAATACTCAAAATCAGGCTTTAACTATTGGAGAACTAGGTCAAACTCATGGATAACTGCATTTCAAGTTCAAATTCGACCCCAAATTCTTGAGATAACCTCACCTCTTTAGGATTCAATATTTTCCCTCCATATGCATATTGGGAACAATTTTAAAGACACAAATAACAAATATTAATTGGATTTATAAATTATCCAATTAGAATATTCATTTTACAGTTTTCATGTGTCTTTAAAATTGTTCTTTGATGGATCAAAAAGCAAAAATGGGGCAGGTGGAGGTGCAATGCTTGTATCTCCACAAGGTGACAAATATTTTTCAGCTTATCACTTTGCTTTTCCTTGTTCTAACAATAATACCGAATATGAAGGTTTGATTCAAGGATTGGAGTGGGCTAGGAAAAGGCAAATCAGATGTTTGCAGGTGTTTGGTGATAGTGAGTTAATTGTCAATCAAGTCAGAGGTTTGCATTCTGTTAAGAATGATGCTTTAAACTTATACAAGAATAGGGATTGGGATATTATGGAAGAATTTGATGCATTTAACCTTATATCCATTCCTAGAAGCAAGAATCAACATGCTGATAGACTTGCTGCTGTAGGTGTGCAATTCAATATTTTAGGAAGTATGGAAAATATGCAGCATCATGTAAAAGTTGTTGTTAGGCCATCAATTCTTGATAACAAATTTAATTGGCAAGTTTTTGACAATGATGAGCAGATTTTGAGTTTCCTCATGGAAGAGGATGTGTTTTCAATTGCTGATCAGAACAAGTTGAATTAGCAATTCAGTGATCAGATTATCCAACTAAAATCGAATAAGTTGCCAAGAGGATTGGTCACTTTGGAGACAATCTTTAATCCAGATGACCAAGCAAAAAGGAATAAAACCAGCATACTGAAGAGGTTGAAATATTCAAAAACAAACTCCTCAAAATTGGTAAGATTAATTCTCATAAAGAAAGAGAAGCTTGTATTGCTTTTTTTAAAGAATTTAATGATGTATTTGCTTGGGATTATTCTGACTTAAAAGGATTTGATCCTCAACTTACCCAGCATACCATTGAGTTAGAGCCAAATGCCAAGCCAATAAGGCAAAAGCAGAGACCCATCAGTCCCAGATTAGAGCCCCTTATGCTTAAAGAATTGAATAAGCTCTTAGATAGTGGCATTATTTTTCCAATCAAACACACTTCATGGGTTTCTAATTTAGTTCCAGTTAGGAAAAAGAATGGAGAACTCCGCCTTTGTGTGGATTTTAGAGATTTGAATAGGGCTTCTCTGAAAGATAGACACCCATTACCTTCTATGGAACAAATCTTGCAGTTTGTTTCCGGATCTGAAAGGTTCTCCTTGTTAGATGGTTATTTTGGTTATAATCAAGTCCTAGTAAAGGATGAAGATCAATTCAAAACTGCCTTCACTACCAAGTGGGGCACTATGGCTTATAGAAGGATGCGTTTTGGGTTGTCGAATGTTGGTGCTACCTTCCAAAAGGCTATGGATATGGCTTTTTACAATCTTATGTATAAATTTGTGCTGGTTTATCTCGATGATATTACTGTTTACAGCAAACAAGCTGATGATCACATTGATCATCTCAGACAAGTTCTTCAAAGATGCAAAGAATTTGGTATTTCTCTAAATCCTTAAAAGTCTGTATTTGCTGTTCATGAAGGGAGACTTCTGGGATACCAAGTCTCCAAACTTGGTACTACAGTTGATCCTGAGAGAATTCAAGCTATTTTGGATCTGCCTTTACCAAGTCATAAGAAAGGGTTACAAAGTTTTATTAGCAGAATTAATTTTGTAAGGCGCTTTATACCAGATATTGCTGACTTGTTGAAACCTTTGACAACAATTTTGAAAAAGAATGCTCTTTTCAGGTGGTCTAAAGAGGGAAGGAGCACTTTTGAAGAAATCAAGAAGGCCTTACCTACTGCCCCTACATTAGTAAATCCTAATTTTTCAAAAGATTTCATTTTATATGCTTATGGAGGACTTGACACTATTTCTGCCATGTTGGTTCAAAAAAATGATGATAGACTTGAACAACCCATTGCTTTCTTTAGTAAAGGATTGGAAGAGTATGAACAAAGGTACAGTTTTGTTGAGAAACATGTATTAGCAGTTGTTAAAAGTCTTAAGAAATTCAGACATTTGGTCTCTAATAACAAAATTCATTTGATGGTTACCCACCCAAGTGTCAAAGATTTCTTACTAAGCAGGGATTTAAATGAAAAGAGGGCAGGCTGGATCACTAAAGTGATGGAGTATGATGTCGGCTTTCATGTTACTAAGCTAGTAAGAGGAAAACGTCTATGCATGCAGCTGATTGATGGGGAAGGTTAGAGTGTAGAATCTGATAAAGAAGTTGTCTTGGTTCAAGATGATCCTGTTGATTAGAATCAATCAGCAAGTTGGGTAACTAATATGACCAATTTCCTTTAGATTGGAGAGTGTCCAGCTGGCCTTGACACAATAAAAAGAAGGTATTTCCGTCTCCAATTTGTTCCTTATGTTTTAGTCAATGGAAACTTATTCAGGAAAGATTATAGTGGAATGCTTCTTAAGTGTTTTGATACTGCTAAAACTCATAAGATTCTATCTGAATTCCATGATGGATCTTCCGGAGGTCATTTTAATCCAAGAACCACAGCTTGGAAAATTAGAAGGGCTGGTTTTTACTGGCCAACATTATTCAAAGACACTCACTCTTGGGTTAGAAAATGTGGAAAATGTGCTATGTTTGCAGGAAAGGAAAGACTGGCTGCATTCCCTTTGCAGCCTATTTTAGTTGAACAACCATTTGCAAGATGGGTTATTGATTTTATAGGCCCCATTAATCCAAATTCTAGTACTGGTCATAAATGGATTTTGACAACAACAAACTATTTCACCCGTTGGACTGAAGCTATAGCACTTAGGGAGGCTAATGAGTTTGCTGTCCTAAACTTTTATGAAGATATCATAACCAAATTTGGTATACCCGAGTCAATCATATTAGATAATGCCTTGGCATTTGTTGGTTCAAAAGTCACTGAATGGGCTTTAAAAAATGGCATTGTTCTGAATACTTCATTTAATTATTACCCACAAGGTAATGGGTTAGCTGAATCAACCAATAAGAATCTGATCAGGATTATTAAAAGAAAATTACAAGAGAACCAAAGAGATTGGCATGCTAAGCTTAAATCTGCCCTATGGTTTGATAGAATTACTCCTAAGCAGATTATAGGTAATTCTCCTTATATGTTGGTTTATGGAAAAGAAGCAAGACTGCCTATTTCAACTAAGTTTTCAGCACTTGACCTTGCTAACCAACTTATTTTGTTTGAAGAAGGAGACCCCTTGCAGCAGAGATATACACAATTGTTTCAACTTGAGGAAGAAAGAGCAAAGTCTTTCACGACAATGGAGTATCATCAGCTCCAGACAAAAAAAGTCTTTGCATAAAGGAAGCAAGGATTTCAGTTCGAGGGGGTTCTGGATTTTTTCTAAAGCCTAGCTGAGTTTTCTTTTTTGTAACCCATTTACAGTTCTGACAGTGAATTTCAATAAAAATATCAGTTTATGCCTTCACATTTTTGAGCTATTTTTCATTGTGTGATTGAGAGTAATTATCATTTTTGTGTTATTTATCAAATAACCTTTCTTGAAGTTTTTGTCTCATGCATGAATCACAGGTCATGTATTGTGATTTATCAATTTAATTGTTTGTGAAAGTGATTTCCTTTCAATTTTTTTGAGCGATGATCCTTTGCATGAAACATTTTTGTGATATGAATTCAGAGATGTTATATGTGTAAAACAGGTGGATTTAGAAGAGTTTTCTCTGTCATTTATTGTTAGGATTTCCACAGATACTGAGAGGGGGGGCGCGGGGGGGGGGGGGGGGGGTGAATCAGTATCTAACCGGTTATAAGATTTTCTTAACTTAAAACATGTAGAGCATATCAATACTGTATACCGGTAAACAAGAAATAATGCAATAAACAGAGATAACAACAACCACATGAAAAACACACCATAACACAGTAGTTTAACGAGGAAACCCGGTGTGGGAAAAACCTCGGTGGGATTTGTGACCCACAATATTCACTTACTGGCCAATAAGAGAATATTACTGCTACAAGAGGGGCCTGCACATGCAGGAAGGCCAAGTGCCTAGAGCTCACTGCTCAATTACAAAAAGGGAAGTCTCACTGACTTACAAAATGGATTATATAAATGAAATGTCTTGTACTGCTTCAAAATAGCATCTACTATGCCAGATCCAGTACCGGTTTATAGCTCTGCTTCATACATAAACCCTTAACCTATAATTTGCATAATAGGTCTGCCTTATTTCGCCTATATATTTTCTTCCATCTACTACAATGATCTCTTCTATAGATGAGTCATTTTACAACTTGCCAAGTCGGCTTACAATGATTTTACAATAATTAACAAAATATATTACAAACAAAATTCCTGTCGGCTTTTGTGCCGGTATGCTTCCTTTTACTGCTGGTGGTCTTTGTGCCGGTGTAGAGTCTGTCTTTGCCGGTGCCGGTAAATTGTCTTGCCGGTGTCATAGTATTGTAAGGTTGCCATCAATGACAAAACCTTCAATCACCTACAATATCTTTATTGGAGTGTGCATTTGCCAACATTTTTCAGATCATATGGTGTATCACCCTTTTAGTTTTTCTTATTTTTTCTCTTTATCTTCATTTATTCCCTCTCCCTTTTCTCTAGAAGCTGTTCTTCAAGGTCTTTTTAGAGTAGGTGATCCATCATTATCAGGAACTGGCCTATCCGGAGGTCCAATCATAATAATAGTTTACCCACAGACTCATGATTGTTCCCATGTTATCCCAAAGTGCTAGGTGATAATAACTTAGTTTTCGAGTGCACTTTTGGGCCTTAACAGTCTCATAAGGTGCTAGGGCCATTTGAAAGACCAAAAGGCATCACAAGCCACTCATACAACCCTTCATTGGTTTTAAATGCAGTCTTACACTCACCCTCCTCTCTTATCCTTATTTGATGGTACCCACTCTTGAGGTCAATCTTGGAGAAATAGGTAGCTCCCCCCAAATAATCCATTAGATCCTCTATCCTAGGAATCCTGTATCTGATGGTTATCCTATTGATGGCCTTAGGATCAATACAAAGCCTCCATTTCCCATCCTTCTTTGGGGCTAAAACAATAGGTACTGCACATGGGCTAAGGCTCTTTCTCAGTAACCCTTTGTCTAGGAGTTCTTGGACTTGTCTTGCTATCTCTTCATTCTGCTATGGGGTCATTTTATACACAACCTTGTTAGGGAGTACTGCTCCTGGTATGAGGTCAATCTGATGGCTAATATCTCTGATAGGTGGCAGGGAATCAGGTATGTCTTATGCAACCACTCCTTTGTATCTCTCAAGTAGTTCTCTGACATCCTTAGGTCCTACCTCACTCACACCCTTCTTCCTTTCTTCCTTGGGCTTCACAATCAAAGCAAAGCATACTCCACCTTCCTCCTTTAGTGTATCTAGGAATTCTTTTTCTCCCACCATCATCACACTAGATTCTACATGTTGTGGGTCCCCTTCTACCAATGACTGTATCTTATAAGTCACACCATCCTTTTGGAAAGAGTAAGCATTCTTTTCCCCATCATGTTGAGCCTTCCTATCATACTGCCATGGCCTGCCAAGCAAAAGATGACAAACATCCATAGGAAGGATATCACACAAAATCTTGTCCTTATACCCCCCAATACTGAATTCTACCCATGGTTGTTCATTGATGAGTATGTGTTGCCCCTTGTTCAACCAACTGACTCTAAATGGACAACTATGGGGTATCCTCTCCAAGTTCAATTTATTTACAACTTCCAAAGATATAATGTTATTAGTAGACCCTGAGTCTATGACAACTTTACAAACCTTACCTTGAATCTTGCAGTTGACTCTAAACAAAGCCTTTCTTTGGGGTGGTTCAGTCTTCACTGGTTCCTTGAGCAGTGTCCTCTTTATCATCAGGTTCTCTCCCATTTTGAATCTCAAATTCACTTCCAGAGATGTCACACTCCTTGCATCTTCTTGAGTCAAAGTGATTCTCCCCTCACCACCATGAGAAGTTGAGGCCTTCTCTGGACACTTGTAAGCCGGGTGGCCCATCTGATTGCAGTTATAACATCTCATATTGGAGAACTTGGATCCTCTCCCTGATCCATTTGTCCTACCTCTTTCATTAGGTCTTCTCCCTCGATAGCCCCCTCTGCTACTTGAGTCCCCAACTTGCTCTCCTTGGCTAGACTCACCACTAGACCTTTGGTTAGGACTTCTTCCTCCAAAACTGTCTCTGCCTCTGAAACTTCTCCCTCCTTTACCTCTGTTACCCTGGTCAATCCTTCTCTTTAGCTTCTCTTCCGCTCTTAGGGCCAATTGGAAGCACTTGTTCACTATCTCCGGTGCCAAGATACTAATCTCATCTTGGATGTTCATTCTTAGGCCGTTCAATTACCTGGTCACTTTCTCGGGTTCCTCTTCTTGTCTCTTTGATCTGAGGCCGAGTTTATGAAACTCCTTTGTATATGCATTCACATCAAGGTCTCTCTGTCTGAGGTTCTGCAACTCCTTGTACATCTGCACTTCATAGTCAATGGGCATGAATTGTGCCTTGACTTTAGCCTTCATCCTTTCCTAGGAGGTCATCATACTCTTACCCTCCTTAACTCTCTCCCCTTGTACATAGTTCCACCATGTAAGAGTAGACCCCTTCAACCTTGCCTTTGCCAACTCGAGTCTCTTATCTTCAGGGATTTCCTTGTACTAAAATGATTGGTCAATGCCTCAATCCAGTTGATCACCTCTTCTGCTTCCATGCTACCACTGTATATAGGCAACCCATCTATGTTGTCCCTATTGACTGACTTCAAGGCATCTACAAATGCCTTTTGCTCTGTAGGTATCTCCTCTACCCGGTTAGGGGCTTCCCCATCTTCTTTATCCCCTTCTTCACCAGTGTCACTTCCATCTTCCTTATCCTTACCCTTGTTCTTCTTCAATTCTTCAAGCTTGGACTTAAGCATCTCTTCAATCAACTTCTTCACCGCATCTTGTGACATACTCTTAGGAGACATTTTGCCAGCCTCTACTTCAACCTCTTCCTCTGACATACACTAAGACCACACCACCCAAGTGATCTTCAAAATCATGCTCTGATACCAATATGATGAGGAGGTATTAGATTGAAAGGATAACCTTGAACCAATCAACCTCTATGGTTCACAACTCAACCAAAACCCTACTACCAAAGGGTCCTACGCAACACCAAGTCAACCTATAGTTCAATGCCACTTAAGAATACCTTGGGAGAAGGCTCCAATATGTCCTCTTCCAAACAGTAAAACACTCACAAGTCTTGAGTGACTACACACAGCTTTGCTTACATGAGTGGGCTACTACTAGGATTTAGGGGTTTGAAAGGCCCACTTGACCAATCCAACACAACAACCCTTGGAGGGGTGTTCTTACAACATCTCGACACAAATGAAATAGGATTCCATGGTCTAGACTCTCCGTACCATCAATATTGACTCACTTGCTCATAGACAGACCTAATTACAATTAGGTCTCCTTTTGGGGTAATCGGGTAATAACTTTTGATTCCCAAAGGATCTAGACAAACAAATTGTATTTCCAGACACCCTTTTGGGAGTTCTCAACAATATCTCACTTTCAGGTTCCAAGCCGATTTGCATATATCCGAACCTATACTGCACCAACAGACCTAATAGGGCTATTAGGCCTTCTTGACTGGACACTTTCCAAAATCTTGTATGATCCTCCTACTTGATGACTTTCTCTAACCATGGAATGTTATATCAACCTCCAAAACCCTCTTCTACAACAATCAAACCCCTTCCCTGTGCTCTGCAACTCAATTTGCACGTACTGTCCTCATTCAACTGGTCTGTCACATGATGATGCCAGACCTATGGATTCTTCATCAAACACACTAGAATGTTGGAGCAACCTTTGGGAACTAGATTCTGACCTATCATACATAGGCCTATCATATTCCACTATTTCAAGATTCTTGACTGAGAATTGATAGGCCAAAGTCCATTACATTAGTCAAAACCTAAGGTTTTAAGGGTTTCAGACCACCCGGTAAAGTATTGCTTGTCAAACAGAACAAAGATCACTTCAAGATTTCAAACCACTTGCAAAAGAAAGGTAAGTCACTATAGTTTTAGGATCTATATCATAATCATGCTTGCCAATCCACCTTCAATGTGGAATCAACAGAAAATCAGACAGTTCTCAGAATTTCCAACACTTTTGATGCTTGTATTATGCTCCAACTAACAACAACTATTAACAACCTTACATATTTTGGTCTTTGGGTGATAGGGTTTCCCTAGCTTGCTCACACTTCTCCTATTGGTGTTGCTCACTCCACCAACTCCTCTAGGCCTTGCTATGCTTCAAGACCTCCTAATCCTTCTCAAACTCTGCTAGGACTATTGCTTTGTCTGCCTTAAGGTGACATTCAACAAGTGTCTTCACTAGGAACTCTACCAATTTGATGCTCTTCACTAGTTCTCAATCCTTCAAACTGACATTTTGTCACTCTCACCCCCAATGTTGTCTTGTGTTTTGCAGAGGTGTGGAGGTGTTCATTCAATGTGAAATTTGGTCAACAAGGTCCATTTGTTTTATTGCCAAACTCATCTTCCTTACCGATTTCAAGGAAATGCTCAAAAAGAGGGCTACTAGGAAAGAGCCCCAATCAAGCCTCCTAATCCGGGTTTTTAGGGATTTTTTGGTCATACGGTCCAAAAGACCCTGCAAAGCGTTTTATGATTCTTCAATCACTTGTTGAACCTCAAGAGATTTTGTTGGTTTTAGACCCCCAAGTGTCCGTACAATGCCCTAACCCAAAAATGAGGTTTTGCTAGGGTTTCAATGGCTTTTAGGACTGTGACTGTCCAACTTTGTGAAAAGGGCATCAAATGGATTTGTCAAAGCTTCTCCTTTCATTTGCAACTCTGTATGGACCTAATAAACAATGCCAAATGCTTAGGTTAAGGTTTTGGTTCACCCCTGCAATCTTTTGTCATTTCTTCACCTTGTCTTTCCTAGCCGGGTTGCAATAGGACTCGCCTAGAGCAAGGTGGCAACAATAGTAAACTTCACTTCTAGTACTCCTCCCTACATATTTACAATGTACATTGGGTTGCCTACCATGTCCCAACAGGCCGTGATGGTAGCTTGGTGGGATTTTATGGGGCAACCATATTTCAATGATATGCTATTTACAAGCCAAAACTGGCTGTTTGAAAACAAAACAGTAAAAGAACTAACAAAACCTATTTACAAAGCATGAAATGGACTAAGTGACACTAGAACACACCAAAGAACAATAACCCAAGTTTGGATCAATGGATTTAGTCCATTTGTATTCACTGTCTAATGCAAAATAAGACAAAAACAGTAATAACAGTCTGAAAATGAGTGGTTTCAGATTGTCATTCACAATAATCAATGCTTCCAACCTTGGTATCCGTACAAGAGAGGGTTTAAATAGTCTTCCCCACGTGTGGAGGCATCTTAGGTCAATGTTTGAACCCTAACTCCACTGCTAAGCTCCTTTTAGGACCAACTTGTCATGACAACTTTTACGTTTTTCCACATCTTGCCTTTCTAACTTAGGTAACCTATTACAAATCATTACTAACTTCTTTTTAAACATTTCTAAGGCTATTTTGAACCCCTCTAATACTTTAACCAAACTATGCCTCTTTTGACTATCTAGAAGGCATCATTAACTACTCAAACCAAGAACAACCAACAAAGTGCAAACCTAGAAAGAAACCAATTAAACTAGGCATACACTTGACTCAACCTAGACTCTAATCACACACATTGGACCCTCTTGGAGTCCTTATTGGAAATCTGACTAGGCTAAGGTCAGTACAAGCCAAAATTGAAGAAGGACTATTAGCCTAAGTCCTAGGTGCTCCTGCACCATTGGGACCTTTATAGGTTCTTCCCCAACGACCACAACCATCTCCAACTGATTTTCATATGAACTAAACGTTGGAGTACAAAACTAACCAAAGTTGCAAAATTGTCATGACAACAAATGGACAACTTTTGCAACTTGTAACCAACTTAGACTCTGGACTACCTTAGGACCCTAAAGTTATCACATATGATTTGATTTCATCAAAAATGACTCAAGTAACCCTTTGGTCACTTGGTCTCACAATTTAGACCATTGTGACCCTTATTGACCCAAATTGCTCTACAAGACCCTAAGTGACAATTTGACCCACACTTGGACAAAACTTGTCACACTCCTATTACACTGACTGCATGAATGACCCATGGGGTGTCATTACATTGATCCTAGACTAGTTGACAACCAACATGGCCTTGATCCATGCCTTCATAGGTGGTGCTCCTGTACCAGACATCAAGCTATAGGATTGGTGATGTTTGAGATAGTAAAGGTGGTGAATAAAAGCATTCACCATTTGTAAGGAATGCTTAGTGTAGAAAGCCAACTTTGGGTCTGAGTGGCTCTTGGGCATAGACCTAGGTGGTTTAAATATATTGTTTGTAGTTTTTCTCTCTAGCAGTTCTAGAAAATAACTCTCTTTGGAGACATGTATAATATTGATCATAAAGGTTAGTTTGAGACAAAATCTAGACTAGGCATGCTAATTATCTAATTTTTAGATGAATACCTAATGTAACTAGATGTGGAGTTTGAATCCCAAATTTTTTTCTAAACCGATGCTAGTCATTCAACCTCAATTGCTAACTAGTTACCCTAACTCCATATTATCGTATTATATCTTCCTAAGAAATCGATAGCTAACTTGATTAAAACAACAATAAAATATCTTTCTCCTAACTTAAAACCTGTTAACAACCATTTCTTGAGTGAGGAATCAGTTCTCCAAGTATTCAAAGAGTGGATCTTTTTTAATTTCATTTCCATTTTTTTACTCATTTTAAGCCCATTAGATTTAATTGACACGTAGACCATGAGCTCCCTTTGTAATTGCATTGGCAAATATATATTTTAATTTTTCACTATTTATTTGAATAATAGTGCTTGTTATTTATACTTTAGTGATGCCTTTTTCTACCTATTCTCCAAGATAAAACACTTATTTAGTGATGGCCTCTAAATCTTGTTATTTTTTCAAGTTTTTCCCTTGATCCTTCTGTATTTGTTCATTTACATGCTTGTACTCTATATTTCCTATATACTTCAATAGTACTTGTAAAAGCGCTTCCTTTTCCTTTGTCTTTGTGTTTTCCTGATTTGATGTATTTTCTGCTCTCTTTAATTGTTTCTGAATTAGTCATACCAGGTTTTCTATAATTTCTACAGCTACCTTTGATTGTAAGTCCCTTCTTTTATTTTCTAGAAAGCATCCCTAGTTGGCTAGGGTTTTGCCTTTATTGCTAGAGAAAATTCATTTGTTGGGTGACAATATTCACAGTAGATCCCACAACTAAATAGAATGCATTCATAGTTGTTTGGATATTCAATTGACCAACCTTTGGAGTTATTCTTTAGGGGAGTTTGATCCACTTCCTATAGTTTCCTTAGATACATAAAGAAAATGACCCTTGTAGTCACCCACCATTTAGAAGACATTATATGTTCAAATTTCATCTGGAAGGTGACATTTGTATCTAGATTGATTTCTTTGATGGCATCTCCATAAGTTTTAAATTCAATCTGCAAGTGCTCCATGTATAGTCTTGTGTCCATGTTGAAATGCAGAGAAGTTGGAGAATTTAGTATGGCTAATCCAACAACATTGAAAGGTGACACAAATACATCAAAGCAAGACCACAAGTGATATCAACTAGAGCTATACTTGTTAGTATAGTTTAATCAACTTCTAGATTGGAAAAGATTATTGCACACTTTTATTCTTCATTTTCTCTAGTTATCTTTCATGCATAGAGGAAGTGGCTTGTGAACTCACCCACCATTTGAAAGATATAATATGTCCATAGTTCATTTCGAAGCAATATATTCATATCCAAATTGGTGCCCTGCATCTCCTCCACATTTAAAAAATTTTAAATCAGATGTGCCAATGCTTCATGAATAGTTCTGCGTTGCAGAAGAACCATGAACTTGAAAGATTCTCTCTCAAAATACTTTTAGGAAAAGATTACTAGGAAATGTAGTATATAATCATAGTCACTATCCTATTTTCTTGTCTTTGCATGTACTGTAGTTCATTTTGGCCTATTCATACATACGTTCTTCAATTACATTCCCAAGCAATGATGGTTCAACAGTCAACCCTTTGAAGACCAGCATTTGTATATATGCCTTCACTTTTCCATATCTAGTTTCAAAACTAGTTTATCATTCTTTGCATTTAACCACACATTCTGTTTCCCTGTTGCTCCATTACTTTCAATGCAGGACAACCATGACCCCCCATGTAAAATCCTCTCCATAACTGCTTCTTGGATAAACACTACCATGAAATATTTACATGGTGTTAGCTATTTTCCTACTCTACATCTACATGTCTTCTAGTTATTTTTCTCCCTTTATACCTATCTTCTGCAAACACTCGCATTGCCACAAAATGATAATTTAACCTTAAGGAGGCCAACCTATGAATATATCCTCCTACTTTTCCATATCTAGTTCCAAACCAATGTGTCATTTCTTTCTTTCAAGCATACATAATGAAACATTTGAAATGATGCTACCTTCTGTTTCCTTGGTGCCCTTGTCACCTTTCATGCCAAATACAAACTACCTCCTGTTATGGCCTGTCTAAAGGAAGTATTTGGGAACAAGGGGATCAGAATGCTTTCCCTTCCATTTCTGCATCATCAAGACCCCAAAACAATTTGGAACTTCTGAAATCTTTGAAGATTTGAAATTTCTACAAGTTTTTCTCTATATCAAGCTATATCAGGCACATTTCAAACCCTAGCAGAGCTCAATTGCATGTCCTTTATCATAGACACCTCCCTCACCATTGCCTCTCTTACCTGTATGGTCTTTTGAGAACATCCTTCACGTGGGCTAAAGATCAGAGAGCACTGTTGCTTTATCTTAAGAGTATGCAATAATTCTCCACTGTTTGATGCCATCCCCCATTCAAATAATTTGTTTAAGTGTGATTGACAATTAATGTAGAAAATTTTAGGCCTAGAGCACAGCAGACTATTCTAGAAGTTAAGAATTACTATTTACTTGATAGTTAATTTTATTACTAACTGCTCATAAGGAATGACTCACAACAAGTATTTTTTTTACTGAAATGTTGCTCTATTGTGTCCCCTTTGCATTTTTATTTAGAGCTGATTCATTACATGTTTTGGACAATAAAAGTTTCCCTGCTTGCGCAACTATAGAGTAGTTGAGTTTATTGTCAAAGGGAATAAACATGAAATTTGAAATTCTTAATGTTAAATTATCTTGTGCCATTATTTCTTCTAATAATACAATTTAACTTTTTCACAGCTCTATTGCAAGATATTAAAGATATTAGTGAGAGAAAAAGCAAGGAAAATGGTATACCTATTGCTGTTGCAGTTGGGAATAGTACATCCCCAATCCCTCATCTGAAGTATAAATTTCCTGACCATGCCCTTTATGAGGACTTGCATGAGCTCATCAAACACTCTTTGGACGAAGTGTGCACAAACAAAGAAGAATCTGATAAAACAATGAGGATTTGGACCATCTTTTTTGACTTTTTGTTTGGTCTCCGATCCAATGTTGCAGGTGGTAGAAAGGACTTGGCAGAATTTAATAATTATAATTCAAATCGGATGGATGCCTCTAAAGTAAAATGCTTTGAACTTACTTCTGGGGGTCATCTGAAAAAAAATGTCATGAAATTAAAAAATCGTGGACTTACTTTCATGGGTAATTTGAAAGAATATTCCACAACAGAAGCAGAAACCTCCAATATCCATGATGTGGAAGCTGAGCAACCTACAGTTCAGGACTATCAAATTCATATGGTTGACCAGAGTTTGCAAAATGGTGGAGGACCATTTGGAAGCTCTGAAATGCAATATTCTCAAACCCTCATCCCTAATATTGATGACGTCGCCAATACTGTCAAACCTGGCAGTTGCTTAAACATATTGAATTCAGAAAGAATCAATTTGTCTTGTATAGCAGGTAACTGTTTTTTCTACCAATGAATATAATGTGGACTTCTTATGAAAGGGTTTTTTTAAATGGATGTGCATATGTAGACTTATTATTGAAGAGATTTTTCAAATGGATGTGCATATGAGGCATTGGTGTTAAATGACTCAAAAGTCACATTACCTTTTCATTATTTTTGCCTGTCCATTCTTTCATTGTAGACTTGTAGTGACAAGCAATCCTCTCTTTGCCAGGAACTAGCTTAAAATTTTCAAGTTCCATTAAAGGACTTGATGATTGTGGGGTTCTGTCAACAGAAAAGGACTTGGAAGTAGCAGAGGTATAAATGCACTGTTGTTTTACTTTCTAACCATGTATGTAGGCATATTTCCATCTTTTCAAAACAATCTTTTTGTGCATAATCAGAAGGATATGTGGATGAGGAGATGCCGTAGCATATAGTAAGAATACATCCTTCTGTATCATTGCCATGAATACACATCTTCCTGTCTCTTGTTTATTTATTATGGTGTACCCAATTCCATCACTTTCATCAAAAAAATTTAAGCTTTCTCCATTGATGAAAATTTCTTTGTTGAATCTTGAATTTTAGATCTACAGAGATTATTGCAGTGATGATGTAGCATTACATATTTATTGGCTTGTAAGGCTTTCAGAATTCTTGTGGGTTTGTGATAAGATGAAAATTACAGATTTGTTTTTGTGTCCAGTTTGATCTAAATGCAACTCTACACATAGATGACCTAACTAATTTAGGTTTTTCCACCAAGGTAGGACAACTTTTTTAATCTTATCTTTAATTAAAAGAACTTCACTAAAACAATGCTACATTGTCTTACAACATAAAATGTCATCACAAGGTGGAATTTATTATAAATCTCTTAGTTTTAATGTGTTCTAGTTAATTTCCTTCAATTTAGTGAACCAAATGAATAACACTTGTATCAACAAAATGCTATTAAAAAAATGAATTTATAATCTAAATGTACATATATAGTAAAATTCTCGGGAGTCTGTGCATGTTGTCAGATGCTTCTTTCTTTTGTTAAAATATTTCTTAACAGAATCACAAGGAAACACGAAACTTGAGAGGGCTACAGCCTACAAGGCATTAATAAGTCTTTTCACATCTTCAAAGCTTTGAAGAGATAAAATCTTCTTCTTTGTAACTCCAAAAATATTATATTCTAAAGTTGCATTGTTTCTAGCCAGCTTAAGACTTACTTTGTATCGTCTTATATAGAGGAGTTAAAATCCTATCTTTTAAAAAGAAATCATCTTCAACTATAGATCTGACAAGGAAGCAAAAGGAAACACATCCTTAGAAGTTGAGGAATGTATGTTTAGAAGCTAGGTAGGATAGCCCAGTTCTTGAACTGGATTTAGATCAACTACAAGACAATATACACAAAACTACTCCTAGAATTTTGATTGTTATTTCCTTGGCATACGATTCTCTGTGTTTTGGGTGACTATGAAATTTGATCGTGTCTTTAGGATGTTTCATTGTCACTTTTACTAATGAGGTTGATTGAGAGAACATTTTCTACAAGGGCCTTGGTTTCATTGCATTGCAAATTTTTTATTATGTTTTGGCATATTGGCTGCAAGCCTACTGAGGGTTATATGTTCATCCTAATTTTTTAAAAGAGAATTTTCTTCTTTTAAACTCCTCTGATATTAAATTCTAATGATGCATTGTTTCTAGCTAGCTTAAAAATTGCATTGTATCTTCTTCTTATATAGAGGAGTAAAAATGCTATCTTTTCAGAAGAAATCATCTTCGAGACTAGTCTGATAGGGAAGCAAAAGGAAACAAACCCTCAAAAATTGAGGAATGTATGTTTAGAAGCTAGGGAGGATTCTGCAATTCTTGAACTGGATTTAGATTAACTACAAGAAAATATACACAAAATGGCTACTAGAGGTTTGATTTGTTGATTCCTTGGCATGCACTTCTTTATGGTTTGGGTGACAATGAAATTAGATGATGTCTATGAGGGTATTTTATTGTCACTTTTTCTAATGAGGTTAATCAAGAGAGGGTTTTATAAAGGGGTATTTGTTTCACCACAATGCAAAACTTTTAATTAATTTTTGGCATACTGGTTTCAATCCTATTGAGGAGATATAACATCATCGGAGGATGTATATGTTCATCCTAAGAAACCTTTAGTAGAAGGGATTTGAACTAAACACTTGAATATGCATTGATCTATCAACCTCTTCCAAAAAATGTGACTCCTAAAGTAAGGGTCCTGCATTGGATCCAACCCACAGACTATGGATGCATTTCTTTTAGGTGCAGAAGATTGCAAGAATATTCACATTTGGTTCATGAGTGTTCTCTGATTCTAAGGCCTAAAATAGTGATTCAATGAGAGAATCAAGAGAAAGAAGATGTTGGCTTCAAAAATCGAAGGAACAAATACATAGTGAAAGATGGTTTGAAGTTGGAGAGATAAGTAAGAAGGATCAAGGAAAAATGACAAAGATGTGGTAGAAAGCTCAAGAGAACTCTAACACAAAGGGGGATGATAGAGTGAGTGGATGAGGACAAAGTTCTCATAGTGTGCATGCTTTGGAGATAAATTCCCTTTCAGCTACAGCAGAAGAGGTGCTTTGGCATCAAACTCAAGTTGAAAGGCCTTGAATTATTCTGTTACAAGATGTTGATGATTATCTGATGTTAGAGGATGCTGGGAATGAGCACCAAGAGGATGGAAAACAGGATTAAGATTTCTTTAAAGGTATTAAGAAGAAAGTACTAAAGGATATTGTAAACAAATCCTATGATGATTAAAAAAGGCATCAATACCCAAAATGTTGATTTCAATCCAAAAGGAACTAAATTAATATCAAATCCATATAAGAATAGGAAAAAAAATCAAAAGAATAATAGATGGGAGAAATAGCATGCACAACATAATAAAAATGGAAACCATGGTAGATGAATTTCAGTCTCAAGTCAAAGCTGTATTGGAAAACTACAAAAATCACCATTTGTGCTCAATTTGAAGGAGTCAGTTGGGAAGTCTTTCACATGCTAGAAAAACAAGAATGCATTCAGAATAACTTGTGTATATAGAGAAAACTATGCAGACAAAGAATTATTTTTGGAAATAATCAAAGATAAATATGTGAATGACATGCAATTGAAAAAGAAAAAAACAAAATTGCATGTGTGCTTTTATTTTAACTTCCTTTAGAAGGTTATTTAGGTTTATCTTCTTTGCAAGTAAAATAGTGATTTTATATGTCTTTTGATGTAACTGCAACTTAGTCTTCCTTGTTGATAAGATAATAGTTACCTTTTATAAAATAACAGTTTTATGAAAACATGTTACAACTGCCATTTTTCAACTCCAAATATTTTAATTAATTTGACAAGTTATATAATCAGATCCCATGTTATGAATGTACGAATACAACAATATAACATAAGTGATACCTATTAACAATATAATCTCAGATGAACATCAATACATAAACCAATTAAAAATTTAAAAATGATACGGCCACATAATAGGTACAATATTCAACAGTACAATGGGCCAAAACTCTAACTTTCCAATAATATACATCAAGTACATAGGCCAAATTCTAATCTACCACATATGCAATAGTGTTCCAATAATAATGATACAAAATATAAGTTTAGTCATTAGAACAATCATGAGCAACTCCCTCCAAGCTCTTGCTGTGTATGGGGAAGGTATGGCGAACATGCACATTAAAGGAATGCAATTCTTCCCAACCGTCAGTTTGGCTTGAAGTGAACAAATGGATAATTCAAAAGCAATGAAGTATAGAAGATAAGTATAATGATTATATTATAAGTTCTTTTCCATTTTCACATACAAATATATATCCATAAACAAAGTTCATATACACTAACCATTTTGTTCCAATTTCCAAATGCATGTCGACATCATAGAGGACATCCAGATATAACTCAATCATAAAGACAAGCTATTACAACACCTCACAACACACATGATCTATCAACAACAATCATATAGAGTACACAAAAGAAGACTCAACACATAAGTAAACACGAATCTAT
This sequence comes from Cryptomeria japonica, assembly GCF_030272615.1. Taxonomy (NCBI): domain Eukaryota; kingdom Viridiplantae; phylum Streptophyta; class Pinopsida; order Cupressales; family Cupressaceae; genus Cryptomeria; species Cryptomeria japonica. The sequence goes on along the minus strand of NC_081414.1, from coordinate 218,342,000 downwards.
AACTCTTAAGCATATTGGATCATTGGCAACATCTTGAAATGGCAATTACTCACAACCCATAGTACAACAACAATCATTCTTTAGTGCCATATGTCTCAATCAACTCATAGTTAGTTCAAGGTGGAAATTCATGCAGCACGTACCACATGATTTCAAGGTAACTTATATCTTTACCTGAAACCATCTTACAATCATACATAAATTACAAGAATGTATACAATAGCAAATAAGAACATAAACTACATGCTAAACACGCTGAATAGAACACACATTAGTTGGGACATAGCACGATCAAGAATACAAACAGGACGTTGGATTTATTGTCATTGATGTCAAAGGGCGCATCAGTGGCTTGGGATTTACTGTGCCAAATCTATAGCACCAAGATCGCAATATCGTAAATCAAGGGGAAGAAAATTGATTTACCAAATTGCCCAAATAATAAATTATGGCATCCATGATAAAGGTGACTAATCTAAGACAAAATAATATTTTATTTTTTGGACAAACCCCCTTTTGGAACTGCCCCATGTCAAGGGTAATTGAAATTATTTTTTAATTATTTTTTGGAGCCTCCTAAAATTGGGCTGACCCCCCCTTCGAGCAAGCGCCCACCTTGGGAAAGGTATTAAATTAAATAAATATATTTCTGCCTATGCTAGCCGACCTGAATTAGGAGGATATGTCTCTTGATAAAGAAGTGTTTTGGAAGAAATATATCTGTTGGGAAAAGGCGTATGTGAGAGGTATGTAAAGGAGTCTTTTGGCACTTCATTTGTCACCAATTTATTGCAATATCTTTGTGATTTTTAGAGCAGATCTGCTTGTGTATGAAAGGCAGAAAGTAAGGTTGATTGCAGCTTATGAATACATGTTAGCTAAAATATTCAAGGTGATACCATGCAAATTGTGTGAAGATTGTATTGCAGATCTGAGTGAGGGTTTTAGAGCAGAATTTCAAGGCAGATTTGTGTGAAGGAGTGGGCAGATTTTTGTTGAAGACCTTGAAGGGATCCAAGGCAGATCCAACAACATTATAATCACTTTTCCTTCGAGGGTTGGTGCCTTGTACTTTAAAAGTTCAGGAGTTTGGAGCTTCTTACTGTTGATGTGTCTTTTGTACACGACCAAACACAAAATAAAATACCTAAAGGTACCTTATCCTCTCTTGAATAAAGCTTCCCCGAATGCTGAAGATCTCGTAGAAGGATCAATCGGAGTAGCTCAAAGGTTCTGATTGTAGGTTCTCTACGTGTGGATAAGCTCTTGCGGTATGATGTGATTTTTTTGGAATCACAAGGGGACTTACATTCGATGACCTGAGCGTCTGATTTGCTTTGGATATCACTGGAACGTGGGTCTTTACTAATCCTTGATTTTTTAAAAAGGGAAAAGGATAAGGGTTGTGTTGTGACCTTTTTCGCACACCGCCCCATTGCAAATGGGGACCCTCTCTTTTTTTGCTTTCTAGGGTTTTTGTTAGTGCCCGTGACCTTTCGCTTCAGTTTTACCAAGCCTTGCTCAGTTTTGAACAGTTCAAGCCTTGACGGTTGAAAGTTAGTTTTTGCAAATTATATGATTCCAGAGTGCAAACACCTTCAAAGCGCTTAGGGACGCCAAAGGACGAAAATCACAATTGATTTGGATGAATTTGGACAACTTTCTTTTTTTAGAAAGTTTGCTTTTTTGCTTTTTCCTATTTTTTAGGAAGTTTCGTTTTTGGCATTTTTGGCCCAATCCCCGGTATGGCTATTTTTAGAAAGTTTTCTTTCTATTTTTAGAAAGTCCTCTTTTTGGCTTTTTTAGAATGGGTACTCAGGGTTTGCATTGCCGCCATTGACCTGCCTCGATCGGGATCCAAAATTCCCAAGTTCCGACCTAAAAAGACAAATCCCTACATTTTAAGGGGCGTGATGCCTCAGATGATCCACCTAGGCATGGATTTCAAATTTTAAGTTAATCCAGTTAAATTTGATTAAACTGTGAAATTTTGAAATTTGTCTAAAAATTCACTGAGTCTGGAAT